>NC_090442.1:29412684-30076434 GCF_031143425.1 Pleurodeles waltl | reverse complement strand
TTTCTGCCCCCCCTGGGGGCAGATCGGCCTACTATTAGGCCGATCTGCCCCCAGGGGGGGCAGAAACCTCTAGGCACCAGGGACCTTTTTTTTTTTTTTTTTTCATTTTAGTTTTTTTTTGGTGGGGAGCGACCCCTTAGGCAAGGGTCGCTCCCCTTGGGGGAAAATTATATTTTGGCCATTTCTGCCTCCCTTGGGGGCAGATTGGCCTATTTTGATGAGGCCAATCTGCCCCCAAGGGGGGTAGAAACCACTAGACACCAGGGAGTTTTTTCTTTGCGTGAATTTCACGCAAAGGGAGCGACCCCTTAGGCAAGGGTCGCTCCCTGTGGGGGGAGGGCAATTTATTTTAGGCCATTTCTGCCCCCCCTGGGGGCAGATCGGCCTATTATTAGGCCGATCTGCCCCAGGGGGGGAAGAAACCTCTAGGCGCCAGGGCAATTTTTTTTTTTGTGTTTTTTTTTTTTGTTCTTTCTTTTTTTTAGAGATGGGGAGCGACCCATCAAGCAAGGGTCGCTCCCCTGGGGGGGCAAATTGTATTTAGACCATTTCTGCCCCCCTGGGGGCAGATTGGCCAATTTTAGGTCAATCTGCCCCCAAGGGGGCAGAAACCACTAGGCACCGGGGATTTGTTTTTTGGCGCCAATGTCACGCAGGAGGAGCGACCCCGTAGGCAAGGGTCGCTCCGGGGGGGGGGGGGGGGGGGTTGGGGGGGCAAATTTATTTTAGGCCATTTCTGCCCCCCGGGGGACAGATCGGCCTATTATTAGGCCGAACTGCCCCCGGGGGGGGGGGCAGAACACTCTAGGCGCCAGGGCAATTTTTTTTTTTTGTGTTTTTTTTTTGTTGTTTCTTTTTTTAGAGATGGGGAGTGACCCATCAGGCAAGGGTCGCTCCCCTGGGGGGGCAAATTGTATTTAGACCATTTCTGCCCCGCTGGGGGCAGATTGGCCAATTTTAGGTCAATCTGCCCCCAAGGGGGCAGAAACCACTAGGCACCGGGGATTTGTTTTTTGGCGCCAATGTCACGCAGGAGGAGCGACCCCGTAGGCAAGGGTCGCTCCCGGGGGGCGGGGGGTGGGGGCTGGGGGGGCAAATTTATTTTAGGCCATTTCTGCCCCCCCGGGGGACAGATCGGCCTATTATTAGGCCGAACTGCCCCCGGGGGGGGGGCAGAACACTCTAGGCGCCAGGGCAATTTTTTTTTTGTGTGTTTTTTTGTTGTTGTTTCTTTTTTTAGAGATGGGGAGCGACCCATCAGGCAAGGGTCGCTCCCCTGGGGGGGCAAATTGTATTTAGACCATTTCTGCCCCCCTGGGGGCAGATTGGCCAATTTTAGGTCAATCTGCCCCCAAGGGGGCAGAAACCACTAGGCACCGGGGATTTGTTTTTTGGCGCCAATGTCACGCAGGGGGAGCGACCCCGTAGGCAAGGGTCGCTCCCGGGGGGGGGGGGGTGTGTGTTGAGGGGGCAAATTTATTTTAGGCCATTTCTGCCCCCCCGGGGGACAGATCGGCCTATTATTAGGCCGAACTGCCCCCCGGGGGGGGGGGGCAGAACACTCTAGGCGCCAGGGCAATTTTTTTTTTTGTGTTTTTTTTTTTTTGTTGTTTCTTTTTTTAGAGATGGGGAGTGACCCATCAGGCAAGGGTCGCTCCCCTGGGGGGGCAAATTGTATTTAGACCATTTCTGCCCCGCTGGGGGCAGATTGGCCAATTTTAGGTCAATCTGCCCCCAAGGGGGCAGAAACCACTAGGCACCGGGGATTTGTTTTTTGGCGCCAATGTCACGCAGGAGGAGCGACCCCGTAGGCAAGGGTCGCTCCCGGGGGGCGGGGGGTGGGGGCTGGGGGGGCAAATTTATTTTAGGCCATTTCTGCCCCCCCGGGGGACAGATCGGCCTATTATTAGGCCGAACTGCCCCCGGGGGGGGGGCAGAACACTCTAGGCGCCAGGGCAATTTTTTTTTTGTGTGTTTTTTTGTTGTTGTTTCTTTTTTTAGAGATGGGGAGCGACCCATCAGGCAAGGGTCGCTCCCCTGGGGGGGCAAATTGTATTTAGACCATTTCTGCCCCCCTGGGGGCAGATTGGCCAATTTTAGGTCAATCTGCCCCCAAGGGGGCAGAAACCACTAGGCACCGGGGATTTGTTTTTTGGCGCCAATGTCACGCAGGGGGAGCGACCCCGTAGGCAAGGGTCGCTCCCGGGGGGGGGGGGTGTGTGTTGAGGGGGCAAATTTATTTTAGGCCATTTCTGCCCCCCCGGGGGACAGATCGGCCTATTATTAGGCCGAACTGCCCCCCGGGGGGGGGGGGCAGAACACTCTAGGCGCCAGGGCAATTTTTTTTTTTTGTGTTTTTTTTTTTTGTTGTTTCTTTTTTTAGAGATGGGGAGCGACCCATCAGGCAAGGGTCGCTCCCCTGGGGGGGCAAATTGTATTTAGACCATTTCTGCCCCCCTGGGGGCAGATTGGCCAATTTTAGGTCAATCTGCCCCCAAGGGGGCAGAAACCACTAGGCACCGGGGATTTGTTTTTTGGCGCCAATGTCACGCAGGGGGAGCGACCCCGTAGGCAAGGGTCGCTCCCGGGGGGGGGGTGGGGGTTGGGGGGCAAATTTATTTTAGGCCATTTCTGCCCCCCCGGGGGACAGATCGGCCTATTATTAGGCCGAACTGCCCCCGGGGGGGGGGCAGAACACTCTAGGCGCCAGGGCAATTTTTTTTTTTGTGTTTTTTTTTTTTGTTGTTTCTTTTTTTAGAGATGGGGAGTGACCCATCAGGCAAGGGTCGCTCCCCTGGGGGGGGCAAATTGTATTTAGACCATTTCTGCCCCCCTGGGGGCAGATTGGCCAATTTTAGGTCAATCTGCCCCCAAGGGGGCAGAAACCACTAGGCACCGGGGATTTGTTTTTTGGCGCCAATGTCACGCAGGGGGAGCGACCCCGTAGGCAAGGGTCGCTCCCTGGGGGGGGGTGGGGGTTGGGGGGGCAAATTTATTTTAGGCCATTTCTGCCCCCCCGGGGGACAGATCGGCCTATTATTAGGCCGAACTGCCCCCGGGGGGGGGGGGCAGAACACTCTAGGCGCCAGGGCAATTTTTTTTTTTGTGTGTTTTTTTGTTGTTGTTTCTTTTTTTAGAGATGGGGAGCGACCCATCAGGCAAGGGTCGCTCCCCTGGGGGGGCAAATTGTATTTAGACCATTTCTGCCCCCCTGGGGGCAGATTGGCCAATTTTAGGTCAATCTGCCCCCAAGGGGGCAGAAACCACTAGGCACCGGGGATTTGTTTTTTGGCGCCAATGTCACGCAGGGGGAGCGACCCCGTAGGCAAGGGTCGCTCCGGGGGGGGGGGTGGGGGTTGAGGGGGCAAATTTATTTTAGGCCATTTCTGCCCCCCCGGGGGACAGATCGGCCTATTATTAGGCCGAACTGCCCCCCGGGGGGGGGGGGGCAGAACACTCTAGGCGCCAGGGCAATTTTTTTTTTTGTGTTTTTTTTTTTGGTTGTTTCTTTTTTTAGAGATGGGGAGCGACCCATCAGGCAAGGGTCGCTCCCCTGGGGGGGCAAATTGTATTTAGACCATTTCTGCCCCCCTGGGGGCAGATTGGCCAATTTTAGGTCAATCTGCCCCCAAGGGGGCAGAAACCACTAGGCACCGGGGATTTGTTTTTTGGCGCCAATGTGACGCAGGGGGAGCGACCCCGTAGGCAAGGGTCGCTCCGGGGGGGGGTGGGTGTTGGGGGGGCAAATTTATTTTAGGCCATTTCTGCCCCCCCGGGGGGCAGATCGGCCTATTATTAGGCCGATCTGCACCCGGGGGGGGGGGGGGCAGAAACCTCTAGGCGCCAGGGGAATTTTTCTTTTTTTTCTTTGTTTTTTTTTTTTTAGAGATGGGGAGCGACCCATCAGGCAAAAGTCGCTCCCCTGGGGGACAAATTGTATTTAGGCCATTTCTGCCCCCCTTGGGGGCAGATTGGCTGAGTTTAGGTCAACCTGCCCCCAAGGGGGCAGAAACCACTAGGCACCGGGGATTTGTTTTTTGGTGCCAATGTCACGCAGGGGGAGCGACCCCGTAGGCAAGGGTCGCTCCCGGCGGGGGAGGGTGGGGGTTGGGGGGGCAAATTTATTTTAGGCCATTTCTGCCCCCCCCCCTGGGGCCGGCTGAGCTACAGGCCAAACACCACAGGTAGGCACCTTGCAAAAAACACCTCTGTTTTCTGTGAAAAAATATGTTGTGTCCACGTTGTGTTTTGGGCCATTTCCTTTTGTGGGCGCTAGGCCTACCCACAGAAGTGATGTACCATTTTTATCGAGAGACTTAGGGGAACGCTGGGTGGAAGGAAATTTGTGGCTCCTCTCAGATTCCAGAACTTTCTGTCACCGAAATGAGAGGAAAAAGTGTTTTTTTGGCCAAATTTTGATGTTTGCAAAGGATTCTGGGTAACATAACCTGGTCTGAGCCCCGCAAGTCACCCCATCTTGGATTCCCCTGGGTTTCTAGTTTTCAAAAATGCACTGGTTTGCTAGGTTTCCTCAGGTGTCGGCTGAGCTACAGGCCAAAATCCACAGGTAGGCACTGCTTTTTATAAAAAAATGTGATGTGTCCACGTTGTGTTTTGGGCCCTTTCCTTTCGTGGGCGCTAGTCCTACCCACACAAGTGATGTATCATTTTTATCGGGAGACTTGGGGGAACGCTGGGTAGAAGGAAATTTGTGGCTCCTCTCAGATTCCAGAACTTTCTGCCACAGAAATGTGAGTAACATGTGTATTTTTAGCCAAATTTTGAGGTTTGCAAAGGATTCTGGGTAACAGAACCTGGTCCGAGCCCCGCAAGTCACCCCTCCTTGGATTCCCCTAGGTCTCTAGTTTTCAGAAATGCACAGGTTTGGTAGGTTTCCCTAGGTGCCGGCTGAGCTAGAGGCCAAAATCTACAGGTAGGCACTTCGCAAAAAACACCTCTGTTTTTTTCCAAAATTTAGGATGTGTCCACGTTGCGCTTTGGGGTGTTTCCTGTCGCCGGCGCTAGGCCTACCCACGCAAGTGAGGTATCATTTTTATCGGGAGACTTGGGGGAACGCTGGGTGGAAGGAAATTTGTAGCTCCTCTCAGATTCCAGAACTTTCTGCCACAGAAATGTGAGTAACATGTGTATTTTTAGCCAAATTTTGAGGTTTGCAAAGGATTCTGGGTAACAGAACCTGGTCCGAGCCACACAAGTCACCCCTCCTTGGATTCCCCTAGGTCTCTAGTTTTCAGAAATGCATAGGTTTGGTAGGTTTCCCTAGGTGGCGGCTGAGCTAGAGGCCAAAATCTACAGGTAGTCACTTTGCTAAAAACAGCTCTGTTTTCTGTGATATGTCCACGTTGTGTTTTGGGGCATATCCTGTCGCGGGCGCTAGGCCTACCCACACAAGTGAGGTATCATTTTTATCGGGAGACGTGGGGGAACGCTGGGTAGAAGGAAATTTGTGGCTCCTCTCAGATTCCAGAACTTTCTGCCACAGAAATGTGAGTAACATGTGTATTTTTAGCCAAATTTTGAGGTTTGCAAAGGATTCTGGGTAACAGAACCTGGTCCGAGCCCCGCAAGTCACCCCTCCTTGGATTCCCCTAGGTCTCTAGTTTTCAGAAATGCACAGGTTTGGTAGCTTTCCCTAGGTGCCGGCTGAGCTAGAGGCCAAAATCTACAGGTAGGCACTTCGCAAAAAACACCTCTGTTTTTTTCCAAAATTTAGGATGTGTCCACGTTGCGCTTTGGGGTGTTTCCTGTCGCCAGCGCTAGGCCTACCCACGCAAGTGAGGTATCATTTTTATCGGGAGACTTGGGGGAACGCTGGGTGGAAGGAAATTTGTAGCTTCTCTCAGATTCCAGAACTTTCTGCCACAGAAATGTGAGGGACATGTGTTTTTTTAGCCAAGTTTTGAGGTTTGCAAAGGATTCTGGGTAACAGAACCTGGTCCGAGCCCCGCAAGTCACCCCTCCTTGGATTCCCCTAGGTCTCTAGTTTTCAGAAATGCACAGGTTTGGTAGGTTTCCCTAGGTGCCGGCTGAGCTAGAGGCCAAAATCTACAGGTAGGCACTTCGCAAAAAACACCTCTGTTTTTTTCCAAAATTTAGGATGTGTCCACGTTGCGCTTTGGGGTGTTTCCTGTCGCCGGCGCTAGGCCTACCCACGCAAGTGAGGTATCATTTTTATCGGGAGACTTGGGGGAACGCTGGGTGGAAGGAAATTTGTAGCTCCTCTCAGATTCCAGAACTTTCTGCCACAGAAATGTGAGGGACATGTGTTTTTTTTAGCCAAATTTTGAGGTTTGCAAAGGATTCTGGGTAACAGAACCTGGTCCGAGCCCCGCAAGTCACCCCTCCTTGGATTCCCCTAGGTCTCTAGTTTTTAGAAATGCACAGGTTTGGTAGGTTTCCCTAGGTGGTGGCTGAGCTAGAGGCCAAAATCTACAGGTAGTCACTTTGCTAAAAACAGCTCTGTTTTCTGTGATATGTCCACGTTGTGTTTTGGGGCATATCCTGTCGCGGGCGCTAGGCCTACCCACACAAGTGAGGTATCATTTTTATCGGGAGATGTGGGGGAACGCTGGGTGGAAGGAAATTTGTGGCTCCTCTCAGATTCCAGAACTTTCTGCCACAGAAATGTGAGGAACATGTGTTTTTTTAGCCAAATTTTGAGGTTTGCAAAGGATTCTGGGTAACAGAACCTGGTCCGAGCCACACAAGTCACCCCTCCTTGGATTCCCCTAGGTCTCTAGTTTTCAGAAATGCATAGGTTTGGTAGGTTTCCCTAGGTGGCGGCTGAGCTAGAGGCCAAAATCTACAGGTAGTCACTTTGCTAAAAACAGCTCTGTTTTCTGTGATATGTCCACGTTGTGTTTTGGGGCATATCCTGTCGCGGGCGCTAGGCCTACCCACACAAGTGAGGTATCATTTTTATCGGGAGACGTGGGGGAACGCTGGGTGGAAGGAAATTTGTGGCTCCTCTCAGATTCCAGAACTTTCTGCCACAGAAATTTGAGGAACATGTGTTTTTTTAGCCAAATTTTGAGGTTTGCAAAGGATTCTGGGTAACAGAACCTGGTCCGAGCCCCGCAAGTCACCCCTCCTTGGATCCCCCTAGGTCTCTAGTTTTCAGAAATGCACAGGTTTGGTAGGTTTCCCTAGGTGGCGGCTGAGCTAGAGGCCAAAATCTACAGGTAGTCACTTTGCTAAAAACAGCTCTGTTTTCTGTGATATGTCCACGTTGTGTTTTGGGGCATATCCTGTCGCGGGCGCTAGGCCTACCCACACAAGTGAGGTATCATTTTTATCGGGAGACGTGGGGGAACGCTAGGTGGAAGGAAATTTGTGGCTCCTCTCAGATTCCAGAACTTTCTGCCACAGAAATGTGAGGAACATGTGTTTTTTTAGCCAAATTTTGAGGTTTGCAAAGGATTCTGGGTAACCGAACCTGGTCCGAGCCACACAAGTCACCCCTCCTTGGATTCCCCTAGGTCTCTAGTTTTCAGAAATGCACAGGTTTGGTAGGTTTCCCTAGGTGGCGGCTGAGCTAGAGGCCAAAATCTACAGGTAGTCACTTTGCTAAAAACAGCTCTGTTTTCTGTGATGTGTCCAGGTTGTGTTTTGGGGCATATCCTGTCGCGGGCGCTAGGCCTACCCACACAAGTGAGGTATCATTTTTATCGGGAGACGTGGGGGAATGCTGGGTGGAAGGAAATTTGTCGCTCCTCTCAGATTCCAGAACTTTCTGCCACAGAAATGTGAGGAACATGTGTTTTTTTAGCCAAATTTTGAGGTTTGCAAAGGATTCTGGGTAACAGAACCTGGTCCGAGCCACACAAGTCACCCCTCCTTGGATTCCCCTAGGTCTCTAGTTTTCAGAAATGCACAGGTTTGGTAGGTTTCCCTAGGTGGAGGCTGAGCTAGAGGCCAAAATCTACAGGTAGTCACTTTGCTAAAAACAGCTCTGTTTTCTGTGATGTGTCCACGTTGTGTTTTGGGGCATATCCTGTCGCGGGCGCTAGGCCTACCCAAACAAGTGAGGTATCATTTTTATCGGGAGACTTGGGGGAACATAGAATAGCAAAACAAGTGTTATTGCCCCTTGTCTTTCTCTACATTTATTCCTTCCAAATATAGGGGTGTGTGTAAAAAAGACATCTATTTGAGAAATTCCATGTAATTCACGTGCTACTATGGTCACCCCGGAATTCAGAGATGTGCAAATAACCACTGCTCCTCAACACCTTATCTTGTGCCCTTTTTGGAAATGCAAAGGTTTTCTTGATAGCTATTTTTTACTCCTTATATTTCAGCAAATGAATTACTGTATACCCGGTATAGAATGAAAACGCACTGCAGGGTGCAGCTCATTTATTGGCTCTGGGTTCCTCGGGTTCTTGATGAACCTACAAACCCTATATATCCCCGCAACCAGAGGAGTCCAGCAGACGTAACGGTATATTGCTTTCGATAATCTGACATTGCAGGGAAAAGTTACAGAGTAAAAAGTAGAGAAAAATTGATGTTTTTTTCACCTCAATTTCAATATTTTTCTTTTTCAGCTGTTATTTTCTGTAGGAAACCCTTGTAGGATCTACACAAATGACCCCTTGCTGAATTCAGAATTTTGTCTACTTTTCAGAAATGTTTAGGTTTCTGGGATCCAGCATTGGTTTCATGACCATTCCTGTCACTGACTGGAAGGAGGCTGAAAGCACAAAAAATTGCACAAATGGGGTATGCCCCAGTAAAATGCCAAAATTGTGTTGAAAAATTGGGTTTTCGGATTCAAGTCTGCCTGTTCCTGAAAGCTGGGAAGCTGCTGAGTTTAGCACCGCAAACCCTTTGTTGATGCCATTTTTAGGGGAAAAACCACAAGCCTTCTTCTGCAGCCACTTTTTCCAATTTTTTTGAAAAAAACAAAATTTTCCCTGTATTTTGGCCAATTTCTTGGCCTCTTTCAGGGGAACCCACAAAGTCTGGGTACCTCCAGAATCCCTAGGATGTTGGAAAAAAAGGACGCAAATTTGGCTTGGTTAGCTTTTATTGGACAAAAAGTTATGCGGGCCTAAGCGCGAACTGCCCCAAATAGGCAAAAAAAGGCCTGGCACAGGAGGGGGAAAAGGCCTGGCAGCGAAGTGGTTAAATGAAGCTTAACAATAACTTTCCCGTACTTAAAGGCCACCACCGGCTCCGACTGATCGTCGAGGACCATGATGATTATAGTGTCAAAATGGTGGCCACATAGTCGAGTTTGTGATGCTGCATATTAACCATCGTGTTATTTTCTCCTGTCACAGGGACCCATCTCAACAACGGCGAATAACTACCCCGACCCTCTGCGGGTCTACAATGTCGCTATACACGTAAAGTGTATAAAATCCGCCGTTAATATCGGGGCATGTAGGGTCTGGATCCACCTGTCTTTTCACATGTTCTACGGTCCCTAACACACTTTGTAATTTACCGGTACAGGTAAACCTGGTATCAAGCTCCGGGGCTTTAAGAAACACTTTTCTTCTAACATTTCTCCGACATCAGATGTATATTCGCATACTCTTCAACGCCGGCTATGGCTCTGTTGATGGCGTCGACTACCGCCGCGACGGTGGTGTAATACCTGTGTGAAAAAAGCGCGAATCGCCAGAGCAATCCGGAGGGGGCAGGAGCCCAGAGCCCAGAGACCAGCGTCCAATTAGAAGGGCAGGAGCCCTTTAAATTTTCATCGCGCTCCCGCCGTCGCGGGAAAGCGCGAATCGCCAGAGCAATCCGGAGGGGGCAGGAGCCCAGAGCCCAGAGACCAGCGTCCAATTAGAAGGGCAGGAGCCCTTTAAATTTTCATCGCGCTCCCGCCGTCGCGGGAAAGCGCGAATCGCCAGAGCAATCCGGAGGGGGCAGGAGCCCAGAGCCCAGAGACCAGCGTCCAATTAGAAGGGCAGGAGCCCTTTAAATTTTCATCGCGCTCCCGCCGCGCGGGATGCGCGCGGGCGGCGCCCGGGCGAAGCCCGGGCCAAGGGCGGGCCCGTCCTTGCCCGTCATTGCCAGGAAGAGCCAGGGCAGGGCCACCCCCCTGACATTTTGTAATAGGTAAAGGCTGCCTGAAGGAAGCACCATATGGTGCTGTGGGTGGAGTGAGGCACCCAGAAAGATCTTCAACAGTTCGGAACTCCAACGCCCTAAACAGGTTCCACAGATGCAGGACTTGGGCAGTGGCTGACAACTATCTACCTACCCGGACACCTTCTCAAACAGAGGTGATCAGCCCTTCATGCCTCTTAGATATCTCAGCACTCCCTAACACAAACCTCAGCAGAGCTAAACAGGGTGAGGAAAAGAGAGGGAGAGTGCTCACAGGAAAAAGATTGCAAAACTTTTGAGCAGGATCTGAGTGTCCTACCAAAACAAGATGGGTAGACGGAAGGGAGGGATACCTTTGGAAGAGGCAGGCAATAATAAGACCTTAGACGGCTTCCTCCAAAAAGCGGTAGGGGCACTAGAAAAAGAAATTGAACTGGTCGAGCGCCGTCTAACTGCTCCCCCACCCTTCTTTTCACCAGCTTCACAGCCCCCCTCTGCGGAACCACCAGCACCAACCACCCTCACAATTCAAACACTCAACGCAGAACCCTTGGACAGAACCATACATTCTTCGGGATCTACCCAGCCTATGCCAATCAGGCCTACACCCTCCCCAAATCATGGCACAAAGGGCAAAAGGAAACGGGGGGAGACGAATCTAAAGAACAAACGGGCCCGTGTCCTGGACCCCTCTGTCCATACCGTATCTACCAGACCTAAGGATCATATACCTGCCCAAACTACCAACTATGGCAATCTGGATATTACTTCTATCACAGACTTTATTAAAGATGAGCTTCTAAAACAACTACATCCTATAACAATCCGTCTATTAGCCATCGAGGAGAAACTCGATGCCCTCATTAAACCCAGCCAGCCAATCCCCCCTTCCCCATCGGGTTTGCACTGCTTGCGACAACACCCTATCCTTGGCCCCCCTGTCAATGATGCCAGTAGTCCCCTTCTCCCACCACCTATGGTTCACAAGCCAAAACCACCTTGCTCTGACACACTACATCAACTAGCGAAGCTTTCTACACCTAGTCTGGCTAATCTCCCTAAAACGTGGTACACAAAGAGCGATTCCTCTTACCTAAGGCGGACTGGTGAAATTGCCCCTTCCACAAACACGGGCGCCAAACCCCATAGAACCCACCCAAATATCCCAGTAGATCGGATGCGCAGGGACTCAGGAACTAACATGGGAACTTTACATCTACCACCAGAAGCCTGCCCCTACGTGCTTGTTATTACGAATGTCCCTAAGCTCAAGTCCATCATCCCAGAATCATTCACAGAACTGAAAAACAAGGTTATTCATTGGTTGCATAAACATGCTAGATTCGCATTCCATATGATACCCTCAATATTAATGGTGAGGAGGGTGGGTTGGGTGGGTCCACTCAAAAACCCTGGTACTGGGGACTGTATTGTTATTAACTTTAATGCGCCCTCCCTTGTCGATCAGCTTTCCCTAAATGCACGCCATCTCAACCCCCTAGGGGGGGCCACTTCACTTTGCAGGCTTCAGGCCTTTTACCCCCATAAAGCTGCACCAGGCTTCAAGGGGGTGACAATGACATCCAGAGATTTTCCTAGGGCTCAGATGCCAACTGATTTCCAGCCAAGTTGCAATCCTGCCTCGCCCACACTCTCCGAAAACGATTGACTATTACACACGACTTTTCTTAATTCCCGAGGTTCAAGCAACTGGAACAAAAACTATCCTATAGCTGGGAAAAATGAAACTTATAAAACAGGGCAAATCAACTGTGGGGCCGAATATACTCCCATTAGCAACACTAGTGAGTCTACTCTAACTCCCGCTCTCGCCCAGTCAGACTATCTTAAATGCTCTGAAATCCATATTGGGGGAACAGATAAGGAGCACAGGGTGATTGAGATTAATTTAGCTACAGACCCACTAGATCACAGCAAACCCGCAGACCCACCTCTACTCCAGGTATCTGATTGGCTTAGGCCACCCCCTGTCCTAGATGGGGCTGGAAGCACCCTAGACACGACTGAGAAGGGCATAATGCTTCCCCACGGTACCCTAGCCCCGAGAGAGAATCCCGTGGCTGAAGCTCCCCATAACAAACCAGATGGCTTAGATACCATCCTCAGTTGGAACATTGCCGGGTTGGAGAGTAAAATGAACAACCCTGAATGGGGAAAATTTATAGACAAACATAAAATATGTCTCTTCCAAGAAACATGGGCGCTGGAGCCTAAATATAGAATCGGTTACAAAAGCTACTGGGTTCCAGCAAATAAGGTGAATTCAGGGAGACCCTCAGGTGGCCTGCTAATATGGCTCAGCTGTTCTCTCAAATGCCAAATTGAACCAATTGACTTGGGCTGCCCTGATCTAATGGGTCTATCAATACCATCCCTTAGAGAGAAACCACTTTTAATAATTAACATCTATAATAGGAGCCTGGGCAATAAATATGAGTCCAACGCACTGACTATTTTAGACAATTTTCTCACCGATAAATCACCCTCTCATTTTATTCTCATTGCCGGAGATTTTAACACCACTTTTGAACCCTACTCGCTGGCCCAGGAACTATATAAAGATGAAGATGCTCATTGGGGCATCCCCCAGCTGGTGTCAAGCAAAAGACCTAAAATCAACAGACTATCATACCAGCTCATGGACATTACATTGGCACATGGTCTCCGGGCTTGCAATGGCCGTTCCCGCTCGGATCTTAACCTTCACCCCACATTTAAACGTGGGTTGCAGAAGAGCCAGATTGATTACATCTTGCTCGACATCCGCCTTTGGGGTCACATGGTCGATATGAACATCACAGAACATGAGGAAAGCGACCATGAACCATTGATTTTATCACTCAGGAACCTACTACCCCTACTTGAAGCCTCCTGCCCCAAGTCCTATAGTCAGCAGCTCGCACTGACCAACAACAGGCGAAATGTTAGATGGAAATCCCTGAACACTGACATAACCACTTTGGCAAAAGTGTACTGGCAGCTGGCGGATCATATGGAATATATACTTCAACCCACGAAAGATAGTGGTGGGCTTATAGCAGCCCACACACTGTTTTTTAACTCTTTAAAAACTCTACTTACTAAAGAGTCGGCAACAGAGCCTAAACAGAACTCTAACGCAAGATGGTTCAACACTGCATGCAGAGAAGCACAGCATAAGTTGCTGAGAGCCCTAAGAGGTGGCCAGATGGATTATATAAGGGAAGCTAGAAAAGACTACAAAAAGGAACAAGGTAGAGCCCGTAGGAAATGGGATGAATCAAGATGGGCCCTCCTCCTGGAATCTGCTAAAACAAACGACACCACGAAATTTTGGAAATTGGTAGCTGATGCCAGCAATGAACCACACCGTTCGCCTGGTGCCTCAATACTCCCTGCAGAATGGTCCGACCATTTTTCCCAATTATACCTGGGGACCACCGATGCTGCTCCCCGGGATCTGATCCATATCATGACCTCCGAGACCCCCAAAATTGAATTCACTTTGGCAGATACCAAGGCTGCGATTGCCTCAATGAAATGGGGAAAGGCCCCCGGCCTTGATAAAATACCAGGAGACCTTTACAAGACGAATCCAGATGTATGGGCCCCGTACCTAAACCTCATTTCCAATGAGATAGCTGCTGGAGCACCTGTTCCGAGCTCCTGGTTGGGAGCAGAGATAGTCCCCATTTTTAAGAAAGGCGACCCCTCTAACCCTGCCAACTATCGCCCAATCTCCTTACTCGACAACTTCCAAAAAATCTTTGCAAAGCAAATTTTGTCCTGTCTAGAAGACTGGATTTTAGAAACAAACGCCATCTCTGATCTACAAGCAGGGTTCAGACCAGCAGTCAGCACTATAGATCAGGTGCTAAGATTTTTAACAATAAAATGGAAAACTGTAGAAATAGGAAGGGGTAACCTTTACGTAGTTTTTATTGATCTCAGAGCCGCGTTCGACCTGGTCCCCAGAAACCAGTTATGGCTGACGCTAGCCAATATGGGTGTCCCGCATGGCCTTCTGAAACTTATTACCCGCCTACATGAAAATACCTATGCCCAAATCAGGAACGGCAAGAAGGGTGATCTCACAGAACCAGTGGCTATTGAGAGGGGAGTTAGACAGGGGTGCGTCCTGGCCCCAACTCTCTTCCTATTATACATAAACAACTGTATCAAGTACTTAGCAAACTGCACAAATGATTCTCCCAAGCAGGCTGGAACCAAAGTCCCCTGCCTACTCTACGCAGATGACACTATTCTTTTGTCTAAATCACCCATGGGAATTCAAAACTTGGTAAATCAGTTTGGTGTATACTGCAGAAACTATGGATTAGACATAAACCATAAGAAAACCAAACTTATGATATACAGCGCCCCGAACAAGAAGCTCAGCGCAAACATAAAGATGGATTTAACTCCCCTGGAGAGAGTAATGGAATATGACTACTTGGGCATTAGACTATCTGACAAGGGCAGCTGGGAGCCAGCCATAAGGAAAGGGGCACTAACAATTAGCCAAAGATGTGGAGTAATAGGACGCAAAGCTAGCACTGCCACAAGCCCCCCTCTGATCCTTATCTCTGAAATATATAAAGCACAAATCCGTGCTGCGGCCCTATATGGAGCAGAACTTTGGGGATTACACAGACAGATGGATACTCTCCAAACCAAAGAAAATAACTTCCTCAGACACATATCTAGACTGGGGAGGGGCACGCCAATGCTCCCCCTCAGACTGGACCTGGGCTTAAATAGTATCAAAGACATAGCATATCTAAGACCACTCCTGTATTGGGTCAGACTATGGAAAACAGACGAACTTGAACCCTACAGGGCAGCAGTTAAAGAACTATTACCACCTCATCACGGATGGGAAAAGGTACGGTGGCTCAGGGAGATGAAAGCGGCATGGACCAAACTGAGTCTATCCCAGTACTGGGAGAACCCCGAGATGATTCATGGCAGTGCTAAACGCCTGATCAAAGAACATTATTGGGCAAAAATCAACGAGGAATCTCTCGGTTCAAATGTGTCAGGTCGGCTGACAGCAGAATTCCTGCTGGTCAAACACGTTCCCTTCCCTGAAAGCTCCCTGGATCTACCCATACCAGCCCGTGCTCGCTCTCTACTACTCCAGCTCAGGTACGGGACATTGGCGGTTAATAGCTACACGGCTGGTTGGTCGACTAACAGTTCCCCATCGGACAAATGCATAAATTGTCATTTATGCAAGGAAACAGCTGAACACATCCTATTTTTCTGCCCTCTGTACAAAGGTCCCCGAGGGAAGTGGATTATTCCCTTGTGCAGAACACTCCAACCACTATCCCGCAACAGTCTATTCAGAATATGTAAATACGACACTTCCATACTGATAATCAGCGCTGTTTCTAAATTTCTGGCAGCAGCATGGAAAATTCGTAATAGGACTATTCTAGATTTTAACTCACTGTTTGAAGAGCTGTCTTGAAAACAGTAAATCAGCATCCTGTTATATCAGCCTTGGGCTCTAATTGTAAACCGCAACTTATTGAGCCCAAAAGACCGTATTTCTGAATAAGTGCTACATTGAGTTATTTTAACTAAAGTGTTTTATAAATTTAAAATTATATTTAATTTTATAATTGTCAAGATGCAATTTATTGGATTAATTAACCCAAAAGAACTAATTAACCTAGAGCATCTTCTACCACTGTCTGACTTCTTAAATTTTTAATCAGTTTTACTGTCTGGAGTTTCAATGCCTGATTTTATATAGAGATGTGCCACACAACAGCTTTTACGTTATTATTATTTTACTGTTCAGGGTTATGTACAGGGTAAGATCCAGAGTCTATTCCGAGCACCTCTTTCACCCCACCTATTTATGTAATCTTTCTCAGGCAGCTACTGGACCCCTACTTTTTTTACTATTGTTCCTTTTATTGTGTACTGGTTTATGGTTTTTATCTTTTTGTACGTATGTATATATTTTTTTAAATCTTTTAAATGGCCCAAATTTGGACCGAATAAACTATTGATTGATTGACCTGTGTGGGAAACTCACGGGGAAGCTCAAGAAGTCCTGAGAGCACTTTATATGAAATTTAGCCTTGTGCTTTGTAAATGTATTCCATGTTCTAGGGTACTGTATCTCCGTTAGGGCCACCTCCCAGGACCCTTTCAGGTCCACCGGTTTAGCCAGTTTCACTGCATAACTAAAAATCTGATTGTCGGGAACATCTCCTTTGAGGCGTTGGACGGTACTGTAATATAAAAAGGTGAGGTCTCCATCTCTCCGCTTACAGCGCGACCTCACACACCGTGCAGCGAGCTGGCCAAAACCCAACTGTTAATTTTCTCGGGCCACCCCGCCATTTGACCAGCACCTGTCTCACAGCTCCGCTGCCTTTCCTTTTCAGAACCTTTTCAACCCTGTACACCCTGTTCGGATCATAGGGCACCTTTTGTAACTCTTCATTGTAAAAGACACCTGTTGCCATTTCCTCATTGTAGTCCTTCAACTTGTAAATATATACCCCTTCTTTAAGTTCCATACTTTCCACTATGAATATCTCATCGCTAAATGTCTGTTGGTAGCCCTTGGTGAAGACGCCCTTCAACTTTGAAAAACGGACATGATACCCCTCTTTTAAAGCAGGTGTCTTGACCTTCACCTCAAGACGACTCCCGTACACAGTTCTCCACACCATTAACAAATTATCTGCCATTACCCCCACTGGAGACATTTTGATGGTCCTATGGTAACTGGTGTTATGAACATCTATAAAAGCCTATAGCGCAACCACGTATCTGTAGGTATTGTTGGCTGTGAAATATCGCCACATCTTTGATTTTAAAGTTCTGTTAAAACGATCTACAACCGCCGCTTTTACCTCGGTGTGCATTACAAAATGCTGAACAGCATTCTGCTTTAATAATTTCTGAAAAGGTTTGTTTAAAAATTCCTTTCCAGTGTCTGTTTGTAGTTTTTGAGGTACTCGACCACTCGCGAAGATGTCTTTAAAGGCGGCAGTGACGCTGGTACCACTTTTATCGTTTAATGCCTCTGCATAGGCGTACTTGGACAATACGTCTATGACTGTTAATATATACATTATGCTGTTGTTATGTTTTGCTAGATCTTGAAGACTGATTATGTCAGCCTGCCACTGATAATCTAGGTGCACGCTAACAACTGTGGCCCTCCTCTTACAACATCTCCTGGCTGGTTTGTGGAGTGAATACACCTCTTCCCCCGCTAACCAAGTCTTCACCCTTGATCAGTTTACAGATTCATTTTCAACGCGAGCCCTTCTAAATACAGCCTCAGAGCCTCCGAAGCTTCCAACTCCTAGTGTATTTTAATAAAGCTTCCTTAAAGCAGCCTCCGTCACGCTGTCACACACCGCAAACATGAAATGAAAGACGATTGTTTTGTGTAAGGTCATTTTATTAAACAAAAAAAAACAAAAAAAAGTTGGTCAGCCCAACATAAACACAGTGTACTTGACATTTCACCGTACATAGCTTATTGCTGTCGACGATGCTGGACACCTTAAGGCCTTTTGACTACGTATACATAGTACGACACGTTACAGATATTACTCAGAGCAGTTCCTTTTACTAAGTCTCATCATCACAAGCTTTGATATTTTTATAGCTATACTCTCAATAGCTCTAGACATGACTTCCTGTTCCCCCCGCCTATAACTCTGGACTCTCAGGATACTGACTGCATTCAACAGCATTCAACAGTTCATACAGTTCTAGATCAGACAATATAGAACCTTTATTTGTGAAATAATCTTCTGTTAGTTCCAAAGCATGGTGTTTCCCAGTCAATGGTGAAAGTCTTAACTCACGCGCACGGTCTTTGTACGCGCTCTAGTATTTATCCGTTGCTGATAGCTGTGCTTTGATACACCAGTTGGCGATACAGACAGGGTTGTCACACTGCAGCGTGGCCGCAGGTTCTGAAATGTTCAGATAACGCAGAACCACATGGTGTATTTCAGCTATTCTTTCTTTAACCAGCACATATATCAGTCTCCTGATACAGATGTATCCTGGGTGTAACTCATAGACATCTTGCACAGCGACACTCTGATTCTCGTCCTAAAAGTGAGTATGAAGCGTTAAATAACACCTTTATATTCTGCTATCCAAAACCTCTGTATTATTTTTTTTAAAACAACTTTTGTGGGGCTAAAGACCTCATTCTTCTATTTTTATAATAAATATCACACATTCGTCTTTCTATGACCCTTTCTAGCAAGCTTTTGTCAAAATAGGTACACAGCCCCTGCATAGGTTCGAGTTTTGAGCAGGGCTCAGCAGCGTATGTGATCTCATTGACCGCGGCTGCCAAGACAATCATATCAGCATGGAAACCTTTCTTCACAGCTGATAACCAGTACACCACCCTTAACAACTTATATACCTTGTGTTGGTCTAACCGGCTACATATGTGTTGAATTGTTCTAGCAGTGTCTGGAACAGCATAAGCAGTAAAAATGTACGTTGTTAACCTTTGGTGTAGATCCCTCTAGAGCAGTGGTTCCCAACCTGTAGTCCTGGGACCCCTGGGGATCCGCAAAGCTTCCTCAGGGGGTCCGTGACTTCTTAGAAAATGAAATAATATTAACAAATTTGGTCCCCAGCTTTCAATATTCACTCAGTGAGGGGTCACTGGACTCCAGTAATGATAACGTGGGGGTCCACAGAAGTCAAAAGGTTGAGAACCACTGCTCTAGAGCATTTCTTTCTGCAGTGGTTTTCTACGGTTCAAACAGAAAGCAAAAGACAAAATTAGTTAAAAGTATGATATCAGCGTATACACGATAATTGTCTATAGAGTTTTTACTAACCTCAGCATTTTGGTTACACTCAGCGGCTACTCTGAAATCTTGCGAGTCGCAGAGGTCCATTGGTGTACAAGTGGCTTCGGAGTTTACATTTGTCGGCTGTACCACGACTGCCTCTGGATCGGGGTCCTCCTGAAAGCCCATGTCTTCATAGACTGGCGAATTCGGTGGTGCCACACCTTCTTCATCATCTTCAGTGTCGATGAAGTTGATTGCATCACTTAATTCATCTTTCGAGGCTTCGCTGCCCCTGCTGTCAACCTTAATAGGGGATATCAGTTGCGTCAAATCCTTGAGGCTGAACTTTTCAAGCCGCTGGCAAAGTTCCTCTTGAAAACTGTTAACGTCGGAATCCCCATCTTTAGGGGCAGCCTGCTGTGCATTCTCATCCATCACAAGTGGTGTTAGGGGCCGATAATATCTGTTGATAGTGTTCTGGCCCCCTGAGGAGGCGGCTTTTCTGGTGAGCGGATTGTATCTGTTCATACTGGTGTGACAACCTATCTCAGCAATGGTTCACGGTTTGGCATGCAGCTCTAGCTGGCTCCTTATATGTATTCTAAGGTTCAAAAAGGGCGTACGCCTCTACAACATTTACCGGTCACATGCTCTCCTTGACAGCTCTGATTCGTTGCTGGGGTTACATGTGACGCTAATCATATGTCATGACCTTTGCAGCATCTGCCCATCCCCTCTTTTTGGATAAGCCAGCCGTGTGGAGGTTTGGCCTTACACTCCCAATGCTCCACCCTGTGAGGAGGCCCCCAAGCAGGCACTTGGGCCTGAATGTCTGACATGTCCAGGCCTGTCCTTTTAGGCTCTGAAACGGGTTGCACACCAGCAGGGCCCTCATTTTACACAGTCCATAGACCTAGACACAGGGGCTAGGACCCTGGCACATAACTAACACGTGACCCCCTGATGTCACAACCCACGTGACACACCTACACCTACGTCACTGCCTATGTCAGCACAGGGTGGGGCCACCCGCGTCACTACCTACGTCATTGCCTATATCAGCATGGGGTGTGGTACCTGTCAAAAGTTTGATGGAAGGTATCCCTTCCTACTACTTGGGAGGTTTAAGGGAGCTGGAGCTGGTCGCGTCCGGGTTGCGGCCGGGCGCAGATGGGCTCACCTTTGCGTGGCCGGACAGCGGACGCCATTAAGTAGAACAAGGGGGGAGGAGAAGACAGCTGTGAGACAGGAGTGGGAAAACGGTGCGAAAAAGGGGGGCGGGCCGCGGGGCAGCAGCGGCAGGGAGGGGAAAGTGGGAAGCACGGAAAGTAAAAAAAACTGAAAAACAAGGGTGAAAGTGATAATAATCAGAAAAAAAGAGGAAAAAGCACAGCATGGAAAAGAGAAAAGAAGGCAAAAAGCGGCAGCCCAGTCAAAGAGCAGAGCTCTCCCACTACACTCCAGGGATGAGGCGCAGGCAGGAGCCTGCGGATGGCACAGTGATGTTTTATGCCTGTGAAATAATGGGCTGGTGGCACCCGAGGCCCTGAAGGAACATTTTGTTGGGTTTTCAAGACATACGTGTACATCAGACATATACTGTAGTGTAGTTAATGTACAGTGACCAGACTTCCTGCGTTTGCCACAGTAGGTCACTTTTTTTTTTTTTTTTTTCCAATCGATCCTAACATATCCTGGTTTTCAGAGAGTGATGACTAACACAGAGGAATGAATGTTTACTTGTTTTCCTGGGCAAGATTGGATGTGAGGCTTTATCTGAAAGTTAATTAAACATTGATGATGTTAACTAAAAAGTAGCGTATAAATTATTATTCCTTTCAGTGGCTTATTGCCTGTGTTTTCTTTCTTGCTGAGGTGAGTCATTCATTGCCTGCGGTCGATGAAACATTTAGGCCCAGATTTATACTTTTTGACGCAAAACTGCCTTTGCGCAGTTTTGTGTCAAAAAGTATAGCGCCGGCTTGCACCATTGCAGGATGCCAGCCGGGCGCCAAATTTATGGAATGCCGCAATCCGGCGCAAAGGGTGAGCTAACGTCATGGAAAATTACTTTAGCCGGGTGGGGCTGATGGTATGGGAGAAGGGGGTTTTGCACAAAAAAGTGACGTTAGGCTGGTTAAAGTAAAAAAAAAGATGACTCTAACCAGCCTAGCGTCATTTCTTGATGGAAAACCGTGCATACCACATAACTCCTGTATTGTAAAAGACAGGAGTCATGCCCACCACACCAATGGCCAGCACAGGGGACAAGGGTCCCCTGGGCATGGCCATTGCACCCTGTGCCATGTAGGGGGGCCCATTTCAGGGCCCCCAGTGCCACTTAAAACATCTTTTTTTAATAATTACCTCTACTTACCTGGGATGGGGTCCACCATTCTGTGGTGTCCCTCTGATTTGGGTGGGGGTGACGCTGGGGTTTGAGGAGGGCACCTGTGGGCTCTTTTCATGGGGTTTGACCATGGAAATGGGTCCACAGGTCCCCTAACGCCTGCCCAAACACCTGCCCAGGCATTAAATAATGTTGATAAGCAGGCTTAGCGCCATTATTTAGTCCCTCTTCCCTCCAGTGCACCATTTTTGCACAGTAGGTTAAATAAGGTGCTAGGGCCTTAGAGTCATTTTTTGGATGGGAATGCCAACCTTGCATCTTATTGACGCAAGGTGGTTTCACGCATCCAAAAAATGACTTTAACTCCAATAGTTTGGCGCTTGACTAGTCTACCGTCAAAATATAAATATGGAGTTAAGTTTGCACTGAATTAGCGTAAAAAAATGACACTAATTCAGTGCATACAGAGTATAAATCTGGGACTCAGTCCCATAGACTGCCCCTGTGTTTGGTTTTCAAGCTCTGCACCCTAATCATGAGAGCCCCCTACCTGAAGATGAAGAGGAACCCCTGCCACTATCTGCTTAGCTGACATGCAACACAAACTGAAGGAAAGAGGGCTTGTCAGATGCCTCTCAGGAGACCTTCGATATTAGCAACGAACAAGAGGAGCTGAAACACAAATTCATGTAGGCCCAGCACTAAACAAGACTACTGCAAAGTCCTTACATGGTTATGTCAAGAAGGTCACAGCTGCACTCTAGCCGTGGTCTAGTGAAGCAGATACTGACCTCTGAGCCCTCTCCATGGCTCCCAGCTTAAAATAAACCATGTCTCTGTCTATGTGGACAACTCCTGTGTACTTCTAGTGAAGCAGACACTGATCTCTCAGCCCTCTACGAGGCTCCCAGCTTATAATAAACCACAGCTCTGTCTATGTGAACAACTCCTGTGTACTGCTATTGAAGCAGAGGAAGCATTGTGAAAGTTGAGCAGATACAGACCTCTGAGCCCTCTCCAGGGCTCCCAGCTTATAATAAACCATAGCTCTGTCTATGTGAACAACTCCTATGTACTTCTAGAGACCAGACACTGACCTCTGAGCCCCCTCCAGGGCTCCCAAGTTATAATAAACCATGTCTCTGTCTATGTGGACAACTCCTATGTACTTCTAGTGAAGCAGACACTGATCTCTCAGCCGTCTACGAGGCTCCCAACTTATAATAAACCATGTCTCTGTCTATGTGGACAACTCCTATGTACTTCTAGTGAAGCAGACACTGATCTCTCAGCCGTCTACGAGGCTCCCAACTTATAATAAACCACAGCTCTGTCTATGTGGACAACTCCTATGTACTTCTAGAGAAGCAGACACTGACCTCTGAGCCCCCTCCAGGGCTCCCAAGTTATAATAAATTTTCTATGTTGTACTGTCATGAACCAAACAGATGTGCTCTTTGTGCGTTGGTTCAAAGTCATGGGGATCAGAAAAAGTCCACAGCTCTTATCCCCCAACCCTTGATTCTGCCGTAGCTGGGCTTTTGCCTTATTTGTGCTCTGTGGGTCCATCATTGGGTCTGGCCTGTTGCTTTTGTCCATTACTCTGTTCATCTGGCTGGTGGTAGCTGCTTCATCACCAGAGGAAAGAAACTGGAAACACCAATCGCACTGAACCGGTACTGCTCACTTGCCTGATACGTGACACTTGGCAGAGCTGCATGCACACAGGCGACAAGAATGTGCTGGTATTTCTCTCCAAACCTATCAAAGTCTTGAAAAGTATACCAATCTCCATGGTCATTGTGGACCTCTTGTCACCCACCTTGCTTTGTCTGAGCAGGAACTGGTTTGCAAACATCGTAAACCAAGCAATCAGAGTGTGTTTATGGGTCTAAGTGAGTGCAACTTTTCTGTGTAAGGTAAAGACTTTGATTCTCCTCCACTTTATTACCAGCTTTACACCGGGTTGGGTTTACCACATACATAGACTCTAAGCAACATAAGCACATTTCATTCATGGGTCTACAAAAATTGTAAGTTCAGGTTTGAAGCTGTTAAGGTTCATGTCATTGAGCCATGTTTCTGCTACTTCTTGCCAGGAATTCTCCCTTGGACGGGTTGAAATTTAGGCAGCCAGTGGTGATTTCTACTTTCTCTGAAGCAAAATTGTTCCCAACCTTGAACTTAGTTTCACTTTATCATCAGGTGGCATTAGATAAGGAAATCCAAGACCACACAGTGGGTGTTACCCTCATGATAGTGTAGAGGTTCAATTGATGCTCTTTGGCTTAATTGCTGCTGCTGTAGCATTTCAAAGAGCTGTGATGGTTATATTGAAGGGTATTCCTGAAGGTAAGCGCTATCAGGAATATGTTCTTACGACTGGTTCAACTGTGAAAGAACATGACAAAGGGAAATGTGAGGTGCTTAGTAGATTGCAAGTATCAGGTTTAACTTTGAAGGCAGAGAAGTGTGTGTTTTGAGAAAATTAAGTGAATTATTTGGGTTACAAAATATCAGGTGATGGATACATCTAAAGAAAGGATTGGCAAGCGCGGTCACATCATTAAAGGAGCATATTAATAAAAAAGAACTGTCATCCTTTCTGGGCATGATCGAATATTATAGTAAATTTGTGAAGGACTTTGCCAACAAAACTTACAACATGAGGAAACAGTTGCATAAAAAAGTAGAGTTTGCATGGGGGACTGAACGTGGAAAAGAGTTTGTTAAAGTTAAGGAAGAACTCGGTCATGCACCACGTCTGCGAGCCTTTATTGCAGGAAGTGTCACAAAAGGGGTCTTTGATGCCAGTGCAAAGGGTTTGGGGGCACTTGCTGGCACAACGGTGTGAAGGAGGGGCACTGCTGGTACAAAGGTGTGAAGAAGAAGAGAACCACATTACGTCTGTGTCAAGGGCATAGAAAGGCTCTAAATGTAACTACTTGGTCAGTGAACAAGAGTCGCTGACAGTGTGCTGGGAACTTAACAGATTCAAACACTGTGTGAGGATCGGATTTCAGGCTGCAAACTGATCACAAGCCTCTAGTTGAAGTTTTTCAGGAAAAAGTTCTCAACTGTATTCCTTCTCGAATACTTAGGTGGTTGATTAGTGTACAAGAATACTTCTGTAATGTACAATACATATCAGGTGCTGGAACGTTTTCAGCAAATGTCTAGATTGGTGGACACATGCAGTACAATTGATGTGAATGAAGAAGTAGATGAAGAAGAAAACAGTGTGTGTGAAGTCACGAAAAGGGGGCATGAAAGAATGGAGACAAGAAATAGAGCAGAATGATGTCTTGAAAGAAGGTATTAAATTGCTTTCTGCAGGAAGTTTAAATAAAAGAGAAAAAAAAAATGTTGTAAATTCTGGTGGCTGTAAGGATATGAGTTAGCAGTTGATATGAGGAGAACATGCCACTCCTTATCTATTTGTTCTAATAGATTTGTATTCAAGATGGATATAGGTTTCTTATATAAAAGCAACAGTGATTACATTTCTTGAAGATATCCCCAAGAGGTAGAGTTTTCCTAGATATCTTCTTACAGATAATGAGTGCAGTTCTAAGAGAGCATGGTATAGTACACATGAGGTCAGCTCTGTATCATCCCCAAACAAATGGCGCTATTGAAAAAGTGAATAAGACATTAAAGGAAGGTATACAGTTGACAAGAGTGAATAAGTTGAATTGGAAGGCTGAGTTGTCCCAAAGGATCATAGGGTATTGCATGGCTCCCCATTTTACAATAGGTAAAGAGGAAGATTCCTTGAACAAAAACTTATCCGGGTTGGTTGATGGGAGCAAAAGATAAGCAAACAATTTTCATGGTGAGTGGAGAGAATTTGTTTTGCAAAGAAGAAGGAAGGAGGAGTATAACAAATGTGAAACAGTGAAGCATGTTGTAATGAAAGTTGATTGAGTAAGAGTAAAAGCCCCTTAGGGTGTGCTGATTGGTTGAAGTTTACCAGGGACTTGAAAGCTGTTAAACATTTTTAAAATGCTGTCAAAATACACGATGACAGGATTTTGAAAAACAGCAGGGTTGCACTTCTAGGGTGGAAATCTATGTTGATTCATAAGACGAGGGAACAAAAAGATGGAACTGGCGTGGGTGGAAATGGGGCAGCAGATAACATGAACCCTCCCTGTCATACGCAAGAAGGGAGGAAGAACCACAGAACATAATATAAACCCTCCATATCATACGCATGAAGGGAGAAAGAGCCATAGCAGATAACATCAGCTCTCCCTGTCATACGCATTAAGTGAGGAAATGCCACAGAAGATAACATCAACCCTCCCTGTCATACACATTACGTGAGGAAGAGCCACATGGCTGTAAGGAAACCCATGCATTTAAAAGAGTTTGTAACACATTTATGGCCAGATTTATGCTGGCCTTGTGCTGTTCCAATGCTACTTTAGTGTAATTTTTTTGATGCTAGTGTGGCATTGGAAGGGAGAAGATGCAGTGCCATATTTACAAAGTGGCACAATGCTTGCATTACACCACTTTGTAACCCCTTGCACCACATTATCACTGCACCATGCATAATATTTGCAAGGTGGGCATTCCAGTGCTAGGGGGGAGGGTGTAAAAATGATGCAAAGGAATCTGTGAGATTCCTTTGCACCATTTTTACCGGCATTTTTTAATGCCTGTTAAGTGCAGCCGTTAAACAGAGACTCACATTGATTACAATGGGCTTATGGGTGATTTGCAGGATTAGCGTCATCATTTTTTATGCTAATCCGGCAAAGCGCCCGACTAGCATAAAAAATGATGACGCTTGTCACACTGCCTACCGCCATTGTGCGCCATATTTTAAATACAGTGCTACCATGGTGGTGTTAGGTGGGCGCTAAGGGGCGCAGGAAAAGTGGCGCTGCACTAGGTGCAGCACTACTTTTCATAAATCTGCCCCTTAATGTTTATTGACACCACGCAGCCCTCGATGTAGTGTATGCTAGCTGAGAGAAGACCTGACACCATGCAGCCCTTGATGTAGTCTGTGCTATCTGAGAGAAGAGCTGACACCACGCAGCCCTCGATGTAGTGTGCACTAGCTGGGAGAAGAGCTGCCACTACGCAGCCCTCGATGTAGTCTGTGCTATCTGAGAGAAGAGCTGACACCACGCAGCCCTAGATGTAGTCTGTGCTATCTGAGAGAAGAGCTGACACCACGCAGCCCTTGATGTAGTTTATGCTAGCTGAGAGACAAGCCACCACCACGCAGCCCTCGATGTAGTGTGCTCTGGCTGGGAGAAGAGCTGCCACCATGCAGCCCTCAATGTAGTGTGCTCTGGCTGAGAGAAGAGCTGCCACCACGCAGCCCTCAATGTAGTGTGCTCTGGCTGAGAGAAGAGCTGCCACCACGCAGCCCTCGATGTAGTGTGCGCTAGCTGTGAGAAGAGGTGACACTACGCAGCCCTTGATGTAGTGTATGCTAGCTGAGATGAGACCTGCCAGTGTGTAGCCCTCGGTGTAGAGTGCGCTACCTGTGAGAAGTGGTGACACTAAGCAGCCCTCGATGTAGTGTGCGCTAGCTGTGAGAAGAGGTGACACTATGCAGCCCTCAATGTAGTGTGCTCTAGCTTAGAGCAGTCGCGGCTAGCAACTGGGAAAAGTGGTGGGCATGGGCTGGGGGAACAAAAATGAAATATATATATATATATATATTTTTTTTTAACTTACCTTCTCAGCACGGCCGCACCTCCACTCTCTGTAGCACTGCAGGCACAGGCTCCCATCCTGCCCAGCAGCCAATCATGACGCTGCTTAGAGCAGCATTGTGATTGGCTGGAGCACCCTGGCTGGGTGCGCCAAGGCAGACTGGGAGTCTAGGCTTGCTCTCTCCAACCCGGCAACACAGTGCCAGGTTGGAGAGAGCCCTTGTGCGCATTTGTGTGGGCCGGCCCGAGGCAGTCAGCCAAACATACATGTGTAATGAGGGGAGTGCACTGTGCACTCCCCTCACTGCTCATCACCCCCAATGCCCCACCCCTTTAAAAATAAAACCATAATAAACATTAGTTTAAACATAGTTTATTATGGTTTTATTTTTAAAGGTTTGCAGCTCCTGCTGCTGGCGGGGAGCGACGCTCCTCCGCCATAGCGGTGGAGCCGCCCCTGGCTGAGAGAAGAGCTGACATCACCCAGCCCTCAATATAGTGTGCCCTAGCTGGGAGAGAGCTGCCACCACACAGCCTCAGTGTACAATACAGCCTGGAAAGCAGATGTGTCAGAGGCCCTGAGGGCACCGGGAGGGGCTGCTTGTGCTCGTGTTGTGTAGCCATTTTAGCTATAGCTCCATACATGTTATTTTAACACACTAGGCCAAGCCGCTGTGCACCTTAACCTAGATATATTTTATCCAGCTTCATTTTATTATTGTTACAATAGCCACTCTTATGGTCTTGTTTTATTTTCTGTTTATATAACTGTTTTTGCCTAGGCCAGCACTCTGTTCTCAAAGAAGACAGTCTTGCTCACTCTGTGCTTCTTCCAAGGCTACAGCATGGTACATTGCCAGTGAACATGGTAGAAGTTTAGTCTCCAACCTTCGTAGAAAACACACATCCTTACATGGGGACATTTTCTCAGAACATCAGCTGTGTTGTTATAAAAACACTTCCTTGTCCCTTACACATTAGAGGGAGATTCCAGGCAGAGAACCACGTCTGTATGCCGATTGTAGAATGTTTTGCTGCAGCTGTTTTGCAGACCACAGGCCTTTGCTCAGGTATGGAGGATGATGCCTTCCCAGGGGAACCTGAAGGGAAGAATTAGAGCTTAACATGCTGTGATCTATCATAGTCTAGGTGGGAATTAGTCTATTGACCATAGTGACAATATGATAGCATTATTTCTATGCTTCTCTCTTCTCATCACAATTTTAATACTGTCATGATGTGTCGTCCTGGTTATTGCAGCTCACACTTTGTTATCTAAGATGCAGTTGTTTTATTAAAATCATTATTGAAATACATACTGGCTCTGTTTGTCATTTATATATGAGACTATGGTGGTCATTACAACCCTGGCGGTCGGTGTTAAAGCGGCAGTAAAAAATCCAACAGGCCGGCGGTAAAAAAAAATGGAATCACGACCGTGGCGGAAACCGCCAACATAGACAGCCACTTTAACACTCCGACTGCCAAGGCGGTACAAACAAACACCGCGGCGGTAACCGCCAACAGACAGGCAGAAGACAATGTACCGCCCATCTTATTACAAGCCACCAATCCGCCACCTTTTCCGGGGCGGATTCACCGCGAACAAAAACACTGTGGAAACAGGACTTGGAAGGGAAAATGCTCACCTCTGCACATCCCACGAGGAACCAGGACGCCATGGAACCCGAGCTACAGATTCTTCCAGCCTTTATCTTCCTGCTCCTCTACCAGGAACAACAAAGACGGCGGCGAAGACCACAGTGAGTACTGCACCTACGACACAGGGGAGGGGGGATGGAAAAAACAGTGACACACACATGCAACACACAAGAAGCAACACCCCCACCCTCACCCACTACAACACACACACACACAAGTACATGTTGATACATTACAGTAACCACTCCCAACCCCCCCTGGAAGAATGCAAGGACAAAAGTAAATGAGTTGAACGATTGTAATATTTTCAAATACATTAATCAAACATATATACATATATAAAGATATTCACACTCTAAACTAATATATACACCAAGAATACAAGTCCAAGGTATTCCACCATCATAGCCTGTGGACCACTGGGCCCAAAATGCATGGGCGAGGCCTACACTCAATACCCGCACAAGACGGAGAGAACACTGCTGGGGCATCAGATAGAAATAAAACAGGCACCTCAGGGGGAAGGGAAGGGGGGGCACCACAGCCGGATGAGTGCACAACGCCAGATCCACGAGGGGGCTCCATGCCCATTGATGTATCCTGGGGAGTGCAAAGCCACAGTCTCTCAAGTCTCTCCAGTGGGTGGTTTGCCCATTGCATTATCATGGGGAGTGCAAAGCCACGGTCTCTCAAGTCTCTCCAGTGGGTGGGTTGCCCACTGCTTTATCCTGGGGAGTGCAAAGCCACAGTCTCTCAAGTCGATAACAGTCTCCACTGGTTCTGGAGGGGGCTTTGTGCCCAGAGTGCTTCATTCTGCCAAGGACTAAGGTAGTGGATGTGATACTTCACTGGTTCTGGAGGGGGCTTTGTGCCAAGAGTGCTTCATCCTGCCAAGGTCTGAGGTAGTGGATGCCTTTCTCCACTGGTTCTGGAGGGGGCTTTGTGCTCAGAGTGCTTCATCCTGCCAAGGACTGTGGTAGTGGATGCCTTTCTCCACTGGTTCTGGAAGGGGCTTTGTGCCCAGAGGGCTTCATCCTGCCAAGAACTGAGGTAGTGGATGTGAATCTCCACTGGTTCTGGAGGGGGCTTTGTGCCCAGAGTGCTTCATCCTGCCAAGGACTGAGGTAGTGGATGTGAATCTCCACTGGTTCTGGAGGGGGCTTTGTGCCCAGAGTGCTTCATCCTGCTTGTGGCGGCCTCAGTAGCCTCGGAATCTTTGGCGCTCACTGGCCTGAGGTGCTTGTTGTGGCTGTGTCCTTGGCAGCGGTGTTTGTGGCAGCGGTGTCCTGTTCAGCGGTGCTGGTGGCGGCGGTGTCCTTGGCAGCAATGCTGGTGGCGGTGATGTCCTGTTCCACGGTGCTGGTGGCGGTGGTGTCCTTGGCAGCGGTGCTTGTGGCGGCGGTGTCCTTGGCAGCGGTGCTTTTGCGGTCTTGTCCGCCGTGCAGGTTTCCCCAGACTTGCCTGTTTTACTGTGCCCATTCCCCACCTTGGATGTTGGCGCAGCTGGCTCCACACTCCCAACTGTACCCCTGGGAGCAGCTTTGGTGGAAGATTCTTTTCCTCTCTCCCGCCGGGCACTGGCCAACTTTCTGTGCTTTTGAGGTGGGGGATTGTCTGTGCTGTGGCTCCTTGGCACACTGGCTGCCCTGCTGCCTGGCGCACTCCAGAAGCCGGTTACTACTGGCACCACTGTTCCCGCTGATGTTGTGGCTGAGGCGCTGGGTTGGGACCTGGAGAGGCGGGCCCTAGGAGACTGAATGGGTGGGGGAGGTGAGGGGAAGAAGTCAAGGTTGGACAGGAAAAGTTTTTGGGACACACTGGGACGGGTAGATGGAGGGGGTTTGGGAGTGGAGGAAGAGGCAGTGGTTGTAGGAGGTGTACGTTTGCTGACTTTGGGTGAAGGTGCATGGGCTGGAGGCTGTCGTGAGGTGGATGGCTGTTGGGTGGGTGTGTGGCTGCGTTTGTGTACCTTGGGAGGTGGGCTCACAGACACACTGGGAGAGGACACAGGGGATGTGTGAATGGTAGTGGGGGTGGTGAGTGCAAATGAGCGGGGTGTGGTGGTGGGTATGCTGGTGATGGAGGTGGTGGCTGATGATGTAGTGCATGCAGGTGTGAGTGGAGACGAGACTGGGAGGGAGGAGGGAGACGAGGAGGAGGAGGACACAGTGGAGGCATTGGCTGTTGGTATGTCTGCATGTGTATGATGTGTATGAGTGCCTGTGGGATGTGTGGTGCTTATGTTTGCTTGAGCTTCCCTTGTATGTTGACGTGTGTGCATGCTGGTTCGATGGTGTACTTGGTATAGGCTGAGGTATAGGGGTTTGGGTCTGGGTGGAGGAAGTTGGAGGGGGGAGGCTAGAGACAGGGACAATGGCTGCCATCAGTGCTGAGGCCAGAGTCTGAAAAGCTTGCTGATGGGCTGCCTGACCAGAATGAATGCCCTCCAGGTATGCATTGGTCTCTTGAAACTGCCTCTCTACACCCTGGATGCCATTCAAAATGGTAGACTGCCCAACAGAGAGGGACCTGAGGAGGTCAATGGCCTCCTCACTGAGGGCAGCAGGGGTGACAGGGGCAGGGGCTGAGGTGCCTGGGGCGAAGGAGATGCCCACCCTCCTGGGTGAGCAGCCACAGGGCAAACGCTGAGGGGCTGCTGGGAGGGCGGTGCTGGTAGGGGGGGTGGCGGCTGTACCTGTAGATGCAGTGGGCACAGAGGGGCTCCCCTCGCCCTCCGTCCCACTGGTGGCTTCAAACTCCATTGTGTCGCCCTCCAGGGCCAGGTGGGATGCAGCTCCCTCCTGCTCCGGTGCCACTGCTCCTCCGCCTGATGATGCTAATGCACACAAGCACAGGGAGACCATAAAAAGGAGGGAGACAGAAGAAAGACATGTTGAGTGCATGCAATACTGCTACAGTTGGGATACACTACAGACACGGAAGCCCCCTGCACTACGCCGTGCACTTGGAGTTCCCTAATCAATCACAGGGACATGGGTTACAAGGCTATGGCCGATTGCTGCACACATGGAAGTCACAGGAGCCTGAATAGGTGTAGTTGGCTCTGTACACAGGTGGGGTGGGGTGCCACAGAGCCTGCCTTAGGAAGGGACCTTGCCTACTAAACTCACCCTGGCCTAGGGGAACCCACAGCCCACCTTCCCCACCCGGAACATCAGGGGGTTCATGGTGCGACGGGCACCCCTCCCACGTTAGGAGGCCATCCCCAGCTGGGCCTCCGCCGTCTTCTTGCTCCAGCGGTGAATGTCCTCCCATTTATTCCAGCAGTGGGTGCTCCATCTTTGGTAGACCCCCAGGGTCAGGACTTCCTTTGCAATGGCACGACAAATATCTTTCTTCTGGTGGGCGCTGACCTACAGGAATAGTACAGGGGAAAAGGAGAAGATATAACTGTCCGCACCGTCACAGTCACTGGCCCGCATCCCTACCCTTGCCATGACGCACATGCACTCATCCTCGTTTCATGCACGCCTCATTCTCCCCCCATCTGTCATCCACACCACTCCAAGCAGCCATTGCCCATACAGCATGCTCACAGTGTACTCACCTGTTTGTCTGCAGGACCGTAGAGTAGCGTGTACTAGGGGAGGACCCCATCCACTAGTTTCTCCAACTCCTCCGTGCTGAAGGCAGGGGCCCTTTCCCCAGAGAGAAAATGGCGGTGACGTCCGCAGCTGTGCGTATCGTCACCGCCTGCGTACATCGTCATTGGCTCCTGGGACCCATAGGGTCCAATGTTAACCAATGCAGGATTGCGCCGCGGTCTTCGACTGCCTACCGCGACGATGTACAATGCCAGCGCAGTTACCTCATATCCCCTTGTCCCACATTACAGGTCAGGCAGACGCCATTTCAGGGGGCCACATGGCATTAATTTTGGCTGGGTCACACATGTCTAGGCCTTGCTTAAACACTAATCCAGCCATATGTCGATTTGAAAACATTTTACGATTAAGTTGTGTTTACGTACCTCAGAGTTGGTTGACTCTCTGCTCCCTGTTCTCCTCCACAGAGCACGACCGCTGGAGCAGGTGAGGAGATAGCGGCATCCTCTGGTGTACAGACCGCTGGTGGACCTGTCGACAATGGAGGAGCGACATGTAATCATCACCTACAGACTTGATTGTACCACAATCCTGGAACTGTGTGCCCAGTTGGAGCCAGACCTGATGTCAGCTATCCGCCATCCCACAGGAATCCCCCCTCAAGTGCAGGTGTTAGCAGTACTCCATTTCCTAGCAGGTGGGTCTTTTCAGACAACAGTGGCCATAGCATCAGGGATGTCCCAGCCTATGTTTTCCAACGTGTTGTCCAGAATGTTGTCTGCCCTGCTGAAACACATGCGGAGCTACATCGTTTTCCCTCAGGTGGAGGATTTGCCTACAGTGAAAGGTGACTTCTATGCCCTGGTACATATCCCCAACATAATAGGTGCCATTGATGGGACACATGTGGCCTTGGTCCCCCCGGCAGTAGTGAACAGGTGTACAGAAACCGGAAGAGTTACCATTCGATGAATGTGCAGATGGTGTGTTTGGCAGACCAGTACTTCTCCCACGTGAATGCCAAATTTCCTGGCTCAGTACATGACGCTTACATTCTGAGGAATAGCAGCATCCCTTATGTGATGGGGCAACTCCAGAGGCACCGTGTGTGGCTATTAGGTGAGGACATGGACCCAATACAGTGTGACTAGGTGTCTGGGTCTGGGGATGTCACTAAGAGTTAGTGTGTGTCTAACAGTTGTCCCTCGCCATTTGCAGGTGACTCTGGTTACCCCAACCTGTCATGGCTACTGACCTTAGTGAGGAATCCCAGGACAAGGGCAGAGGAACGCTACAATGAGGCCCATGGGTGAACTAGGAGGGTTATAGAGAGGACCTTCGGCCTCCTGAAGGCCAGGTTCAGGTGCCTCCTTATGACAGGTGGTTCCCTATTCTACTCACCAAAAAGGTGTGCCAGATTATCGTGGCCTGCTGTATGCTTCACAACTTGGCTTTGCGACAACAGGTGCCTTTTCTGCAGGAGGATGGTCCAGATGGAGTTGTTGTGGCAGCTGTGGAGGCTGTGGACAGTGAAGACGAGGAAGCAGAAGACAAGGACATAGACAACAGGAACACGGTGATCCAGCAATACTTCCAGTGAGACACAGGTAAGAGGACAACACTGCCTGCTACATCTGATCTAATTGTTCTAACTCTCATCTGTCTGTCACTTTCACCCAGTGCATGGACCCTGAGTTGTCACTTTCCCTTACGATTTCACAGATGTAAGTCCCACTGTGTGACCTCTGCTATGTTACCTCATGGACTAGAGCTGTGTGACATAGGTATGTTGACAATAGAATGGACATTGCTATTTTCCTCAGTTATAGCAAATACACATTTGTGAAAGCACAGACTGACTCCAGATTGTTTTGTGATTCAAGGGTGTTTATTTAAGTGCTAAATATTGGAGGGGGTTGTAAAATGGTCAGGGGTGATGGTGGAGGAATGTCCATGGCAGAGTCCAGTCTATTAGTCTCACAGGTGCATTTTCCAAAGGGGCATAGGAAGTAGAGCTGGGGCAGTTCAAGTATGGACAGGGTGACAAAGTGGGACAAAAGGATGACAATCAGGGTGGTCTCATTTCTTGGCGGGGGTCTAGGCATTGTTCTCTGCCTTTGTCCTGGATCTCAGGGACCGTTTGAGGGGTGGTTCTCCATCTGCAGGGGGTGGGGTGCTGGTGTCGTGGTCCTGTGACGGTGCCTCCTGGCCACTAGCGCCGGCGGAGGTGGTGGGCAGTTCATCGTCCAGGCTAGTGTCAGGGGCCCCGTGTGGTGTCACAGTGTTCCTCCTGGTGTTGACGAGTTCCTTCAGCACCCCTACAATGGTGCCCAGGGTGGAATTGATAGATTTGAGTTCCTCCCTGAACCCCAAATACTGTTCCTCCTGTAGCCACTGGGTCTCCTGAAACTTGGCCAGTACCGTTGCCATCGTCTCCCGGGAATGGTGGTATGCTTCCATGATGTTGGAGAGGGCCTCATGGAGAGTGGGTTCCCTGGGCCAGTCTTCCCCCTGTCGCACAGCAGCCCTCCCAGTTCCCCTGTTTCCCTGGGCCTCTGTCCCCTGAACTGTGTGCCCAATACCACTGCCCCTAGGTCCCTGGTGTTGTTGGGGTGGTGGGTTAGCCTGGGTTCCCTGTAGTGGTAGACACACTGCTGCTTGACGTGTCCTAGGGACAGAGGTATGGGCCCGCTGGGTGGGTGCTGTGCTGGTGTTTCCGAGGGGGGAAGCTCTGTAGTGGCCTGTGCCATTGTGAGGGGAACCGACTGTCCCGAGGTCCCAGAAGGGCCGGGCTGGTCATCTAGATCCAGTTGGACAGAGCTGCTGTCATCACTGTAGGCCTCTTCTGTGGGTGGAGTGGACATGTCTGGATCCTCCTGTCCGGTGACGTTGGGTAGGGGTCCTGCAGGGGTGTAAAAGCATGATTATTGCATCTGTGTGTGCCATGGTGTGCAATGGATGTGTGACTCTGTAGCCCAGTGCTTGCATTCTTGAGTGGGACCTTGTGTGATAATGGTTTGGGGGTGTATGGGTTTGTGCAGTGGACATGCTTTGGTGATGGGTGTCCATGCTTTGGTGTTACATGCAGGGCTTGGGTTTGGGATGTGTGGTTTGTGATATTGGGACATATGTGAGGAGTTGGAATGATGGGGGTGAGGGCGAGGTTGGGGGTATGTGATATTATGCAGGTAGGGTGGAGGATGTAATAGTTAAGAGTTGACTTACCAGAGTTGTAGGAGGCTGGCCTGGCTTATAGTGGGTACCCTGTGGTACTTACACCCTGCCAGTTATCCCTTATTAGTAGAATAGAGGTGTTTCTAGCAGCTTAAGCTGATAGAAAGTAGAAGGTAGCTATGGCAAAACAGCTTAGGCTGAACTAGGAGACATACCTCTTATATCATATGCACAATATCATAAGAAAACACAATACTCAGAGTTACACAAAATAAAGGTACTTTATTTTTATGACAATATGCCACAAATATCTCATTGAGTACCCTCAGTAAGAAGGAAAGTAATATACACAAGTTATATGTACACAAACCCAAAACAGGTAGTTAGAAAAGTCATGCAGTGTAGAATTACAATAGGTTGCAATAGGTGAACTATAGGTCTAGGGGCAACACAAACCATATACTCCAAAAGTGAAATGCGAATCACGAATGGACCCCAGACCTATGGGAGCTTGTAGAGGGTCACTGGGACTGTAAGAAAACAGTCAGGGTGTCCAAGATACCCCACCCCAAGACCCTGAAAAGTAGGAGTAAAGTACACCTACTACCCCAACAGAGCACAATAGTCGTGATAGGGGGATTCTACAAGAACAACAAACACCAGCAGGGCACTGAAGGTGGATTCCTGGACCTGAGGACCTGCAAGGCAAGGGGACCAAGTCCAAGAGTCGCAATATTGTCCGGGGGGGCAGGAGCCCAGAAAACCCCAGATGAAGGTGCAAGGAAGCTGCCTCTGGGTGGAAGAAGCTTGGAGTTCTGCAACAACGAGGAGGACTAGGAGCTTCTCCTTTGGATGGAGGATGCCCCACCTCGCAATGAAGGTTGCAGAAGTGTTCCCATGCAGAAATACCGCAAACAAGCCTTGCTAGCTGCAAGGGTCATGGTAGAGGTTTTTGGGTGCTGCTGGGGACCAGGGAGGACCAGGATGTCGCCCCTTGGAGGAGGAGACAGAGGGGGTGCCCAGCAACTCAGAGAGTCCCCACAGAAGCAGACAGCACCCGCAGAAGTACCCAAACAGGCACTTAGTAGATTTTTGAAACAGAGCTGGCTCAGAATCACAAAGGTGGGTCCCACGATGCCGGAGGCCAACTCAGAGGGTTGAGCACTGCAGGACGGAGTGCTGGGGACCCAGGCTAGGCTGTGCATGAAGGAAATCCTGGAAGAGTGCACAGGAGCCGGAGCAGCTGCAAAGCATGCAGTACCCAGGTTTACAGTCTAGAGTGGGAAAGCAAGGACTTACCTCCACCAAACTTGGACTGAAGGATCACTGGACTGTGGGAGTCACTTGGATAGAGTTCCTGTGTTCCAGGGACCACGCTCGTCAGGATGAGAGGGGACCCAGAGGACCGGTGATGCAGTCTTTTGGTGCCTGTGTTAGCAGGGGGAAGATTCCGTCGACCTACGAGAGATTTCTTCTTGGCTTCCAGTGCAGGGTGAAGGCAGGTGACCCCCAGAGCATGCACCACCAGGAAACAGTCGAGAAAACTGGCAGGATGAGGTGCTATAGATGGAACCAAGTATCAGCCAGCCAGAAAACAAGCCATGATGTATAATTGTCTGGGAGTTGAAGGACTGAGGTTATTAAACCAGTTGAGAAAGAGGAAGAGGAAGGCCAAGAATGAGATGTATTTCTTGAAGCCAAAACTAGAATGAAAAACTATTTTGATATAACAATGCGTGTCATTATGGAATGTTACAACTTTTTCTACTACTACCAAGCGTCTGGAGAATCAATTGAGTCTTATCTTGCAACACTAAGGATGCTGGCCACAATATGCTCAATCAAAGACATAATGAAATAATCCGCAATCAAGTAGTAATGCACAAGAAAAGCTATTATGTCATCGTAATCCTAGTTTAGAGAATGTGATATCAACTATAAAGACTTCACAGTGGACCCCAATACTGCCATACCAGCTTTCTGAGGTTTTCCAGGCAGTCCTAGCTGCTGCCACCTCAGACAGGTTTCTGCCATCCTGTTGCTCAAGCAGCTCGAACCCAGGAAGGCAGAACAAAGCATTTGCTTTGGGAGAGGGGTGTTACACCCTCTCCCTTTGGAAATAGGTGTTACAGGCATGGGCGGGGTAGCCTCCCAGAGCCTCTGGAAATGCTTTGAAGGGCACAGATGGTGCCCTCCTTGCATAATCCATTCTACACCGTTTCAGGGACCCCTGATCTGGTACGAAATTGGACAAGGGAAAGGGGAGTGACCACTCCCCTGCTGTAGGAGGCTGGCCTGGCTTATAGTGGGTACCTTGTGGTACTTACACCTTGTGCCAGGTCCAGTTATCCCTTATTAGTAGAGTAGTAGTGTTCTAGCAGCTTAGGCTGATAGAGGTAGCTATGGGAGAGCAGCATAGGCTGAACTAGGAGACATGCAAAGCTCCTACTATACCACTTATATCACTTAGCACTATATCATAAGAAAACACAAACCTCAGAGTTACTAAAAATAAAGGTACTTTATTTTAGTGACAATATGCCAAAAGTATCTCAGAGGATATACTCCCTTAGGGGGTAGGTAAAATTCACACAATATACACACACAAACCAAATCAGGTAAGTAAAGAGTTAGAAAAGTAGTGCAAATACTGTAGAACACAATAAAATGCAATAGGGAAGAAGAGGCTTCGGGCAACACAAACTATATACTCCAAAAGTGGAATGCGAACCACGAATGGACCCCAGGCCTAGTGTAGTGTGTAGAGGGTCACTGGGAGCGTAAGAAAACCTTAAGGGTGTCCAAGATACCCCACCCCAAGACCCTGAAAAGTAGGAGTAAAGTTACCCTACTACCCCAGAAAGACAGTAAAGTTGAGATAGGGGATTCTGCAAGAACAACAACTGACTGCAAAGCACTGAAGATGGATTCTTGGACCGGAGAACCTGTAAAGGAAGGGGACCAAGTCCAAGAGTCACGAAAGTGTCCGGGGGGGCAGGAGCCCACTAAACCCCAGATCAAGGTGCAAAAGGGCTGTCTCTGGGTGGAAGAAGCTGAGGATTCTATAACAACGGAAGGTGCCAGGAACTTCTACTTTGGTCAGAAGATGTCCCACAGCGTGCTGGATGATGCAGAGTTGTTTCCACGCAGAAAGACCACAAACAAGCCTTGCTAGCTGCAAGAGTCGCGGTTGAAGGCTTTGGATGCTGCCAGAGCCCAGGAACGACCAGGAGGTCTCCCCGTGGAGGAGGAGACAGAAGGGGCGCTCAGCAACACAGAGAGCTCACGCAGAAGCAGGCAGCACCTGCAGAAGCACCTGAACAGGTGTTCAGAAGATCTGAGCAGGTCGGTCGACAGCACAACAAAAGAGGGTCCCACGAAGTCGGAGTCCAACTCAGCGAGTTGGGCAATGCAGGACAGAGTGCTGGGGACCTGGGCTAGGCTGTGCACAAAGGAAGTCTTGCAGAAGTGCACAGAAGCCCTAGCGGCTGCATTTCATGCAATACACAGGATTACTGTCTCGGTGGGGAGGCAAGGACTTACCTCCACCAAATTTGAACAGAAGGGCCACTGGACTGTCAGGGACACTTGGACCCAGCTCCTGTGTTCCAGGGACCACGCTCATCACGATGAGAGGGGACCCAGAGGACCGGTGATGCAGACGTTTGGTGCCTGCGTTGGCAGGGGGAAGATTCCGTCGACCCATTGGAGATTTCTTCTTGGCTTCTAGTGCAGGGTGAAGGCAGACAGCCCTCAGATCATGCACCACCAGGAAACAGTCGAGAAAGCCGGCAGGATGAGGCGCTACAATGTTGCTGGTAGTCTTCTTGCTACTTTGTTGCAGTTTTCCAGGCATCCTGGAGCAGTCAGCGGTGGATCCTTGGCAGAAGTCGAAGAGGAAAGTGCAGAGGAACTCTGGTGAGCTCTTGCATTCGTTATCTGGTGAGATACCCACAGAAGAGACCCTAAATAGCCCTCAGAGGAGGATTGGTTACAGAGAAAGGTAAGCACCTATCAGGAGGAGTCTCTGACGTCACCTGCTGGCACTGGCCACTCAGAGCTGTCCATTGTGCCCTCACACCTCTGCATCCAAGATGGCAGAGGTCTGAGACACACTGGAGGAGCTCTGGACACCTCTCCTGGGAGGTGCTGGTCAGGGGAGTGGTCACTCCCCTTTCCTTTGTCTAGTTTTGCGCCAGAGCAGGGCTGGGGGGATCCATGAACCGGTGTAGACTGGCTTATGCAAAGAGGGCACCATCTGTGCCCTTCAAAGCATTTCCAGAGGCCAGGAAAGGCTACTCCTCCTAGACCCTTCACAGCTATTTCCAAAGAGAGAGGGTGTAAAACCCTCTCTCAGAGGAAATCCTTTGTTCTGCCTTCCTGTGCTGCCCAGGCCCCAGGGGGGCAGAAACCGGTCTGAGGGTTGGCAGCAGTTGTAGCTACAGAGAAAACCCCGGAAAGTTTGTTTGGCAGTACCCGGGCTCAATGCTGGAGACCCGGGGATGAATGGAATTGTCCCCCCAATACCAGAATGGTATTGAGGTGACAATTTCACAATCCTAGACATGTTACATGGCCATGTTCGGAGTTACCATGGTGACGCTACATATAGGTATTGACCTATATGTAGTGCACGTGTGTAATGGTGTTCCCGCACTCACAAAGTCCGGGGAAATTGCCCTGAACAATCATATCAGCATGGAAACCTTTCTTCACAGCTGATAACCAGTACACCACCCTTAACAACTTATATACCTTGTGTTGGTCTAACCGGCTACATATGTGTTGAATTGTTCTAGCAGTGTCTGGAACAGCATAAGCAGTAAAAATTTACGTTGTTAACCTTTGGTGTAGACCCCTCTAGAGCAGTGGTTCCCAACCTGTAGTCCTGGGACCCCTGGGGATCCGCAAAGCTTCCTCAGGGGGTCCGTGACTTCTTCGAAAATGAAATAATATTAACAAATTTGGTCCCCAGCTTTCAATATTCACTCAGTGAGGGGTCACTGGATTCCAGTAATGATAAAGTGGGGGTCCACAGAAGTCAAAAGGTTGAGAACCACTGCTCTAGAGCATTTCTTTCTGCAGTGGTTTTCTACGGTTCAAACAGAAAGCAAAAGACAAAATTAGTTAAAAGTATGATATCAGCGTATACACGATAATTGTCTATAGAGTTTTTACTAACCTCAGCATTTTGGCTACACTCAGCGGCTACTCTGAAATCTTGCGAGTCGCAGAGGTCCATTGGTGTACAAGTGGCTTCGGAGTTTACATTTGTCGGCTGTACCACGACTGCCTCTGGATCGGGGTCCTCCTGAAAGCCCATGTCTTCATAGACTGGCGAATTCGGTGGTGCCACACCTTCTTCATCATCTTCAGTGTCGATGAAGTTGATTGCATCACTTAATTCATCTTTCGAGGCTTCGCTGCCCATGCTGTCAACCTTAATAGGGGATATCAGTTGCGTCAAATCCTTGAGGCTGAACTTTTCAAGCCGCTGGCAAAGTTCCTCTTGAAAACTGTTAACGTCGGAATCCCCATCTTTAGGGGCAGCCTGCTGTGCATTCTCATCCATCACAAGTGGTGTTAGGGGCCGATAATATCTGTTGATAGTGTTCTGGCCCCCTGAGGAGGCGGCTTTTCTGGTGAGCGGATTGTATCTGTTCATACTGGTGTGACAACCTATCTCAGCAATGGTTCACGGTTTGGCATGCAGCTCTAGCTGGCTCCTTATATGTATTCTAAGGTTCAAAAAGGGCGTACGCCTCTACAACATTTACCGGTCACATGCTCTCCTTGACAGCTCTGATTCGTTGCTGGGGTTACATGTGACGCTAATCATATGTCATGACCTTTGCAGCATCTGCCAATCCCCTCTTTTTGGATAAGCCAGCCGTGTGGAGGTTTGGCCTTACACTCCCAATGCTCCACCCTGTGAGGAGGCCCCCAAGCAGGCACTTTGGGCCTGAATGTCTGACATGTCCAGGCCTGTCCTTTTAGGCTCTGAAACGGGTTGCACACCAGCAGGGCCCTCATTTTACACAGTCCATAGACCTAGCCACAGGGGCTAGGACCCTGGCACATAACTAACACGTGACCCCCTGATGTCACAACCCACGTGACACACCTACACCTACGTCACTGCCTATGTCAGCACAGGGTGGGGCCACCCGCGTCACTACCTACGTCATTGCCTATATCAGCATGGGGTGTGGTATCTGTCAAAAGTTTGATGGAAGGTATCCCTTCCTACTACTTGGGAGGTTTAAGGGTCCTGGAGCTGGTCGCGGCCGGGTTGCGGCCGGGCGCAGATGGGCTCACCTTTGCGTGGCCGCACAGCGGACGCCATTAAGTAGAACGAGGGGGGAGGAGAAGACAGCTGTGAGACAGGAGTGGGAAAACGGTGCGAAAAAGGGGGGCGGGCCACGGGGCAGCAGCGGCAGGGAGGGGAAAGTGGGAAGCACGGAAAGTTAAAAAAACTGAAAAACAAGGGTGAAAGTGATAATAATCAGAAAAAAAGAGGAAAAAGCACAGCATGGAAAAGAGAAAAGAAGGCAAAAAGCGGCAGCCCAGTCAAAGAGCAGAGCTCTCCCACTACACTCCAGGGATGAGGCGCAGGCAGGAGCCTGCGGATGGCATAGTGATGTTTTATGCCTGTGAAATAATGGGCTGGTGGCACCCGAGGCACCTGAAGGAACATTTTGTTGGGTTTTCAAGACATACGTGTACATCAGACATATACTGTAGTGTAGTTAATGTGCAGTGACCAGACTTCCTGCGTTTGCCACAGTAGGTCACTTTTTTTTTTTTTTTTTTTCAATCGATCCTAACATATCCTGGTTTTCAGAGAGTGATGACTAACACAGAGGAATGAATGTTTACTTGTTTTCCTGGGCAAGATTGGATGTGAGGCTTTATCTGAAAGTTAATTAAACATTGATGATGTTAACTAAAAAGTAGCGTATAAATTATTATTCCTTTCAGTGGCTTATTGCCTGTGTTTTCTTTCTTGCTGAGGTCAGTCATTCATTGCCTGCGGTCGATGAAACATTTAGGCCCAGATTTCTACTTTTTGACGCAAAACTGCCTTTGCGCAGTTTTGTGTCAAAAAGTATAGCGCCGGCTTGCACCATTGCAGGATGCCAGCCGGGCGCCAAATTTATGGAATGCCGCAATCCGGCGCAAAGGGTGAGCTAACGTCATGGAAAATTACTTTAGCCGGGTGGGGCTGATGGTATGGGAGAAGGGGGTTTTGCACAAAAAAGTGACGTTAGGCTGGTTAGAGTAAAAAAAAAGATGACTCTAACCAGCCTAGCGTCATTTCTTGATGAAAAACCGTGCATACCACATCACTCCTGTATTGTAAAAGACAGGAGTCATGCCCACCACACCAATGGCCAGCACAGGGGACAAGGGTCCCCTGGGCATGGCCATTGCACCCTGTGCCATGTAGGGGGGCCCATTTCAGGGCCCCCAGTGGCACTTAAAACATCTTTTTTTAATAATTACCTCTACTTACCTGGGATGGGGTCCACCATTCTGTGGTGTCCCTCTGATTTGGGTGGGGGTGACGCTGGGGTTTGAGGAGGGCACCTGTGGGCTCTTTTCATGGGGTTTGACCATGGAAATGGGTCCACAGGTCCCCTAACGCCTGCCCAAACACCTGCCCAGGCATTAAATAATGTCGATAAGCAGGCTTAGCGCCATTATTTAGTCCCTCTTCCCTCCAGTGCACCATTTTTGCACAGTAGGATAAATAAGGTGCTAGGGCCTTAGAGTCATTTTTTGGATGGGAATGCCAACCTTGCATCTTATTGACGCAAGGTGGTTTCACGCATCCAAAAAATGACTTTAACTCCAATAGTTTGGCGCTTGACTAGTCTACCGTCAAAATATAAATATGGAGTTAAGTTTGCACTGAATTAGCGTAAAAAAATGACACTAATTCAGTGCATACAGAGTATAAATCTGGGACTCAGTCCCATAGACTGCCCCTGTGTTTGGTTTTCAAGCTCTGCACCCTAATCATGAGAGCCCCCTACCTGAAGATGAAGAGGAACCCCTGCCACTATCTGCTTAGCTGACATGCAACACAAACTGAAGGAAAGAGGGCTTGTCAGATGCCTCTCAGGAGACCTTCGATATTAGCAACGAACAAGAGGAGCTGAAACTCAAATTCATGTAGGCCCAGCACTAAACAAGACTACTGCAAAGTCCTTACATGGTTATGTCAAGAAGGTCACAGCTGCACTCTAGCCGTGGTCTAGTGAAGCAGATACTGACCTCTGAGCCCTCTCCAGGGCTCCCAGCTTAAAATAAACCATGTCTCTGTCTATGTGGACAACTCCTGTGTACTTCTAGTGAAGCAGACACTGATCTCTCAGCCCTCTACAAGGCTCCCAGCTTATAATAAACCACAGCTCTGTCTATGTGAACAACTCCTGTGTACTGCTATTGAAGCAGAGGAAGCATTGTGAAAGTTAAGCAGATACAGACCTCTGAGCCCTCTCCAGGGCTCCCAGCTTATAATAAACCATAGCTCTGTCTATGTGAACAACTCCTATGTACTTCTAGAGACCAGACACTGACCTCTGAGCCCCCTCCAGGGCTCCCAAGTTATAATAAACCATGTCTCTGTCTATGTGGACAACTCCTATGTACTTCTAGTGAAGCAGACACTGATCTCTCAGCCGTCTACGAGGCTCCCAACTTATAATAAACCACAGCTCTGTCTATGTGGACAACTCCTATGTACTTCTAGAGAAGCAGACACTGACCTCTGAGCCCCCTCCAGGGCTCCCAAGTTATAATACATTTTCTATGTTGTACTGTCATGAACCAAACAGATGTGCTCTTTGTGCGTTGGTTCAAAGTCATGGGGATCAGAAAAAGTCCACAGCTCTTATCCCCCAACCCTTGATTCTGCCGTAGCTGGGCTTTTGCCTTATTTGTGCTCTGTGGGTCCATCATTGGGTCTGGCCTGTTGCTTTTGTCCATTACTCTGTTCATCTGGCTGGTGGTAGCTGCTTCATCACCAGAGGAAAGAAACTGGAAACACCAATCGCACTGAACCGGTACTGCTCACTTGCCTGATACGTAACACTTGGCAGAGCTGCATGCACACAGGCGACAAGAATGTGCTGGTATTTCTCTCCAAACCTATCAAAGTCTTGAAAAGTATACCAATTTCCATGGTCATTGTGGACCTCTTGTCACCCACCTTGCTTTGTCTGAGCAGGAACTGGTTTGCAAACATCGTAAACCAAGCAATCAGAGTGTGTTTATGGGTCTAAGTGAGTGCAACTTTTCTGTGTAAGGTAAAGACTTTGATTCTCCTCCACTTTATTACCAGCTTTACACCGGGTTGGGTTTACCACATACATAGACTCTAAGCAACATAAGTACATTTCATTCATGGGTCTACAAAAATTGTAAGTTCAGGTTTGAAGCTGTTAAGGTTCATGTCATTGAGCCATGTTTCTGCTACTTCTTGCCAGGAATTCTCCCTTGGACGGGTTGAAATTTAGGCAGCCAGTGGTGATTTCTACTTTCTCTGAAGCAAAATTGTTCCCAACCTTGAACTTAGTTTCACTTTATCATCAGGTGGCATTAGATAAGGAAATCCAAGACCACACAGTGGGTGTTACCCTCATGATAGTGTAGAGGTTCAATTGATGCTCTTTGGCTTAATTGCTGCTGCTGTAGCATTTCAAAGAGCTGTGATGGTTATATTGAAGGGTATTCCTGAAGGTAAGCGCTATCAGGAATATGTTCTTACGACTGGTTCAACTGTGAAAGAACATGACAAAGGGAAATGTGAGGTGCCTAGTAGATTGCAAGTATCAGGTTTAACTTTGAAGGCAGAGAAGTGTGTGTTTTGAGAAAATTAAGTGAATTATTTGGGTTACAAAATATCAGGTGATGGATACATCTAAAGAAAGGATTGGCAAGCGCGGTCACATCATTAAAGGAGCGTATTAATAAAAAAGAACTGTCATCCTTTCTGGGCATGATCGAATATTAGAGGAAATTTGTGAAGGACTTTGCCAACAAAACTTACAACATGAGGAAACAGTTGCATAAAAAAGTAGAGTTTGCATGGGGGACTGAACGTGGAAAAGAGTTTGTTAAAGTTAAGGAAGAACTCGGTCATGCACCACGTCTGCGAGCCTTTATTGCAGGAAGTGTCACCAAAGGGGTCTTTGATGCCAGTGCAAAGGGTTTGGGGGCACTTGCTGGCACAACGGTGTGAAGGAGGGGCACTGCTGGTACAAAGGTGTGAAGAAGAAGAGAACCACATTACGTCTGTGTCAAGGGCATACAAAGGCTCTAAGTGTAACTACTTGGTCAGTGAACAAGAGTCGCTGACAGTGTGCTGGGAACTTAACAGATTCAAACACTGTGTGAGGATCGGATTTCAGGCTGCAAACTGATCACAAGCCTCTAGTTGAAGTTTTTCAGGAAAAAGTTCTCAACTGTATTCCTTCTCGAATACTTAGGTGGTTGATTAGTGTACAAGAATACTTCTGTAATGTACAATACATATCAGGTGCTGGAACGTTTTCAGCAAATGTCTAGATTGGTGGACACATGCAGTACAATTGATGTGAATGAAGAAGTAGATGAAGAAGAAAACAGTGTGTGTGAAGTCACGAAAAGGGGGCATGAAAGAATGGAGACAAGAAATAGAGCAGAATGATGTCTTGAAAGAAGGTATTAAATTGCTTTCTGCAGGAAGTTTAAATAAAAGAGAAAAAAAAAATGTTGTAAATTCTGGTGGCTGTAAGGACATGAGTTAGCAGTTGATATGAGGAGAACATGCCACTCCTTATGTATTTGTTCTAATAGATTTGTATTCAAGATGGATATAGGTTTCTTATATAAAAGCAACAGTGATTACATTTCTTGAAGATATCCCCAAGAGGTAGAGTTTTCCTAGATATCTTCTTACAGATAATGAGTGCAGTTCTAAGAGAGCATGGTATAGTACACATGAGGTCAGCTCTGTATCATCCCCAAACAAATGGCGCTATTGAAAAAGTGAATAAGACATTAAAGGAAGGTATACAGTTGACAAGAGTGAATAAGTTGAATTGGAAGGCTGAGTTGTCCCAAAGGATCATAGGGTATTGCATGGCTCCCCATTTTACAATAGGTAAAGAGGAAGATTCCTTGAACAAAAACTTATCCGGGTTGGTTGATGGGAGCAAAAGAATAAGCAAACAATTTTCATGGTGAGTGGAGAGAATTTGTTTTGCAAAGAAGAAGGAAGGAGGAGTATAACAAATGTGAAACAGTGAAGCATGTTGTAATGAAAGTTGATTGAGTAAGAGTAAAAGCCCCTTAGGGTGTGCTGATTGGTTGAAGTTTACCAGGGACTTGAAAGCTGTTAAACATTTTTAAAATGCTGTCAAAATACACGATGACAGGATTTTGAAAAACAGCAGGGTTGCACTTCTAGGGTGGAAATCTATGTTGATTCATAAGACGAGGGAACAAAAAGATGGAACTGGCGTGGGTGGAAATGGGGCAGCAGATAACATGAACCCTCCCTGTCATACGCAAGAAGGGAGGAAGAACCACAGAACATAATATAAACCCTCCATATCATACGAATGAAGGGAGAAAGAGCCATAGCAGATAACATCAGCTCTCCCTGTCATACGCATTAAGTGAGGAAATGCCACAGAAGATAACATCAACCCTCCCTGTCATACACATTAGGTGAGGAAGAGCCACATGGCTGTAAGGAAACCCATGCATTTAAAAGAGTTTGTAACACATTTATGGCCAGATTTATGCTGGCCTTGTGCTGTTCCAATGCTACTTTAGTGTAATTTTTTTGATGCTAGTGTGGCATTGGAAGGGAGAAGATGCAGTGCCATATTTACAAAGTGGCAAAATGCTTGCATTACACCACTTTGTAACCCCTTGCACCACATTATCACTGCACCATGCATAATATTTGCAAGGTGGGCATTCCAGTGCTAGGGGGGAGGGTGTAAAAATGATGCAAAGGAATCTGTGAGATTCCTTTGCACCATTTTTACCGGCATTCTTTAATGCCTGTTAAGTGCAGCCGTTAAACAGAGACTCACATTGATTACAATGGGCTTATGGGTGATTTGCAGGATTAGCGTCATCATTTTTTATGCTAATCCGGCAAAGCGCCCGACTAGCATAAAAAATGATGACGCTTGTCACACTGCCTACCGCCATTGTGCGCCATATTTTAAATACAGTGCTACCATGGTGGTGTTAGGTGGGCGCTAAGGGGCGCAGGAAAAGTGGCGCTGCACTAGGTGCAGCACTACTTTTCATAAATCTGCCCCTTAATGTTTATTGACACCACGCAGCCCTCGATGTAGTGTATGCTAGCTGAGAGAAGACCTGACACCATGCAGCCCTTGATGTAGTCTGTGCTATCTGAGAGAAGAGCTGACACCACGCAGCCCTCGATGTAGTGTGCACTAGCTGGGAGAAGAGCTGCCACTACGCAGCCCTCGATGTAGTCTGTGCTATCTGAGAGAAGAGCTGACACCACGCAGCCCTAGATGTAGTCTGTGCTATCTGAGAGAAGAGCTGACACCACGCAGCCCTTGATGTAGTGTATGCTAGCTGAGAGACAAGCCACCACCACGCAGCCCTCGATGTAGTGTGCTCTGGCTGGGAGAAGAGCTGCCACCATGCAGCCCTCAATGTAGTGTGCTCTGGCTGAGAGAAGAGCTGCCACCACGCAGCCCTCAATGTAGTGTGCTCTGGCTGAGAGAAGAGCTGCCACCACGCAGCCCTCAATGTAGTGTGCGCTAGCTGTGAGAAGAGGTGACACTACGCAGCCCTTGATGTAGTGTATGCTAGCTGAGATGAGACCTGCCAGTGTGTAGCCCTCGGTGTAGAGTGCGCTACCTGTGAGAAGAGGTGACACTAAGCAGCCCTCGATGTAGTGTGCGCTAGCTGTGAGAAGAGGTGACACTATGCAGCCCTCAATGTAGTGTGCTCTAGCTTAGAGCAGTCGCGGCTAGCAACTGGGAAAAGTGGTGGGCATGGGCTGGGGGAACAAAAATGAAATATATATATATATATATTTTTTTTTAACTTACCTTCTCCGCACGGCCGCACCTCCACTCTCTGTAGTACTGCAGGCACAGGCTCCCATCCTGCCCAGCGGCCAATCATGACGCTGCTTAGAGCAGCATTGTGATTGGCTTGAGCACCCTGGCTGGGTGCGCCAAGGCAGACTGGGAGTCTAGGCTTGCTCTCTCCAACCCGGCAACACAGTGCCAGGTTGGAGAGAGCCCTTGTGCGCATTTGTGTGGGCCGGCCCGAGGCAGTCAGCCAAACATACATGTGTAATGAGGGGAGTGCACTGTGCACTCCCCTCACTGCTCATCACCCCCAATGCCCCACCCCTTTAAAAATAAAACCATAATAAACATTAGTTTAAACATAGTTTATTATGGTTTTATTTTTAAAGGTTTGCAGCTCCTGCTGCTGGCGGGGAGCGACGCTCCTCCGCCATAGCGGTGGAGCCGCCCCTGGCTGAGAGAAGAGCTGACATCACGCAGCCCTCAATATAGTGTGCCCTAGCTGGGAGAGAGCTGCCACCACACAGCCTCAGTGTACAATACAGCCTGGAAAGCAGATGTGTCAGAGGCCCTGAGGGCACCGGGAGGGGCTGCTTGTGCTCGTGTTGTGTAGCCATTTTAGCTATAGCTCCATACATGTTATTTTAACACACTAGGCCAAGCCGCTGTGCACCTTAACCTAGATATATTTTATCCAGCTTCATTTTATTATTTTTACAATAGCCACTCTTATGGTCTTGTTTTATTTTCTGTTTATATAACTGTTTTTGCCTAGGCCAGCACTCTGTTCTCAAAGAAGACAGTCTTGCTCACTCTGTGCTTCTTCCAAGGCTACAGCATGGTACATTGCCAGTGAACATGGTAGAAGTTTAGTCTCCAACCTTTGTAGAAAACACACATCCTTACATGGGGACATTTTCTCAGAACATCAGCTGTGTTGTTATAAAAACACTTCCTTGTCCCTTACACATTAGAGGGAGATTCCAGGCAGAGAACCACGTCTGTATGCCGATTGTAGAATGTTTTGCTGCAGCTGTTTTGCAGACCACAGGCCTTTGCTCAGGTATGGAGGATGATGCCTTCCCAGGGGAACCTGAAGGGAAGAATTAGAGCTTAACATGCTGTGATCTATCATAGTCTAGGTGGGAATTAGTCTATTGACCATAGTGACAATATGATAGCATTATTTCTATGCTTCTCTCTTCTCATCACAATTTTAATACTGTCATGATGTGTCGTCCTGGTTATTGCAGCACACGCTTTGTTATCTAAGATGCAGTTGTTTTATTAAAATCATTATTGAAATACATACTGGCTCTGTTTGTCATTTATATATGAGACTATGGTGGTCATTACAACCCTGGCGGTCGGTGTTAAAGCGACAGTAAAACATCCAACAGGCCGGCGGTAAAAAAAAATGGAATCACGACCGTGGCGGAAACCGCCAACATAGACAGCCACTTTAACACTCCGACTGCCAAGGCGGTACAAACAAACACCGCGGCGGTAACCGCCAACAGACAGGCAGAAGACAATGTACCGCCCACATTATTACAAGCCACCAATCCGCCACCTTTTCCGGGGCGGATTCACCGCGAACAAAAACACTGTGGAAACAGTACTTGGAAGGGAAAATGCTCACCTCTGCACATCCCACGAGGAACCAGGACGCCATGGAACCCGAGCTACAGATTCTTCCAGCCTTTATCTTCCTGCTCCTCTACCAGGAACAACAAAGACGGCGGCGAAGACCACAGTGAGTACTGCACCTACGACACAGGGGAGGGGGGATGGAAAAAACAGTGACACACACATGCAACACACAAGAAGCAACACCCCCACCCTCACCCACTACAACACACACACACAAGTACATGTTGATACATTACAGTAACCACTCCCAACCCCCCCTGGAAGAATGCAAGGACAAAAGTAAATGAGTTGAACGATTGTAATATTTTCAAATACATTAATCAAAAATATATACATATATAAAGATATTCACACTCTAAACTAATATATACACCAAGAATACAAGTCCAAGGTATTCCACCATCATAGCCTGTGGACCACTGGGCCCAAAATGCATGGGCGAGGCCTACACTCAATACCCGCACAAGACGGAGAGAACACTGCTGGGGCATCAGATAGAAATAAAACAGGCACCTCAGGGGGAAGGGAAGGGGGGGCACCTCAGCCAGATGAGTGCACAACGCCAGATCCACGAGGGGGCTCCATGCCCATTGATGTATCCTGGGGAGTGCAAAGCCACAGTCTCTCAAGTCTCTCCAGTGGGTGGTTTGCCCATTGCATTATCATGGGGAGTGCAAAGCCACGGTCTCTCAAGTATCTCCAGTGGGTGGGTTGCCCACTGCTTTATCCTGGGGAGTGCAAAGCCACAGTCTCTCAAGTCGATAACAGTCTCCACTGGTTCTGGAGGGGGCTTTGTGCCCAGAGTGCTTCATTCTGCCAAGGACTGAGGTAGTGGATGTGATACTTCACTGGTTCTGGAGGGGGCTTTGTGCCAAGAGTGCTTCATCCTGCCAAGGTCTGAGGTAGTGGATGCCTTTCTCCACTGGTTCTGGAGGGGGCTTTGTGCTCAGAGTGCTTCATCCTGCCAAGGACTGAGGTAGTGGATGCCTTTCTCCACTGGTTCTGGAAGGGGCTTTGTGCCCAGAGGGCTTCATCCTGCCAAGTACTGAGGTAGTGGATGTGAATCTCCACTGGTTCTGGAGGGGGCTTTGTGCCCAGAGTGCTTCATCCTGCCAAGGACTGAGGTAGTGGATGTGAATCTCCACTGGTTCTGGAGGGGGCTTTGTGCCCAGAGTGCTTCATCCTGCTTGTGGCGGCCTCAGTAGCCTCGGAATCTTTGGCGCTCACTGGCCTGTGGTGCTTGTTGTGGCTGTGTCCTTGGCAGCGGTGTTTGTGGCAGCGGTGTCCTGTTCAGCGGTGCTGGTGGCGGCGGTGTCCTTGGCAGCAATGCTGGTGGCGGTGATGTCCTGTTCCACGGTGCTGGTGGCGGTGGTGTCCTTGGCAGCGGTGCTTGTGGCGGCGGTGTCCTTGGCAGCGGTGCTTTTGCGGTCTTGTCCGCCGTGCAGGTTTCCCCAGACTTGCCTGTTTTACTGTGCCCCTTCCCGACCTTGGATGTTGGCGCGGCTGGCTCCACACTCCCAACTGTACCCCTGGGAGCAGCTTTGGTGGAAGATTCTTTTCCTCTCTCCCGCCGGGCACTGGCCAACTTTCTGTGCTTTTGAGGTGGGGGACTGTCTGTGCTGTGGCTCCTTGGCACACTGGCTGCCCTGCTGCCTGGCGCACTCCAGAAGCCGGTTACTACTGGCACCACTGTTCCCGCTGATGTTGTGGCTGAGGAGCTGGGTTGGGACCTGGAGAGGCGGGCCCTAGGAGACTGAATGGGTGGGGGAGGTGAGGGGAAGAAGTCAAGGTTGGACAGGAAAAGTTTTTTGGACACACTGGGACGGGTAGATGGAGGGGGTTTGGGAGTGGAGGAAGAGGCAGTGGTTGTAGGAGGTGTACGTTTGCTGACTTTGGGTGAAGGTGCATGGGCTGGAGGCTGTCGTGAGGTGGATGGCTGTTGGGTGGGTGTGTGGCTGCATTTGTGTACCTTGGGAGGTGGGCTCACAGACACACTGGGAGAGGACACAGGGGATGTGTGAATGGTAGTGGGGGTGGTGAGTGCAAATGAGCGGGGTGTGGTGGTGGGTATGCTGGTGATGGAGGTGGTGGCTGACGATGTAGTGCATGCAGGTGTGAGTGGAGACGAGACTGGGAGGGAGGAGGAGACGAGGAGGAGGAGGACACAGTGGAGGCATTGGCTGTTGGTATGTCTGCATGTGTATGATGCTTGCGTGAGTGCCTGTGGGATGTGTGGTGCTTATGTTTGCTTGAGCTTCCCTTGTGTGTTGACGTGTGTGCATGCTGGTTCGATGGTGTACTTGGTATAGGCTGAGGTATAGGGGTTTGGGTCTGGGTGGAGGAAGTTGGAGGGGGGAGGCTAGAGACAGGGACAATGGCTGCCATCAGTGCTGAGGCCAGAGTCTGAAAAGCTTGCTGATGGGCTGCCTGACCAGAATGAATGCCCTCCAGGTATGCATTGGTCTCTTGAAACTGCCTCTCTACACCCTGGATGCCATTCAAAATGGTAGACTGCCCAACAGAGAGGGACCTGAGGAGGTCAATGGCCTCCTCACTGAGGGCAGCAGGGGTGACAGGGGCAGGGGCTGAGGTGCCTGGGGCGAAGGAGATGCCCACCCTCCTGGGTGAGCAGCCACAGGGCAAACGCTGAGGGGCTGCTGGGAGGGCGGTGCTGGTAGGGGGGGTGGCGGCTGTACCTGTAGATGCGGTGGGCACAGAGGGGCTCCCCTCGCCCTCCGTCCCACTGGTGGCTTCAAACTCCATTGTGTCGCCCTCCAGGGCCAGGTGGGATGGAGCTCCCTCCTGCTCCGGTGTCACTGCTCCTCCGCCTGATGATGCTAATGCACACAAGCACAGGGAGACCATAAAAAGGAGGGAGACAGAAGAAAGACATGTTGAGTGCATGCAATACCGCTACAGTTGGGAGACACTACAGACACGGAAGCCCCCTGCACTACGCCGTGCACTTGGAGTTCCCTAATCAATCACAGGGACATGGGTTACAAGGCTATGGCCGATTGCTGCACACATGGAAGTCACAGGAGCCTGAATAGGTGTAGTTGGCTCTGTACACAGGTGGGGTGGGGTGCCACAGAGCCTGCCTTAGGAAGGGACCTTGCCTACTAAACTCACCCTGGCCTAGGGGAACCCACAGCCCACCTTCCCCACCCGGAACATCAGGGGGTTCATGGTGCGACGGGCACCCCTCCCACGTTAGGAGGCCATCCCCAGCTGGGCCTCCGCCGTCTTCTTGCTCCAGCGGTGAATGTCCTCCCATTTTTTCCAGCAGTGGGTGCTCCATCTTTGGTAGACCCCCAGGGTCAGGACTTCCTTGGCAATGGCACGACAAATATCTTTCTTCTGGTGGGCGCTGACCTACAGGAATAGTACAGGGGAAAAGGAGAAGATATAACTGTCCGCACCGTCACAGTCACTGGCCCGCATCCCTACCCTTGCCATGACGCACATGCACTCATCCTCGTTTCATGCACGCCTCATTCTCCCCCCATCTGTCATCCACACCACTCCAAGCAGCCATTGCCCATACAGCATGCTCACAGTGTACTCACCTGTTTGTCTGCAGGACCGTAGAGTAGCGTGTACTGGGGGAGGACCCCATCCACTAGTTTCTCCAACTCCTCCGTGCTGAAGGCAGGGGCCCTTTCCCCAGAGAGAAAATGGCGGTGACGTCCGCAGCTGTGCGTATCGTCACCGCCTGCGTACATCGTCATTGGCTCCTGGGACCCATAGGGTCCAATGTGAACCAATGCAGGATTGCGCTGCGGTCTTCGACTGCCTACCGCGACGATGTACAATGCCAGCGCAGTTACCTCATATCCCCTTGTCCCACATTACAGGTCAGGCAGACGCCATTTCAGGGGGCCACATGGCATTAATTTTGGCTGGGTCACACATGTCTAGGCCTTGCTTAAACACTAATCCAGCCACATGTCGATTTGAAAACATTTTACGATTAAGTTGTGTTTACGTACCTCAGAGTTGGTTGACTCTCTGCTCGCTGTTCTCCTCCACAGAGCACGACCGCTGGAGCAGGTGAGGAGATAGCGGCATCCTCTGGTGTACAGAACGCTGGTGGACCTGTCGACAATGGAGGAGCGACATGTAATCATCACCTACAGACTTGATTGTACCACAATCCTGGAACTGTGTGCCCAGTTGGAGCCAGACCTGATGTCAGCTATCCGCCATCCCACAGGAATCCCCCCTCAAGTGCAGGTGTTAGCAGTACTCCATTTCCTAGCAAGTGGGTCTTTTCAGACAACAGTGGCCATAGCATCAGGGATGTCCCAGCCTATGTTTTCCAACGTGTTGTCCAGAATGTTGTCTGCCCTGCTGAAACACATGCGGAGCTACATCGTTTTCCATCAGGTGGAGGATTTGCCTACAGTGAAAGGTGACTTCTATGCCCTGGTACATATCCCCAACATAATAGGTGCCATTGATGGGACACATGTGGCCTTGGTCCCCCCGGCAGTAGTGAACAGGTGTACAGAAACCGGAAGAGTTACCATTCGATGAATGTGCAGATGGTGTGTTTGGCAGACCAGTACATCTCCCACGTGAATGCCAAATTTCCTGGCTCAGTACATGACGCTTACATTCTGAGGAATAGCAGCATCCCTTATGTGATGGGGCAACTCCAGAGGCACCGTGTGTGGCTATTAGGTGAGGACATGGACCCAATACAGTGTGACTAGGTGTCTGGGTCTGGGGATGTCACTAAGAGTTAGTGTGTGTCTAACAGTTGTCCCTCGCCATTTGCAGGTGACTCTGGTTACCCCAACCTGTCATGGCTACTGACCTTAGTGAGGAATCCCAGGACAAGGGCAGAGGAACGCTACAATGAGGCCCATGGGTGAACTAGGAGGGTTATAGAGAGGACCTTCGGCCTCCTGAAGGCCAGGTTCAGGCGCCTCCTTATGACAGGTGGTTCCCTATTCTACTCACCAAAAAGGTGTGCCAGATTATCGTGGCCTGCTGTATGCTTCACAACTTGGCTTTGCGACAACAGGTGCCTTTTCTGCAGGAGGATGGTCCAGATGGAGTTGTTCTGGCAGCTGTGGAGGCTGTGGACATTGAAGACGAGGAAGCAGAAGACAAGGACATAGACAACAGGAACACAGTGATCCAGCAATACTTCCAGTGAGACACAGGTAAGAGGACAACACTGCCTGCTACATCTGATCTAATTGTTCTAACTCTCATCTGTCTGTCACTTTCACCCAGTGCATGGACCCTGAGTTGTCACTTTCCCTTACGATTTCACAGATGTAAGTCCCACTGTGTGACCTCTGCTATGTTACCTCATGGACTAGAGCTGTGTGACATAGGTATGTCGACAATAGAATGGACATTGCTATTTTCCTCAGTTATAGCAAATACACATTTGTGAAAGCACAGACTGACTCCAGATTGTTTTGTGATTCAAGGGTGTTTATTTAAGTGCTAAATATTGGAGGGGGTTGTAAAATGGTCAGGGGTGATGGTGGAGGAATGTCCATGGCAGAGTCCAGTCTATTAGTCTCACAGGTGCATTTTCCAAAGGGTCATAGGAAGTAGAGCTGGGGCAGTTCAAGTATGGACAGGGTGACAAAGTGGGACAAAAGGATGACAATCAGGGTGGTCTCATTTCTTGGCGGGGGTCTAGGCATTGTTCTCTGCCTTTGTCCTGGATCTCAGGGACCGTTTGCGGGGTGGTTCTCCATCTGCAGGGGGTGGGGTGCTGGTGTCGTGGTCCTGTGACGGTGCCTCCTGGCCACTAGCGCCGGCGGAGGTGGTGGGCAGTTCATCGTCCAGGCTAGTGTCAGGGGCCCCGTGTGGTGTCACAGTGTTCCTCCTGGTGTTGACGAGTTCCTTCAGCACCCCTACAATGGTGCCCAGGGTGGAATTGATGGATTTGAGTTCCTCCCTGAACCCCAAATACTGTTCCTCCTGTAGCCACTGGGTCTCCTGAAGCTTGGCCAGTACCGTTGCCATCGTCTCCCGGGAATGGTGGTATGCTTCCATGATGTTGGAGAGGGCCTCATGGAGAGTGGGTTCCCTGGGCCTGTCTTCCCCCTGTCGCACAGCAGCCCTCCCAGTTCCCCTGTTTCCCTGGGCCTCTGTCCCCTGAACTGTGTGCCCAATACCACTGCCCCTAGGTCCCTGGTGTTGTTGGGGTGGTGGGTTAGCCTGGGTTCCCTGTAGTGGTAGACACACTGCTGCTTGACGTGTCCTAGGGACAGAGGTATGGGGCCGCTGGGTGGGTGCTGTGCTGGTGTTTCCGAGGGGGGAAGCTCTGTAGTGGCCTGTGCCATTGTGAGGGGAACCGACTGTCCCGAGGTCCCAGAAGGGCCGGGCTGGTCATCTAGATCCAGTTGGACAGAGCTGCTGTCATCACTCTAGGCCTCTTCTGTGGGTGGAGTGGACATGTCTGGATCCTCCTGTCCGGTGACGTTGGGTAGGGGTCCTGCAGGGGTGTAAAAGCATGATTATTGCATCTGTGTGTGCCATGGTGTGCAATGGATGTGTGACTCTGTAGCCCAGTGCTTGCATTCTTGAGTGGGACCTTGTGTGATGATGGTTTGGGGGTGTATGGGTTTGTGCAGTGGACATGCTTTGGTGATGGGTGTCCATGCTTTGGTGTTACATGCAGGGCTTGGGTTTGGGATGTGTGGTTTGTGATATTGGGACATATGTGAGGAGTTGGAATGATGGGGGTGAGGGCGAAGTTGGGGGTATGTGATATTATGCGGGTGGGGGATGTAATAGTTAAGAGTTGACTTACCAGAGTTGTAGGAGGCTGGCCTGGCTTATAGTGGGTACCCTGTGGTACTTACACCCTGCCAGTTATCCCTTATTAGTAGAATAGAGGTGTTTCTAGCAGCTTAAGCTGATAGAAAGTAGAAGGTAGCTATGGCAAAGCAGCTTAGGCTGAACTAGGAGACATACCTCTTATATCATATGCACAATATCATAAGAAAACACAATACTCAGAGTTACACAAAATAAAGGTACTTTATTTTTATGACAATATGCCACAAATATCTCATTGAGTACCCTCAGTAAGAAGGAAAGTAATATACACAAGTTATATGTACACAAACCCAAAACAGGTAGTTAGAAAAGTCATGCAGTGTAGAATTACAATAGGTTGCAAGAGGTGAACTATAGGTCTAGGGGCAACACAAACCTTATACTCCAAAAGTGAAATGCGAATCACGAATGGACCCCAGACCTATTGGAGCTTGTAGAGGGTCACTGGGACTGTAAGAAAACAGTCAGGGTGTCCAAGATACCCCACCCCAAGACCCTGAAAAGTAGGAGTAAAGTACACCTACTACCCCAACAGAGCACAATAGTCGTGATAGGGGGATTCTACAAGAACAACAAACACCAGCAGGGCACTGAAGGTGGATTCCTGGACCTGAGGACCTGCAAGGCAAGGGGACCAAGTCCAAGAGTCGCAATATTGTCCGGGGGGGCAGGAGCCCAGAAAACCCCAGATGAAGGTGCAAGGAAGCTGCCTCTGGGTGGAAGAAGCTTGGAGTTCTGCAACAACGAAGAGGACTAGGAGCTTCTCCTTTGGATGGAGGATGCCCCACCTCGCAATGAAGGTTGCAGAAGTGTTCCCATGCAGAAATACCGCAAACAAGCCTTGCTAGCTGCAAGGGTCATGGTAGAGGTTTTTGGGTGCTGCTGGGGACCAGGGAGGACCAGGATGTCGCCCCTTGGAGGAGGAGACAGAGGGGGTGCCCAGCAACTCAGAGAGTCCCCACAGAAGCAGACAGCACCCGCAGAAGTACCCAAACAGGCACTTAGAAGATTTTTGAACCGGAGCTGGCTCAGAATCACAAAGGTGGGTCCCACGATGCCGGAGGCCAACTCAGAGGGTTGAGCACTGCAGGACGGAGTGCTGGGGACCCAGGCTAGGCTGTGCATGAAGGAAATCCTGGAAGAGTGCACAGGAGCCGGAGCAGCTGCAAAGCATGCAGTACCCAGGTTTACAGTCTAGAGTGGGAAGGCAAGGACTTACCTCCACCAAACTTGGACTGAAGGATCACTGGACTGTGGGAGTCACTTGGATAGAGTTCCTGTGTTCCAGGGACCACGCTCGTCAGGATGAGAGGGGACCCAGAGGACCGGTGATGCAGTCTTTTGGTGCCTGTGTTAGCAGGGGGAAGATTCCGTCGACCTACGAGAGATTTCTTCTTGGCTTCCAGTGCAGGGTGAAGGCAGGTGACCCCCAGAGCATGCACCACCAGGAAACAGTCGAGAAAACTGGCAGGATGAGGTGCTATAGATGGAACCAAGTATCAGCCAGCCAGAAAACAAGCCATGATGTATAATTGTCTGGGAGTTGAAGGACTGAGGTTATTAAACCAGTTGAGAAAGAGGAAGAGGAAGGCCAAGAATGAGATGTATTTCTTGAAGCCAAAACTAGAATGAAAAACTATTTTGATATAACAATGCGTGTCATTATGGAATGTTACAACTTTTTCTACTACTACCAAGCGTCTGGAGAATCAATTGAGTCTTATCTTGCAACACTAAGGATGCTGGCCACAATATGCTCAATCAAAGACATAATGAAATAATCCGCAATCAAGTAGTAATGCACAAGAAAAGCTATTATGTCATCGTAATCCTAGTTTAGAGAATGTGATATCAACTATAAAGACTTCACAGTGGACCCCAATACTGCCATACCAGCTTTCTGAGGTTTTCCAGGCAGTCCTAGCTGCTGCCACCTCAGACAGGTTTCTGCCATCCTGTTGCTCAAGCAGCTCGAACCCAGGAAGGCAGAACAAAGCATTTGCTTTGGGAGAGGGGTGTTACACCCTCTCCCTTTGGAAATAGGTGTTACAGGCATGGGCGGGGTAGCCTCCCAGAGCCTCTGGAAATGCTTTGAAGGGCACAGATGGTGCCCTCCTTGCATAATCCATTCTACACCGGTTCAGGGACCCCTGATCTGGTACGAAATTGGACAAGGGAAAGGGGAGTGACCACTCCCCTGCTGTAGGAGGCTGGCCTGGCTTATAGTGGGTACCTTGTGGTACTTAAACCTTGTGCCAGGTCCAGTTATCCCTTATTAGTAGAGTAGTAGTGTTCTAGCAGCTTAGGCTGATAGAGGTAGCTATGGGAGAGCAGCATAGGCTGAACTAGGAGACATGCAAAGCTCCTACTATACCACTTATATCACTTAGCACTATATCATAAGAAAACACAAACCTCAGAGTTACTAAAAATAAAGGTACTTTATTTTAGTGACAATATGCCAAAAGTATCTCAGAGGATATACTCCCTTAGGGGGTAGGTAAAATTCACACAATATACACACACAAACCAAATCAGGTAAGTAAAGAGTTAGAAAAGTAGTGCAAATACTGTAGAACACAATAAAATGCAATAGGGAAGAAGAGGCTTCGGGCAACACAAACTATATACTCCAAAAGTGGAATGCGAACCACGAATGGACCCCAGGCCTAGTGTAGTGTGTAGAGGGTCACTGGGAGCGTAAGAAAACCTTAAGGGTGTCCAAGATACCCCACCCCAAGACCCTGAAAAGTAGGAGTAAAGTTACCCTACTACCCCAGAAAGACAGTAAAGTTGAGATAGGGGATTCTGCAAGAACAACAACTGACTGCAAAGCACTGAAGATGGATTCTTGGACCGGAGAACCTGTAAAGGAAGGGGACCAAGTCCAAGAGTAACGAAAGTGTCCGGGGGGGCAGGAGCCCACTAAACCCCAGATCAAGGTGCAAAAGGGCTGTCTCTGGATGGAAGAAGCTGAGGATTCTGCAACAACGGAAGGTGCCAGGAACTTCTACTTTGGTCAGAAGATGTCCCACAGCGTGCTGGATGATGCAGAGTTGTTTCCACGCAGAAAGACCACAAACAAGCCTTGCTAGCTGCAAGAGTCGCGGTTGAAGGCTTTGGATGCTGCCAGAGCCCAGGAACGACCAGGAGGTCTCCCCGTGGAGGAGGAGACAGAAGGGGCGCTCAGCAACACAGAGAGCTCACGCAGAAGCAGGCAGCACCTGCAGAAGCACCTGAACAGGTGTTCAGAAGATCTGAGCAGGTCGGTCGACAGCACAACAAAAGAGGGTCCCACGAAGTCGGAGTCCAACTCAGCGAGTTGGGCAATGCAGGACAGAGTGCTGGGGACCTGGGCTAGGCTGTGCACAAAGGAAGTCTTGCAGAAGTCCACAGAAGCCCTAGCGGCTGCATTTCATGCAATACACAGGATTACTGTCTCGGTGGGGAGGCAAGGACTTACCTCCACCAAATTTGAATAGAAGGGCCACTGGACTGTCAGGGACACTTGGACCCAGCTCCTGTGTTCCAGGGACCACGCTCATCACGATGAGAGGGGACCCAGAGGACCGGTGATGCAGACGTTTGGTGCCTGCGTTGGCAGGGGGAAGATTCCGTCGACCCATTGGAGATTTCTTCTTGGCTTCTAGTGCAGGGTGAAGGCAGACAGCCCTCAGATCATGCACCACCAGGAAACAGTCGAGAAAGCCGGCAGGATGAGGCGCTACAATGTTGCTGGTAGTCTTCTTGCTACTTTGTTGCAGTTTTGCAGGCATCCTGGAGCAGTCAGCGGTGGATCCTTGGCAGAAGTCGAAGAGGAAAGTGCAGAGGAACTCTTGCATTCGTTATCTGGTGAGATACCCACAGGAGAGACCCTAAATAGCCCTCAGAGGAGGATTGGTTACAGAGAAAGGTAAGCACCTATCAGGAGGAGTCTCTGACGTCACCTGCTGGCACTGGCCACTCAGAGCTGTCCATTGTGCCCTCACACCTCTGCATCCAAGATGGCAGAGGTCTGAGACACACTGGAGGAGCTCTGGACACCTCTCTGTGGGAGGTGCTGGTCAGGGGAGTGGTCACTCCCCTTTCCTTTGTCTAGTTTTGCGCCAGAGCAGGGCTGGGGGGATCCATGAACCGGTGTAGACTGGCTTATGCAAAGAGGGCACCATCTGTGCCCTTCAAAGCATTTCCAGAGGCCAGGAAAGGCTACTCCTCCTAGACCCTTCACAGCTATTTCCAAAGAGAGAGGGTGTAAAACCCTCTCTCAGAGGAAATCCTTTGTTCTGCCTTCCTGTGCTGCCCAGGCCCCAGGGGGGCAGAAACCGGTCTGAGGGTTGGCAGCAGTTGTAGCTACAGAGAAAACCCCGGAAAGTTTGTTTGGCAGTACCCGGGCTCAATGCTGGAGACCCGGGGATGAATGGAATTGTCCCCCCAATACCAGAATGGTATTGAGGTGACAATTTCACAATCCTAGACATGTTACATGGCCATGTTCGGAGTTACCATGGTGACGCTACATATAGGTAATGACCTATATGTAGTGCACGCGTGTAATGGTGTTCCCGCACTCACAAAGTCCGGGGAAATTGCCCTGAACAATCATATCAGCATGGAAACCTTTCTTCACAGCTGATAACCAGTACACCACCCTTAACAACTTATATACCTTGTGTTGGTCTAACCGGCTACATATGAGTTGAATTGTTCTAGCAGTGTCTGGAACAGCATAAGCAGTAAAAATTTACGTTGTTAACCTTTGTTGTAGACCCCTCTAGAGCAGTGGTTCCCAACCTGTAGTCCTGGGACCCCTGGGGATCCGCAAAGCTTCCTCAGGGGGTCTGTGACTTCTTAGAAAATGAAATAATATTAACAAATTTGGTCCCCAGCTTTCAATATTCACTCAGTGAGGGGTCACTGGATTCCAGTAATGACTAAGTGGGGGTCCACAGAAGTCAAAAGGTTGAGAACCACTGCTCTAGAGCATTTCTTTCTGCAGTGGTTTTCTACGGTTCAAACAGAAAGCAAAAGACAAAATTAGTTAAAAGTATGATATCAGTGTATACACGATAATTGTCCATAGAGTTTTTACTAACCTCAGCATTTTGGCTACACTCAGCGGCTACTCTGAAATCTTGCGAGTCGCAGAGGTCCATTGGTGTACAAGTGGCTTCGGAGTTTACATTTGTCGGCTGTACCACGACTGCCTCTGGATCGGGGTCCTCCTGAAAGCCCATGTCTTCATAGACTGGCGAATTCGGTGGTGCCACACCTTCTTCATCATCTTCAGTGTCGATGAAGTTGATTGCATCACTTAATTCATCTTTCGAGGCTTCGCTGCCCATGCTGTCAACCTTAATAGGGGATATCAGTTGCGTCAAATCCTTGAGGCTGAACTTTTCAAGCCGCTGGCAAAGTTCCTCTTGAAAACTGTTAACGTCGGAATCCCCATCTTTAGGGGCAGCCTGCTGTGCATTCTCATCCATCACAAGTGGTGTTAGGGGCCGATAATATCTGTTGATAGTGTTCTGGCCCCCTGAGGAGGCGGCTTTTCTGGTGAGCGGATTGTATCTGTTCATACTGGTGTGACAACCTATCTCAGCAATGGTTCACGGTTTGGCATGCAGCTCTAGCTGGCTCCTTATATGTATTCTAAGGTTCAAAAAGGGCGTACGCCTCTACAACATTTACCGGTCACATGCTCTCCTTGACAGCTCTGATTCGTTGCTGGGGTTACATGTGACGCTAATCATATGTCATGACCTTTGCAGCATCTGCCCATCCCCTCTTTTTGGATAAGCCAGCCGTGTGGAGGTTTGGCCTTACACTCCCAATGCTCCACCCTGTGAGGAGGCCCCCAAGCAGGCACTTGGGCCTGAATGTCTGACATGTCCAGGCCTGTCCTTTTAGGCTCTGAAACGGGTTGCACACCAGCAGGGCCCTCATTTTACACAGTCCATAGACCTAGACACAGGGGCTAGGACCCTGGCACATAACTAACACGTGACCCCCTGATGTCACAACCCACGTGACACACCTACACCTACGTCACTGCCTATGTCAGCACAGGGTGGGGCCACCCGCGTCACTACCTACGTCATTGCCTATATCAGCATGGGGTGTGGTATCTGTCAAAAGTTTGATGGAAGGTATCCCTTCCTACTACTTGGGAGGTTTAAGGGTCCTGGAGCTGGTCGCGGCCGGGTTGCGGCCGGGCGCAGATGGGCTCACCTTTGCGTGGCCGCACAGCGGACGCCATTAAGTAGAACGAGGGGGGAGTTAAAAAAAATGAAAAACAAGGGTGAAAGTGATAATAATCAGAAAAAAAGAGGAAAAAGCACAGCATGGAAAAGAGAAAAGAAGGCAAAAAGCGGCAGCCCAGTCAAAGAGCAGAGCTCTCCCACTACACTCCAGGGATGAGGCGCAGGCAGGAGCCTGCGGATGGCACAGTGATGTTTTATGCCTGTGAAATAATGGGCTGGTGGCACCCGAGGCACCTGAAGGAACATTTTGTTGGGTTTTCAAGACATACGTGTACATCAGACATATACTGTAGTGTAGTTAATGTGCAGTGACCAGACTTCCTGCGTTTGCCACAGTAGGTCACTTTTTTTCTTTTTTTTTTTTCAATCGATCCTAACATATCCTGGTTTTCAGAGAGTGATGACTAACACAGAGGAATTAATGTTTACTTGTTTTCCTGGGCAAGATTGGATGTGAGGCTTTATCTGAAAGTTAATTAAACATTGATGATGTTAACTAAAAAGTAGCGTATAAATTATTATTCCTTTCAGTGGCTTATTGCCTGTGTTTTCTTTCTTGCTGAGGTCAGTCATTCATTGCCTGCGGTCGATGAAACATTTAGGCCCAGATTTCTACTTTTTGACGCAAAACTGCCTTTGCGCAGTTTTGTGTCAAAAAGTATAGCGCCGGCTTGCACCATTGCAGGATGCCAGCCGGGCGCCAAATTTATGGAATGCCGCAATCCGGCGCAAAGGGTGAGCTAACGTCATGGAAAATTACTTTAGCCGGGTGGGGCTGATGGTATGGGAGAAGGGGGTTTTGCACAAAAAAGTGACGTTAGGCTGGTTAGAGTAAAAAAAAAGATGACTCTAACCAGCCTAGCGTCATTTCTTGATGAAAAACCGTGCATACCACATCACTCCTGTATTGTAAAAGACAGGAGTCATGCCCACCACACCAATGGCCAGCACAGGGGACAAGGGTCCCCTGGGCATGGCCATTGCACCCTGTGCCATGTAGGGGGGCCCATTTCAGGGCCCCCAGTGGCACTTAAAACATCTTTTTTTAATAATTACCTCTACTTACCTGGGATGGGGTCCACCATTCTGTGGTGTCCCTCTGATTTGGGTGGGGGTGACGCTGGGGTTTGAGGAGGGCACCTGTGGGCTCTTTTCATGGGGTTTGACCATGGAAATGGGTCCACAGGTCCCCTAACGCCTGCCCAAACACCTGCCCAGGCATTAAATAATGTCGATAAGCAGGCTTAGCGCCATTATTTAGTCCCTCTTCCCTCCAGTGCACCATTTTTGCACAGTAGGATAAATAAGGTGCTAGGGCCTTAGAGTCATTTTTTGGATGGGAATGCCAACCTTGCATCTTATTGACGCAAGGTGGTTTCACGCATCCAAAAAATGACTTTAACTCCAATAGTTTGGCGCTTGACTAGTCTACCGTCAAAATATAAATATGGAGTTAAGTTTGCACTGAATTAGCGTAAAAAAATGACACTAATTCAGTGCATACAGAGTATAAATCTGGGACTCAGTCCCATAGACTGCCCCTGTGTTTGGTTTTCAAGCTCTGCACCCTAATCATGAGAGCCCCCTACCTGAAGATGAAGAGGAACCCCTGCCACTATCTGCTTAGTTGACATGCAACACAAACTGAAGGAAAGAGGGCTTGTCAGATGCCTCTCAGGAGACCTTCGATATTAGCAACGAACAAGAGGAGCTGAAACACAAATTCATGTAGGCCCAGCACTAAACAAGACTACTGCAAAGTCCTTACATGGTTATGTCAAGAAGGTCACAGCTGCACTCTAGCCGTGGTCTAGTGAAGCAGATACTGACCTCTGAGCCCTCTCCAGGGCTCCCAGCTTAAAATAAACCATGTCTCTGTCTATGTGGACAACTCCTGTGTACTTCTAGTGAAGCAGACACTGATCTATCAGCCCTCTACGAGGCTCCCAGCTTATAATAAACCACAGCTCTGTCTATGTGAACAACTCCTGTGTACTGCTATTGAAGCAGAGGAAGCATTGTGAAAGTTAAGCAGATACAGACCTCTGAGCCCTCTCCAGGGCTCCCAGCTTATAATAAACCATAGCTCTGTCTATGTGAACAACTCCTATGTACTTCTTGAGACCAGACACTGACCTCTGAGCCCCCCTCCAGGGCTCCCAAGTTATAATAAACCATGTCTCTGTCTATGTGGACAACTCCTATGTACTTCTAGTGAAGCAGACACTGATCTCTCAGCCGTCTACGAGGCTCCCAACTTATAATAAACCATGTCTCTGTCTATGTGGACAACTCCTATGTACTTCTAGTGAAGCAGACACTGATCTCTCAGCCGTCTACGAGGCTCCCAACTTATAATAAACCACAGCTCTGTCTATGTGAACAACTCCTGTGTACTGCTATTGAAGCAGAGGAAGCATTGTGAAAGTTAAGCAGATACAGACCTCTGAGCCCTCTCCAGGGCTCCCAAGTTATAATACATTTTCTATGTTGTACTGTCATGAACCAAACAGATGTGCTCTTTGTGCGTTGGTTCAAAGTCATGGGGATTAGAAAAAGTCCACAGCTCTTATCCCCCAACCCTTGATTCTGCCGTAGCTGGGCTTTTGCCTTATTTGTGCTCTGTGGGTCCATCATTGGGTATGGCCTGTTGCTTTTGTCCATTACTCTGTTCATCTGGCTGGTGGTAGCTGCTTCATCACCAGAGGAAAGAAACTGGAAACACCAATCGCACTGAACCGGTACTGCTCACTTGCCTGATACGTGACACTTGGCAGAGCTGCATGCACACAGGCGACAAGAATGTGCTGGTATTTCTCTCCAAACCTATCAAAGTCTTGAAAAGTATACCAATTTCCATGGTCATTGTGGACCTCTTGTCACCCACCTTGCTTTGTCTGAGCAGGAACTGGTTTGCAAACATCGTAAACCAAGCAATCAGAGTGTGTTTATGGGTCTAAGTGAGTGCAACTTTTCTGTGTAAGGTAAAGACTTTGATTCTCCTCCACTTTATTACCAGCTTTACACCGGGTTGGGTTTACCACATACATAGACTCTAAGCAACATAAGCACATTTCATTCATGGGTCTACAAAAATTGTAAGTTCAGGTTTGAAGCTGTTAAGGTTCATGTCATTGAGCCATGTTTCTGCTACTTCTTGCCAGGAATTCTCCCTTGGACGGGTTGAAATTTAGGCAGCCAGTGGTGATTTCTACTTTCTCTGAAGCAAAATTGTTCCCAACCTTGAACTTAGTTTCACTTTATCATCAGGTGGCATTAGATAAGGAAATCCAAGACCACACAGTGGGTGTTACCCTCATGATAGTGTAGAGGTTCAATTGATGCTCTTTGGCTTAATTGCTGCTGCTGTAGCATTTCAAAGAGCTGTGATGGTTATATTGAAGGGTATTCCTGAAGGTAAGCGCTATCAGGAATATGTTCTTACGACTGGTTCAACTGTGAAAGAACATGACAAAGGGAAATGTGAGGTGCTTAGTAGATTGCAAGTATCAGGTTTAACTTTGAAGGCAGAGAAGTGTGTGTTTTGAGAAAATTAAGTGAATTATTTGGGTTACAAAATATCAGGTGATGGATACATCTAAAGAAAGGATTGGCAAGCGCGGTCACATCATTAAAGGAGCGTATTAATAAAAAAGAACTGTCATCCTTTCTGGGCATGATCGAATATTAGAGGAAATTTGTGAAGGACTTTGCCAACAAAACTTACAACATGAGGAAACAGTTGCATAAAAAAGTAGAGTTTGCATGGGGGACTGAACGTGGAAAAGAGTTTGTTAAAGTTAAGGAAGAACTCGGTCATGCACCACGTCTGCGAGCCTTTATTGCAGGAAGTGTCACCAAAGGGGTCTTTGATGCCAGTGCAAAGGGTTTGGGGGCACTTGCTGGCACAACGGTGTGAAGGAGGGGCACTGCTGGTACAAAGGTGTGAAGAAGAAGAGAACCACATTACGTCTGTGTCAAGGGCATAGAAAGGCTCTAAGTGTAACTACTTGGTCAGTGAACAAGAGTCGCTGACAGTGTGCTGGGAACTTAACAGATTCAAACACTGTGTGAGGATCGGATTTCAGGCTGCAAACTGATCACAAGCCTCTAGTTGAAGTTTTTCAGGAAAAAGTTCTCAACTGTATTCCTTCTCGAATACTTAGGTGGTTGATTAGTGTACAAGAATACTTCTGTAATGTACAATACATATCAGGTGCTGGAACGTTTTCAGCAAATGTCTAGATTGGTGGACACATGCAGTACAATTGATGTGAATGAAGAAGTAGATGAAGAAGAAAACAGTGTGTGTGAAGTCACGAAAAGGGGGCATGAAAGAATGGAGACAAGAAATAGAGCAGAATGATGTCTTGAAAGAAGGTATTAAATTGCTTTCTGCAGGAAGTTTAAATAAAAGAGAAAAAAAAAATGTTGTAAATTCTGGTGGCTGTAAGGACATGAGTTAGCAGTTGATATGAGGAGAACATGCCACTCCGTATGTATTTGTTCTAATAGATTTGTATTCAAGATGGATATAGGTTTCTTATATAAAAGCAACAGTGATTACATTTCTTGAAGATATCCCCAAGAGGTAGAGTTTTCCTAGATATCTTCTTACAGATAATGAGTGCAGTTCTAAGAGAGCATGGTATAGTACACATGAGGTCAGCTCTGTATCATCCCCAAACAAATGGCGCTATTGAAAAAGTGAATAAGACATTAAAGGAAGGTATACAGTTGACAAGAGTGAATAAGTTGAATTGGAAGGCTGAGTTGTCCCAAAGGATCATAGGGTATTGCATGGCTCCCCATTTTACAATAGGTAAAGAGGAAGATTCCTTGAACAAAAACTTATCCGGGTTGGTTGATGGGAGCAAAAGATAAGCAAACAATTTTCATGGTGAGTGGAGAGAATTTGTTTTGCAAAGAAGAAGGAAGGAGGAGTATAACAAATGTGAAACAGTGAAGCATGTTGTAATGAAAGTTGATTGAGTAAGAGTAAAAGCCCCTTAGGGTGTGCTGATTGGTTGAAGTTTACCAGGGACTTGAAAGCTGTTAAACATTTTTAAAATGCTGTCAAAATACACGATGACAGGATTTTGAAAAACAGCAGGGTTGCACTTCTAGGGTGGAAATCTATGTTGATTCATAAGACGAGGGTACAAAAAGATGGAACTGGCGTGGGTGGAAATGGGGCAGCAGATAACATGAACCCTCCCTGTCATACGCAAGAAGGGAGGAAGAACCACAGAACATAATATAAACCCTCCATATCATACGCATGAAGGGAGAAAGAGCCATAGCAGATAACATCAGCTCTCCCTGTCATACGCATTAAGTGAGGAAATGCCACAGAAGATAACATCAACCCTCCCTGTCATACACATTAGGTGAGGAAGAGCCACATGGCTGTAAGGAAACCCATGCATTTAAAAGAGTTTGTAACACATTTATGGCCAGATTTATGCTGGCCTTGTGCTGTTCCAATGCTACTTTAGTGTAATTTTTTTGATGCTAGTGTGGCATTGGAAGGGAGAAGATGCAGTGCCATATTTACAAAGTGGCACAATGCTTGCATTACACCACTTTGTAACCCCTTGCACCACATTATCACTGCACCATGCATAATATTTGCAAGGTGGGCATTCCAGTGCTAGGGGGGAGGGTGTAAAAATGATGCAAAGGAATCTGTGAGATTCCTTTGCACCATTTTTACCGGCATTTTTTAATGCCTGTTAAGTGCAGCCGTTAAACAGAGACTCACATTGATTACAATGGGCTTATGGGTGATTTGCAGGATTAGCGTCATCATTTTTTATGCTAATCCGGCAAAGCGCCCGACTAGCATAAAAAATGATGACGCTTGTCACACTGCCTACCGCCATTGTGCGCCATATTTTAAATACAGTGCTACCATGGTGGTGTTAGGTGGGCGCTAAGGGGCGCAGGAAAAGTGGCGCTGCACTAGGTGCAGCACTACTTTTCATAAATCTGCCCCTTAATGTTTATTGACACCACGCAGCCCTCGATGTAGTGTATGCTAGCTGAGAGAAGACCTGACACCATGCAGCCCTTGATGTAGTCTGTGCTATCTGAGAGAAGAGCTGACACCACGCAGCCCTCGATGTAGTGTGCACTAGCTGGGAGAAGAGCTGCCACTACGCAGCCCTCGATGTAGTCTGTGCTATCTGAGAGAAGAGCTGACACCACGCAGCCCTAGATGTAGTCTGTGCTATCTGAGAGAAGAGCTGACACCACGCAGCCCTTGATGTAGTGTATGCTAGCTGAGAGACAAGCCACCACCACGCAGCCCTCGATGTAGTGTGCTCTGGCTGGGAGAAGAGCTGCCACCACGCAGCCCTCAATGTAGTGTGCTCTGGCTGAGAGAAGAGCTGCCACCACGCAGCCCTCGATGTAGTGTGCGCTAGCTGTGAGAAGAGGTGACACTACGCATCCCTTGATGTAGTGTATGCTAGCTGAGATGAGACCTGCCAGTGTGTAGCCCTCGGTGTAGAGTGCGCTACCTGTGAAAAGAGGTGACACTAAGCAGCCCTCGATGTAGTGTGCGCTAGCTGTGAGAAGAGGTGACACTATGCAGCCCTCAATGTAGTGTGCTCTAGCTTAGAGCAGTCGCGGCTAGCAACTGGGAAAAGTGGTGGGCATGGGCTGGGGGAACAAAAATGAAATATATATATATATATATATTTTTTTAACTTACCTTCTCCGCACGGCCGCACCTCCACTCTCTGTAGTACTGCAGGCACAGGCTCCCATCCTGCCCAGCGGCCAATCATGACGCTGCTTAGAGCAGCATTGTGATTGGCTTGAGCACCCTGGCTGGGTGCGCCAAGGCAGACTGGGAGTCTAGGCTTGCTCTCTCCAACCCGGCAACACAGTGCCAGGTTGGAGAGAGCCCTTGTGCGCATTTGTGTGGGCCGGCCCGAGGCAGTCAGCCAAACATACATGTGTAATGAGGGGAGTGCACTGTGCACTCCCCTCACTGCTCATCACCCCCAATGCCCCACCCCTTTAAAAATAAAACCATAATAAACATTAGTTTAAACATAGTTTATTATGGTTTTATTTTTAAAGGTTTGCAGCTCCTGCTGCTGGCGGGGAGCGACGCTCCTCCGCCATAGCGGTGGAGCCGCCCCTGGCTGAGAGAAGAGCTGACATCACGCAGCCCTCAATATAGTGTGCCCTAGCTGGGAGAGAGCTGCCACCACACAGCCTCAGTGTACAATACAGCCTGGAAAGCAGATGTGTCAGAGGCCCTGAGGGCACCGGGAGGGGCTGCTTGTGCTCGTGTTGTGTAGCCATTTTAGCTATAGCTCCATACATGTTATTTTAACACACTAGGCCAAGCCGCTGTGCACCTTAACCTAGATATATTTTATCCAGCTTCATTTTATTATTTTTACAATAGCCACTCTTATGGTCTTGTTTTATTTTCTGTTTATCTAACTGTTTTTGCCTAGGCCAGCACTCTGTTCTCAAAGAAGACAGTCTTGCTCACTCTGTGCTTCTTCCAAGGCTACAGCATGGTACATTGCCAGTGAACATGGTAGAAGTTTAGTCTCCAACCTTCGTAGAAAACACACATCCTTACATGGGGACATTTTCTCAGAACATCAGCTGTGTTGTTATAAAAACACTTCCTTGTCCCTTACACATTAGAGGGAGATTCCAGGCAGAGAACCACGTCTGTATGCCGATTGTAGAATGTTTTGCTGCAGCTGTTTTGCAGACCACAGGCCTTTGCTCAGGTATGGAGGATGATGCCTTCCCAGGGGAACCTGAAGGGAAGAATTAGAGCTTAACATGCTGTGATCTATCATAGTCTAGGTGGGAATTAGTATATTGACCATAGTGACAATATGATAGCATTATTTCTATGCTTCTCTCTTCTCATCACAATTTTAATACTGTCATGATGTGTCGTCCTGGTTATTGCAGCTCACGCTTTGTTATCTAAGATGCAGTTGTTTTATTAAAATCATTATTGAAATACATACTGGCTCTGTTTGTCATTTATATATGAGACTATGGTGGTCATTACAACCCTGGCGGTCGGTGTTAAAGCGGCAGTAAAACATCCAACAGGCCGGCGGTAAAAAAAAATGGAATCACGACCGTGGCGGAAACCGCCAACATAGACAGCCACTTTAACACTCCGACTGCCAAGGCGGTACAAACAAACACCGCGGCGGTAACCGCCAACAGACAGGCAGAAGACAATGTACCGCCCACATTATTACAAGCCACCAATCCGCCACCTTTTCCGGGGCGGATTCACCGCGAACAAAAACACTGTGGAAACAGGACTTGGAAGGGAAAATGCTCACCTCTGCACATCCCACGAGGAACCAGGACGCCATGGAACCCGAGCTACAGATTCTTCCAGCCTTTATCTTCCTGCTCCTCTACCAGGAACAACAAAGACGGCGGCGAAGACCACAGTGAGTACTGCACCTACGACACAGGGGAGGGGGGATGGAAAAAACAGTGACACACACATGCAACACACAAGAAGCAACACCCCCACCCTCACCCACTACAACACACACACACAAGTACATGTTGATACATTACAGTAACCACTCCCAACCCCCCCTGGAAGAATGCAAGGACAAAAGTAAATGAGTTGAACGATTGTAATATTTTCAAATACATTAATCAAAAATATATACATATATAAAGATATTCACACTCTAAACTAATATATACACCAAGAATACAAGTCCAAGGTATTCCACCATCATAGCCTGTGGACCACTGGGCCCAAAATGCATGGGCGAGGCCTACACTCAATACCCGCACAAGACGGAGAGAACACTGCTGGGGCATCAGATAGAAATAAAACAGGCACCTCAGGGGGAAGGGAAGGGGGGGCACCTCAGCCAGATGAGTGCACAACGCCAGATCCACGAGGGGGCTCCATGCCCATTGATGTATCCTGGGGAGTGCAAAGCCACAGTCTCTCAAGTCTCTCCAGTGGGTGGTTTGCCCATTGCATTATCATGGGGAGTGCAAAGCCACGGTCTCTCAAGTATCTCCAGTGGGTGGGTTGCCCAATGCTTTATCCTGGGGAGTGCAAAGCCACAGTCTCTCAAGTCGATAACAGTCTCCACTGGTTCTGGAGGGGGCTTTGTGCCCAGAGTGCTTCATTCTGCCAAGGACTGAGGTAGTGGATGTGATACTTCACTGGTTCTGGAGGGGGCTTTGTGCCAAGAGTGCTTCATCCTGCCAAGGTCTGAGGTAGTGGATGCCTTTCTCCACTGGTTCTGGAGGGGGCTTTGTGCTCAGAGTGCTTCATCCTGCCAAGGACTGAGGTAGTGGATGCCTTTCTCCACTGGTTCTGGAAGGGGCTTTGTGCCCAGAGGGCTTCATCCTGCCAAGTACTGAGGTAGTGGATGTGAATCTCCACTGGTTCTGGAGGGGGCTTTGTACCCAGAGTGCTTCATCCTGCCAAGGACTGAGGTAGTGGATGTGAATCTCCACTGGTTCTGGAGGGGGCTTTGTGCCCAGAGCGCTTCATCCTGCTTGTGGCGGCCTCAGTAGCCTCGGAATCTTTGGCGCTCACTGGCCTGTGGTGCTTGTTGTGGCTGTGTCCTTGGCAGCGGTGTTTGTGGCAGCGGTGTCCTGTTCAGCGGTGCTGGTGGCGGCGGTGTCCTTGGCAGCAATGCTGGTGGCGGTGATGTCCTGTTCCACGGTGCTGGTGGCGGTGGTGTCCTTGGCAGCGGTGCTTGTGGCGGCGGTGTCCTTGGCAGCGGTGCTTTTGCGGTCTTGTCCGCCGTGCAGGTTTCCCCAGACTTGCCTGTTTTACTGTGCCCCTTCCCCACCTTGGATGTTGGCGCGGCTGGCTCCACACTCCCAACTGTACCCCTGGGAGCAGCTTTGGTGGAAGATTCTTTTCCTCTCTCCCGCCGGGCACTGGCCAACTTTCTGTGCTTTTGAGGTGGGGGACTGTCTGTGCTGTGGCTCCTTGGCACACTGGCTGCCCTGCTGCCTGGCGCACTCCAGAAGCCGGTTACTACTGGCACCACTGTTCCCGCTGATGTTGTGGCTGAGGCGCTGGGTTGGGACCTGGAGAGGCGGGCCCTAGGAGACTGAATGGGTGGGGGAGGTGAGGGGAAGAAGTCAAGGTTGGACAGGAAAAGTTTTTTGGACACACTGGGACGGGTAGATGGAGGGGGTTTGGGAGTGGAGGAAGAGGCAGTGGTTGTAGGAGGTGTATGTTTGCTGACTTTGGGTGAAGGTGCATGGGCTGGAGGCTGTCGTGAGGTGGATGGCTGTTGGGTGGGTGTGTGGCTGCATTTGTGTACCTTGGGAGGTGGGCTCACAGACACACTGGGAGAGGACACAGGGGATGTGTGAATGGTAGTGGGGGTGGTGAGTGCAAATGAGCGGGGTGTGGTGGTGGGTATGCTGGTGATGGAGGTGGTGGCTGACGATGTAGTGCATGCAGGTGTGAGTGGAGACGAGACTGGGAGGGAGGAGGGAGACGAGGAGGAGGAGGACACAGTGGAGGCATTGGCTGTTGGTATGTCTGCATGTGTATGATGCTTGCGTGAGTGCCTGTGGGATGTGTGGTGCTTATGTTTGCTTGAGCTTCCCTTGTGTGTTGACGTGTGTGCATGCTGGTTCGATGGTGTACTTGGTATAGGCTGAGGTATAGGGGTTTGGGTCTGGGTGGAGGAAGTTGGAGGGGGGAGGCTAGAGACAGGGACAATGGCTGCCATCAGTGCTGAGGCCAGAGTCTGAAAAGCTTGCTGATGGGCTGCCTGACCAGAATGAATGCCCTCCAGGTATGCATTGGTCTCTTGAAACTGCCTCTCTACACCCTGGATGCCATTCAAAATGGTAGACTGCCCAACAGAGAGGGACCTGAGGAGGTCAATGGCCTCCTCACTGAGGGCAGCAGGGGTGACAGGGGCAGGGGCTGAGGTGCCTGGGGCGAAGGAGATGCCCACCCTCCTGGGTGAGCAGCCACAGGGCAAACGCTGAGGGGCTGCTGGGAGGGCGGTGCTGGTAGGGGGGGGTGGCGGCTGTACCTGTAGATGCGGTGGGCACAGAGGGGCTCCCCTCGCCCTCCGTCCCACTGGTGGCTTCAAACTCCATTGTGTCGCCCTCCAGGGCCATGTGGGATGCAGCTCCCTCCTGCTCCGGTGCCACTGCTCCTCCGCCTGATGATGCTAATGCACACAAGCACAGGGAGACCATAAAAAGGAGGGAGACAGAAGAAAGACATGTTGAGTGCATGCAATACCGCTACAGTTGGGAGACACTACAGACACGGAAGCCCCCTGCACTACGCCGTTCACTTGGAGTTCCCTAATCAATCACAGGGACATGGGTTACAAGGCTATGGCCGATTGCTGCACACATGGAAGTCACAGGAGCCTGAATAGGTGTAGTTGGCTCTGTACACAGGTGGGGTGGGGTGCCACAGGGCCTGCCTTAGGAAGGGACCTTGCCTACTAAACTCACCCTGGCCTAGGGGAACCCACAGCCCACCTTCCCCACCCGGAACATCAGGGGGTTCATGGTGCGACGGGCACCCCTCCCACGTTAGGAGGCCATCCCCAGCTGGGCCTCCGCCGTCTTCTTGCTCCAGCGGTGAATGTCCTCCCATTTTTTCCAGCAGTGGGTGCTCCATCTTTGGTAGACCCCCAGGGTCAGGACTTCCTTGGCAATGGCACGACAAATATCTTTCTTCTGGTGGGCGCTGACCTACAGGAATAGTACAGGGGAAAAGGAGAAGATATAACTGTCCGCACCGTCACAGTCACTGGCCCGCATCCCTACCCTTGCCATGACGCACATGCACTCATCGTCGTTTCATGCACGCCTCATTCTCCCCCCCATCTGTCATCCACACCACTCCAAGCAGCCATTGCCCATACAGCATGCTCACAGTGTACTCACCTGTTTGTCTGCAGGACCGTAGAGTAGCGTGTACTAGGGGAGGACCCCATCCACTAGTTTCTCCAACTCCTCCGTGCTGAAGGCAGGGGCCCTTTCCCCAGAGAGAAAATGGCGGTGACATCCGCAGCTGTGCGTATCGTCACCGCCCACGTACATCGTCTTTGCTCCTGGGACCCATAGGGTCCAATGTTAACCAATGCAGGATTGCGCCGCGGTCTTCGACTGCCTACCGCGACGATGTACAATGCCAGCGCAGTTACCTCATATCCCCTTGTCCCACATTACAGGTCAGGCAGACGCCATTTCAGGGGGCCACATGGCATTAATTTTGGCTGGGTCACACATGTCTAGGCCTTGCTTAAACACTAATCCAGCCATATGTCGATTTGAAAACATTTTACGATTAAGTTGTGTTTACGTACCTCAGAGTTGGTTGACTCTCTGCTCGCTGTTCTCCTCCACAGAGCACGACCGCTGGAGCAGGTGAGGAGATAGTGGCATCCTCTGGTGTACAGACCGCTGGTGGACCTGTCGACAATGGAGGAGCGACATGTAATCATCACCTACAGACTTGATTGTACCACAATCCTGGAACTGTGTGCCCAGTTGGAGCCAGACCTGATGTCAGCTATCCGCCATCCCACAGGAATCCCCCCTCAAGTGCAGGTGTTAGCAGTACTCCATTTCCTAGCAAGTGGGTCTTTTCAGACAACAGTGGCCATAGCATCAGGGATGTCCCAGCCTATGTTTTCCAACGTGTTGTCCAGAATGTTGTCTGCCCTGCTGAAACACATGCGGAGCTACATCGTTTTCCATCAGGTGGAGGATTTGCCTACAGTGAAAGGTGACTTCTATGCCCTGGTACATATCCCCAACATCATAGGTGCCATTGATGGGACACATGTGGCCTTGGTCCCCCCGGCAGTAGTGAACAGGTGTACAGAAACCGGAAGAGTTACCATTAGATGAATGTGCAGATGGTGTGTTTGGCAGACCAGTACATCTCCCACGTGAATGCCAAATTTCCTGGCTCAGTACATGACGCTTACATTCTGAGGAATAGCAGCATCCCTTATGTGATGGGGCAACTCCAGAGGCACCGTGTGTGGCTATTAGGTGAGGACATGGACCCAATACAGTGTGACTAGGTGTCTGGGTCTGGGGATGTCACTAAGAGTTAGTGTGTGTCTAACAGTTGTCCCTCGCCATTTGCAGGTGACTCTGGTTACCCCAACCTGTCATGGCTACTGACCTTAGTGAGGAATCCCAGGACAAGGGCAGAGGAACGCTACAATGAGGCCCATGGGTGAACTAGGAGGGTTATAGAGAGGACCTTCGGCCTCCTGAAGGCCAGGTTCAGGTGCCTCCTTATGACAGGTGGTTCCCTATTCTACTCACCAAAAAGGTGTGCCAGATTATCGTGGCCTGCTGTATGCTTCACAACTTGGCTTTGCGACAACAGGTGCCTTTTCTGCAGGAGGATGGTCCAGATGGAGTTGTTGTGGCAGCTGTGGAGGCTGTGGACAGTGAAGACGAGGAAGCAGAAGACAAGGACATAGACAACAGGAACACGGTGATCCAGCAATACTTCCAGTGAGACACAGGTAAGAGGACAACACTGCCTGCTACATCTGATCTAATTGTTCTAACTCTCATCTGTCTGTCACTTTCACCCAGTGCATGGACCCTGAGTTGTCACTTTCCCTTACGATTTCACAGATGTAAGTCCCACTGTGTGACCTCTGCTATGTTACCTCATGGACTAGAGCTGTGTGACATAGGTATGTTGACAATAGAATGGACATTGCTATTTTCCTCAGTTATAGCAAATACACATTTGTGAAAGCACAGACTGACTCCAGATTGTTTTGTGATTCAAGGGTGTTTATTTAAGTGCTAAATATTGGAGGGGGTTGTAAAATGGTCAGGGGTGATGGTGGAGGAATGTCCATGGCAGAGTCCAGTCTATTAGTCTAACAGGTGCATTTTCCAAAGGGGCATAGGAAGTAGAGCTGGGGCAGTTCAAGTATGGACAGTGTGACAAAGTGGGACAAAAGGATGACAATCAGGGTGGTCTCATTTCTTGGCGGGGGTCTAGGCATTGTTCTCTGCCTTTGTCCTGGATCTCAGGGACCGTTTGCGGGGTGGTTCTCCATCTGCAGGGGGTGGGGTGCTGGTGTCGTGGTCCTGTGACGGTGCCTCCTGTCCACTAGCGCCGGCGGAGGTGGTGGGCAATTCATCGTCCAGGCTAGTGTCAGGGGCCCCGTGTGGTGTCACAGTGTTCCTCCTGGTGTTGACGAGTTCCTTCAGCACCCCTATAATGGTGCCCAGAGTGGAATTGATGGATTTGAGTTCCTCCCTGAACCCCAAATACTGTTCCTCCTGTAGCCACTGGGTCTCCTGAAACTTGGCCAGTACCGCTGCCATCGTCTCCCGGGAATGGTGGTATGCTTCCATGATGTTGGAGAGGGCCTCATGGAGAGTGGGTTCCCTGGGCCTGTCTTCCCCCTGTCGCACAGCAGCCCTCCCAGTTCCCCTGTTTCCCTGGGCCTCTGTCCCCTGAACTGTGTGCCCAATACCACTGCCCCTAGGTCCCTGGTGTTGTTGGGGTGGTGGGTTAGCCTGGGTTCCCTGTAGTGGTAGACACACTGCTGCTTGACGTGTCCTAGGGACAGAGGTATGGGCCCGCTGGGTGGGTGCTGTGCTGGTGTTTCCGAGGGGGGAAGCTCTGTAGTGGCCTGTGCCATTGTGAGGGGAACCGACTGTCCCGAGGTCCCAGAAGGGCCGGGCTGGTCATCTAGATCCAGTTGGACAGAGCTGCTGTCATCACTGTAGGCCTCTTCTGTGGGTGGAGTGGACATGTCTGGATCCTCCTGTCCGGTGACGTTGGGTAGGGGTCCTGCAGGGGTGTAAAAGCATGATTATTGCATCTGTGTGTGCCATGGTGTGCAATGGATGTGTGACCCTGTAGCCCAGTGCTTGCATTCTTGAGTGGGACCTTGTGTGATAATGGTTTGGGGGTGTATGGGTTTGTGCAGTGGACATGCTTTGGTGATGGGTGTCCATGCTTTGGTGTTACATGCAGGGCTTGGGTTTGGGATGTGTGGTTTGTGATATTGGGACATATGTGAGGAGTTGGAATGATGGGGGTGAGGGCGAGATTGGGGGTATGTGATATTATGCAGGTAGGGTGGGGGATGTAATAGTTAAGAGTTGACTTACCAGAGTTGTAGGAGGCTGGCCTGGCTTATAGTGGGTACCCTGTGGTACTTACACCCTGCCAGTTATCCCTTATTAGTAGAATAGAGGTGTTTCTAGCAGCTTAAGCTGATAGAAAGTAGAAGGTAGCTATGGCAAAGCAGCTTAGGCTGAACTAGGAGACATACCTCTTATATCATATGCACAATATCATAAGAAAACACAATACTCAGAGTTACACAAAATAAAGGTACTTTATTTTTATGACAATATGCCACAAATATCTCATTGAGTACCCTCAGTAAGAAGGTAAGTAATATACACAAGTTATATGTACACAAACCCAAAACAGGTAGTTAGAAAAGTCATGCAGTGTAGAATTACAATAGGTTGCAATAGGTGAACTATAGGTCTAGGGGCAACACAAACCATATACTCCAAAAGTGAAATGCGAATCACGAATGGACCCCAGACCTATGGGAGCTTGTAGAGGGTCACTGGGACTGTAAGAAAACAGTCAGGGTGTCCAAGATACCCCACCCCAAGACCCTGAAAAGTAGGAGTAAAGTACACCTACTACCCCAACAGAGCACAATAGTCGTGATAGGGGGATTCTACAAGAACAACAAACACCAGCAGGGCACTGAAGGTGGATTCCTGGACCTGAGGACCTGCAAGGCAAGGGGACCAAGTCCAAGAGTCGCAATATTGTCCGGGGGGGCAGGAGCCCAGAAAACCCCAGATGAAGGTGCAAGGAAGCTGCCTCTGGGTGGAAGAAGCTTGGAGTTCTGCAACAACGAGGAGGACTAGGAGCTTCTCCTTTGGATGGAGGATGCCCCACCTCGCAATGAAGGTTGCAGAAGTGTTCCCATGCAGAAATACCGCAAACAAGCCTTGCTAGCTGCAAGGGTCATGGTAGAGGTTTTTGGGTGCTGCTGGGGACCAGGGAGGACCAGGATGTTGCCCCTTGGAGGAGGAGACAGAGGGGGTGCCCAGCATCTCAGAGAGTCCCAACAGAAGCAGACAGCACCCGCAGAAGTACCCAAACAGGCACTTAGAAGATTTTTGAACCGGAGCAGGCTCAGAATCACAAAGGTGGGTCCCACGATGCCGGAGGCCAACTCAGAGGGTTGAGCACTGCAGGACGGAGTGCTGGGGACCCAGGCTAGGCTGTGCATGAAGGAAATCCTGGAAGAGTGCACAGGAGCCGGAGCAGCTGCAAAGCATGCAGTACCCAGGTTTACAGTCTAGAGTGGGAAGGCAAGGACTTACCTCCACCAAACTTGGACTGAAGGATCACTGGACTGTGGGAGTCACTTGGATAGAGTTCCTGTGTTCCCGGGACCACGCTCGTCAGGATGAGAGGGGACCCAGAGGACCGGTGATGCAGTCTTTTGGTGCCTGTGTTAGCAGGGGGAAGATTCCGTCGACCTACGAGAGATTTCTTCTTGGCTTCCAGTGCAGGGAGAAGGCAGGTGACCCCCAGAGCATGCACCACCAGGAAACAGTCGAGAAAACTGGCAGGATGAGGTGCTATAAATGGAACCAAGTATCAGCCAGCCAGAAAAGAAGCCATGATGTATAATTGTCTGGGAGTTGAAGGACTGAGGTTATTAAACCCGTTGAGAAAGAGGAAGAGGAAGGCCAAGAATGAGATGTATTTCTTGAAGCCAAAACTAGAATGAAAAACTATTTTGATATAACAATGCGTGTCATTATGGAATGTTACAACTTTTTCTACTACTACCAAGCGTCTGGAGAATCAATTGAGTCTTATCTTGCAACACTAAGGATGCTGGCCACAATATGCTCAATCAAAGACATAATGAAATAATCCGCAATCAAGTAGTAATGCACAAGAAAAGCTATTATGTCATCATAATCCTAGTTTAGAGAATGTGATATCAACTATAAAGACTTCACAGTGGACCCCAATACTGCCATACCAGCTTTCTGAGGTTTTCCAGGCAGTCCTAGCTGCTGCCACCTCAGACAGGTTTCTGCCATCCTGTTGCTCAAGCAGCTCGAACCCAGGAAGGCAGAACAAAGCATTTGCTTTGGGAGAGGGGTGTTACACCCTCTCCCTTTGGAAATAGGTGTTACAGGCATGGGCGGGGTAGCCTCCCAGAGCCTCTGGAAATGCTTTGAAGGGCACAGATGGTGCCCTCCTTGCATAATCCATTCTACACCGGTTCAGGGACCCCTGATCTGGTACGAAATTGGACAAGGGAAAGGGGAGTGACCACTCCCCTGCTGTAGGAGGCTGGCCTGGCTTATAGTGGGTACCTTGTGGTACTTACACCTTGTGCCAGGTCCAGTTATCCCTTATTAGTAGAGTAGTAGTGTTCTAGCAGCTTAGGCTGATAGAGGTAGCTATGGGAGAGCAGCATAGGCTGAACTAGGAGACATGCAAAGCTCCTACTATACCACTTATATCACTTAGCACTATATCATAAGAAAACACAAACCTCAGAGTTACTAAAAATAAAGGTACTTTATTTTAGTGACAATATGCCAAAAGTATCTCAGAGGATATACTCCCTTAGGGGGTAGGTAAAATTCACACAATATACACACACAAACCAAATCAGGTAAGTAAAGAGTTAGAAAAGTAGTGCAAATACTGTAGAACACAATAAAATGCAATAGGGAAGAAGAGGCTTCGGGCAACACAAACTATATACTCCAAAAGTGGAATGCGAACCACGAATGGACCCCAGGCCTAGTGTAGTGTGTAGAGGGTCACTGGGAGCATAAGAAAACCTTAAGGGTGTCCAAGATACCCCACCCCAAGACCCTGAAAAGTAGGAGTAAAGTTACCCTACTAACCCAGAAAGACAGTAAAGTTGAGATAGGGGATTCTGCAAGAACAACAACTGACTGCAAAGCACTGAAGATGGATTCTTGGACCGGAGAACCTGTAAAGGAAGGGGACCAAGTCCAAGAGTCACGAAAGTGTCCGGGGGGCAGGAGCCCACTAAACCCCGGATCAAGGTGCAAAAGGGCTGTCTCTGGGTGGAAGAAGCTGAGGATTCTGCAACAACGGAAGTTGCCAGGAACTTCTACTTTGGTCAGAAGATGTCCCACAGCGTGCTGGATGATGCAGAGTTGTTTCCACGCAGAAAGACCACAAACAAGCCTTGCTAGCTGCAAGAGTCGCGGTTGAAGGCTTTGGATGCTGCCAGAGCCCAGGAACGACCAGGAGGTCTCCCCGTGGAGGAGGAGACAGAAGGGGCGCTCAGCAACACAGAGAGCTCACGCAGAAGCAGGCAGCACCTGCAGAAGCACCTGAACAGGTGTTCAGAAGATCTGAGCAGGTCGGTCGACAGCACAACAAAAGAGGGTCCCACGAAGTCGGAGTCCAACTCAGCGAGTTGGGCAAAGCAGGACAGAGTGCTGGGGACCTGGGCTAGGCTGTGCACAAAGGAAGTCTTGCAGAAGTGCACAGAAGCCCTAGCGGCTGCATTTCATGCAGTACACAGGATTACTGTCTCGGTGGGGAGGCAAGGACTTACCTCCACCAAATTTGAACAGAAGGGCCACTGGACTGTCAGGGACACTTGGACCCAGCTCCTGTGTTCCAGGGACCACGCTCATCACGATGAGAGGGGACCCAGAGGACCGGTGATGCAGACGTTTGGTGCCTGCGTTGGCAGGGGGAAGATTCCGTCGACCCATTGGAGATTTCTTCTTGGCTTCTAGTGCAGGGTGAAGGCAGACAGCCCTCAGATCATGCATCACCAGGAAACAGTCGAGAAAGCCGGCAGGATGAGGCGCTACAATGTTGCTGGTAGTCTTCTTGCTACTTTGTTGCAGTTTTGCAGGCATCCTGGAGCAGTCAGCGGTGGATCCTTGGCAGAAGTCGAAGAGGAAAGTGCAGAGGAACTCTGGTGAGCTCTTGCATTCGTTATCTGGTGAGATACCCACAGGAGAGACCCTAAATAGCCCTCAGAGGAGGATTGGTTACAGAGAAAGGTAAGCACCTATCAGGAGGAGTCTCTGACGTCACCTGCTGGCACTGGCCACTCAGAGCTGTCCATTGTGCCCTCACACCTCTGCATCCAAGATGGCAGAGGTCTGAGACACACTGGAGGAGCTCTGGACACCTCTCCTGGGAGGTGCTGGTCAGGGGAGTGGTCACTCCCCTTTCCTTTGTCTAGTTTTGCGCCAGAGCAGGGCTGGGGGGATCCATGAACCGGTGTAGACTGGCTTATGCAAAGAGGGCACCATCTGTGCCCTTCAAAGCATTTCCAGAGGCCAGGAAAGGCTACTCCTCCTAGACCCTTCACAGCTATTTCCAAAGAGAGAGGGTGTAAAACCCTCTCTCAGAGGAAATCCTTTGTTCTGCCTTCCTGTGCTGCCCAGGCCCCAGGGGGGCAGAAACCGGTCTGAGGGTTGGCAGCAGTTGTAGCTACATTGAAAACCCCGGAAAGTTTGTTTGGCACTTCCTGGGCTCAATGCTGGAGACCCGGGGATGAATGGAATTGTCCCCCCAATACCAGAATGGTATTGAGGTGACAATTTCACAATCCTAGACATGTTACATGGCCATGTTCGGAGTTACCATGGTGACGCTACATATAGGTATTGACCTATATGTAGTGCACGCGTGTAATGGTGTTCCCGCACTCACAAAGTCCGGGGAAATTGCCCTGAACAATGTGGTGGCACCTTGGCTAGTGCCAGGGTGCCCTCACACTAAGTAACTTTGCACCTAACCTTCACTAAGTGAGGGTTAGACATATAGGTGACTTATAAGTTACTTAAGTGCAGTGTAAAATGGCTGTGAAATAACGTGGACATTATTTCACTCAGGCTGCAGTGGCATACTTTATGAGCACTGGGGTACTGGCTAGCAGGATCCCAGTGACAAAGGCAAAAACAAACATACACACAAGTAAAAATGGGGGTAACATGTCAGGCAAGATGGTACTTTCCTACACCTGCCCATCACCACCCCAGGGGTGGTGCCCAGAGCTCCTCCAGAATGTTCCTGGGTTTTGCCATCTTGGATTCCAAGGTGGTGGGGCACTCTGGGAGCCCCTGAGTGGCCAGTGCTAGCAGGTAACTTCAGAGCCCTGCCCTGATAGGTGCTTATCTGTGTAGTTGACCAATCCCCCTTTCAGGGCTATTTAGGGCCTCTCCTCTGGGTGTTTCCTCTCAGTTTCGGATTGCAAGACTCCATCAGGAATCCTTTGCATCCTTTACTTTACCTTTTATGGCCGAAACTGCATCTGGACCCTCCAGGAACTCTACAAACTGCAATAAAGAAGCAAAGACGACTTCTGCAGCATTGTATCTTCAGCTCCTGCAGCAACTGCAACTGATTCCAGGTCGTGCATATTCAGAGGACATCCAGTCTTCAGCCTGCACCAGAAGAACAAAGAATTCTCCCTTGAAGTGAAGGAGTCACTTCCCTGCTTCAGCAGGCACCCCTCTGCAGCGATGACCATTGGCTTGGGTCCCCTCTCCTGTAGAAGTGCGTTGATCCAGCAACACAAGTGGTGGACTGAAGTGGTCCCGATGGTCCTGACATCCAGCTGTCCAACTTTGGTTGAGGTAAGAGCTTGCCTCCCCACGCAAGACAGTACCCCAGTGCACAGCGTGTTTTGCAGTTACCAAGGGTTGTTGGCATCCGTCCATGAAGTGGGCCTCCTTTTGCACCTTCCATGTCCCCGTGCTGTGGGATTCCTGTTTGTGCTGCCTGGTCTTCTGAGGGCTTTCTGAGTTGCTGAAAGCCCCCTCTGCCTCCCCCTCCTGGGTAAAGGCCACCAGGTCCCTCCTTGTCCCGGGCAGTGCCATTTTCTGCTAACCGCGTGCATTGCGTGTGCCAAGGCTTGTTGGCATAAGCCAGCGACACAAACCAGACTGCAATCATCCATCCAGCATGGGAAATCATCTGCACCAACCAGGAATCCACATCCCTCTTCTTGGGTGCAGTACTGACTGTTCTTCTTCACCTGTGGTTCTTCTTTTGTACCTTCATCCAAGTTAGCAGGGGCTCCTGTTCTTCCTGGACTCTTAAGTGCTTCTTGGACTTGGTCCCCTTCTTCCACAGGTCTTCAGGTCCAGGAATCCATTATTGGTGTCTTGCAGTCTGGTTCTTGCAAAATCTTCTATCATGAATTATTGTGTGTTCTAGGAAACTTACTGTGAATTACTCCTGCTTTCCTGGGTTCTGGGGTGGGTTCTATTACTTACCTTTGGTTTTTTCTTACACTCCCAGCGCCCCTCTACACACTACACTTGCCTAGTGGGAAACCGACTTTCGCATTCCACTATTTTAGTATATGGTTTGTGTTCCCCCTAGGCCCATTGCTATCTATTGTGGTTTTCACTATTTGCACTGTTTTAACAGGTATTACTGCATTCTAACGTATATACTGTGTGTAGGAAGTTGGCTCTGTATGCACTATTTCAAAGTAAGGAATAGTATGCACAGAGTCCAAGGGTTCTCCTTAGAGGTAAGATAGTGGCAAAAAGAGATAATTCTAATGCACTATTTTGTGGTAGTGTGGTCGAGCAGTAGGCTTATCAAAGGAGTAGTGTTAAGTATTTGTTGTACACACACAGGCAATAAATGAGGAACACACACTCAGAGACAATTCCAGGCCAATAGGTTTTTGTATAGAAAAATAACTTTTCTTAGTTTATTGTAAGAACCACAGGTTCAAGATTTACAAGTAATACTTCAAATGAAAGGTATTTCAGGTAGGTACTTTAGGAACTTTGAATTAGCAAAATATCATATACAGTTTTCACATAAATGACATATAGCTATTTTAAAACTAGACAGTGCAATTTTCAACAGTTCCTGGGGGAGGTAAGTGTTTGTTAGTTTTTGCAGGTATGTAAACCACCTACGGGGTTCAAGTTTGGGTCCAAGGTAGCCCACCGTTGGGGGTTCAGAGCAACCCTAAAGTTACCACACCAGCAGCTCAGGGCCGGTCAAGTGCAGAGGTCAAAGTGGTGCCCAAAACTCATAGGCTTCAATGGTTCCAGTCTGCCAGCAGGTAAGTACCCGAGTCTTCGGAGGGCAGACCAGGGGGGTTTTGTAGGGCACCGGGGGGACACAAGTCAGCACAGAAAGTACACCCTCAGTGGCACGGAGGCGGCCGGGTGCAGTGTGCAAACAAGCATCGGGTTCGCAATAGAAATCAATGGGAGACCAAGGGGTCTCTTCAGCGATTCAGGCAGGCAAGGGGCGGGCTCCTCAGGGTAGCCACCACCTGGGCAAGGGAGAGGGCCACCTGGGGGTCGCTCCTGCTCTGGAGGTCGGATCCTTCAGGTCCTGGGGGCTGCGGGTGCAGAGTCTCTGCCAGGCGTCGGGTCTTTGAAGCAGGCAGTCGCGGTCAGGGGGAGCCTCGGGATTCCCTCTGCAGGCGTCGCTGTGGGGGCTCAGGGGGGTCAACTCTGGCTACTCACGGTCTCGTAGTCGCCGGGGAGTCTTCCCTGTGGTGGTTGTTCTCCACAAGTCAAGCCGGGGGCGTCGGGTGCAGAGTGCAAATTCTCACGCTTCCGGCGGGAAACGTGTGTTGTTTCAAAGTTACTTCATTGTTGCAAAGCTGTAGTCTTTGGGGAACAGAGCCGCTGTCCTCAGGAGTTCTTGGTCCTTCTAGATGCAGGGTAGTCCTCTGAGGCTTCAGAAGTCACTGGACCCTGTGGAACGCGTCGCTGGAGCAGTGTCTTTAGAAGTGGGGAGACAGGCCGGTAGAGCTGGGGCCAAAGCAGTTGGTGTCTCTGACTTCTCTGCAGGGTTTTTCAGCTCAGCAGTCCTTTTTCGTCTTAGGTTGCAGGAATCTATCTTGCTGTGTTCTGGAAGCCCCTAAATACTCAATTTAGGGGTGTGTTTAGCCAATGGCTACTGTCCTTGAGGGTGGCTACACCCTCTTTGTGCCTCCTCCCTGAGGGGAGGGGTGCACATCCCTAATCCTATTGGGGGAATCCTCCATCTGCAAGATGGAGGGTTTCTAAAAGTCAGAGTCACCTCAGCTCAGGACACCTTAGGGGCTGTCCTGACTGGCCAGCGACTCCTCCTTGTTTTTCTCATTATCTCTCCTGGACTTGCCGCCAAAAGTGGGGGCTGTGTCCAGGGGGCGGGCATCTCCACTAACTGGAGTGCCCTGGGGCATTGTAACACGAAGCCTGAGCCTTTGAGGCTCACTGCTAGGTGTTACAGTTCCTGCAGGAGGGAGGTGTGAAGCACCTCCACCCAGAGCAGGCTTTTGTTTCTGTCCTCAGAGAGCACAAAGGCCCTCACCACATGGGGTCAGAAACTCACCTCTCAGCAGCAGGCTGGCACAGACCAGTCAGTCCTGCACTGAACAATTGGGTAAAATACAGGGGGCATCTTAGGATGCCCTCTGTGTGCATTTTTTAATAAATCCAACACTGGCATCATTGTGGGTTTATTATTCTGAGAAGTTTGATACCAAACTTCCCAGTATTCAGTGTAGCCATTATGGAGCTGTGGAGTTCGTTTTTGACAGACTCCCAGACCATATAGTCTTATGGCTACCCTGCACTTACAATGTCTAAGGTTTTGCTTTGACATTGTAGGGGCATAGTGTTCATGCACCTATGCCCTCACCTGTGGTATAGTGCACCCTGCCTTAGGGCTGTAAGGCCTGCTAGAGGGGTGACTTACCTATGCCACAGGCAGTGTGAGGTTGGCATGGCACCCTGAGGGGAGTGCCATGTCGACTTAGTCATTTTCTCCCCACCAGCACACAAAAGCTGGCAAGCAGTGTGTCTGTGCTGAGTGAGGGGTCCCTATGGTGGCAGAGGACATGCTGCAGCCCTTAGAGACCTTCCCTGGCATCAGGGCCTTTGGTACCAGGGATACCAGTTACAAGGGACTTACCTGGGTGCTAGGGTTGTGCCAATTGTGGAGACAATGGTACATTTTAGGTGAAAGAACACTGGTGCTGGGGCCTGGTTAGCAGGGTCCCAGCACACTTCTCAGTCAAGTCAGCATCAGTATCAGGCAAAAAGTGGGGGGTAACTGCAACAGGGAGCCATTTCCTTACACAAGCCCCCCCGCCCCCCGGCCCACAGGCCAGGAGACTCAGCCAAAGCTGGGAGAGTCTTTCTAGTCTGTCAGGCGAGGAAGAGTAGAGGAAATAGGCTGGTTTGTTGCAGGGTCTACTCTGCCTTACATCCTCCTGTTCAGGTCATTCCCTCTGGGGAACTGACCCACTTCCACAGTGATAGGACCTAATCTGAACTGCCTCTTGTCTGTGCTTTTTATGTCTTCACCCATTCTCTCTATTTTGGGGTTAGAGGTATCCACCTCTGCTAATCTTATCTTAGCCAGGGTCACCCCTAGCTTACCCAAAGAGGTTACCCAGAGCTGGAGTAACCCCACCATGACCAACAGGGTCAGGGGGCCTAACTTGCTATTTGGCATGGGGTCAGACCACCATGCCAAGGATAGTGCAGCCATAAAGGCTAACACCCAGCAGAGGCCACTGACAGCTGTCAGTGCCCAGAACAACATCTTTAGCTCTTCACCTACAAGGGAAGGGGCTAAGTTACAGGTTTCTTTGGGTTCAGGGTGCCTGTCTTCTGTATTAGAGTTGGGGGGTGACCACGTCTTGTAGTAAACACCCTTCTTCCACTCTTTCTTCTGTTAGCTGAGGAGCCACCCACTCAGGCTTAACAGTTGCCTGACTAGCCAGGACTTCTTGTGGGTCAGGTTGGACTTTACCAGTGCCACTTTTGGAGTTCTCCCCTACTGGAGCAGAATCTCCTTGGCTTGCTGGAACCTTGGCTAAAGGTTGTCCACCTTTCCTACTCTGTTTTCCTTTCTTTTTCTTTTGGGGCCTACTTGCATTTACTGTAGAGGTAGCACCTCCAGGATCCTTGGGAGAGGGCTGGCACTGAACCAGTTCCTCTCTTGGGCTCTGACTAACCTCTGGGTAGTCATTTCCAAGGAGACAATCAAGGGGGAGGTCTGTACTGACTACCACCCTTCTCCAGCTAAAAGTCCCACCCACTTCTATGGGCACAAAAGCCACAGGCCTATCAGTGACACTGTCTGGGCTAACTCTTACTCTGGCAGTCTCACCTGGGATGTACTGGTTGGAGAACACCAGCCTGTCATGCACAATAGTGTGACTGGCACAAGTGTCTCTCAGGGCAGTGGCTGGGATTCCATTCACCAGTAGGTGGTGGAAGTGTTTACTTCCCTCTGAAATCTCCAACTCACCTGTTGGGCCCTTTTTCCAGTTGAAGGCTATGAAGACCTCCTCATCTGAGGAGTCATCTCCAATGGCTACACTGGTCACCCCTGGGATTTTGCTAGAGGGTTTGTTTTTGGGACAAGAAGTGTCCTTGGTGTGGTGCCCTGTCTGTCTACAGTTATGGCACCATGCCTTAGTGGCATCTCAGTTCTTACCCTGGTACCCACCTTTGTTTTGGGTTGTGTCCTGGGGCCCACCCACATGGTCTGGTTTTTGTGGGCCTACAGAGGCCTCTTTCTCTTTGTTTCTAGTGTCACCCACTTTCTCCTGGGGAGGCTCTGTAACCCCTTTCTTTTGGTCACCCCCAGTGGAAGTTTTGGTTACCCTAGTCTTGACCCAGTGGTCTGCCTTCTTTCCCAATGCTTGGGGAGAAATTGGACCTAGGTCTACCAGATACTGATGCAACTTTTCATTGAAGCAGTTACTTAAAATGTGTTCTTTCATAAACAAATTATAAAGCCCAACATAGTCATGCACTTCATTTCCAGTTACCGAACCATCCAGTGTTTTCACTGAGTAGTCAACAAAATCAACCCAGGTCTGGCACGAGGATTTTTGAGCCCCCCTGAACCTAATTCTATACTCCTCAGTGGAGAATCCAAAGCCCTCAATCAGGGTAGCCTTCATGAGGTCATAGGATTCTGCATCTTTTCCAGAGAGTGTGAGGAGTCTATCCCTACACTTTCCAGTGAACATTTCCCAAAGTAGAGCACCCCAGCGAGATCTGTTTACTTTTCTGGTTGCACAAGCCCTCTCAAAAGCTGTGAACCATTTGGTGATGTCATCACCATCTTCATATTTAGTTACAATCCCTTTTGGGATTTTCAACATGTCAGGAGAATCTCTGACCCTATTTATGTTGCTGCCACCATTGATGGGACCAAAACCCATCTCTTGTCTTTCCCTTTCTATGGCTAGGAGCTGTCTCTCTAAAGCCAATCTTTTGACCATCCTGGCTAACAGTAGGTCATCTTCACTGAGGCTATCCTCAGTGATTCCAGAGGTGCTGGACCCTCCTGTGAGAGAAGCAGCATCTCTGACTATCGCATTTGGAGTCAGGGTTTGAGGGACCCTGTTCTCCCTAACTAGGACTGGAGGGGGAAATTCTCCTCCACATCACTAGCTTCCCCCTCTGTGAGGGCATCATCAGAGGGGTTATTTTTAGCAAACTCGGCCCAGAGCTCCTGGAGCTGTTCTTTGGTAGGGTTTGATCCAGTTTTTATTTTTTTGATTCTGCAGAGAGTCCTTAACTCTGACATCCTAAGACGCAGGTAAGGTGTGAGGTTGAGCTCCACCACTGTCTCTTCTGCAGTAGACATTTTGGGGGTCATTCTGACCTTGGCGGTAAAAGGCAGTTACCGCCGGTCAGAAGACCGCCATAACACCGCCGCGGCCGCGGTAAACCGCCACGGTCATTCTGACCCACAACTGGCAAACCGCCAAAAACCCGACCTCCACTGAAGGCCGCCACATCAGCGGTCAGCGATAAACTGGAGATGACCAAACCTCCACCGTCACGCCAACAGAAATACGCCCATGCCATTCCGACCCACAAATCCACACGGCAGTCATTCAAACGCGGTATTCCATTGGCGGTACACACCGCCGCGGTCAAAATACACACCCAGCACCAAAACACAGCCACATTGGACAATTTGAAATACACACACCTGAAACACATACATGCACCACCCCCACACAATCAATACAATATAAAACACAAACCCACATCACCCACAAACCCCCACAAATTGAATTTCAGAGACAAGGCGCAATACACAGAGAGAGAGCACAGGGAACGCAAACCACAACACACACAGGAACCCAACATCATCACCCACACTACATCTACGCACAAAACACCACACACCACCACACTCATCACCACAAACACCACCCCACACCTCATCCACACCACCCCATAGCACCCCAAAGACACCCCAGGTTCTCGGACCAAGAACTCATGGTGGAGGAAATAATTAGGGTAGAGCCCCAGCTCTTCGGCACACAGGTGCAGCACACCACAATAGCCAGGAAGGCGGAGCTATGGCAAAGGATCGTCGACAGGGTCAACGCTGTGGGACAGCATCCCAGAAATCGGGAAGACATCCGAAAGTGCTGGAACGACCTACGGGGGAAGGTGCGGTCGATGGTGTCGCGACACAACATCGTCGTGCAGAAGACTGGCGGCGGACCCCCACCCACTCCACCCGAATTCACAGCATGGGAGCAAGAGGTCTTGAACATCCTGCATCCTGAGGGCCTGGCTGGAGTAGGCGGAGGAATGGACTCTGGTAAGTCTAATCTCAACTACTTCATCCCCCCCACCCACCAGCATGCCAACCCACACCCCCACCCTCATCCCCAACCCCCATCACACATCCTCCCTGCTAATGTCTCACCAGCACAACCCACTCAACCCAACACCAACCCCTGAATGCCAACACAAACCATGGACACCCATCACCTAAGCATGACCACTGCACATACCCATCCCCCCCCCACAAACCACCCTCACAACTCCTCCCACAAGGGAATGCCAGCACTGGGGGACAAGGGCACCCACAAATCGCACGCCATGGCACACACAGAAGCAATAACCATACTCTTTTACCCCTGCAGGACCCGAACGCCAACACACCGGCCAGGAGGGTCCAGAAATGTCCATCCCACCCCCAGAACAGGCCCCCAGTGATGACGGCAGCTCTGTCGACCTAGAACCTGATGACCAGCCCGGACCATCGGGGACCTCTGGACAGTCGGTTCCCCTCAGGCAGCCACAGGCCACAGCAGACCTACCCCCCTCTGGAAACACCAGCACAGCACCCACCCAGCGGGCCCATGCCTCTGTCTCCAGGACAGGTCAAGTAGCGGTGTGTCTACCACTACAGGGCACCTAGGGTAACCCACCACCCCAACAACAACAGGGACCTGGGGGCAGTGGTAGTGGGCACACCATCCAGGGGACAGAGGCCCAGGAACAAAGGGGAACTGGGAGGGCTGCTGTGCGACAGAGGGAGGACAGGCCTAGGGAACCCACTGTCCAAGAGGCCCTCACCACCATCATGGGAGCGTACCACCACTCCCAAGAGACGATGGCGACGGTCCTGGCCAGGTTCCAGGAGATCCAGGCCATGCAGGAGGAACAGTACATGGGGTTCCGGGAAGAACTGCGCAGCATCAGTTCCGCAATGGGTACAATCGTGGTGGCACTCAACCAGATTGCCACCACATTGCGGGACCATGTGGCCCCCCAAAGGGCCCCTGCCACTAGCATGGAGGAAGAACAGCCCACCACCTCCGCCGGCGCTAGTGGTCAGGAGGCCCCCACACAACAGCAACGGGCCACCCGGACCCCACCCCCTGCAGAACAAGAACCACCCCGCAAGAAAGGCCTGAGATCTAGGAAGAAGACAGAGTAGGATGTCAAGACCCCCGCCATGCACGGATACCCCCGGATGTCATCCCACTGTCCCACTTGTTCACCCTGTCCAACCTTGAACTGCCCCTGCTCCACCTTCCACAGGCATATGGACAATGCACCTGTGCGAACGAGAGTCTGGACTCTGCCATGGACATGCCTCCACCATCACCCATCACCCTTTTTGAACTATTCACCAATTTTTGCACTTCAATAAACACAATTATTGCACAAAAACCATCTGTAGTCTGCTATTTTTTTTTTTTAAACCAAATGTATTAGATATAACCAACCAAAAATGTCCAATTACATTGTGATGACAACATACCAGTATCACACAGCGGTAGTCCATGGGGAAATAAACCAGAGGGCACTCCGTGGGGACCAGATCACTGAAATAGGAAGGGAAATTCATAACTAAGTTACCATACATTGGGGGGAAAGGTCAGACAGTAGAGAGCCAGTACTGTTACAGATATAATAACATGCTGGAGTAGATTCTTACCTGTGTGTTACTGGAAATACTGCAGTATCACTCTGTCCCTGTTGTCTGTGTCGTCCTCTTCGCCTTCCTCCTCTTCACTCTCCGCAGGCTCCACAGCGGCCACAACACCACCATCTGGACCATCCTCCTGCAGGAAAGGCACCTGGCGTCGCAAAGCCAGGTTGTGAAGCATGCAGCAGGCCACGATGATATGACACACCTTCTTTGGTGAGTACATTAGGGATCCACCTGTCATATGCAGGCACCTAAACCTGGCCTTCAGGAGGCCGAAGGTCCGCTCGATCACCCTCCTAGTACGCCCATGGGCCTCATTGTACCGTTCCTTTGCCCTTGTCCTGGGATTCCTCACTGGGGTCAATAGCCAAGGCAGGTTAGGGTAACCAGAGTCACCAATTAGCCACACACGCTGTCTCTGTAGCTGTTCCATCACATAAGGGATGCTGCTATTTCGCATGACGTACGCGTCATGCACTGACCCTGGGAACTTGGCATTTACATGGGAGATGTACTGGTCAGCCAAACAGACCACCTCGACATTCATCGAATGATAATTTTTTCAGTTCCTGTACACCTGTTCATTGTCTTTTGGGGGGACCAAAGCCACATGGGTACCATCAATGGCACCAATGATATTGGGAATGTGTCCAAGGGCATAGAAATCACTCTTCACTGTAGGCAAGTCACCCACCTCAGGGAAAATGATGTAGCTCCGCATGTATTTCATCAGGGCAGACAACACTCTGGACAATACCTTTGAAAACATAGGCTGAGACATCCCAGATGATATGGCCACTGTAGTTTGAAATGATCCACTAGCCAAAAAATGGAGTACTGACAGCACCTGCACTAGAGGCGGAATCCCTGTGGGTTGGCGGATGGGTGACATCAGGTCTGGCTCCAGCTGGGCACACAGTTCCTGTATAGTGGCACGGTTGAGTCTGTAGGTGAGTATGACATGTCGTTCTTCCATTGTCGACAGGTCCACCAGCGGTCTTTACACAGGAACATTCCTCCGTCTCCTCGCAAGTCCCAGCGGACGGTGCCTAGGAAGGACAACATGGAGCACAGAGTCAATCAACCCACAGGTAAGTTCCCACAGCTTGCACAGTACACGAATCTCTCTGGATTGAATGGCTTGTATGAGTGTCGATGCAAGGCCTAGCCATGTGTGACGCAGTAGGAGGAATTAAGCCATGTGGGGCCTTGAAATGGCGGCTGCCTGACCTGTGAAGTGTGACAATGTGAAGTGAGGTCATTGCGCTGGCGTAGCACACCTTGGCGGTAGGCGGTCGAAGACCGTGGCGCAAAGCCGCATTGGATAACATTGAACCCTATGGGTTTCAGGAGCCAATGGCAATGTGCGCCGGCGGTTGCGGTACGCACCGCCGCGGTACGCACCGCCGCGGCCGTAACCGCCATTTTCTCTCTGCTTAATCACTCGAGACCTGAGCATCCACAGGAGAGGACCTATACTGCAAGTGCTGCTGTGACCTCGGTCTGGAAGTGACAATGGCTGCTGCGACTGGGGAAAGGGCCCCCGCCTTCAGTTCCGAAGAGTTGGAGAAGCTCGTGGACGGGGTCCTCCCCCAGTATGCACTACTCTACGGTCCTCCAGACCAACAGGTGAGTACACGGGGGCCAATGCATAGTGGGCAATGCCTGTGATGAGTGGGGTGGATGTACGATGGAAGGGAGGGGAGCGAATGACGAATGCATGGCACGACAGATGAGAGCATGTGCCACATGGCAAGTTTGGGGAGGGGGGGCCACTCACATCGAGCATGCAGAAAAGTGATGATGTTTCTTTTCCCCCCCTGTACATGTCACATAGGTCAGCGCCCATCAGAAGATCGAGATTTGGCGTGCCATCGCCAAGGACGTCCAGGCCCTGGGGGTCCACAACAGACGGGGCACCCACTGCCGCAAGAGGTGGGAGGACATCCGCCGCGGGAGCAGGAAGACCGCCGAGGCTCTGCTGGGGATGGCCTCCCAACCTAGGAGGGGTGCCAGTCGTACCTTGACCCCCCTGATGTCCCGGATCCTGGCGGTGGCCTACCCCGATTTAGATGGGCGCTTGAGGACATCACAGCAGACACAAGGGGGTGAGTACCAGCACATTCAGCTATATTTGCGCGCAGTGGAGGTGCCTGGGTGGGGGAGGAGGGCTGTGGGTATCCCTAGGCCAGGGCGATTTCTGTAGGCTACGCCCCTCCGTGAGGTATGGTCCTGTGCCCCCCCCCCCACCTCTCTAGGGTGCCTAGTAACGCTATTAATGGACCTGTGTATTCTGTGTGGGCAGTTGTCGCCCATGGGCTTGTAGGGCATGTCCCAGTGAATGAGTAGTGTACCCCAAGTGCGCAGCGTAGTGCAGGGGGCTTCTGTGTCTGTCCTCTCCGCCAACGGTGTCCCCAATGCATGCACTCAACTTGTCTTTATTTCTCCACCCCCCCCCCCCATTTTCTTTGTTTTTCTGTGAATGTGTGCATTAGCATCATCAGGCGGAGGAGAAGTGGCATCGGCGCAAGAGGGAGCTGCATCTCACATGACCCCGGAGGGCCATGCAACGGACTCCGACATGACCAGTGAGACGGAGGGCGAGGGGGGCTCCACCACGGGGACCCGTGCAGACGTCAGTGACACCAACACGTCCTCGGATGGGAGCTCCCTTGCGGTGGCGGCAACATCCGTGCCCACCGAAACTACAGGTACAGCCGCCACCAAGCGCACCAGCTACGCCCTCCCAGCAGCCCCTCGGCCTTCGGCCCGTGCCCGCACGGCCAGGAAGGCGGCCATCTCCTTCGCCCCAGGCACCTCAGGCCCTGCCCCAGTCACCCCTGCTGCCCTCAGTGAGGAGGTCATTGACCTCCTGAGGACCATCATTGTTGGACAGTCTACCCTTTTGAATGCCATCCAGGGTGTGGAGAGGGAGGTGCATCAAAGCAATGCATACCTGGAGGGCCTTCATTCGGGTCAGGCTGCCCAGCAGCGATCGTTCAACGCTCTGGCCTCAGCACTGACGGCAGCGATTGTCCCTGTCTCCAGCCTCCCTCTTCTAACTCCCTCCACCCAGTCCCACTCCCCTGTTCCTCTGCCTATCCCATCCACACCTACAGACCAGCCTGCACACACCTCAACACCCAAGGGAAGCTCATCCAGACATAAGCACCACAGAACACACAAGCATTCACCCAAGCAACATCCAGATGCAGACATGCCAACAGCCACTACCTCCTCTGTGTCCCCCACCTCCTCGTCTCCCTCGTCCCTCCCTGTGACGTCTACACTCACACCTGCATGCACACCAACATCAGCCAGTACACCCATCACCAGCACACCCTCCAGACCAGTCCGCACACGTGCCGTCACCACCCCCACTGCCATGTACACGTCCCCTGTGTCCTCTCCCAGTGTGTCTGTCACCCCCGCTTCCAAACCACACAAACGCAGGCAGGCACCCACCCAACAGCCATCCACCTCACGACAGCCGCCAGCCCAAGCACCTGCACCCAAAGACACCAGACTTGACTCTCCTACAACCACATCCTCTTCCTCCACTCCCATACCCACTCCAGCTACCCTTCCCATTGCTCCTAAAAAACTGAACCTCTTTTCCTCACCTGACCCACCCCCTCCATCTCGTAAGAGTTCCAAAAACACCTCAGCCACCACCAGCCCAGCAACTCCCAAAAACGTCGTGCCTGGTTTTTGGAGTCCGTCCTTTCCTTGGGCAGGGACATCGGCCAGCAGCAAAGGCACAGCCAGCCCCCCCCCTGGAAAGAGGACCAAAAAACTGAAGGGCAGGCGCGACAGGCCTGATACGCCTGCCCCGAAGGAGAGTAGCCTTGTACCGTCACCTGCCACATCGGGTAAGGGAGCCAAGGGCCACGGAGAATCTGCCAAGGAGGGCAAGGGCAGCAAAGTGCAAAAGGCAGGGAGCAGCCGACCTGGCCAGGAGGGCCCCACCAGCCCCATTCCGGGGGTATCGGAGGAGACCCAGGGCCCCAGGACTCCATCACAGGAGGGCCCCGCAACGGAAAGGTCCGATGCTGACTGAGCGGGAAGTATTGGCCAGGTGTGGTTCACTCGAAAGACAGGCACTGCTGAACAGGGGCCGCTGTGAGGAGCACCGCTGAACAGGGCCCCGCCAAGACAAGCACCGCTGAACAGGGGCCCGCCGTGAGAAGCACCGCTGAACAGTGCCCCGCCAAGACAAGCACTGCTGAACAGGGCCCCGCCAAGACAGGCACCGCTGAACAGGGCCCCGCCAAGACAAGCACCGCTGAACAGGGCCCCGCCAAGACAAGCACCGCTGAACAGGGCCCCGCCAAGACAGGCACCGCTGAACAGGGGCCGCTGTGAGGAGCACCGCTGAACAGGGGCCGCCGTGAGAAGCACCGCTGAACAGGGGCCGCTGTGAGAAGCACCGCTGAACAGGGCCCCGCCAAGACAAGCACTGCTGAACAGGGCCCCGCCAAGACAGGCACCGCTGAACAGGGCCCCGCCAAGACAAGCACCGCTGAACAGGGGCTGCCGTGAGGAGCACCGCTGAACAGGGGCCGCCGTGAGAAGCACCGCTGAACAGGGGCCTCTGTGAGAAGCACCGCTGAACAGGGCCCCGCCAAGACAAGCACCGCTGAACAGGGCCCCGCCAAGACAGGCACCGCTGAGCAGGGCCCCGCCAAGACAAGCACCGCTGAACAGGGGCCGCCGTGAGAAGCACCGCTGAACAAGGGCCGCTGTGAGGAGCACCGCTGAACAGGGGCCGCCGTGAGAAGCACCACTGAACAGGGGCCGCTGTGAGAAACACCGCTGAACAGGGCCCCGCCAAGACAAGCACCGCTGAACAGGGCCCGCCAAGACAGGCACCGCTGAACAGGGCCCCGCCAAGACAAGCACCGCTCCGCTGGGCCCTCCTGTCAAGCACCGCTCCGCTGGGCCCCTACTGTCAAGCACCGCTCCGCTGGGCCCTCATCTCAAGCACTGCTCCGCTGGGCCCCTCCTGTCAAGCACCGCTCCGCTGGGCCCTCATCTCAAGCACCGCTCCGCTGGGCCCTCATCTCAAGCACCGCTCCGCTGGGCCCCTACTGTCAAGCACCGCTCCGCTGGGCCCTCCTGTCAAGCACCGCTCCGCTGGGCCCCTACTGTCAAGCATCGCTCCGCTGGGCCCTCCTGTCAAGCACCGCTGGCCCATTGGCAGGCCCGGATCTGTGTCAGGCAGGGCTTCACGAGGCACTCTGCCCACCATGCCTCCTCCATGACCAGTGGACTCTGTAATCCACCTGATGGACTGTGGCTTTGCACCCCCCAGGATGGCAGAGTGGGCAACCCACCCACTGTAGAGACTTGAGAGACTGTGGCTTTGCACTCCCCAGGATGGCAGAGTGGGCAACCCCCGCACTGTAGAGACTTGAGAGACTGTGGCTTTGCACTCCCCAGGATGGCACAGTGGGCAACCCACCCTCTGTAGAGGACAGAAAAACTGAAGGGCAGGCGCGACAGGCCTGATACGCCTGCCCCCAAGGAGAGTAGCCTTGCACCGTCACCTGCCACATCGGGTAAGGGAGCCAAGGGCCACGGAGAGTCTGCCAAGGAGGGCAAGGGCAGCAAAGCGCAAAAGGCAGGGAGCAGCCGACCTGGCCAGGAGGGCCCCACCAGCCCCATTCCGGGGGTATAGGAGGAGACCCAGGGCCCCAGGACTCCATCACAGGAGGGCCCCGCAACGGAAAGGTCCGATGCTGACTGAGCGGGAAGTATTGGCCAGGTGTGGTTCACTCGAAAGACAGGCACCGCTGAACAGGGGCCGCCGTGAGGAGCACCGCTGAACAGGGGCCGCCGTGAGAAGCACCGCTGAACAGGGGCCGCTGTGAGAAGCACCGCTGAACAGTGCCCCGCCAAGACAAGCACCGCTGAACAGGGCCCCGCCAAGACAGGCACCGCTGAGCAGGGCCCCGCCAAGACAAGCATCGCTGAACAGGGGCCGCCGTGAGAAGCACCGCTGAACAAGGGCCGCTGTGAGGAGCACCGCTGAACAGGGGCCGCCGTGAGAAGCACCGCTGAACAGGGGCCGCTGTGAGAAGCACCGCTTCACGAGGCACTCTGCCCACCATGCCTCCTCCATGACCAGTGGACTCTGTAATCCACCTGATGGACTGTGGCTTTGCACCCCCCAGGATGGCAGAGTGGGCAACCCCCTGTAGGAGGCTGGACTGGCTTGTAGTGAGTACCAAGGGGTACTTGCACCTTGCATCAGGCCCAATTATCCCTTATTAGTGTATAGGGTGTCTAGCAGCTTAGGCTGATAGATAATGGTAGCTTAGCAGAGCAGCTCAGGCTGAACTAGGAGACGTGTGAAGCTACTACAGTACCACTTAGTGTCATATGCACAATATCATAAGAAAACACAATACACAGTTATACTAAAAATAAAGGTACTTTATTTTTATGACAATATGCCAAAGTATCTTAGAGTGTACCCTCAGTGAGAGGATAGGAAATATACACAAGATATATATACACAATAGCAAAAATATGCAGTATAGTCTTAGAAAACAGTGCAAACAATGTATAGTTACAATAGGATGCAATGGGGAAACATAGGGATAGGGGCAACACAAACCATATACTCCAAAAGTGGAATGCGAACCACGAATGGACCCCAAACCTATGTGACCTTGTAGAGGGTCGCTGGGACTATTAGAAAATAGTGAGAGTTAGAAAAATAACCCTCCCCAAGACCCTGAAAAGTGAGTGCAAAGTGCACTAAAGTTCCCCTAAGGACAAAATAGTCGTGTTAGAGGAATAATGCAGGAAAGACACAAACCAGCAATGCAACAACTGTGGATTTCCAATCTAGGGTACCTGTGGAACAAGGGGACCAAGTCCAAAAGTCACAAGCAAGTCGGAGATGGGCAGATGCCCAGGAAATGCCAGCTGCGGGTGCAAAGAAGCTTCGACTGGACAGAGGAAGCTGAGGTTTCTGCAGGAACGAAAAGGGCTAGAGACTTCCCCTTTGGTGGACGGATTCCTCTCGCCTTGGAGAGTCGTGCAGAAGTGTTTTCCCGCCGGAAGGACGCCAACAAGCCTTGCTACACGCAAATCGTGCGTTTGGCGTTTTTGGACGCTGCTGGGGCCCAGAAGGGACCAGGAGGTCGCAAATTGGACCTGAAGAGAGAGGGGACGTCGAGCAAGACAAAGAGCCCTCGCTAAAGCAGGTAGCACCCGGAGAAGTGCCAGAAACAGGCACTACGAGGATGCGTGAAACGGTGCTCGCCGAAGTTGCACAAAGGAGTCGCCGGAGACCAACTTAGAAAGTCGTGCAATGCAGGTTAGAGTGCGGTGGACCCAGGCTTGGCTGTGCACAAAGGATTTCCGCCGGAAGTGCACAGGGGCCGGAGTAGCTTGCAAAGTCGCGGTTCCCAGCAATGCAGCCCAGCGAGGTGAGGCAAGGACTTACCTCCACCAAACTTGGACTGAAGAGTCACTGGACTGTGGGGGTCACTTGGACAGAGTCGCTGGATTCGAGGGACCTCGCTCGTCGTGCTGAGAGGAGACCCAAGGGACCGGTAATGCAGCTTTTTGGTGCCTGCGGTTGCAGGGGGAAGATTCCGTCGACCCACGGGAGATTTCTTCGGAGCTTCTGGTGCAGAGAGGAGGCAGGCTACCCCCACAGCATGCACAAGCAGGAAAACAGTTGAGAAGGCGGCAGGATCAGCGTTACAGAGTTGCAGTAGTCATCTTTGCTACTATGTTGCAGGTTTGCAGGCTTCCAGCGCGGTCAGCGGTCGTTTCCTTATCAGAAGGTGAAGAGGGAGATGCAGAGGAACTCGGATGAGCTCTTGCATTCGTTATCTAAAGTTTCCCCAGAGACAGAGACCCTAAATAGCCAGAAAAGAGGGTTTGGCTACTTAGGAGAGAGGATAGGCTACTAACACCTGAAGGAGCCTATCAGCAGGAGTCTCTGACGTCACCTGGTGGCACTGGCCACTCAGAGCAGTCCAGTGTGCCAGCAGCACCTCTGTTTCCAAGATGGCAGAGGTCTGGAGCACACTGGAGGAGCTCTGGACACCTCCCAGGGGAGGTGCAGGTCAGGGGAGTGGTCACTCCCCTTTCCTTTGTCCATTTTCGCGCCAGAGCAGGGGATAAGGGGTCCCTGAACCGGTGTAGACTGGCTTATGCAGAATTGGGCACCTCTGTGCCCAACAAAGCATTTCCAGAGGCTGGGGGAGGCTACTCCTCCCCTGCCTTCACAACATTTTCCAAAGGGAGAGGGTGTCACACCCTCTCTCAGAGGAAGTTCTTTGTTCTGCCATCCTGGGCCAGGCCTGGCTGGACCCCAGGAGGGCAGATGCCTGTCTGAGGGGTAGGCAGCAGCAGCAGCTGCAGTGAAACCCCAGGAAGGGCAGTTTGGCAGTACCAGGGTCTGTGCTACAGACCACTGGGATCATGGAATTGTACCAACAATGCCAGGATGGCATAGAGGGGGCAATTCCATGATCATAGACATGTTACATGGCCATATTCGGAGTTACCATGGTGAAGCTACATATAGGTAGTGACCTATATGTAGTGCACGCGTGTAATGGTGTCCCCGCACTCACAAAGTTCAGGGAATTGGCTCTGAACAATGTGGGGGCACCTTGGCTAGTGCCAGGGTGCCCTCACACTAAGTAACTTTGCACCTAACCTTTACCAGGTAAAGGTTAGACATATAGGTGACTTATAAGTTACTTAAGTGCAGTGTAAAATGGCTGTGAAATAACGTGGACGTTATTTCACTCAGGCTGCAGTGGCAGGCCTGTGTAAGAATTGTCAGAGCTCCCTATGGGTGGCAAAAGAAATGCTGCAGCCCATAGGGATCTCCTGGAACCCCAATACCCTGGGTACCTCAGTACCATATACTAGGGAATTATAAGGGTGTTCCAGTAAGCCAATGTAAATTGGTAAAAATGGTCACTAGCCTGTCAGTGACAATTTGGAAAGAAATGAGAGAGCATAACCACTGAGGTTCTGATTAGCAGAGCCTCAGTGAGACAGTTAGTCACTACACAGGTAACACATTCAGGCACACTTATGAGCACTGGGGCCCTGGGTTACCAGGGTCCCAGTGACACATACAACTAAAACAACATATATACAGTGAAAAATGGGGGTAACATGCCAGGCAAGATGGTACTTTCCTACACAACCCCCCCCAAACGAAGGACAATAAGACTAGCCATTACCTGATGAGTCTTCATTGTCTAAGTGGAAATATCTGGAGAGTCCATCTGCATTGGAGTGGCTACTCCCAGGTCTATGTTCCACTGTATAGTCCATTCCCTGTAGGGATATGGACCACCTCAACAATTTAGGATTTTCACCTTTCATTTGTTTTAGCCAAAGTAGAGGTTTGTGGTCTGTCTGAACAATGAAGTGAGTGCCAAACAGGTATGGCATCAACTTCTTCAGAGCCCAGACCACAGCAAAGGCCTCCCTCTCAATGGCAGACCAACGCTTTTCTCTAGGGGTCAACCTCCTACTAATAAAAGCAACAGGTTGATCCTGGCCCTCAGAATTAAGTTGTGATAGGACTGCCCCTACTCCTAATTCAGATGCATCAGTTTGGACATAGAATTTTTTAGAGTAACAAGGGCTTTTCAGGACAGGTGCAGAGCACATGGCCTGCTTCAGCTCCTCAAAAGCTTTCTGACAGCTTGCTGTCCACAATACCTTTTTAGGCATTTTCTTGGATGTGAGGTCATTAAGAGGGGCTGCAATGGAGCCATAGTTCTTAATGAACCTCCTGTAATACCCAGTGAGGCCTAGGAAGGCTCTCACCTGAGTCTGAGTGGTAGGGGGAACCCAATCAATAATAGTTTGGATTTTCCCCTGAAGTGGTGCAATCTGTTCCCCACCAACAAGGTGTCCCAGATAAACCACCTTACCCTGCCCTATCTGGCACTTTGAAGCCTTGATAGTGAGGCCTGCCTTTTGCAGAGCCTCCAAAACTTTCCATAGGTGGACCAGGTGATCATCCCAGCTGGAGCTAAAGACAGCTATATCATCCAAATATGCTGCACTGAAAGCTTCCAGCCCTTGCAGGACTGTGCTCACCAACCTCTGAAAAGTGGCAGGTGCATTTTTCAAACCAAAAGGCATTACAGTAAACTGGTAATGTCCTCCAATGGTAGAAAATGCAGTCTTAGGTTTAGCATCTTCTGACAATTTGATCTGCCAATACCCTGCAGTCAAATCAAAAGTGCTTAGATACTTGGCAGATGCCAGTGTATCTATAAGCTCATCTGCCCTGGGTATAGGGTGAGCATCAGTTTTGGTTACCAAGTTGAGACCTCTATAGTCTACACAAAACCGCATTTCTTTCTTTCCATCTTTAGAATTGGGTTTTGGTACCAGTACCACAGGAGAAGCCCATGGACTGTCAGAGTGCTCAACCACTCCTAGTTCCAACATTTTCTGAACTTCTTGCTTTATGCAGTGCCTGACATGGTCAGGCTGCCTATAGATCTTACTTTTGACAGGTAAACTGTCTCCAGTATCTATAGTGTGCTCACACCAAGAAGTGGTGCCTGGCATAGTAGAGAAGAGTTCTGAAAATTGTCCTAGGAGATTTATGCAATTATCTTTCTGCTCAGCAGTAAGACAATCAGCCAAAACTAGACCTTCCACAAGAGCATCTTGATCTGTGGAAGAGAAGAGATCAAGTAGAGGATCACTGTCTTCTTCCTGTCCCTCATCAGTTGCCATGAGCAGGGTGAGATCAGCCCTGTCATAGTAGGGTTTCAGGCGGTTGACATGGAGCACCCTAAGGGGACTCCTGGCAGTGCCTAAGTCAACCAAGTAGGTGACTTCACCCTTCTGTTCAACAATTGTGTGGGGTCCACTCCATTTATCTTGGAGTGCTCTTGGGGCCACAGGCTCCAAGACCCACACTTTCTGCCCTGGTTGGTACTGAACCAAAACAGCCTTCTGATCATGCCATTGCTTCTGGAGCTCTTGGCTGGCCTGAAGGTTTTTACTGGCCTTTTTCATGTACTCAGCCATCCTTGATCTGAGGCCAAGTACATAGTCCACAATATCCTGCTTAGGAGCTTTTAAAGGTTGTTCCCAACCCTCCTTTACAAGTGTGAGTGGACCCCTAACAGGGTGTCCAAAAAGAAGTTCAAAGGGGCTGAAGCCCACTCCTTTCTGGGGTACCTCCCTGTAGGCAAAAAGGAGCCATGGTAGAAGGATATCCCATCTCCTGCGGAGTTTTTCAGGGAGACCCATAATCATGCCTTTGAGAGTTTTATTAAATCTCTCCACCAGTCCATTTGTTTGTGGATGATAGGGTGTTGTGAACTTGTAAGTTACACCACACTCCTTCCACATGGCCTTTAAGTATGCAGACATGAAATTACTTCCTCTGTCTGATACTACTTCCTTTGGGAAGCCCACCCTGGAAAATATTCCCAGGAGGGCCTTTGCCACTGCAGGAGCTGTAGTGGTCCTTAAAGGAATTGCTTCAGGATATCTTGTGGCATGGTCCACTACCACTAAGATAAACCTATTGCCTGAAGCAGTAGGAGGGTCAAGGGGGCCAACTATGTCAACCCGTACCCTTTCAATGGGAACCCCAACCACAGGCAGTGGGATAAGGGGTGCCTTTGGAGTGGCACCTGTCTTGCCACTGGCTTGACAGCTTTCACAGGACTTACAAAATTCCTTTGTGTCCTCAGACATCCTAGGCCAATGAAACAATGGTACCAATCTGTCCCAAGTTTTCATTTGACTCAGGTGCCCAGCTAGGGGAATGTCATGTGCCAGTGTTAGGAGGAACTTTCTGTACTCCTGAGGAATCACTAATCTCCTGGCAGCTCCAGGTTTAGGATCCCTATGCTCAGTGTACAAGAGGTTGTCCTCCCAGTAAACTCTGTGAGAGTCACTGACATCCCCATTAGCCTGTTTGACAGCTTGCTGTCTGAGACCCTCTAATGTGGGACAGGTTTGCTGTGCCACACTCAGCTCCTCTCTGGCAGGCCCCCCTTCACCCAAAAGCTCAGCAGTGTCTGCTTCCAGCTCCTCTGGTGTAGGTTCTGCACAGGGAGGGAATTCTTCTTCCTCAGAAGTAGAATCCACTGTAGAGGGAGGGATAGTAGGAAGTGGTTTGCTTCTACTAGCCCTAGCTTTAGGGAGCACTTGGTCCATTGTTCCAGGATCCAAGCTTCCCTGCCCTTTTTGCTTTTTGGCCTGAGCCCTTGTCAAAGCAAAAATATGCCCTGGGATGCCCAGCATTGCTGCATGGGCCTCCAACTCCACATCTGACCAAGCTGATGTCTCCAAATCATTCCCTAATAGACAGTCTACAGGTAAATCTGAAGCTACCACAACTTTCTTTGGACCAGATACCCCCCCCCAGTTGAGATTTACAACAGCCATGGGGTGGCTTTGTGTTATGTTGTGAGCATCGGTTACTTGGTACTGGTGTCCAAGTATGTGTTGTTCAGGGTGCACCAGTTTCTCAATCACCATTGTGACACTGGCACCTGTGTCCCTGTAGGCCTGGACCTCAACACCATTTATTAGGGTTAGTTGCTTGTACTTCTCCAAGTTATGGGGGCAAGCAACCAAAGTGGCTAAATCAATAGCCCCTTCAGAGACTAAAGTAGCCTCTGTGGTCTCCCTAATCAGACCAACCCCAACTAAATTACCAAAAGTGAGCCCAGCTACTCCCTTGGATTGGCTATTAGTAGGTTTGCTCCCACCACCACTGCTATTAGTAGGGACACTAGGTGTAGCAGTAGGGGTTGTAGTGGTAGGAGCTGTGGTGCCTTTCTTTGGACAACTGGGATCTGTTGTCCAATGGCCTTTTATTTTACATAAATAGCACCATGGTTTCTTTTCCTTGTTCTGATTAAAGGAGGATTTGGACCCACCACCCCCACCAGAGTGTTTTTGTGGGCCTGATGAAGACTCATTTTTAGATTTGTCCCCACCCTTGTCAGAAGACTTACCATCCTTCTTTTTGTTGCCATCTTTGTCACCCCCTGTATGAACTTTTCTGTTCACTCTTGTTCTGACCCATTTGTCTGCCTTCTTTCCCAATTCTTGGGGAGAGGTCAGATCAGAGTCCACCAAGTACTGGTGCAACAAATCAGACACACAATTATTAAGAATATGCTCTCTCAGGATCAAGTTATACAGGCTGTCATAATCAGTAACTTTACTGCCATGTAACCACCCCTCCAAGGCCTTCACTGCCTGGTCAATGAAATCAACCCAGTCTTGTGAAGACTCCTTTTTGGTCTCTCTGAACTTTATCCTGTACTGTTCAGTGGTTAAGCCATAACCATCCTGGAGTGCATTCTTAAGAACTTGGAAATTATTAGCATCATTTTCTTTTACAGTAAGGAGCCTATCCCTACCTTTTCCACTAAATGATAGCCATAGGATAGCAGCCCACTGCTTTTGAGGGACATCCTGTACAGCACAGGCCCTCTCAAGTGCAGCAAACCACTTGTTAATGTCATCCCCCTCCTTATAAGGGGGAACTATCTTGTGCAGATTCCTGGAATCATGTTCTTTCGCAGGATGACTATGGGGAATACTGCTGCTGCCACCATGGGTATCTAAACCCAACTTCTGTCTTTCCTTCTCTAATTCTAAAGACTGTCTATCCAAATCCAGCTGTTGCTTCTTGAGCTTCAGTCTGGTTTGTTCCACTCTCAATCTATTGAGCTCCCTTTCTAACAATCTGTCATCAGGGTGGGTGGGAGGGACATTTCTAGATACAGAGGTATGATGGGAATGAACAGAAGGAGACCTGTCCCTTACAGAAGGCACCCTAACAGCTTGGCTAACAGTATAATGTGAGAGCACACCATCAGTATGGTGTGATTCAACCTCTGTACCAACTATGCTAGACTGTCTAGTAATGGGCAGGCTGAGAAGTTTCTTTCCTGAATCTTTTCCTGGGGGAGTCCCTGGATCAGATTGAGAACCATTAGCTACTTTTTCACCAGATTGGGCACTTATGGCCTTATCCTGTACTCTAAGCATGTTAATTAACAGTTCTAAGGAAGGATTCTTCCCTACACTCAAACCTCTCTCTATGCAGAGACTCCTTGCTCCTTTCCAGCTAAGGTGATCATATGCAAGTTTGGACAGTTCAACATTTTGGCCTGTGCCAGACATTTTTAGAGAGAGTTAAAGTGATAGAAAAAGTGAAGAAAGTTTTCAGAACTTTTTGGAAAGACAGAAAAAAAACTTTTTAAACTTTTAAGAACTTTTTGAAAGTTTTAGAAGTACTTTTCAGCACTTAGAAAAGAGTGAAAAGAGGAAATGCAAAACTTTTTGGCTATGTGTATATACACTGACCTTGTTTTGTATATTTTTCTCTTATGAAAAGTACAATGACAAGAGTGGTAAGTAGTCTCAAGCACTTATCCCACCACTGCACAACCAATGTAGGAGGCTGGACTGGCTTGTAGTGAGTACCAAGGGGTACTTGCACCTTGCACCAGGCCCAGTTATCCCTTATTAGTGTATAGGGTGTCTAGCAGCTTAGGCTGATAGATAATGGTAGCTTAGCAGAGCAGCTCAGGCTGAACTAGGAGACGTGTGAAGCTACTACAGTACCACTTAGTGTCATATGCACAATATCATAAGAAAACACAATACACAGTTATACTAAAAATAAAGGTACTTTATTTTTATGAAAATATGCCAAAGTATCTTAGAGTGTACCCTCAGTGAGAGGATAGGAAATATACACAAGATATATATACACAATAGCAAAAATATGCAGTATAGTTTTAGAAAACAGTGCAAACAATGTATAGTTACAATAGGATGCAATGGGGAAACATAGGGATAGGGGCAACACAAACCATATACTCCAAAAGTGGAATGCGAACCACGAATGGACCCCAAACCTATGTGACCTTGTAGAGGGTCGCTGGGACTATTAGAAAATAGTGAGAGTTAGAAAAATAACCCTCCCCAAGACTCTGAAAAGTGAGTGCAAAGTGCACTAAAGTTCCCCTAAGGACAAAATAGTCGTGTTAGAGGAATAATGCAGGAAAGACACAAACCAGCAATGCAACAACTGTGGATTTCCAATCTAGGGTACCTGTGGAACAAGGGGACCAAGTCCAAAAGTCACAAGCAAGTCGGAGATGGGCAGATGCCCAGGAAATGCCAGCTGCGGGTGCAAAGAAGCTTCGACTGGACAGAGGAAGCTGAGGTTTCTGCAGGAACGAAAAGGGCTAGAGACTTCCCCTTTGGTGGACGGATCCCGCTCGCCTTGGAGAGTCGTGCAAAAGTGTTTTCTCGCCGGAAGGACGCCAACAAGCCTTGCTACACGCAAATAGTGCGTTTGGCGTTTTTGGACGCTGCTGGGGCCCAGGAGGGACCAGGAGGTCGGAAGGTGGACCTCAAGAGAGAGGGGACGTCGAGCAAGACAAAGAGCCCTCGCTGAAGCAGGTAGCTCCCAGAGAAGTGCCAGAAACAGGCACTACGAGGATGCGTGAAACGGTGCTCGCCGAAGTTGCACAAAGGAGTCCCACGTCGCCGGAGACCAACTTAGAAAGTCGTGCAATGCAGGTTAGAGTGCCGTGGACCCAGGCTTGGCTGTGCACAAAGGATTTCCGCCGGAAGTGCACAGGGGCCGGAGTAGCTTGCAAAGTCGCGGTTCCCAGCAATGCAGCCCAGCGAGGTGAGGCAAGGACTTACCTCCACCAAACTTGGACTGAAGAGTCACTGGACTGTGGGGGTCACTTGGACAGAGTCGCTGGATTCGAGGGACCTCGCTCGTCGTGCTGAGAGGAGACCCAAGGGACCGGTAATGCAGCTTTTTGGTGCCTGCGGTTGCAGGGGGAAGATTCCGTCGACCCACGGAAGATTTCTTCGGAGCTTCTGGTGCAGAGAGGAGGCAGGCTACCCCCACAGCATGCACAAGCAGGAAAACAGTCGAGAAGGCGGCAGGATCAGCGTTACAGAGTTGCAGTAGTCGTCTTTGCTACTATGTTGCAGGTTTGCAGGCTTCCAGCGCGGTCAGCGGTCGTTTCCTTATCAGAAGGTGAAGAGGGAGATGCAGAGGAACTCGGATGAGCTCTTGCATTCGTTATCTAAAGTTTCCCCAGAGACAGAGACCCTAAATAGCCAGAAAAGAGGGTTTGGCTACTTAGGAGAGAGGATAGGCTACTAACACCTGAAGGAGCCTATCAGCAGGAGTGTCTGACGTCACCTGGTGGCACTGGCCACTCAGAGCAGTCCAGTGTGCCAGCAGCACCTCTGTTTCCAAGATGGCAGAGGTCTGGAGCACACTGGAGGAGCTCTGGACACCTCCCAGGGGAGGTGCAGGTCAGGGGAGTGGTCACTCCCCTTTTCTTGGTCCAGTTTCGCACCAGAGCAGGGGCTAAGGGGTCCCTGAACCGGTGTAGACTGGCTTATGCAGAATTGGGCACCTCTGTGCCCAACAAAGCATTTCCAGAGGCTGGGGGAGGCTACTCCTCCCCTGCCTTCACACCATTTTCCAAAGGGAGAGGGTGTCTCACCCTCTCTCAGAGGAAGTTCTTTGTTCTGCCATCCTGGGCCAGGCCTGGCTGGACCCCAGGAGGGCAGATGCCTGTCTGAGGGGTTGGCAGCAGCAGCAGCTGCAGTGAAACCCCAGGAAGGGCAGTTTGGCAGTACCAGGGTCTGTGCTACAGACCACTGGGATCATGGAATTGTACCAACAATGCCAGGATGGCATAGAGGGGGCAATTCCATGATCATAGACATGTTACATGGCCATATTCGGAGTTACCATGGTGAAGCTACATATAGGTAGTGACCTATATGTAGTGCACGCGTGTAATGGTGTCCCCGCACTCACAAAGTTCAGGGAATTGGCTCTGAACAATGTGGGGGCACCTTGGCTAGTGCCAGGGTGCCCTCACACTAAGTAACTTTGCACCTAACCTTTACCAGGTAAAGGTTAGACATATAGGTGACTTATAAGTTACTTAAGTGCAGTGTAAAATGGCTGTGAAATAACGTGGACGTTATTTCACTCAGGCTGCAGTGGCAGGCCTGTGTAAGAATTGTCAGAGCTCCCTATGGGTGGCAAAAGAAATGCTGCAGCCCATAGGGATCTCCTGGAACCCCAATACCCTGGGTACCTCAGTACCATATACTAGGGAATTATAAGGGTGTTCCAGTAAGCCAATGTAAATTGGTAAAAATGGTCACTAGCCTGTCAGTGACAATTTGGAAAGAAATGAGAGAGCATAACCACTGAGGTTCTGATTAGCAGAGCCTCAGTGAGACAGTTAGTCACTACACAGGTAACACATTCAGGCACACTTATGAGCACTGGGGCCCTGGGTTACCAGGGTCCCAGTGACACATACAACTAAAACAACATATATACAGTGAAAAATGGGGGTAACATGCCAGGCAAGATGGTACTTTCCTACACAACCCCCCCCCCCCAAACGAAGGACAATAAGACTAGCCATTACCTGATGAGTCTTCATTGTCTAAGTGGAAATATCTGGAGAGCCCATCTGCATTGGAGTGGCTACTCCCAGGTCTATGTTCCACTGTATAGTCCATTCCCTGTAGGGATATGGACCACCTCAACAATTTAGGATTTTCACCTTTCATTTGTTTTAGCCAAAGTAGAGGTTTGTGGTCTGTCTGAACAATGAAGTGAGTGCCAAACAGGTATGGCCTCAACTTCTTCAGAGCCCAGACCACAGCAAAGGCCTCCCTCTCAATGGCAGACCAATGCTTTTCTCTAGGGGTCAACCTCCTACTAATAAAAGCAACAGGTTGATCCTGGCCCTCAGAATTAAGTTGTGATAGGACTGCCCCTACTCCTAATTCAGATGCATCAGTTTGGACATAGAATTTTTTAGAGTAACAAGGGCTTTTCAGGACAGGTGCAGAGCACATGGCCTGCTTCAGCTCCTCAAAAGCTTTCTGACAGCTTGCTGTCCACAATACCTTTTTAGGCATTTTCTTGGATGTGAGATCATTAAGAGGGGCTGCAATGGAGCCATAGTTCTTAATGAACCTCCTGTAATACCCAGTGAGGCCTAGGAAGGCTCTCACCTGAGTCTGAGTGGTAGGGGGAACCCAATCAATAATAGTTTGGATTTTCCCCTGAAGTGGTGCAATCTGTTCCCCACCAACAAGGTGTCCCAGATAAACCACCTTACCCTATCCTATCTGGCACTTTGAAGCCTTGATAGTGAGGCCTGCCTTTTGCAGAGCCTCCAAAACTTTCCATAGGTGGACCAGGTGATCATCCCAGCTGGAGCTAAAGACAGCTATATCATCCAAATATGCTGCACTGAAAGCTTCCAGCCCTTGCAGGACTGTGTTCACCAACCTCTGAAAAGTGGCAGGTGCATTTTTCAAACCAAAAGGCATTACAGTAAACTGGTAATGTCCTCCAATGGTAGAAAATGCAGTCTTAGGTTTAGCATCTTCTGACAATTTGATCTGCCAATACCCTGCAGTCAAATCAAAAGTGCTTAGATACTTGGCAGATGCCAGTGTATCTATAAGCTCATCTGCCCTGGGTATAGGGTGAGCATCAGTTTTGGTTACCAAGTTGAGACCTCTATAGTCTACACAAAACCGCATTTCTTTCTTTCCATCTTTAGAATTGGGTTTTGGTACCAGTACCACAGGAGAAGCCCATGGACTGTCAGAGTGCTCAACCACTCCTAGTTCCAACATTTTCTGAACTTCTTGCTTTATGCAGTCCCTGACATGGTCAGGCTGCCTATAGATCTTACTTTTGACAGGTAAACTGTCTCCAGTATCTATAGTGTGCTCACACCAAGAAGTGGTGCCTGGCACAGTAGAGAAGAGTTCTGAAAATTGTCCTAGGAGATTTATGCAATTATCTTTCTGCTCAGCAGTAAGACAATCAGCCAAAACTACACCTTCCACAAGAGCATCTTGATCTGTGGAAGAGAAGAGATCAGGTAGAGGATCACTGTCTTCTTCCTGTCCCTCATCAGTTGCCATGAGCAGGGTGAGATCAGCCCTGTCATAGTAGGGTTTCAGGCGGTTGACATGGAGCACCCTAAGGGGACTCCTGGCAGTGCCTAAGTCAACCAAGTAGGTGACTTCACCCTTCTGTTCAACAATTGTGTGGGGTCCACTCCATTTATCTTGGAGTGCTCTTGGGGCCACAGGCTTCAAGACCCACACTTTCTGCCCTGGTTGGTACTGAACCAAAACAGCCTTCTGATCATGCCATTGCTTCTGGAGCTCTTGGCTGGCCTGAAGGTTTTTACTGGCCTTTTTCATGTACTCAGCCATCCTTGATCTGAGGCCAAGTACATAGTCCACAATATCCTGCTTAGGAGCTTTTAAAGGTTGTTCCCAACCCTCCTTTACAAGTGTGAGTGGACCCCTAACAGGGTGTCCAAAAAGAAGTTCAAAGGGGCTGAAGCCCACTCCTTTCTGGGGTACCTCCCTGTAGGCAAAAAGGAGGCATGGTAGAAGGATATCCCATCTCCTGCGGAGTTTTTCAGGGAGACCCATAATCATGCCTTTGAGAGTTTTATTAAATCTCTCCACCAGTCCATTTGTTTGTGGATGATAGGGTGTTGTGAACTTGTAAGTTACACCACACTCCTTCCACATGGCCTTTAAGTATGCAGACATGAAATTGCTTCCTCTGTCTGATACTACTTCCTTTGGGAAGCCCACCCTGGAAAATATTCCCAGGAGGGCCTTTGCCACTGCAGGAGCTGTAGTGGTCCTTAAAGGAATTGCTTCAGGATATCTTGTGGCATGGTCCACTACCACTAAGATAAACCTATTGCCTGAAGCAGTAGGAGGGTCAAGGGGGCCAACTATGTCAACCCCTACCCTTTCAAAGGGAACCCCAACCACAGGCAGTGGGATAAGGGGTGCCTTTGGAGTGCCACCTGTCTTGCCACTGGCTTGACAGGTTTCACAGTACTTACAAAATTCCTTTGTGTCCTCAGACATCCTAGGCCAATGAAACAATGGTACCAATCTGTCCCAAGTTTTCATTTGACCCAGGTGCCCAGCTAGGGGAATGTCATGTGCCAGTGTTAGGAGGAACTTTCTGTACTCCTGAGGAATCACTAATCTCCTGGCAGCTCCAGGTTTAGGATCCCTATGCTCAGTGTACAAGAGGTTGTCCTCCCAGTAAACTCTGTGATAGTCACTGACATCCCCATTAGCCTGTTTGACAGCTTGCTGTCTGAGACCCTCTAATGTGGGACAGGTTTGCTGTGCCACACTCAGCTCCTTTCTGGCAGGCCCCCCTTCACCCAAAAGCTCAGCAGTGTCTGCTTCCAGCTCCTCTGGTGTAGGTTCTGCACAGGGAGGGAAATCTTCTTCCTCAGAAGTAGAATCCACTGTAGAGGGAGGGATAGTAGGAAGTGGTTTGCTTCTACTAGCCCTAGCTTTAGGGAGCACTTGGTCCATTGTTCCAGGATCCAAGCTTCCCTGCCCTTTTTGCTTTTTGGCCTGAGCCCTTGTCAAAGCAAAAATATGCCCTGGGATGCCCAGCATTGCTGCATGGGCCTCCAACTCCACATCTGACCAAGCTGATGTCTCCAAATCATTCCCTAATAGACAGTCTACAGGTAAATCTGAAGCTACCACAACTTTCTTTGGACCAGATACCCCCCCCCAGTTGAGATTTACAACAGCCATGGGGTGGCTTTGTGTTATGTTGTGAGCATCGGTTACTTGGTACTGGTGTCCAAGTATGTGTTGTTCAGGGTGCACCAGTTTCTCAATCACCATTGTGACACTGGCACCTGTGTCCCTGTAGGCCTGGACCTCAACACCATTTATTAGGGTTAGTTGCTTGTACTTCTCCAAGTTATGGGGGCAAGCAACCAAAGTGGCTAAATCAATAGCCCCTTCAGAGACTAAAGTAGCCTCTGTGGTCTCCCTAATCAGACCAACCCCAACTAAATTACCAAAAGTGAGCCCAGCTACTCCCTTGGATTGGCTATTAGTAGGTTTGCTCCCACCACCACTGCTATTAGTAGGGACACTAGGTGTAGCAGTAGGGGTTGTAGTGGTAGGAGCTGTGGTGCCTTTCTTTGGACAACTGGGATCTGTTGTCCAATGGCCTTTTATTTTACATAAATAGCACCATGGTTTCTTTTCCTTGTTCTGATTAAAGGAGGATTTGGACCCACCACCCCCACCAGAGTGTTTTTGTGGGCCTGATGAAGACTCATTTTTAGATTTGTCCCCACCCTTGTCAGAAGACTTACCATCCTTCTTTTTGTTGCCATCTTTGTCACCCCCTGTATGAACTTTTCTGTTCACTCTTGTTCTGACCCATTTGTCTGCCTTCTTTCCCAATTCTTGGGGAGAGGTCAGATCAGAGTCCACCAAGTACTGGTGCAACAAATCAGACACACAATTATTAAGAATATGCTCTCTCAGGATCAAGTTATACAGGCTGTCATAATCAGTAACTTTACTGCCATGTAACCACCCCTCCAAGGCCTTCACTGCCTGGTCAATGAAATCAACCCAGTCTTGTGAAGACTCCTTTTTGGTCTCTCTGAACTTTATCCTGTACTGTTCAGTGGTTAAGCCATAACCATCCTGGAGTGCATTCTTAAGAACTTGGAAATTATTAGCATCATTTTCTTTTACAGTAAGGAGCCTATCCCTACCTTTTCCACTAAATGATAGCCATAGGATAGCAGCCCACTGCTTTTGAGGGACATCCTGTACAGCACAGGCCCTCTCAAGTGCAGCAAACCACTTGTTAATGTCATCCCCCTCCTTATAAGGGGGAACTATCTTGTGCAGATTCCTGGAATCATGTTCTTTCGCAGGATGACTATGGGGAATACTGCTGCTGCCACCATGGGTATCTAAACCCAACTTCTGTCTTTCCTTCTCTAATTCTAAAGACTGTCTATCCAAATCCAGCTGTTGCTTCTTGAGCTTCAGTCTGGTTTGTTCCACTCTCAATCTATTGAGCTCCCTTTCTAACAATCTGTCATCAGGGTGGGTGGGAGGGACATTTCTAGATACAGAGGTATGATGGGAATGAACAGAAGGAGACCTGTCCCTTACAGAAGGCACCCTAACAGCTTGGCTAACAGTATAATGTGAGAGCACACCATCAGTATGGTGTGATTCAACCTCTGTACCAACTATGCTAGACTGTCTAGTAATGGGCAGGCTGAGAAGTTTCTTTCCTGAATCTTTTCCTGGGGGAGTCCCTGGATCAGATTGAGAACCATTAGCTACTTTTTCACCAGATTGGGCACTTATGGCCTTATCCTGTACTCTAAGCATGTTAATTAACAGTTCTAAGGAAGGATTCTTCCCTACACTCAAACCTCTCTCTATGCAGAGACTCCTTGCTCCTTTCCAGCTAAGGTGATCATATGCAAGTTTGGACAGTTCAACATTTTGGCCTGTGCCAGACATTTTTAGAGAGAGTTAAAGTGATAGAAAAAGTGAAGAAAGTTTTCAGAACTTTTTGGAAAGACAGAAAAAAAACTTTTTAAACTTTTAAGAACTTTTTGAAAGTTTTAGAAGTACTTTTCAGCACTTAGAAAAGAGTGAAAAGAGGAAATGCAAAACTTTTTGGCTATGTGTATATACACTGACCTTGTTTTGTATATTTTTCTCTTATGAAAAGTACAATGACAAGAGTGGTAAGTAGTCTCAAGCACTTATCCCACCACTGCACAACCAATGTAGGAGGCTGGACTGGCTTGTAGTGAGTACCAAGGGGTACTTGCACCTTGCACCAGGCCCAGTTATCCCTTATTAGTGTATAGGGTGTCTAGCAGCTTAGGCTGATAGATAATGGTAGCTTAGCAGAGCAGCTCAGGCTGAACTAGGAGACGTGTGAAGCTACTACAGTACCACTTAGTGTCATATGCACAATATCATAAGAAAACACAATACACAGTTATACTAAAAATAAAGGTACTTTATTTTTATGAAAATATGCCAAAGTATCTTAGAGTGTACCCTCAGTGAGAGGATAGGAAATATACACAAGATATATATACACAATAGCAAAAATATGCAGTATAGTTTTAGAAAACAGTGCAAACAATGTATAGTTACAATAGGATGCAATGGGGAAACATAGGGATAGGGGCAACACAAACCATATACTCCAAAAGTGGAATGCGAACCACGAATGGACCCCAAACCTATGTGACCTTGTAGAGGGTCGCTGGGACTATTAGAAAATAGTGAGAGTTAGAAAAATAACCCTCCCCAAGACTCTGAAAAGTGAGTGCAAAGTGCACTAAAGTTCCCCTAAGGACAAAATAGTCGTGTTAGAGGAATAATGCAGGAAAGACACAAACCAGCAATGCAACAACTGTGGATTTCCAATCTAGGGTACCTGTGGAACAAGGGGACCAAGTCCAAAAGTCACAAGCAAGTCGGAGATGGGCAGATGCCCAGGAAATGCCAGCTGCGGGTGCAAAGAAGCTTCGACTGGACAGAGGAAGCTGAGGTTTCTGCAGGAACGAAAAGGGCTAGAGACTTCCCCTTTGGTGGACGGATCCCGCTCGCCTTGGAGAGTCGTGCAAAAGTGTTTTCTCGCCGGAAGGACGCCAACAAGCCTTGCTACACGCAAATAGTGCGTTTGGCGTTTTTGGACGCTGCTGGGGCCCAGGAGGGACCAGGAGGTCGGAAGGTGGACCTCAAGAGAGAGGGGACGTCGAGCAAGACAAAGAGCCCTCGCTGAAGCAGGTAGCTCCCAGAGAAGTGCCAGAAACAGGCACTACGAGGATGCGTGAAACGGTGCTCGCCGAAGTTGCACAAAGGAGTCCCACGTCGCCGGAGACCAACTTAGAAAGTCGTGCAATGCAGGTTAGAGTGCCGTGGACCCAGGCTTGGCTGTGCACAAAGGATTTCCGCCGGAAGTGCACAGGGGCCGGAGTAGCTTGCAAAGTCGCGGTTCCCAGCAATGCAGCCCAGCGAGGTGAGGCAAGGACTTACCTCCACCAAACTTGGACTGAAGAGTCACTGGACTGTGGGGGTCACTTGGACAGAGTCGCTGGATTCGAGGGACCTCGCTCGTCGTGCTGAGAGGAGACCCAAGGGACCGGTAATGCAGCTTTTTGGTGCCTGCGGTTGCAGGGGGAAGATTCCGTCGACCCACGGAAGATTTCTTCGGAGCTTCTGGTGCAGAGAGGAGGCAGGCTACCCCCACAGCATGCACAAGCAGGAAAACAGTCGAGAAGGCGGCAGGATCAGCGTTACAGAGTTGCAGTAGTCGTCTTTGCTACTATGTTGCAGGTTTGCAGGCTTCCAGCGCGGTCAGCGGTCGTTTCCTTATCAGAAGGTGAAGAGGGAGATGCAGAGGAACTCGGATGAGCTCTTGCATTCGTTATCTAAAGTTTCCCCAGAGACAGAGACCCTAAATAGCCAGAAAAGAGGGTTTGGCTACTTAGGAGAGAGGATAGGCTACTAACACCTGAAGGAGCCTATCAGCAGGAGTGTCTGACGTCACCTGGTGGCACTGGCCACTCAGAGCAGTCCAGTGTGCCAGCAGCACCTCTGTTTCCAAGATGGCAGAGGTCTGGAGCACACTGGAGGAGCTCTGGACACCTCCCAGGGGAGGTGCAGGTCAGGGGAGTGGTCACTCCCCTTTTCTTGGTCCAGTTTCGCACCAGAGCAGGGGCTAAGGGGTCCCTGAACCGGTGTAGACTGGCTTATGCAGAATTGGGCACCTCTGTGCCCAACAAAGCATTTCCAGAGGCTGGGGGAGGCTACTCCTCCCCTGCCTTCACACCATTTTCCAAAGGGAGAGGGTGTCTCACCCTCTCTCAGAGGAAGTTCTTTGTTCTGCCATCCTGGGCCAGGCCTGGCTGGACCCCAGGAGGGCAGATGCCTGTCTGAGGGGTTGGCAGCAGCAGCAGCTGCAGTGAAACCCCAGGAAGGGCAGTTTGGCAGTACCAGGGTCTGTGCTACAGACCACTGGGATCATGGAATTGTACCAACAATGCCAGGATGGCATAGAGGGGGCAATTCCATGATCATAGACATGTTACATGGCCATATTCGGAGTTACCATGGTGAAGCTACATATAGGTAGTGACCTATATGTAGTGCACGCGTGTAATGGTGTCCCCGCACTCACAAAGTTCAGGGAATTGGCTCTGAACAATGTGGGGGCACCTTGGCTAGTGCCAGGGTGCCCTCACACTAAGTAACTTTGCACCTAACCTTTACCAGGTAAAGGTTAGACATATAGGTGACTTATAAGTTACTTAAGTGCAGTGTAAAATGGCTGTGAAATAACGTGGACGTTATTTCACTCAGGCTGCAGTGGCAGGCCTGTGTAAGAATTGTCAGAGCTCCCTATGGGTGGCAAAAGAAATGCTGCAGCCCATAGGGATCTCCTGGAACCCCAATACCCTGGGTACCTCAGTACCATATACTAGGGAATTATAAGGGTGTTCCAGTAAGCCAATGTAAATTGGTAAAAATGGTCACTAGCCTGTCAGTGACAATTTGGAAAGAAATGAGAGAGCATAACCACTGAGGTTCTGATTAGCAGAGCCTCAGTGAGACAGTTAGTCACTACACAGGTAACACATTCAGGCACACTTATGAGCACTGGGGCCCTGGGTTACCAGGGTCCCAGTGACACATACAACTAAAACAACATATATACAGTGAAAAATGGGGGTAACATGCCAGGCAAGATGGTACTTTCCTACACAACCCCCCCCCCCCAAACGAAGGACAATAAGACTAGCCATTACCTGATGAGTCTTCATTGTCTAAGTGGAAATATCTGGAGAGCCCATCTGCATTGGAGTGGCTACTCCCAGGTCTATGTTCCACTGTATAGTCCATTCCCTGTAGGGATATGGACCACCTCAACAATTTAGGATTTTCACCTTTCATTTGTTTTAGCCAAAGTAGAGGTTTGTGGTCTGTCTGAACAATGAAGTGAGTGCCAAACAGGTATGGCCTCAACTTCTTCAGAGCCCAGACCACAGCAAAGGCCTCCCTCTCAATGGCAGACCAATGCTTTTCTCTAGGGGTCAACCTCCTACTAATAAAAGCAACAGGTTGATCCTGGCCCTCAGAATTAAGTTGTGATAGGACTGCCCCTACTCCTAATTCAGATGCATCAGTTTGGACATAGAATTTTTTAGAGTAACAAGGGCTTTTCAGGACAGGTGCAGAGCACATGGCCTGCTTCAGCTCCTCAAAAGCTTTCTGACAGCTTGCTGTCCACAATACCTTTTTAGGCATTTTCTTGGATGTGAGATCATTAAGAGGGGCTGCAATGGAGCCATAGTTCTTAATGAACCTCCTGTAATACCCAGTGAGGCCTAGGAAGGCTCTCACCTGAGTCTGAGTGGTAGGGGGAACCCAATCAATAATAGTTTGGATTTTCCCCTGAAGTGGTGCAATCTGTTCCCCACCAACAAGGTGTCCCAGATAAACCACCTTACCCTATCCTATCTGGCACTTTGAAGCCTTGATAGTGAGGCCTGCCTTTTGCAGAGCCTCCAAAACTTTCCATAGGTGGACCAGGTGATCATCCCAGCTGGAGCTAAAGACAGCTATATCATCCAAATATGCTGCACTGAAAGCTTCCAGCCCTTGCAGGACTGTGTTCACCAACCTCTGAAAAGTGGCAGGTGCATTTTTCAAACCAAAAGGCATTACAGTAAACTGGTAATGTCCTCCAATGGTAGAAAATGCAGTCTTAGGTTTAGCATCTTCTGACAATTTGATCTGCCAATACCCTGCAGTCAAATCAAAAGTGCTTAGATACTTGGCAGATGCCAGTGTATCTATAAGCTCATCTGCCCTGGGTATAGGGTGAGCATCAGTTTTGGTTACCAAGTTGAGACCTCTATAGTCTACACAAAACCGCATTTCTTTCTTTCCATCTTTAGAATTGGGTTTTGGTACCAGTACCACAGGAGAAGCCCATGGACTGTCAGAGTGCTCAACCACTCCTAGTTCCAACATTTTCTGAACTTCTTGCTTTATGCAGTCCCTGACATGGTCAGGCTGCCTATAGATCTTACTTTTGACAGGTAAACTGTCTCCAGTATCTATAGTGTGCTCACACCAAGAAGTGGTGCCTGGCACAGTAGAGAAGAGTTCTGAAAATTGTCCTAGGAGATTTATGCAATTATCTTTCTGCTCAGCAGTAAGACAATCAGCCAAAACTACACCTTCCACAAGAGCATCTTGATCTGTGGAAGAGAAGAGATCAGGTAGAGGATCACTGTCTTCTTCCTGTCCCTCATCAGTTGCCATGAGCAGGGTGAGATCAGCCCTGTCATAGTAGGGTTTCAGGCGGTTGACATGGAGCACCCTAAGGGGACTCCTGGCAGTGCCTAAGTCAACCAAGTAGGTGACTTCACCCTTCTGTTCAACAATTGTGTGGGGTCCACTCCATTTATCTTGGAGTGCTCTTGGGGCCACAGGCTTCAAGACCCACACTTTCTGCCCTGGTTGGTACTGAACCAAAACAGCCTTCTGATCATGCCATTGCTTCTGGAGCTCTTGGCTGGCCTGAAGGTTTTTACTGGCCTTTTTCATGTACTCAGCCATCCTTGATCTGAGGCCAAGTACATAGTCCACAATATCCTGCTTAGGAGCTTTTAAAGGTTGTTCCCAACCCTCCTTTACAAGTGTGAGTGGACCCCTAACAGGGTGTCCAAAAAGAAGTTCAAAGGGGCTGAAGCCCACTCCTTTCTGGGGTACCTCCCTGTAGGCAAAAAGGAGGCATGGTAGAAGGATATCCCATCTCCTGCGGAGTTTTTCAGGGAGACCCATAATCATGCCTTTGAGAGTTTTATTAAATCTCTCCACCAGTCCATTTGTTTGTGGATGATAGGGTGTTGTGAACTTGTAAGTTACACCACACTCCTTCCACATGGCCTTTAAGTATGCAGACATGAAATTTCTTCCTCTGTCTGATACTACTTCCTTTGGGAAGCCCACCCTGGAAAATATTCCCAGGAGGGCCTTTGCCACTGCAGGAGCTGTAGTGGTCCTTAAAGGAATTGCTTCAGGATATCTTGTGGCATGGTCCACTACCACTAAGATAAACCTATTGCCTGAAGCAGTAGGAGGGTCAAGGGGGCCAACTATGTCAACCCCTACCCTTTCAAAGGGAACCCCAACCACAGGCAGTGGGATAAGGGGTGCCTTTGGAGTGCCACCTGTCTTGCCACTGGCTTGACAGGTTTCACAGTACTTACAAAATTCCTTTGTGTCCTCAGACATCCTAGGCCAATGAAACAATGGTACCAATCTGTCCCAAGTTTTCATTTGACCCAGGTGCCCAGCTAGGGGAATGTCATGTGCCAGTGTTAGGAGGAACTTTCTGTACTACTGAGGAATCACTAATCTCCTGGCAGCTCCAGGTTTAGGATCCCTATGCTCAGTGTACAAGAGGTTGTCCTCCCAGTAAACTCTGTGATAGTCACTGACATCCCCATTAGCCTGTTTGACAGCTTGCTGTCTGAGACCCTCTAATGTGGGACAGGTTTGCTGTGCCACACTCAGCTCCTTTCTGGCAGGCCCCCCTTCACCCAAAAGCTCAGCAGTGTCTGCTTCCAGCTCCTCTGGTGTAGGTTCTGCACAGGGAGGGAATTCTTCTTCCTCAGAAGTAGAATCCACTGTAGAGGGAGGGATAGTAGGAAGTGGTTTGCTTCTACTAGCCCTAGCTTTAGGGAGCACTTGGTCCATTGTTCCAGGATCCAAGCTTCCCTGCCCTTTTTGCTTTTTGGCCTGAGCCCTTGTCAAAGCAAAAATATGCCCTGGGATGCCCAGCATTGCTGCATGGGCCTCCAACTCCACATCTGACCAAGCTGATGTCTCCAAATCATTCCCTAATAGACAGTCTACAGGTAAATCTGAAGCTACCACAACTTTCTTTGGACCAGATACCCCCCCCCCAGTTGAGATTTACAACAGCCATGGGGTGGCTTTGTGTTATGTTGTGAGCATCGGTTACTTGGTACTGGTGTCCAAGTATGTGTTGTTCAGGGTGCACCAGTTTCTCAATCACCATTGTGACACTGGCACCTGTGTCCCTGTAGGCCTGGACTTCAACACCATTTATTAGGGTTAGTTGCTTGTACTTCTCCAAGTTATGGGGGCAAGCAACCAAAGTGGCTAAATCAATAGCCCCTTCAGAGACTAAAGTAGCCTCTGTGGTCTCCCTAATCAGACCAACCCCAACTAAATTACCAAAAGTGAGCCCAGCTACTCCCTTGGATTGGCTATTAGTAGGTTTGCTCCCACCACCACTGCTATTAGTAGGGACACTAGGTGTAGCAGTAGGGGTTGTAGTGGTAGGAGCTGTGGTGCCTTTCTTTGGACAACTGGGATCTGTTGTCCAATGGCCTTTTATTTTACATAAATAGCACCATGGTTTCTTTTCCTTGTTCTGATTAAAGGAGGATTTGGACCCACCACCCCCACCAGAGTGTTTTTGTGGGCCTGATGAAGACTCATTTTTAGATTTGTCCCCACCCTTGTCAGAAGACTTACCATCCTTCTTTTTGTTGCCATCTTTGTCACCCCCTGTATGAACTTTTCTGTTCACTCTTGTTCTGACCCATTTGTCTGCCTTCTTTCCCAATTCTTGGGGAGAGGTCAGATCAGAGTCCACCAAGTACTGGTGCAACAAATCAGACACACAATTATTAAGAATATGCTCTCTCAGGATCAAGTTATACAGGCTGTCATAATCAGTAACTTTACTGCCATGTAACTACCCCTCCAAGGCCTTCACTGCCTGGTCAATGAAATCAACCCAGTCTTGTGAAGACTCCTTTTTGGTCTCTCTGAACTTTATCCTGTACTGTTCAGTGGTTAAGCCATAACCATCCAGGAGTGCATTCTTAAGAACTTGGAAATTATTAGCATCATTTTCTTTTACAGTAAGGAGCCTATCCCTACCTTTTCCACTAAATGATAGCCATAGGATAGCAGCCCACTGCTTTTGAGGGACATCCTGTACAGCACAGGCCCTCTCAAGTGCAGCAAACCACTTGTTAATGTCATCCCCCTCCTTATAAGGGGGAACTATCTTGTGCAGATTCCTGGAATCATGTTCTTTCGCAGGATGACTATGGGGAATACTGCTGCTGCCACCATGGGTATCTAAACCCAACTTCTGTCTTTCCTTCTCTAATTCTAAAGACTGTCTATCCAAATCCAGCTGTTGCTTCTTGAGCTTCAGTCTGGTTTGTTCCACTCTCAATCTATTGAGCTCCCTTTCTAACAATCTGTCATCAGGGTGGGTGGGAGGGACATTTCTAGATACAGAGGTATGATGGGAATGAACAGAAGGAGATCTGTCCCTTACAGAAGGCACCCTAACAGCTTGGCTAACAGTATAATGTGAGAGCACACCATCAGTATGGTGTGATTCAACCTCTGTACCAACTATGCTAGACTGTCTAGTAATGGGCAGGCTGAGAAGTTTCTTTCCTGAATCTTTTCCTGGGGGAGTCCCTGGATCAGATTGAGAACCATTAGCTACTTTTTCACCAGATTGGGCACTTATGGCCTTATCCTGTACTCTAAGCATGTTAATTAACAGTTCTAAGGAAGGATTCTTCCCTACACTCAAACCTCTCTCTATGCAGAGACTCCTTGCTCCTTTCCAGCTAAGGTGATCATATGCAAGTTTGGACAGTTCAACATTTTGGCCTGTGCCAGACATTTTTAGAGAGAGTTAAAGTGATAGAAAAAGTGAAGAAAGTTTTCAGAACTTTTTGGAAAGACAGAAAAAAAACTTTTTAAACTTTTAAGAACTTTTTGAAAGTTTTAGAAGTACTTTTCAGCACTTAGAAAAGAGTGAAAAGAGGAAATGCAAAACTTTTTGGCTATGTGTATATACACTGACCTTGTTTTGTATATTTTTCTCTTATGAAAAGTACAATGACAAGAGTGGTAAGTAGTCTCAAGCACTTATCCCACCACTGCACAACCAATGTAGGAGGCTGGACTGGCTTGTAGTGAGTACCAAGGGGTACTTGCACCTTGCACCAGGCCCAGTTATCCCTTATTAGTGTATAGGGTGTCTAGCAGCTTAGGCTGATAGATAATGGTAGCTTAGCAGAGCAGCTCAGGCTGAACTAGGAGACGTGTGAAGCTACTACAGTACCACTTAGTGTCATATGCACAATATCATAAGAAAACACAATACACAGTTATACTAAAAATAAATGTACTTTATTTTTATGACAATATGCCAAAGTATCTTAGAGTGTACCCTCAGTGAGAGGATAGGAAATATACACAAGATATATATACACAATAGCAAAAATATGCAGTATAGTCTTAGAAAACAGTGCAAACAATGTATAGTTACAATAGGATGCAATGGGGAAACATAGGGATAGGGGCAACACAAACCATATACTCCAAAAGTGGAATGCGAACCTCGAATGGACCCCAAACCTATGTGACCTTGTAGAGGGTCGCTGGGACTATTAGAAAATAGTGAGAGTTAGAAAAATAACCCTCCCCAAGACCCTGAAAAGTGAGGGCAAAGTGCACTAAAGTTCCCCTAAGGACAAAATAGTCGTGTTAGAGGAATAATGCAGGAAAGACACAAACCAGCAATGCAACAACTGTGGATTTCCAATCTAGGGTACCTGTGGAACAAGGGGACCAAGTCCAAAAGTCACAAGCAAGTCGGAGATGGGCAGATGCCCAGGAAATGCCAGCTGCGGGTGCAAAGAAGCTTCGACTGGACAGAGGAAACTGAGGTTTCTGCAGGAACGAAAAGGGCTAGAGACTTCCCCTTTGGTGGACGGATCCCTCTCGCCTTGGAGAGTCGTGCAGAAGTGTTTTCCTGCCGGAAGGACGCCAACAAGCCTTGCTACACGCAAATAGTGCGTTTGGCGTTTTTGGATGCTGCTGGGGCCCAGGAGGGACCAGGAGGTCGCAAATTGGACCTGAAGAGAGAGGGGACGTCGTGCAAGACAAAGAGCCCTCGCTGAAGCAGGTAGCTCCCGGAGAAGTGCCAGAAACAGGCACTACGAGGATGTGTGAAACGGTGCTCGCCGAAGTTGCACAAAGGAGTCCCACGTCGCCGGAGACCAACTTAGAAAGATGTGCAATGCAGGTTAGAGTGCCGTGGACCCAGGCTTGGCTGTGCACAAAGGATTTCCACCGGAAGTGCACAGGGGCCGGAGTAGCTTGCAAAGTCGCGGTTCCCAGCAATGCAGCCCAGCGAGGTGAGGCAAGGACTTACCTCCACCAAACTTGGACTGAAGAGTCACTGGACTGTGGGGGTCACTTGGACAGAGTCGCTGGATTCGAGGGACCTCGCTCGTCGTGCTGAGAGGAGACCCAAGGGACCGGTAATGCAGCTTTTTGGTGCCTGCGGTTGCAGGGGGAAGATTCCGTCGACCCACGGGAGATTTCTTCGGAGCTTCTGGTGCAGAGAGGAGGCAGGCTACCCCCACAGCATGCACAAGCAGGAAAACAGTCGAGAAGGCGGCAGGATCAGCGTTACAAAGTTGCAGTAGTCGTCTTTGCTACTATGTTGCAGGTTTGCAGGCTTCCAGCGCGGTCAGCGGTCGTTTCCTTATCAGAAGGTGAAGAGGGAGATGCAGAGGAACTCGGATGAGCTCTTGCATTCGTTATCTAAAGTTTCCCCAGAGACAGAGACCCTAAATAGCCAGAAAAGAGGGTTTGGCTACTTAGGAGAGAGGATAGGCTACTAACACCTGAAGGAGCCTATCAGCAGGCGTCTCTGACGTCACCTGGTGGCACTGGCCACTCAGAGCAGTCCAGTGTGCCAGCAGCACCTCTGTTTCCAAGATGGCAGAGGTCTGGAGCACACTGGAGGAGCTCTGGACACCTCCCAGGGGAGGTGCAGGTCAGGGGAGTGGTCACTCCCCTTTCCTTTGTCCAGTTTCGCGCCAGAGCAGGGGCTAAGGGGTCCCTGAACCGGTGTAGACTGGCTTATGCAGAATTGGGCACCTCTGTGCCAAACAAAGCATTTCCAGAGGCTGGGGGAGGCTACTCCTCCCCTGCCTTCACACCATTTTCCAAAGGGAGAGGGTGTCACACCCTCTCTCAGAGGAAGTTCTTTGTTCTGCCATCCTGGGCCAGGCCTGGCTGGACCCCAGGAGGGCAGATGCCTGTCTGAGGGGTTGGCAGCAGCAGCAGCTGCAGTGAAACCCCAGGAAGGGCAGTTTGGCAGTACCAGGGTCTGTGCTACAGACCACTGGGATCATGGAATTGTACCAACAATGCCAGGATGGCATAGAGGGGGCAATTCCATGATCATAGACATGTTACATGGCCATATTCGGAGTTACCATGGTGAAGCTACATATAGGTAGTGACCTATATGTAGTGCACGCGTGTAATGGTGTCCCCGCACTCACAAAGTTCAGGGAATTGGCTCTGAACAATGTGGGGGCACCTTGGCTAGTGCCAGGGTGTCCTCACACTAAGTAACTTTGCACCTAACCTTTACCAGGTAAAGGTTAGACATATAGGTGACTTATAAGTTACTTAAGTGCAGTGTAAAATGGCTGTGAAATAACGTGGACGTTATTTCGCTCAGGCTGCAGTGGCAGGCCTGCGTAAGAATTGTCAGAGCTCCCTATGGGTGGCAAAAGAAATGCTGCAGCCCATAGGGATCTCCTGGAACCCCAATACCCTGGGTACCTCAGTACCATATACTAGGGAATTATAAGGGTGTTCCAGTAAGCCAATGTAAATTGGTAAAAATGGTCACTAGCCTGTCAGTGACAATTTGGAAAGAAATGAGAGAGCATAACCACTGAGGTTCTGATTAGCAGAGCCTCAGTGAGACAGTTAGTCACTACACAGGTAACACATTCAGGCACACTTATGAGCACTGGGGCCCTGGGTTACCAGTGTCCCAGTGACACATACAACTAAAACAACATATATACAGTGAAAAATGGGGGTAACATGCCAGGCAAGATGGTACTTTCCTACACCCCCCCACTGTAGAGACTTGAGAGACTGTGGCTTTGCACTCCCCAGGATGGCACAGTGGGCAACCCACCCTCTGTAGAGACTTGAGAGACTGTGGCTTTGCACTCCCCAGGATGGCACAGTGGGCATGGAGGCCCTTCGTGGATCTGGCGTCGTGGACTCATGTGGCTGAGGTGCCCCCCGTTCCCTTCCCCCTGAGGTGCCTGTATTTTATTTTTGTGATGCCCCAGCAGTGTTCTCTCCAATGGACTCGATCTCGTGTGTGGGCTTTGCCCATGTGTTGCTGCACATTGGCCCACGGACATTTGAACTTTGCAAAACTGTGCCGGACTTTTGCTACTTGTATATATATAGTACTAGATGTGTAATTACTTTTTTAGATATTGCTAAGTTCACTATACTTAATTATTGCTATAATATAGTTCTATTTTTACAATCATTGCCTTTTGTCTTTGCATTTTTGTTTTGGGGGTTTGGGGATGTCACTCTGACTTTTTAATCTGCATTGGTGTGTAGGTATTTCGGGGGGGTGAGGGTGGGGGTGGCTGTGTCGCGTATGTGTGTGCCCGTAACATTTCCTCCTCCTCCCTCCCCTGTGACGTAGGTGCAGTACTCACCGTTGTCGTCTGCGGCGACGTTCGTGATCCTGGAAGAAGAGCAGGAAGGCAATGGCTGGGAGGATGTGGAGTTCCGGTTCCATGCTGTCCCAATTCCGCGTGGAGTGTGTCGAGGTGAGCGTTTTCCATTGGAAATGTCTGTTTCCGCCGTGTTTTTATCGGCGGGGCTCCCGCCCCGGAAAAGGTGGCGGATTGGTGAGTCGTGATAGGGTGGGCGGTACATTGTCTGCCGCCTGGCTGTTGGCGGTGACCGCCGCGCTGTTTGTTTGTGCCGCCGTGGCGGTCGGAGTGTTAAAGCGGCGGCCTGTGTTGGCGGTTCCCGCCAGGGTCAGAATTCCATTTTTTTGACCGCCAGCCTTTTGGCGGGTTGGCCGCCGCTTTACCACTGACCGCCAGGGTCAGAATGACCCCCTATGTTTCTAAAAGTTGGAATACTTTTTAAGAATCTAAAACTATTTCTAGAACTTAATTCAAACTTTTACAAAACTTTTAAACTCTAAAAGAAATGCTAACAGGGACTAACACAAGGCCCTAGCAGGACTTTTAAAAATTTAGAAAAATAGCTAAAATTTCTAAAATCAGTTTCTAATGACAATTTTTGGAATTTAGTTGTGTGATCAGGTATTGGCTAAGTAGTCCAGCAAATGCAAAGTCTTGTACCCCACCGCTGATCCACCAATGTAGGAAGTTGGCTCTGTATGCACTATTTCAAAGTAAGGAATAGTATGCACAGAGCCCAAGGGTTCCCCTTAGAGGTAAGAGTGTGGCAAAAAGAGATAATTCTAATGCTCTATTTTGTGGTACTGTGGTCGAGCAGTAGACTTATCAAAGGAGTAGTGTTAAGCATTTGTTGTACACACACAGGCAATAAATGAGGAACACACACTCAGAGACAATTCCAGGCCAATAGGTTTTTGTATAGAACAATATACTTTCTTAGTTTATTTTAAGAACCACAGGTTCAGGATTTACAAGTAATACTTCAAATGAAAGGTATTTCAGGTAGGTACTTTAGGAACTTTCAATTAGCAAAATAGCATATACAGTTTTCACATAAATGACATATAGCTATTTTAAAACTAAGTGCAATTTTCAACAGTTCCTGGGGAGGTAAGTGTTTGTTAGTTTTTGCAGGTAAATAAACCACCTACGGGGTTCAAGTTTGGGTCCAAGGTAGCCCACTGTAGGGGGTTCAGAGCAACCCCAAAGTTACCACACCAGCAGCTCAGGGCCAGTCAAGTGCAGAGGTCAAAGTGGTGCCCAAAACGCATAGGCTTCAATGGAGAAGGGGGTGCCCCGGTTCCAGTCTGCCATCAGGTAAGTACCCGCGTCTTCAGAGGGCAGACCAGGGGGGTTTTGTAGGGCACCGGGGGGGACACAAGTTAGCACAGAAAGTACACCCTCAGCGGCAGGGGGGGCGGCCGGGTGCAGTGTACAAACAAGCGTCGGGTTTGCAATAGAAATCAATGGGAGACCAAGGGGTCTCTTCAGCGATGCAGGCAGGCAAGGGGGGGCTCCTCAGGGTAGCCACCACCTGGACAAGGGAGAGGGCCACCTGGGGGTCGCTCCTGCACTGGAGGTCGGATCCTTCAGGTCCTGGGGGCTGCGGGTGCAGAGTCTCTACCAGACGTCGGGTCTTTGAAGCAGGCAGTCGCGGTCAGGGGGAGCCTCGGGATTCCCTCTGCAGGCGTCGCTGTGGGGGCTCAGGGGGGTCAACTCTGGCTACTCACGGTCTCGTAGTCGCCGGAGAGTCCTCCCTGTGGTGTTTGTTCTCCACAAGTCAAACCGGGGGCGTCGGGTGCAGAGTGCAAAGTCTCACGCTTCCGGCGGGAAACGTGTGTTGTTTCAAAGTTGCTTCTTTGTTGCAAAGTTGCAGTCTTTGGGGAACAGAGCTGCTGTCCTCAGGAGTTCTTGGTCTTTCTAGATGCAGGATAGTCCTCTGAGGCTTCAGAGGTCGCTGGACCCTGTGGAACGCGTCGCTGGAGCAGTGTCTTTAGAAGTGGGGAGACAGGCCGGTAGAGCTGGGGCCAAAGCAGTTGGTGTCTCCGTCTTCTCTGCAGGGTTTTTCAGCTCAGCAGTCCTTTTTCGTCTTAGGTTGCAGGAATCTATCTTGCTGTGTTCTGGGAGCCCCTAAATACTCAATTTAGGGGTGTGTTTAGGTCTGGGAGGGCAGTAGCCAATGGCTACTGTCCTTGAGGGTGGCTACACCCTCTTTGTGCCTCCTCCCTGAGGGGAGGGGGGCACATCCCTAATCCTATTGGGAGAATCCTCCATCTGCAAGATGGAGGATTTCTAAAAGTCAGAGTCGCCTCAGCTCAGGACACCTTACGGGCTGTCCTGACTGGCCAGTGACTCCTCCTTGTTTTTCTCATTATCTCTCCTGGACTTGTCGCCAAAAGTGGGGGCTGTGTCCAGGGGGCGGGCATCTCCACTAGCTGGAGTGCCCTGGGGCATTGTAACACGAAGCCTGAGCCTTTGAGGCTCACTGCTAGGTGTTACAGTTCCTGCAGGAGGGAGGTGTGAAGCACCTCCACCCAGAGCAGGCTTTTGTTTCTGTCCTCAGAGAGCACAAAGGCCCTCACCACATGGGGTCAGAAACTCATCTCTCAGCAGCAGGCTGGCACAGACCAGTCAGTCCTGCACTGAACAATTGGGTAAAATACAGGGGGCATCTCTAAGATGCCCTCTGTGTGCATTTTTTAATAAATCCAACACTGGCATCAGTGTGGGTTTATTATTCTGAGAAGTTTGATACCAAACTTCCTAGTATTCAGTGTAGCCATTATGGAGCTGTGGAGTTCGTTTTTGACAGACTCCCAGACCATATAGTCTTATGGCTACCCTGCACTTACAATGTCTAAGGTTTTGCTTAGACACTGTAGGGGCATAGTGCGCATGCACCTATGCCCTCACCTGTGGTATAGTGCACCCTGCCTTAGGGCTGTAAGGCGTGCTAGAGGGGTGACTTACCTATGCCACAGGCAGTGTGAGGTTGGCATGGCACCCTGAGGGGAGTACCATGTCGACTTAGTCATTTTCTCCCCACCAGCACACAAAAGCTGGCAAGCAGTGTGTCTGTGCTGAATGAGGGGTCCCTATGGTGGCAGAAGACATGCTGCAGCCCTTAGAGACCTTCCCTGGCATCAGGGCCTTTGGTACCAGGGATACCAGTTACAAGGGACTTACCTGGGTGCCAGGGTTGTGCCAATTGTGGAGACAATGGTACATTTTAGGTGAAAGAACACTGGTGCTGGGGCCTGGTTAGCAGGGTCCCAGCACACTTCTCAGTCAAGTCAGCATCAGTATCAGGCACAAAGTGGGGGGTAACTGCAACAGGGAGCCATTTCCATACACAAGCCCCCCCCCCCAGCCCACAGGCCAGGAGACTCAGCCAAAGCTGGGACAGTCTTTCTAGTCTGTCAGGCGAGGAAGAGTAGAGGAAATAGGCTGGTTTGTTGCAGGGTCTACTCTGCCTTACATCCTCCTGTTCAGGTCATTCCCTCTGGGGAACTGACCCACTTCCACAGTGATAGGACCTAATCTGAACTGCCTCTTGTCTGTGCTTTTTATTTCTTTACCCATTCTCTCTATTTTGGGGTTAGAGGTATCCACCTCTGCTAATCTTATCTTAGCCAGGGTCACCCCTAGCTTACCCAAAGAGGTTACCCAGAGCTGGACTAACCCCACCATGACCAACAGGGTCAGGGGGCCTAACTTGCTATTTGGCATGGGGTCAGACCACCATGCCAAGGATGTGCAGCCATAAAGGCTAACACCCAGCAGAGGCCACTGACAGCTGACAGTGCCCAGAACAACACCTTTAGCTCTTCACCTACAAGGGAAGGGGCTAAGTTACAGGTTTCTTTGGGTTCAGGGTGCCTGTCTGCTGTATTAGAGTTGGGGGTGACCACGTCTTGTAGTAAACACCCTTCTTCCACTCTTTCTTCTGTTAGCTGAGGAGCCACCCACTCAGGCTTAACAGTTGCCTGACTAGCCAGGACTTCTTGTGGGTCAGGTTGGACTTTACCAGTGCCACTTTTGGAGTTCTCCCCTACTGGAGCAGAATCTCCTTGGCTTGCTGGAACCTTGGCTAAAGGTTGTCCACCTTTCCTACTCTGTTTTCCTTTCTTTTTCTTTTGGGGCCTACTTGCATTTACTGCAGAGGTAGCACCTCCAGGATCCTTGGGAGAGGGCTGGCACTGAACCAGTTCCTCTCTTGGGCTCTGACTAACCTCTGGGTAGTCATTTCCAAGGAGACAATCAAGGGGGAGGTCTGTACTGACTACCACCCTTCTCCAGCTAAAAGTCCCACCCACTTCTATGGGAACAAAAGCCACAGGCCTATAAGTGACACTGTCTGGGCTAACTCTTACTCTGGCAGTCTCACCTGGGATGTACTGGTTGGAGAACACCAGCCTGTCATGCACAATAGTGTGACTGGCACAAGTGTCTCTCAGGGCAGTGGCTGGGATTCCATTCACCAGTAGGTGGTGGAAGTGTTTACTTCCCTCTGGAATCTCCAACTCACCTGTTGGGCCCTTTTTCCAGTTGAAGGCTATGAAGACCTCCTCATCTGAGGAGTCTTATCCAATGGCTACACTGGTCACCCCTGGGATTTTGCTAGGGGGTTTGTTTTTGGGACAAGAAGTGTCCTTGGTGTGGTGCCCTGTCTGTCTACAGTTATGGCACCATGCCTTAGTGGCATCTCAGTTCTTACCCTGGTACCTACCTGTAGGAGGCTGGACTGGCTTGTAGTGAGTACCAAGGGGTACTTACACCTTGCACCAGGCCCAGGTATCCCTTATTAGTGTATAGGGTGTCTAGCAGCTTAGGCTGATAGATAATGGTAGCTTAGCAGAGCAGCTTAGGCTGAACTAGGAGACGAGTGAAGCTCCTACAGTATCGCTAGTGTCACTTGCACAATATCATAAGAAAACACAATACACAGATATACTAAAAATAAAGGTACTTTATTTTTATGACAATATGCCAAAGTATCTCAGTGAGTATCCTCAGTATGAGGATAGCAAATATACACAAGATATATGTACACAATACCAAAAATATGCAGTATAGTCTTAGAAAACAGTGCAAACAATGTATAGTTACAATAGGATGCAATGGGGACACATAGGGATAGGGGCAACACAAACCATAGACTCCAAAAGTGGAATGCGAACCACAAATGGACCCCAGACCTATGTGACCTTGTAGAGGGTCGCTGGGACTATTAGAAAATAGTAAGGGTTAGAAAAATAGCCCACCCCAAGACCCTGAAAAGTGAGTGCAAAGTGCACTAAAGTTCCCCAAAGGACAAAGAAGACGTGATAGGGGAATTCTGCAGGAAAGACACAAACCAGCAATGCAACAACAATGGATTTCCAAACGAGGGTACCTGTGGAACAAGGGGACCAAGTCCAAAAGTCACAAGCAAGTCGGAGATGGGCAGATGCCCAAGAAATGCCAACGGTGGATGCAAAGAAGCTGCTACTGGACAGTAGAAGCTTAGGATTCTGCAGCAAGGGCTAGAGACTTCCCCTTTGGAGGATGGATCCCCCACGCCGTGGAGAGTTGTGCAGAAGTCTTTTCCTGTGGAAATACACCAAACAAGCCTTGCTAGCTGCAAATCGTGCGGTAAGGGTTTTTGCATGCTGCTGTGGCCCAGGAAGAACCAGGATGTCGCCAATTGCGTCTGGAGACAGAGGGGCATCAAGCAAGACAAGGAGCCCTCTCACAAGCAGGCAGCATACGCAGAAGTGCCGGAAAAGGCACTTCGAAGAAGAGTGAAACAGTGCTCACCCGAAGTTGCACAAAGGAGTCCCATGTCGCCGGAGACCAACTTAGAAAGTCGTGCAATGCAAGTTAGAGTGCCGTGGACCCAGGCTTGGCTGTGCACAAAGGATTTCCGTCGGAAGTGCACGGAAGCCGGAGTAGCTGCAAAAGTCGCGGTTCCCAGCAATGCAATCTGGCGTGGGGAGGCAAGGACTTACCTCCACCAAACTTGGACTGAAGAGTCACTGGACTATGGGAGTCACTTGGACAGAGTTGCTGGAATCAAGGGACCTCGCTTGTTGTGCTGAGAGGAGACCCAGAGTACCGGTAATGCAGTTCTTTGGTGCCTGTGGTTGCAGGGGGAAGATTCCGTCGACCCACGGGAGATTTCTTCGGAGCTTCTAGTGCAGAGAGGAGGCAGACTACCCCCACAGCATGCACCACCAGGAAAACCGTTGAGAAGGCGGCAGGATCAGCGTTACAGAGTTGCAGTAGTCGTCTTTGCTACTTTGTTGCAGTTTTGCAGGCTTCCAGCGCGGTCAGCAGTCGATTCCTTGGCAGAAGGTGAAGAGAGAGATGCAGAGGAACTCTGATGAGCTCTTGCATTCGTTATCTAAAGAATCCCCAGAGACAGAGACCCTAAATAGCCAGAAAAGAGGGTTTGGCTACCTAGGAGAGAGGATAGGCTAGCAACACCTGAAGGAGCCTATCAGAAGGAGTCTCTGACGTCACCTGGTGGCACTGGCCACTCAGAGCAGTCCAGTGTGCCAGCAGCACCTCTGTTTCCAAGATGGCAGAGGTCTGGAGCACACTGGAGGAGCTCTGGACACCTCCCAGGGGAGGTGCAGGTCAGGGGAGTGGTCACTCGCCTTTCCTTTGTCCAGTTTCGCGCCAGAGCAGGGCTAAGGGGTCCCTGAACCGGTGTAGACTGGCTTATGCAGAAATGGGCACCATCTGTGCCCATGAAAGCATTTCCAGAGGCTGGGGGAGGCTACTCCTCCCCTGCCTTCACACCATTTTCCAAAGGGAGAGGGTGTAACACCCTCTCTCAGAGGAAGTCCTTTGTCCTGCCATCATGGGACAAGCCTGGCTGGACCCCAGGAGGGCAGAAACCTGTCTGAGGGGTTGGCAGCAGCAGCAGCTGCAATGAAACCCCTGAAAAGGCAGTTTGGCAGTACCCGGGTCTGAGCTACAGACCTGTGGGATCATGGGATTGTACCAACAATGCCAGGATGGCATAGAGGGGGGAATTCCATGATCTTAGACATGTTACATGGCCATATTCGGAGTTACCATTGTGAAGCTACACATAGGTAGTGACCTATGTGTAGTGCACGCGTGTAATGGTGTCCCCGCACTCACAAAGTCCGGGGAATTTGCCCTGAACGATGTGGGAGCACTCTGGCTAGTGCCAGGGTGCCTACACACTAAGTAACTTAGCACGCAACCTTTACTAGGTAAAGGTTAGACATATAGGTGACTTATAAGTTACAGAAGTGCAGTGAAAATGGCTGTGAAATAATGTGTGCATTATTTCACTCAGGCTGCAGTGGCAGGCCTGTGTAAGAATTGTCAGAGCTCCCTATGGGTGGCAAAAGAAATGCTGCAGCCCATAGGGATCTCCTGGAATACCCTGGGTACCTCAGTACCATATACTAGGGAATTATAAGGGTGTTCCAGTTGCCAATGTGAATTGGTAAAATTGGTCACTAGCCTGTTAGTGACAATTTGGAAAGAAATGAGAGAGCATAACCACTGAGGTTATGGATAGCAGAGCCTCAGTGAGACAGTTAGACATCACACAGGGAACACATGCATATAGGTCACAAACTTATGAGCACTGGGGTCCTGGCTAGCAGGATCCCAGTGACACATAACAAACATACTGAAAACATAGGGTTTTCACTATGAGCACTGGGCCCTGGCTGGCAGGATCCCAGTGAGACAGTGAAAACACCCTGACATACACTCACAAACAGGCCAAAAGTGGGGGTAACAAGGCTAGAAAGAGGCTACTTTCTCACACCACCTTTGTTTTGGGTTGTGTCCTGGGGCCCACCCACCTGGTCTGGTTTTTGGGGGCCTACAGAGGACTCTTTCTCTTTGTTTCTAGTGTCACCCACTTTCTCCTGGGGAGGCTTTGTTACCTCTTTCTTTTGGTCACCCCCAGTGGAAGTTTTGGTTACCCTAGTCTTGACCCAGTGGTCTGCCTTCTTTCCCAATGCTTGGGGAGAAATTGGACCTAGGTCTACCAGATACTGATGCAACTTTTCATTGAAGCAGTTACTTAAAATGTGTTCTTTCATAAAAAAATTATAAAGCCCAACATAGTCATGCACTTCATTTCCAGTTACCGAACCATCCAGTGTTTTCACTGAGTAGTCAACAAAATCAACCCAGGTCTGACTCGAGGATTTTTGAGCCCCCCTGAACCTAATTCTATACTCCTCAGTGGAGAATCCAAAGCCCTCAATCAGGGTAGCCTTCATGAGGTCATAGGATTCTGCATCTTTTCCAGAGAGTGTGAGGAGTCTATCCCTACACTTTCCAGTGAACATTTCCCAAAGGAGAGCACCCCAGTGAGATCTGTTTACTTTTCTGGTTGCACAAGCCCTCTCAAAAGCTGTGAACCATTTGGTGATGTCATCACCATCTTCATATTTAGTTACAATCCCTTTTGGGATTTTCAACATGTCAGGAGAATCTCTGACCCTATGTATGTTGCTGCCACCATTGATGGGACCAAAACCCATCTCTTGTCTTTCCCTTTCTATGGCTAGGAGCTGTCTCTCTAAAGCCAATCTTTTGACCATCCTGGCTAACAGTAGGTCATCTTCACTGAGGCTATCCTCAGTGATTCCAGAGGTGCTGGACCCTCCTGTGAGAGAAGCAGCATTCTGACTATCACATTTGGAGTCAGGGTTTGAGGGACCCTGTTCTCCCTAACTAGGACTGGAGGGGGGAAATTCTCCTCCACATCACTAGCTTCCCCCTCTGTGAGGGCATCATCAGAGGGGTTGTTTTTAGCAAACTCTGCCAAGAGCTCCTGGAGCTGTTCTTTGGTAGGGTTTGATCCAGTTTTTATTTTTTTGATTCTGCAGAGAGTCCTTAACTCTGACATCCTAAGACGCAGGTAAGGTAACAGGGACTAACCCAAGGCCCTAGCAGGACTTTTAAAAATGTAGAAAAATAGCTCAAATTTCAAAAATCAGTTTCTAATGACAATTTTTGGAATTTAGTTGTGTGATCAGGTATTGGCTGAGTAGTCCAGCAAATGCAAAGTCTTGTACCCCACTGCTGATCCACCAATGTAGGAAGTTGGCTCTGTATGTACTATTTCAAAGTAAGAAATAGCATGCACAGAGTCTAAGGGTTCCCCTTAGAAGTAAGATAGTGGCAAAAAGAGATAATTCTAATGCTCTATTTTGTGGTAGTGTGGTTGAGCAGTAGGCTTATCAGAGGGTAGTGTTAAGGATTTGTTGTACACACACAGGCAATAAATGAGGAACACACACTCAGAGACAATTCCAGGCCAATAGGTTTTTGTATAGAAAAGTATATTTTCTTAGTTTAGTTTAAGAACCACAGGTTCAAGATTTACAAGTTATGCTTTAAATGAAAGGTACTTCACTTAGGAACTTTAGGAACTTTGAATTAGCAAAATAGCATATACAGTTTTCACATAAATGACATGTAGCTATTTTAAAACTAGACACTGTGCAATTTTCAACAGTTCCTGGGGGAAGTAAGTGTTTGTTAGTTTTTGCAGGTAAGTAAACCACCTACGGGGTTCAGGTTTGGGTCCAATGTAGCCCACCGTTGGGGGTTCAGAGCAACCCCAAAGTTACCACGCCAGCAGCTCAGGGCCGGTCAGGTGTAGAGGTCAAAGTGGTGGCCAAAACGCATAGGCTTTAATGGAGAAGGGGGTTCCCTGGTTCCAATCTGCCAGCAAATAAGTACCCGCGTCTTCGGAGGGCAGACCAGGGGGGGTTTTGTAGGGCACCGGGGGACACACAAGTCAGCACAGAAAGTACACCTTCAGCGGCACGGGGCGGCCGGGTGCAGTGTGCAAACAAGCGTCGGGTTCGCAATAGGACTCAATGGGAGACCAAGGGGTCTCTTCAGCGATGCAGGCAGGCAAGGGGGGGGGCTCCTCGCGGTAGCCACCACCTGGGCAAGGGAGAGGGCCACCTGGGGATCGCTCCTGCACTGGAGGTCGGATCCTTCAGGTCCTGGGGGCTGCGGGTGCAGAGTCTTTACCAGGCGTCGGGTATTTGAAGCAGGCAGTTGCGGTCAGGGGGAGCCTCGGGATTCCCTCTGCAGGCGTCGCTGTGGGGGCTCAGGGGGGTCAACTCTGGCTACTCACGGTCTCGTAGTCGCCGGGGAGTCCTCCCTGTGGTGTTTGTTCTCCACAAGTCGAGCCAGGGGCGTCGGGTGCTGAGTGCAAAGTCTCACGCTTCCGGCAGGAAATGTGTGTTGTTTCAAAGTTGCTTCTTTGTTGCAAAGTTGCAGTTTTTGGGAAACAGAGCCGCTGTCCTCAGGAGTTCTTGGTCCTTCTAGATGCAGGGTAGTCCTCTGAGGCTTCAGAGGTTGCTGGACCCTGGGAACGCGTCGCTGGAGCACTGTCTTTAGAAGGGGGGAGACAGGCCGGTAGAGCTGGGGCCAAAGCAGTTGGTGTCTCCGTCTTCTCTGCAGGTTTTTTATTTCAGCAGTCCTCTTCTTCTTAGGTTGCAGGAATATATCTTGCTGTGTTCTGGGAGCCCCTAAATACTCGATTTAGGGGTGTGTTTAGGTTTGGTGGGTTAGTAGCCAATGGCTACTAGCCCTGAGGGTGGCTACACCCTCTTTGTGCCTCCTCCCTGAGGGGAGGGGGGGCACATCCCTAATCCTATTGGGGGAATCCTCCATCTGCAAGATGGAGGATTTCTAAAAGTCAGAGTTACCTCAGCTCAGGACACCTTAGGGGCTGTCCTGACTGGCCAGTGACTCCTCCTTGTTTTTCTCATTATCTCTTCTGGACTTGACGCCAAAAGTGGGGCTGTGTCCAGGGGGCGGGCATCTCCACTAGCTGGAGTGCCCTGGGGCATTGTAACACGAAGCCTGAGCCTTCAAGGCTCACTGCTAGCTGTTACAGTTCCTGCAGGGGGGAGGTGTGAAGCACCTCCACCCAGAGCAGGCTTTTGTTTCTGTCCTCAGAGAGCACAAAGGCCCTCACCACATGGGGTCAGAAACTCATCTCTCAGCAGCCGGCTGGCACAGACCAGTCAGTCCTGTACTGAACAATTGGGTAAAATACAGGGGGCACCTCTAAGATGCCCTCTGTGTGCGTTTTTTAATAAATCCAACACTGGCATCAGTGTGGGTTTATTATTCTGAGAAGTTTGATACCAAACCCTGGTCCCTGGAACTCAGCAACTCTGTGCAAGTGACTCCCACAGTCCAGTGACTCTTCAGTCCAAGTTTGGTGGAGGTAAGTATGGTATCAATGATGGTGATGGGAACAGGTCCACGCAGATGATGTTGATAACAGCCTTTTATTCAGTACACGTTTCTCAAGTAAAATAACAGGAACTCCAGCCTTCCATAAAACCTCCAGCACCTTCAACTGTCCAGCACGGAATGCTGAGCAGCTGAGGGAGATACTAAATGCCGCAGGTGAAGCTGGAATATATCAAATAAATCCCACACAATACAGATACCCCTAAAACATAGAAATACTACAACAAACCACTACCTACAATGTAGTTCTAGAACTAAACACAATACTACACCACCCCCCTCCCCATATAAATTAAATCACAACAATTCTATTCAAATTCCAGATCCGTCCATCATCAAGTTTGACAGCCCCTTTAAACACTTTAACAACCTCATGTATAGGACTAAACTTAGATGAACTAGAACTGTTAGTTCCTGGTAATTTAACCTTAACCTTGTCACCAATACATACAACACTTTTTTTCACAGATTTACGAACATCATAGATTTCCTTTCTTCTTAGTCGTTGATATTCATCTTTTTCTTTAGCACTGCTTTCAATAGATTCTTTTTCCACAACACAAGAAAGATGTCTCCTAAGCCAGGGAGGATTGATTTTGGTATGTGGCACACGCTTCCTAAACAATAAGAAAGGAGTCTGACCAGTGCTGGAATGTGGAGTGAACCTGTACTCTTCCACTTTATTCTCCACCCAACTCTCCCAACCAACTCCATTTATTTTAGCTAATTGGATGGTTTCTTTCAAAAGTTCTATTGAAACGCTCCACCATACCATTGGTTTCAGGATGATAAAGTGCACATTTTCTGTGAACAATACCCCTAGATACCAGGAAATCTCTCATAATTTTCGAGGTGAATTAAACACCATTATCTGACAGAATCGCACCAGGATTCCCCTCCCTGCTGAAAACTTTGGAGAAGAAATCCACAACATCCTTTGAAGTGATCTCAGAAACAATGCACACTTCTGGCCAACGAGAAAGCATATCCATTAATACGATGATATACTTAGAACTAGACCTAGAGGACACAGGTCCCATAATGTCAATAGCAACTTCGTCCCACACCTCTTTGGATTTTCTTTAAGTACTAATGGTTGAGTTCTCACCTTAAGTGTCTTGTCTGCCAAACAGCATTCAGCGCAATCACGTACTTTCCTTTCTAAAGCAATATCCATTCCTGGACACCAATATGAAGTTCTCATTCTTTCCTTAGTTTTGCTTATGCCAGGATGACCAGAATGTGAGGGGGCAAGAAGCCGGTCACGGAAAGATAACAGAGGAACAAGTTTGTTACCCCTTAGCAACAAACCTTCATGTAACCACAACTCATCCCACACTTTCTTGTAAGGTAAAATGGAAGTGCCACAATAATCCTTCAGTTTCCGAGTCTCCAGTAGATTTATCACATTAGAAAGATCTTCATCTTTACTTAACTCTTCACGCCATTCACCTTCTAAAACACACCCATCTGTTATAGTACAAACTTGTACCTCTTCATCCGTCCACCACGACATGCTATCACACTCATCAATAACATCATCAGACACTAACCTAGACAAGCAATCTGCCATCTTGTTGTCACATCCTGGAACATATTTCACCGTAAAATTATAATCTTGGAGCCCAACTATCCACTTACAAATGCGAGAAGAAACGTTATCTAAACCCTTCTTCCCAAATATTTGTTGCAAAGGTTTATGATCGGATAGTACTTCAAAAGAAGTTCCCCAAAGAAACTGTCTAAATTTCTTAATGGCCCAATAAATTGCGAGAGCTTCTTTCTCAATAGTAGAATAATTAAATTCTGCACCACGTAAAGTGCGAGAAGCAAACGCAACCGTGGTTTCAAATGCCTTTCTCAGTTGCTTCAATACACATCCCAACCCCTTATCAGATGCATCAGTGATAAGGTGACACAGAAGACCAGGTTGGAAGCTACTAAGAGATTGGGCAGAAGAGAGTACTTCTTTAAGATCCTGAAACTCCATCTCACAATCCTTTGACCAAACAAACTCACTCCCCTTCTTGAGTAAAAATCTAATAGAGTTTGATCTTTTAGCAAAGTTGGGAATGTACCTAGCATAGAATTCTGCCATGCCTAAAAAGATCTGAATATCTTTCTTACAACTCGGAGTAGACAAATCTGCAATAGTACATACTAGATCATCTTTCGGCTTAACACCATCACCTGAAATAACATGTCCTAAATACGTTTTTTGAGACTGACCAAATTTACACTTTTCTTTTTTCAGTGTAATGCCCTTGGCTCTGAACAGCGAAAGAACACTTCCCAATTTATTGATATGTTCTTCATGAGTGTTGGTGAACACAAGAACATCGTCTTGGAAAAAACACACACCCCGCAACCCCCCTAAAACATCTTGCATTAGTCTCTGAAATACAGCTGCTGCTGAACATAACCCAAATGGCATACGATTATATTTGAAAACACCAAAGGGAGTAATAAAAGAGGTGAGAAGTTTAGAATCTTCAGTCAGTTGCACTTGGTGATACGCAGAAGTTAGGTCAAGGGTAGAAAAAACTTTTGCATCTCCTAATGAACTTATCATTTCATTGATGTTCGGTAATGGAAATCTTGCTTGTTCAGGTTGTGAAGATCAATACACAGTCTAATGTCTCCAGAATGTTTGGTCGCAACCACTATGGGAGCTATCCATTGTGCTGCTTCTACTTCCTGGATAATTCCACTGTCTTTAAGCCTTTCAAGTTCTTCCTTCACCTTAACTTTTAAACTTATAGGAATGTTTCGTACTTTTGAAACTATGGGTTGTGCATCTTTTCTCAAAACAATCCGATGTTTGTAGCCCTTTATGCAACCTACTTTGGCACTAAATACATCAGGATATTCATTCCATAATTGCCGTTCAAGATCCGACAACTGTTGCACCGTAACCTGTGGCACTGCATTAGGGTTCAAAACAATTCCCAATTCCTTCTGATGAGGCCAACTTAAAATGGTATCTCCAACCATTGGAACGTAAATTTTCCCTGTTATTTCATTTCCTTTGAAATTAATCTTTGCATTAAAGTATCCTTTCAATTCAATAGGTTTGCCACCATATGAAAAGGGCAAAACATCAGGTGACAGCAGATCAACTTTACCTTCAAAGGATGTCTTATAATCTTCCACTGACACAAGAGATAGTTTGGCACCAGAATCCATCATCATTGTGATAGGAATTTCATTTATCATAACAAGGTCTCTTGAATACTCACAACGAACAGTGGAAATGCAGTTAACATCGTTTACTATTTGTAAGATGAAAGGTTGATTATCATTATTATCTGACACTTCATTATTTTTTACGTTGACTGTATTAGAGGATTTACAGCACTTAGCGAAATTACCTTTTTTGTTGCATTTGTTGCAGACGACATGAATAGCTGGACAGTCTTTGAAGTTCGCTAGATGAGAAGGTGACCCACATCTAAAGCAAAATGTTTTAGTTTTGTTCTTTAAGTTAATGGAGTTTTTAGGCTTTACATCAATTTTATTTAAAGAAGAAGAAGCTTTGGAATTCTTTAAGGTTTCAATACAAGCTTGAGAATGTTCAATATGTTTGGCAGCTTTCAACACCTCATCAAGAGAAGGATCACTCTTGGACCATAGAGCTTCCCTAATTTGATCACACTTGCATTCTAACATAAATTGGTCTCTAATGCGTTCTTCAATAGTAGTACCACAATTGCAAAGAGAAGCTAGTTTACGAAGTTTCGTTATATAATCTTCTATAGATTCTTCATCCATCTGTTTACTTTTGCCAAAATAAAACCTTTGTAGGAGAATTGATACTTTAGGTAAGAAATGTCTGTCAAGGAGAAGAAGAGTTTCATCAAAATCATTTAAAGGAGCATCACCAACTGCTCCGTCCAAATTTGACACTGCAGGTAAAGTGTCTAATATTTCTTGCCCTTCCGCACCTAAGCAATGTTGTAGAAGTGATGTCTTCTTTTCAATAGATAAATTGGTTCCACAAACCTTTAAGTATGTTAAAAAAACGTTTTTTCCATTTTGGCCAAGGAATTGTCGGATCACCAGGAGAAGATAAGAAAAAAGGAGGAGGAGAAATGTTCTGCATTATAGAAAATCAGAAAAATAAAGATGAAAGAAAGTCAGTGTAGGAATAACAGAACTGAAGAAAAAGAGAAATAAAGGGAGAAAGAGAAAACCGTACCAAACTGAAATTCAAAGAAAAGGAAAGTTGTAATGCTATGAAAGAAATTAACAAGAAAAAATGAACAAGGAAAAGAAGTAGTGAAAGAAGGAGTGAGAACGATGTAAGCAGATTAATTGTTACAAATAATGTAACAATTTATGCAAAATATACGATTTGCAAAACAATAGAAACAAAAGTGCAGGAGTAAGATTACTAATATGCCAAAATATGCGCACTAGAAATGAAACACTGGCCACATAAGCACAGATACGATCTTCTTTAATATTAAAAGAACACTGACTACATGCGGAAGCGCACACAACTAGAAAAAACAGGTGTATACACACAAAAACGCGAGAATACAAGTCTGCGCATTTAAATAGTAACTCTAGCGGCAAAACAAGCCGCAACATAAAATTAAATGAAAGCGTTCCTCGTTGCCTGGTAACTGCATGCGCGGCCAAGCAACGAGAGGTTTGTTCTCGCCGCGTGAAGAAAAAAAGCTTTCCTCGCTGTCTGAAAACCGCGCGCACGTAATACAAGTAGTGAAGGAACAACGCTTTCCTTGTTGCCCGGAAACCGCGCGCACGCGGTCGAGCAGCGTGGATAAAAGTAAACAATATTAAAAGGAAACAACTTAGCGGCACAGTTAAGATTGCAGGGGAAAGGTAATTAGAAGGCTAGAAGGCGAATAAAGAGAACAGGCAAGGTGAAATAGCAAGAATGAAATAAAAGAAAACTGAATAAGAGAATAGCAAAAAGGGAAAATTAGCAAGAGAAAAAGAAGAAATATGTAAGAAAAAAAAACTAGCAAAACAGATAGTTAAAAGAAAATGAATACAAATAAAAGCATATAAAGTAAGATTAGGTGATCTACAATACCAGAGCCAAAAATAGACTAGAGTTCCTGTTTCAGGACTGAGGTTCGCCAGCTCTTCGCCAAAATGTGGTATCAATGATGGTGATGGGAACAGGTCCACGCAGATGATGTTGATAACAGCCTTTTATTCAGTACAAGTTTCTCAAGTAAAATAACAGGAACTCCAGCCTTCCATAAAACCTCCAGCACCTTCAACTGTCCAGCACGGAATGCTGACCAGCTGAGGGAGATACTAAATGCCGCAGGTGAAGCTGGAATATACCAAATAAATCCCAAACAATACAGATACCCCTAAAACATAGAAATGCTACAACAAAACACTACCTACAATATAGTTCTAGAAATAAACACAATACTACACCAAGTCCTTGCCTCCCCACGCTAGACTGCAGTGCTGGGTACCGCGTGATTTGCAGCTGCTCCGGCTCCTGTGCACTCTTCCAGGATTTCCTTTGTGCACAGCCAAGCCTGGGTCCCCGACACTCTAACCTGCAGTGCACAACCTCCTGAGTTGTCCTCCGGCGTCGTGGGATCTCCTTTTGTGACTTCGGGTGAGCTCTGGTTCACTCCTCTTCGTAGTGCCTGTTCCGGCACTTCTGCGGGTGCTGCCTGCTTCTGTGAGGGCTCCTTGTCTTGCTGGGCGCCCCCACAGTCTCCTCACACAATTGGTGAAATCCTGGTCCCTCCTGGGCCACAGCAGCATCCAAAAACCCTAACCGCGACCCTTGCAGCTAGCAAGGCTTGTTTGCAGGCTTTCTGCGGGGGAACACCTCTGCAAGCTTCTTCACGACACGCGACATCCATCTTCCAAAGGGGAAGTTCCTAGTCCTCTTCGTTCTTGCAGAATCCACAGCTTCTACCATCAGGTGGCAGCTTCTTTGCATCCTCAGCTGGCATTTCCTGGGCATCTGCCCAATCTCGACTTTGTCGCAACACTTGGACTTGGTCCCCTTGTTCCACAGGTACTCTCGTCCGGATATAAACCTTTGTTGCATTGCTGGTGTTGGTCTTCCTTGCAGAATTCCCCTATCACGACTTCTGTGCTCTTTGCGGAACTTAGGTGCACTTTACACCTAATTTTCAGGGTCTTGGGGTGGGCTATTTTTCTAACCCTCACTGTTTTCTAACAGTCCCAGCGACCCTCTACAAGCTCACATAGGTTTGGGTCCATTCGTGGTTCGCATTCCACTTTTGGAGTATATGGTTTGTGTTGCCCCTATACCTATGTGCTCTCATTGCAATCTATTGTGACTGTACATTGCTTGCATTGCTTTCTATTGCTATTACTGCATATTTTTGCTATTGTGTTCATATATCTTGTGTATATTTTCTATCCTCATACTGAGGGTACTCACTGAGATACTTTTGGCATATTGTCATAAAAATAAAGTACCTTTATTTTTAGTATATCTGTGTATTGTGTTTTCTTATGATATTGTGCATATGACACCAGTGGTATAGTGGGAGCTTTGCATGTCTCCTAGTTCAGCCTAAGCTGCTCTGCTAAGCTACCCTTTTCTATCAGCCTAAGCTGCTAGAACACCTCTTCTACACTAATGAGGGATAACTGGACCTGGTGCAGAGTGTAAGTACCCCTTGGTACCACTACAAACCAGGCCAGCCTCCTACATTGGTTGTGCAGCAGTGGGATAAATACTTGCAACTACTTACCACTTTGTCATTTTGTACTTTTCATAAGAGAAAAATATACAAAACAAGTTCAGTGTATGTACACCTAACCAAAAAGTTTTGCTTTTCTTCTCTTACTCTATTGCTAAGTACTGAAAAGTACCTCTAAAACTTTCAAAAAGTTCTAAAAAAGTTGAAAACGTTTTTTTTCTGTTTCCTTAAAAAGTTCTGAAACTTTCTCTTTCTTGTTCTGTCCCTTAAACCTTTTTCTATCATGTCTGGTACAGGTCCTACTCTTGATCTGGCCAGCACTGCTTATGACCACCTTAACTGGAAAGGTGTAAGGAGTCTCTGCATTGATAGAGGTTTAGGGGTAGGGAAGAATCCCTCTAGAGAATTGTTGATTAAGATGCTCATTGAAAATGATAAGGCCCTAGGTGGCACATCAGGTGAGAAATTAGCAGATGGTTCACACTCTGATTCTGGGGTAGCCCCAGTAAGAATGTTTGAGGGTTTTCTTTCCATCCTGCCCCTTAGCAGGCCACCTAGCATCACTGGTACTAATGTGAGCTCTCATCACAGTAGGGGTTTCACTCCTGCTGGTCAGGTTGTTAGAGTGCCAACTATTAGAGACAGGTCTCCCTCTGTTCATTCACACCATTCTTCTGTGTCTAAGCATGCCCAACCCACCCACCCTGATGACAGAATGTTAGAAAGGGAGCTCAATAGATTGAGAGTGGAAAAGACCAGGCTGAAGCTTAAACAGCAACAGCTGGCTCTAGACAGGGAAACTTTAGACTTAGAAAAAGAAAGGCAGAGGTTGGGGTTTGACCCCATGGTGGCAGCAGCAGTATTACAGATAGTAATCCTGTGAAAGAGCATGATTCTAGGAATTTGCACAAGATAGTTCCCCCTTACAAGGAGGGGGATGACATTAACAAGTGGTTTGCTGCACTTGAGAGGGCCTGTGTTGTACAGGGGGTCCCTCAAAGGCAGTGGGCTGCTATCCTATGGCTATCTTTCAGTGGAAAGGGTAGGGATAGGCTCCTTACTGTAAAGGAAAGTGATGCCAATAATTTTAGAGTTTTAAAGAATGCACTTCTGGATGGTTATAGCTTAACCACTGAACAATACAGGATTAAGTTCAGAGAGACCAAAAAGGAGTCTTCACAAGACTGGGTAGACTTTGTTGACCATTCAGTGAAGGCCTTGGAGGGGTGGTTACATGGCAGTAAAGTTTCTGACTAAGAAAGCCTGTATAACTTGATCCTGAGAGAGCATATTATTAATAACTGTGTGTCTGATTTGTTACACCAATATCTAGTGGACTCAGATCTGACCTCTCCCCAAGAATTGGGAAAGAAGGCAGACAAATGGGTCAGAACAAGAGTGAACAGAAAAGTTCATACAGGTGGTGACAAGGATGGCAAGAAGAAAGATGGTGAGAAATTTCAGGATAAGCATGGGGATAAGGGTAAAACCAAAGATCCTTCTTCAAATCCTAAACACTCTTTAGGGGGTGGGGATAAAACAAATTCTTCCTCTTCTTCACAACCCGCACACATTAAAAAGCCTTGGTGCTTTGTGTGTAAAAACAGAGGCCATAGGCCAGGGGATAAGTCCTGTCCAGGTAAACCCCCTGAGCCTACCACCACTGATACATCAAGCTCTAGGGCCCCTAGTAGTAGTGGTAATAGTGGTGGGGCTGCTGGCAACAGTCAAACTAAGGGTGTAGTTGGGTTCACTTATGGGTCCATCATAGAAACTGGGGTAGTCAGTCCCAAGACAGTTTCTGTCACACCTAGTGGCATTAGCCTTGCCACACTGGCTGCTTGTCCCCTTACAATGGGTAAGTATAGGCAGACAGTTTCAATAAATGGTGTTGAGGCCCAGGCCTACAGGGACACAGGTGCCAGTATCACTTTGGTGACTGAAAACCTAGTGGCTCCTGAACAACAGATCATTGGACAGCAGTATAAGATTATTGATGTCCATAACTCCACTAAGTTTCTTCCCTTAGCTATAGTTCAGCTTAGTTGGGGTGGAGTTACTGGCCCTAAGCAGGTGGTAGTATCACCTAGCTTACCTGTAGATTGTCTCTTAGGTAATGACCTAGAGGCCTCAGGTTGGGCTGATGTAGAGTTTTATACCCATGCAGCCATGCTGGGTATCCCTGAGGAATTGTTCCCTCTCATTTCTACTGAAATGAAAAAGCAAAGGAGAGAAGGCCTAAAAACTCAGGATCCCTCTCCAGCAACAGGTAAAAAGGGTATCACTGTATCCCCTAACCACCCTGCCATTCAGGATACCATTCCTGTGGTGGGAGAAACCTCTCCTGGGCTGGCACCTATTCCAAGGGAACCATCAGCTGGCATAGCTGTACTCCCTGAGGTGGAAGTACCTCTCTGTGGGATAACTCATATTGGTGAGAAAAAGAGCACCATTTTAGTTAACATGGAGCATCCCTCCAACCCTCCCAGAGAAACGTCATTGCAGAAACCCTGCTCTGCCTCACAACACTTAGGACAGCATCCCTGCCCTAGTGTGGAGCTCATAGGGCAGCATCCCTGCCCTGCTCCAACTCAAGAGAAACAGCATCCCTGTTCTCTCTTCCAGTCATATGGACAAAGCTTTTGCCCAGCTATGGCTTTTCTGAGACAGCATCCCTGTCTGGCATTCTCATCACTAGAAATAGGTTCAGTGGATAATTCCCACTGCTCTAAACTAAAACTTACTGATAGAAACTCTGAAAATATATCTTCACATTGTTGCTTAGTTAAAAAAAAAAAACCAGGGTGGTTTACATCCCCACAGGGAAGTAACCATATAGTGGATGATAAAGGGAGTAACCAGTCTATTGCAGAGCTACTCTCTACTTATCACTACTTAGACAATAAAGTCTCAACTGGCCAAGGTTAGCCTTATTGTCCTTCGTTTGGGGGGGGGGTTGTGTGAGAAAGTAGCCTCTTTCTAGCCTTGTTACCCCCACTTCTGGCCTGTTTGTGAGTGTATGTCAGGGTGTTTTCACTGTCTCACTGGGATCCTGCCAGCCAGGGCCCAGTGCTCATAGTGAAGACCCTATGTTTTCAGTATGTTTGTTATGTGTCAATGGGACCCTGCTAGCCAGGACCCCAGTGCTCAAAAGTTTGTGACCTATATGTATGTGTTCCCTGTGTGATGCCTAACTGCTAACCAGAACCTCAGTGGTTATGCTCTCTCTTTACAAATTGTCACTAACAGACTAGTGACCAATTTCACCAATTCACATTGGCATACTGGAACATCCTTATAATTCCCTAGTATATGGTACTGAGGTACCCAGGGTATTGGGGTTCCAGGAGATCTCTATGGGCTGCAGCATTTCTTTTGTCACCCATAGGGAGCTCTGACAATTCTTACACAGGCCTGCCACTGCAGCCTGAGTGAAATAACGTCCATGTTATTTCACAGCCATTTACCACTGCACTTAAGTAACTTATAAGTCACCTATACAGTATGTCTAACCTTTACCTGGTAAAGGTTGGGTGCTAAGTTACTTAGTGTGTGGGCACCCTGGCACTAGCCAAGGTGCCCCCACATCGTTCAGGGCAAATTCCCCGGACTTTGTGAGTACGGGGACACCATTACACGCGTGCACTATACATAGGTCACTACCTATGTATAGCGTCACAATGGTAACTCCGAACATGGCCATGTAACATGTCTAATATCATGGAATTGTCACCCCAATGCCATTCTGGCATTGGGGAGACAATTCCATGATCCCTCAAGTCTCTAGCACAGACCCGGGTACTGCCAAACTACCTTTCCCGGGGTTTCACTGCAGCTGCTGCTGCTGCCAACCCCTCAGACAGGTTTCTGCCCTCCTGGGGTCCAGCCAGGCTTGGCCCAGGAAGGCAGAACAAAGGACTTCCTCAGAGAGAGGGTGTTACACCCTCTCCCTTTGGAAAAAGGTGTCAGGGCTGGGGAGGAGTAGCCTCCCCCAGCCTCTGGAAATGCTTTGATGGGCACAGATGGTGCCCATCTCTGCATAAGCCAGTCTACACCGGTTCAGGGATCCCCCAGCCCTGCTCTAGCGCGTAACTGGACAAAGGAAAGGGGAGTGACCACTCCCCTGACCGGCACCTCCCAAGGGAGGTGCTCAGAGCTCCTCCAGTGTGCTCCAGACCTCTGCCATCTTGGAAACAGAGGTGCTGCTGGCACACTGGACTGCTCTGAGTGGCCACTGCCAGCAGGTGACGTCAGAGACTCCTTCTGATAGGCTCTTACCTGTGTTGCTAGCCTATCCTCCTTCCTAGGTAGCCAAACCTCCTTTTCTGGCTATTTATGGTCTCTGCTTTGTGGAATTCTTTAGATAACGAATGCAAGAGCTCATCAGAGTTCCTCTGCATCTCTCTCTTCACCTTCTGCCACGGAATCGACCGCTGACTGCTCAGGAAGCCTGCAAAACTGCAACAAAGTAGCAAAGACGACTACTGCAACCTTGTATCGCTGATCCTGCCGCCTTCTCGACTGTTTTCCTGGTGGTGAATGCTGTGGGGGTAGTCTGCACTAGAAGCTCAGACGAAATCTCCCGTGGGACGACGGAATCCTCCCCCTGCAACCGCAGGCACCAAAAGAACTGCATCACCGGTCCTCTGGGTCCCCTCTCAGCACGACGAGCGTGGTCCCAGGAACTCAGCAACTCTGTGCAAGTGACTCCCACAGTCCAGTGACTCTTCAGTCCAAGTTTGGTGGAGGTAAGTCCTTGCCTCCCCACGCTAGACTGCATTGCTGGGTACCGCGTGATTTGCAGCTGCTCCGGCTCCTGTGCACTCTTCCAGGATTTCCTTTGTGCACAGCCAAGCCTGGGTCCCCGACACTCTAACCTGCAGTGCACAACCTCCTGAGTTGTCCTCCGGCGTCGTGGAATCTCCTTTTGTGACTTCGGGTGAGCTCCGGTTCACTCCTCTTCGTAGTGCCTATTCCGGCACTTCTGCGGGTGCTGCCAGCTTCTGTGAGGGCTCCTTGTCCTGCTGGGTGCCCCCACTGTCTTCTCACGCAATTGGCGACATCCTGGTCCCTCCTGGGCCACAGCAGCATCCAAAAACCCTAACCGCAACCCTTGCAGCTAGCAAGGCTTGTTTGTGGTCTTTCTGCAAGCTTCTTCATGACGTGGGACATCCATCCTCCAAAGGGGAAGTTCCTAGTCCTCTTTGTTCTTGCAGAATCAACAGCTTCTACCATGAGGTGGCAGCTTCTTTGCATCCTCAGCTGGCATTTCCTGGGCATCTGCCCAATCTCGACTTTGTCGCAACACTTGGACTTGGTCCCCTTGTTCCACAGGTACCCTTGTCCGGAAATCCACCTTTGTTGCATTGCTGGTGTTGGTCTTCCTTGCAGAATTCCCCTATCACGACTTCTGTGCTCTTTGGGGAACTTAGGTGCAGTTTACACCTACTTTTCAGGGTCTTGGGGTGGGCTATTTTTCTAACCCTCACTGTTTTCTTACAGTCCCAGCAACCCTCTACAAGCTCACATAGGTTTGGGGTCCATTCGTGGTTCGCATTCCACTTTTGGAGTATATGGATTGTGTTGCCCCTATACCTATGTGCTCTCATTGCAATCTATTGTGACTGTACATTGCTAGCATTGCTTTCTATTGCTATTACTGCATATTTTTGGTATTGTGTACATATATCTTGTGTATATTTGCTATCCTCATACTGAGGGTACTCACTGAGATACTTTTGGCATATTGTCATAAAAATAAAGTACCTTTATTTTTAGTATATCTGTGTATTGCGTTTTCTTATGATATTGTGCATATGACACCAGTGGTATAGTGGGAGCTTTGCATGTCTCCTAGTTCAGCCTAAGCTGCTCTGCTAAGCTACCCTTTTCTATCAGCCTAAGCTGCTAGAACACCTCTTCTACACTAATAAGGGATAACTGGACCTGGTGCAGAGTGTAAGTACCGCTTGGTACCACTACAAACCAGGCCAGCCTCCTACACCCACACTGTGCTGGATAATGTGGGTGTTTATCAGTCCCTCACAGTGCTGTTCTGTTGCTGAATACTGGGGGCAGTCATTACTAGCCTTTACTATGCATCATCTTAACATGTACTCAAGTATTCTCTCTGTTGGATATAAAGAAATGCAAAATCAAAAGTTGGGACATACTATGGGAGACGTTGCTAATTTACATTTTAACTAAATCAAGTCTCTAACAACATTGCATATTGTGTGCAAACGATAACAGTTGTTGAAGAAATCACCACCATGTTTTGAAAATGAGCAAAGAATGTTTCTTGAATGAACTTCACTATCTATACCATTGCAAAGGTAACTAAAGAAAATAAAAGGCAGCCAAACTTGAAATTGGAAAACGAAACGATAAAATGAAAAAGATAAAACCAATTTGTATTTTTTTCACCTATAACTGCTTTGCCCACACCTACAAATTATAAATGAACTCAAAACAAAAATGTAGATATAATACTTAATGAGAACATTTAACAGAATAGGAAACATGTTCTGCACGGTGCTCTTAAGTAAGACAAATCACATTTATTTGATCAGCATGGACAGTAAGTTTAATTAAAAATCTTTGCTAGCCGTGTGTTTAGGATTACCCTGATTACTTATTGGTAATCCTCATTACTCTTAGTCCTACATGTCCTTGACCCAGTCAAAAAAACATGAGATAGTATCCAATCATAGACAGGAAACCAAACATGCTTACTGACACCACCCGCCCTCCTGCTAAGGGCTATAACGTGCCAACTATACTGTTATAATAATAACAAAAAGTACCCCTTCATATGGCGCCTTCGAGCCATAAAGTAACCTTTACTTCCATCTCCACTGCTCCATCTCCTCACAGACAGTGCCAGCCTTCTCGACATTCTAACCCGAGCTCTTGTCGACTCCTGGAATGCACTAACACTCATGGGGAAAAGGAGAGTAGGGACATACTACAACTAAATATTAGTCTTCCAACGGATTTACAATTGTACTCCTAAGGATTAAATACCAAATTCATAGTCTTCATGCCCAACAGGAGCACATATTTGTCTACCACTTGTTCTTTTAAAACAGACTCCTTCATTTCTTTGACTTGATGTGTTTTCCATTCCATAACGAGTTTCACAGCTGTTTCTTCCATTGGGGCTAGAAGGTGGTTTGTGTTTGACCAGACTATCCATACTCTAGCATTGGCCATTGTCCATGACAACTACATTATGTTTGACATTAACAATATGTATAGGTTCCAGATATTTCATACCGGTTCCCGCCTTCCCCCTCGGTTTTTTCACATACACCCAGTCATCCACTTTCCACAGTTGAGGTTTTGGGCCATATTTTAAGTCATAATATCTTTTATATCTATTTTGGTGCAAGGTGATTTTATCTTTTGTAAGGGAAAAGATATGCACCATCTTGACCCCTCCTCCTAACCAAGAGGGAACATTTTTGGTGCTGGGTTTCCTGTCTTTTAAAGCTGAGAAAAGTGATATTTTAGTTATGGAATTAGGAGTGGTGAGGTAAGCCCATAGCATGTGTCGAATTGCATTCTCCACGTCTATGTGATTTATGCTGGCCAGTTAAATACACTCCTTGACCATGAAGTTAACTCTTTCAACTAGACCATTTGCCTGTGGGCAATACAAAGCAGTGTTAAGGTGAGTAATGCTGAGGTGTGTGAGAAAATCCACCATTGCTGATGACGTTAATTGAATCCCGTTATCAGTAACTATAGTAGCTGGTATACCCTCAGCTGCAAATATGTCTTTTAGAAAATTGATGGGTGACTCAGTTGTAATTTGATTAACCATTTTTACAGTAATCCAATGCGAATGGTAGTCAACTAATACAAATGCAAAGCGTTTTACCACTCCTGACATATTAACAGGTCCAACTATATCAAGAGCTAACTTTTCCCAGGGTTTATCCAGAATGGACACTGGATAAATTGGGACTTTGCGGGCTACTTTAGATTTGTCACTATTTGCACATATTGAGCAATCCTTGACCTTGGCTTCAATCATTGAATCCATATTAGGGAATACATACTGTTCCCTAACACGTGATTTGGTCATGTTTCTGCCTAAATGACCCTCGTGGGCAAGATTGATGATTTTATTTCTTAGGTTTACTGGAGGTATGATTTTGTCATTCCTGTACAAGAAATTATTGTTTTCATTGATTTCGAATCTTATCTCCCAGTAACCTTTAATGAGATCTTCAACCTCATTTCTTGAGCTAGGCCAACCATGTTTTGCATACCTTTTCACCATGGATAAAGATTCATCTTGCAGTTTAGCAGAATTCCATTTCTTCTTAGTGATAGAAGCTGTACTCACAATCATGATGGGATACTCAGGTGTTAGATAATCTTCCTTTATATCTAAAGGAGCTCTGGACAAGAAGTCAGCTTCCGTATTATCATTACCAGGGACATATTCTACCTTAAAACAAAAACTTTTCAGACCCAGGATCCATCTGATGATCCTTGGAGTGCCATTGTAAGACCCTTTTGTGGAAAACATGTATACCAGGGGTTTGCGATCTGTTTGAAAGTCCAATTGTATGTCCCAAAGAAAGAATTTGTAGTGCTTAACTACCCAAAAACAAACTAATGCTTCTTTTTCTACTACCGAGTAATTGGATTCTGCTTTACTAAGGGCTCTGGATGCAAAAGTCACAATTCTTTCCTTACCCTCTATGATCTGAGAAAGGGTGGCATCTAAGCCCTTGCTGCTAGCATCTGTAGTTAGGACAGTTTTCCTTTTGTGATCGAAATTGCAACGGTGCGGTGCTGATAATATGGCCTGTTTTACATTTTGAAAAGCAACTTGATGGTTTACTGACCATTTATATGGAGTGTGACTTTTAAGTAAGTCTCTTAGGTTGTGCGTGAGTTCAGAAAAGTTCTTGACATATTTTGCCATGAACTCAGCGAGTCCCAAAAATTACTTGAGTTCATCTTAGTTCATGGGCACATTCGCTTTTCTGACTGCTTCCAGCAAGCACACTTTTGGTTTAAACCCATCTTTAGAGATGGTGTGCCTTAAATATTCCACAGTGCTCACTCCAATTTGACCTTTTTAATGTGAGTCCTGCTGCTTTTAATTTGTTTAGGACAGTTTTTAGATTTATTTTGTGTTTCTCCACCGTGGCTCCATATATTATAATATCATCTTGGAAGCATAAAGTTTTGGGAGCCCCACTTAAGATGCGCTGCATGATTTTCTTAAATACCGCCGTGGCAGAGGCCAACATGAAAGGCATTCTGTTAAACATACATGAACCTAAGGAGGTGGTAAACAAAGTTAGCTGTTTGGTTTCAGGATGTAATTCAACCTGGTGGTAGGCATTAGACAAATCGAGAACAGAGAAACACGTAGCTTCACCCATAGTGCTTAACATTTCTTGAATTCTAGGAAGAGGATGTCTTTCAATCCATATGCTTCTGTTTAAATCTCGTAAGTCAACACATACTCTGATGTCATTGCTATGGTTTTTCTTTGCAATAGCTATGGGGGCTAGCCAATGGGCTGTATTATTCCTATAGATTCTAATCTGTTAAATTATTTTTCAAGAACTTCTTTCATTAAATGGGGCATAGGTCTAGTTTTGTGTACCACAGGTCTAGAGCTTGATTTCAATTTAATTTTATATTGGAAGCCCTTCAACAACCCTAAATTCTTATTGAAAACCTCTGGACATTTCTGATATATTTGTTCACCAGACCTCGATTGATTGAAGACCATCACCTGCTCTGGGTTGTTAGGATCCCATTTAATTCTTAGCTCTTTTTGGTGTTGCCAAACTAACAAATTGGATTCTTCTTCTACTACATAAATTTTTCCTACTGTGGTACGGTTTTTGAATTTTATAAGGGATTTGAACATCCATTTGAGAGGAATGGGGTCTTCATTATATCCATTGGGCTTGATCAGGATTAAGTAAATGTATTGCCTCCTTATCTACCATTTTTCTATAATCTGAAACATTTATGAGGGTGAAAGGAGAGAAAGAGTCAGCAAATACTTTGATAGGATTATCATCAATGTATATTGTACATTCAGGGTATTGAGAGGAAGGGATTTCTTCATTTTGTACTTGAAAAACAATCCTCTCAACTTCTTGAGGGTTTTCCTTTATTTTCTTACAGTCAAATGGTTTGTCAGTTCTGGAAAAATCCCTGCATACCCTTGCAAAGTGACCTTTTTATTGCATTTTCTAGATGTGGCCGTTCTGGCTTGGCAGGAGTTCGAATTAACAAAAGGATTGTTGTTTCCGCAACTATAGCATTACTATTTGTTTGATGTAATTTGTCAATATTCTTTATTTTGAACACACTTTCATCTGCCTTATCTTCTTTAATTTTGGAAACGTGTTCAAGGGTGGGGATCTGATTTCTTGTAAACAAAGAGCAGCATGTTCAATAGATTTTTCAATCTCGATAGCCTCTTGTAAACATGATTGTTTTTGTAAAAACTTTTCTTATTTTTGTGTTATTAGTACATCGTACTAATTGATCTCGGATGAGTGAATCATTAAGATCCCCAAAGTTACACAAAGTGCCCAATCCTCTTAATGCAGCTATGTAATTTGTCACACTTCTTGTTTGCCTTGAGTGCAACAGGAACATTTATGACGTTCTAAAACAATGTTAGTTCTATCTCCAAATTGTTTTTCCAATTTAATATATGTGACAGATATTTTCATCGTGATCACCTTCTGGTAGTTCTGGTTCAGGTAAGGATTTGTAAATTTTCCTGCCATGCATCCCTAAGTTAAGTAATAAAATGTGTTGTTTCCTTACATAGCTACATTTGTCCCCTACTATAGCTATTAGGTAGGACTCAAACATTTTCACCACTCCTTCCATGGAATGTTTGGTTCCCCAATTTCATTTAAAAATAGAATAGGTTGACACATTCCTGCAGCAGCCATCGTGAATGCAAATGTCAATAATACTATTTAGGACAAAGAGTTTTGTAGCAAATACAAAACACTTGAGAATGTTATGTAAAATGGAAACTACAAAATAAACCACTGAAAAACACTTTTTGTAAACATGCACTCTAATTTGTGAATGTAAAAGACAACAGTTACTACACTGGAAGTCCTAAGGAGGCGCCTAAGGACAGCATAGCTAAGTTCATAGAATATTAGAGAATGCATACATGGTTGCCCATTAATACAGATGAAGAATGCATGGGTACAGAACACTTAACACAAAATAAAAATCATGAAATGTGCAGTACACCATATACTTGTCCAAATAAGAAGTGCACAATACAGCTGAAAATAAATCACACTTGAAATAAAGTAAGACACTGTCTAGGTTCTTTTTTTTTTAATTAAGTGGAAGAGGACGGTTATGAGGAAATGACAGGCCTGCGAACAGTCTGTGCCTGTCAGAGTAAAATCTTGATAAAGTTTCAGTCAGGAATCCGTGAAGCGGAAGGGGGCAGCAGCGAGGGAACAAACCATTCATAAAATGACAGGCTCCTGAGAGGCTGTGCCCGTCAGCGCGAAGATAAGATTTCCTGTCAAAAATCCACAGAATGTCTGCTCCGAAGTTTATTCATCGCTCGCTGGAAAATGACAGGTCCCTGACAAGGCTGAGCCCGTCACTGTAAAACTCCTGATAAAAATCTTCGGCACCCGTCACTATGTCATGAAATGACAGGCTCCTGAGAGGCTGTGCCTGTCAGATCGGAGGTGAGACTTCCTGTCAGAAAACCTCGGAATGTCTGCTCATTGGAAAATGACAGGCCCCTGACAAGGCTGTGCCCGTCACCGTAAAACTGCTGATAAAGATCTCCGTCACCCGTCACTATGTCATGAAATGACAGGCTCCTGAGAGGCTGTGCCTGTCAGATCGGAGGTGAGACTTCCTGTCAGAAAACCTCGGAATGTCTACTCATTGGAAAATGACAGGTCCCTGACAAGGCTGTGCCCATCAGCGTAAAACTGCTGATAAAGATCTCCATCACCCGAGAAGAAATATCGCTTGTCAGCCACAATGCAGGTAGAAATCTTCCCACATGTCTATTAAAGATGTGAGACAGTTCTGGTGATAATAACCCGCTGTGCCTGGCAGCAGACGAATGTCTCCTGAATCTGTGAACAAACCGTTCATGAAACGATAGGCTCCAGATGTGTCTGACAGCGTGCTGTTTCCTGTTTCAGCACAAGTAGAACTAAGACACAGTTTAAAAAATGTATGCAGCGCTTGACAACCAGCTACAGCTTCTTGATAGATTTATGGCGCTTGTTATATATGCGGAGATATCCGGCAGCAGTAAAATTGATAATGGTCAATGCAGAAGGCGTGATAACTCTGAAGAGCGTGGATGCTTATTTAAGCAGAGTAATCTAAGCAATATAGATATAGTACAGTACCTTTTAGGGTTGAGGCTGCGTCACATGCGCTTGCGGATGCGTTTTGCTAGCGAGACGCTTTAGGAATTAAAAAGGGCTCGGAGCCCCGTCCACGTCACGTCAGTGCCTTTCATTGTGGGCTTGCCTGTTAGAATCTACTTGATTTCATTAGTGGAAGGCACACATACGTCATGCCTTTTCCGGTGGTTAGCCCTCCTCGAGCGCATCGACCAAGTACAGAAAACATACGAGGCTCGCTGTTTTCCGTCCGGTTTGTGGACTACTTTTTCTCTATTTTTGCAGCGCGATCTCGCTTGGCAGAAGTCGAGCGCTTAGCATAATATCGACCCTGTTACACAGTTAATTGCACTTTTCCCGGTCACATACATAATTGCACTTTTGCTGATAGGTTTCATTACGAGTGAAAAGTCCGGATAGGAGTTTACAACGCTATTAACTCTAACACGAGCAAACGCTAGACCCGTTGCATTGCAAATGCTTGTTCTTTGTTTGTGGTGAACGCTTCAACAAAAAGGAAAAATTGAGTAATATGAAAGGGGTAGAGATGGAAGTGCCCACTTACACACTTCAACTCGTCGCCAGTGTTATGATAATAATGAAAAGTACTCCTTCATATGGCTCCTTCGAGTAGTAACCTTTATTTCCATCTCCACTGCTCCATCTCCTCACAGACAGTGCCAGCCTTCTTGACATTCTAACCCAAACTCTTGTCAACTCCTGGAATGCACTAACACTCAAGGGGGAAAGGGGAGTAGGGACACACTACAATTAAATATATACCATACTACTAAGTAAACTAACAAATATATAAATATAAATAACATGCTACTATTAATTACATTACAACATGTACCTTAGCACTCCCTGACATACCAAGCTACTGAAAGGCCTGATATCAGGAGGCTGAGTTGAGAACGTGTAGGACTAAGAGTAATGAGGATTACTGATAAGTAATCAGGGCATTACTTCTATGTCCCTCGTCTTCAACCCAGTCATAAGAACATGGGGCCAGATCTAGGAAGGCATTAGCGCCTCGCAAGGGGCGAAACACGCCGTTTGCGAGGCGCTAATGCCCTCACGCGATGCAGAAACACATATTGCGAGTCGGTACCGACTCGCAAAATGTGTTTCAGACTCGCAAATAGGAAGGGGTGTTCCCTACCTATTTGCGAGTCGCACCGCAATGTAAGTTGATTTGTGACCGCGAAAGCGGTCGCAAATCAACTCGCAGTTACCATCCACTTGAAGTGGATGGTAACTCATTCGCAAATGGGAAGGGGTCCCCAGGGGACCCCTTCCCCTTTGTGAATGCTCACAAGAATATTTTTTCAGAGCAGGCAGTGGTCCTATGGACCACTGCCTACTCTGAAAAAAACCGAAACTAAAAGGTTTCGGTATTTTTTCTATTTGCAGCTCGTTTTCCTTTAAGGAAAACGGGCTGCAAAGAGAAAAAAAAAAAACTGCTTTATTGCAAAGCAGTCACGGACATGGAGGTCTGCTGTCTCCAGCAGGCCACCATCCCCGTGAGTGCCTAGACTCGCTATGGGGTCGCAAACTGCGACCCACCTCATAAATATTTATGAGGTGGGTCTTTGCGACCCCATAGCGAGTCGCAGAAGGTGTCTGAGACACCTTTCTGCATTCGCTTTTGCGAGGTGCAAATTGCAAGTCGCAGGGACTTGCAATTTGCACCTCGCAAAAGGGAACCTTCCTACATCTGGCCCATGATGTATACCAGAGCATACACCCAATACACCCAAATAAACTGCTGCATACCCCAGAGAATGGAATGCCATATCCAAAACCAAGGAAACAGGAGCAGGCCAGATGTATCAAAGATCTGGTTTGCATTTCTTAAATAGCGAATTTTAAGAAATCGCTATTTAAGACATGCAAAATAGGATGTATGAAATTTGCGATTGGATAATAGCGATTTCTTAAAATTCGCAAAAGCTATTACAGAATCGCAAATAGAGAATGCGACTCCATTCAACATAGGTGCAAATGGTTCTGCAATTCCCAATTTGCGAATTCCAGTTAGGAATTCGTAAATTAGGTAATTCAAACCCCAGGGTGGTGCTGGGGGCCTAAGGACCCTCTGATGCACCCCAAAAAAATATTTGCAGACATGTCGAGCACACACATGCCTTAGGGGCATTTGTGCGCTACATGTCAATTTTAAAAATGCATTTATAACGCATTTTTTTAATTTGCACATGCTTACCACCAAACTTTAATTTGTGGTAATTGCATTTCCTAAATGCCCAATTTGCGTTTAGGAAATGCTTGATACATGTGCTTTGGAAATCGCAAATAGGAATTCTCTATTTGCAATTTCCTATTTAGAGAACCGCAATTTGCGATCTCTAAATGGGGTCGCACTTCACTGCGAATGCCTTTCATACATTGTGAAAGGCACTTTTACATTTGCAAACGGACGAAATTTACGATTCACACCGTTTGCGAATGCAAAACCGTTTGATACATCTGGCCCAGAATCACTGAATGCATAGACAGCAGTCTACAGAGCTTCCAACATGGACAGTGCGTAGCCCATAAGAAACCCATCCAAAAGAACTGGACAACAGAACACGATTGAGAATAACAGTAGAGAGTAGAATACCCACTACCCACTGAAAAACTGTGGACTAGCAACCCTTGCCACACCAGAGTCCCCGCACAACCACCAAACAGCAGAGGTTCGTGGGACCAGCAGATGCATACCAGAAAACAGCAAACGGGAAAGAATCCCATCCAAAAACCCAAGGAGGGACCAGGGACAAATCCACACTAAGGGGAACAAAGAATTCAGTGGCCAGCAGGGTAAAGTTTCCACCACTGGTGCCCTGTCCATCCAGATCCATATGCAGAAAAGACTGAATAAGGGGAAAGGAAGGAAAGGCATACCTCAACATAGGAGTGTACCAAATGACAGGAAAGCCATTCTCCAAGTCCCCACATCCAGAGCTCTGGATCTGAAGGATAGTAGGAAAGCAGTGTTCCTGGAAGGGAAGTAATCCAACTCCGGACATCTGAACCTCCAGTAGAACAGGTGAACCCCTGGTGGATAGACATGGATCTCAAGAGGACAGAAAATAGCGGCTCAAGGCATCTGTTACCACAAAGCCTATACCTCAGATGTAGTGAGCGCAAATGGATGGGGATGAAGGACTGCCCAGCTTGCCACAGCACACGACACCTGAATGGGTGACTGATAAAGAGTGCTGCCCAGATGTTCTAGATATTCCACTGTCATTACCGTGCCTGCATCAACCATGACATTGTCATTAAACAGGGGTGACTCAAAATATCAGGGGCGGGGGCGTGGCCAACCAACATAGCCGACTGGGTGTGATCTCCGGAGGCTCCACTCAAGCCCCTTGCAGAGACATGATGCGAGGTGTCACGATGCGAGCCAGACACCTGAAATGCACCTAGGAAGGAGCAGGGAACACAACGTATCACAAAAACAGGCGCAAACATAGAAGAATCCACCAACATCAAGCCCTCCAGCGCCGGATCATGACAAATCAACATGGCGGTGGGCACGAAAAGCTGAGCCAGGCCCGCCGTGTTCAAAGCAGTTTGAAGCCCTGATTAAGGTACGACACCAGAGGAAAGTTGCCTGGATGCTCGGGCGGCCACGAGCCCAGATATGGGATTGGGACGCCTGGAGAAAGGCCCAGCTAAGCCACTGACTGGGGCAGAACAAGACAGGCCCAGAACCTGAAGTGGTCGCATTATAGAAATGAAAAGAGGTAGCCAGCACTGCGCCAGGTGAGCGCTGGGGAGAAGTAAGGTGAGCAATCCGACCCACCTGAACATCTAGTGTACCTAGGGCTTAGCGGCGACCCTGGGAGAGAGGCTAGAGGTCTACAGCCCGACTGCCTGACTCTAATGTGGCGCCCATCAAGCGATGCGCAGGGTGAAGCAAGAAGTAACTTGAGCACTGACCGTAATTTTACATAACCCCCACGCCAGACAGGTGCCAAAGATCACGCAACAGAGACGGAGCGGAAGAAGGCAGCGAAGGCCATGATCTCGAAGCATTTGTGGTAGGCCTCTTCTCTACCATCCTAGGTGACAAACACCCAGAGGTCCAACTGGAGCAAGTGTACCGGGTAGGGGTCCACACCGCAAGTGATGGGAGGAGAGCCAGAGACATCCTGGAGAAGGTGAGCTCCTTTAAGGTAAAGGAGCTGATCCGCCAGCAGGCGAGAAAATTAGACACCATCTCCTTTAAAGGTGCAGTATGCGCATTGTATCAAGATGTGGCATCAGCAACATTAGCCCGCAGACTGCAATCTGACCAGTCACAGAAAGCTTTAAGGGCCTCGAAATATCAGGTACAGATGGACATATCCCTTCGGCATTGCCTTTTATCTTGATAACATACAAACCACTTTACAGACATTGAGGAAGCTTTGGCCCTCCTGGATCTGCAGGAGAAGAGTACTAAAGAGACTACGGGACACTCGGATCGACTATAAAGGAGGGGGGGGAAAGCCACCTCCACAGACTCTTGGAAGCAACAGAGAAAGGGGAAAGGGAGCCACGGGAACAAAGGCCCACAACCAGTGTGACCAGTGGGAACGGATGACATGAGACACTTGAATACCGTAGATCCACTTTTAGTGGGCGTTCTAGGGGGTACCTAGTAGTGACCAATGGGTCACCTACATTAGGGTGGCTACACCCACTAAGTGACCACTTCCTGTGCGCAGAGGTCACTTCCCTACACCTGATTGGCTATTTTCCTTCCATGCAAGATGAAGGAAAATTAAATGGAGAGGTCACCTCACATGCAACACCTTAGGGGTGGTGCAAGCAGGGGCTGACCACTCCTCCTGTCCTTTGTCTGGTTTCCTGCTGTTGCTCCCACCAAAAGTGGGGGTTTGCAACGGGGGCTGCTATCTGCTGCTAGCAGCAGGCTTGGGGGTCAAGGCTCAAGGGCGGTAAGCCCTTTGAAGCTCGCTAGCAGGGCATTGCACATTCCTGAGGAAGGAGGTCTTTGCACCTCCTCCCAGGAAAGGTTTTTTTCTGGGGCCCAGAGAGCAGGATCTCTCACCCCAAGGGCTCAGAATTTTGTCTGGTGGTTGAAGGCTGGTTGTGACTGGCCAGCAACCATGCCAGGGTAGTTAGCTTTTGCAGGGGGCACCTCTAAAGTAACCCCAGGGTACATTTTACAATCAATCCAATACTGCTACCAGTTTGGATTTATCAATCTGAGTTGTTTGATACCAAACATCCCAGGGTTCAGAGTAGCTATCATGTAGCTGTGAAACTCGTACTGACCAGTGTCCAGCACATTCATTTAAAATGGCTGCTCTGTTGACTTACTATATCCCAGGTTTGACAAGGACACAGTAGGGGCATATTGCTCATGCAGCTATGTCCTCACATACAGTATAGTGCACCCTGCTTGAGGGCTAGAAGGCCTGTCCGAAGGGGTGAATTACCTATACTGCATGAAGTGTATAGTGGACAGGGCACACAGGGAGTGTGCCATGTTGAGTTTGTGTTTTAGGACTGCATCAGGGTACTCAGCCTGCAAAGGCAGTGCTTGGTGCATCTGGATGCATGGCCCTAGAGGGTGGCATAATCAGTGCTGCTGCCCTCAGGAGCCTACTCATACTACTCCATCCCCTGGGTACCTAAGTACCCATTTGCTAGGGACTTATAGTGGTAGTTAAGGGTGTATCCAGTTGTGCCAGTGCATCACAACAGTTTTGGAAAAGTGATCTGGCCCAGGGAACCTACTGAGCATTAACAATTTTGGGACTACATCAAAGACCAGGCAAAAAGTGGGGGCTAACCATGTAAAAAAGAGGCCTTTTGTCACACATGCCTATCTCAGACTGCACTTTGCATGATGGTAATTTCCTCGTACGATACATTGAGCTTACAGACAACGCATGTGTTGTAGCAAAACTGGGAAGTCTGAGTATAGGTCCTGCCCAGAAAAACCACAGCCACTCCTCATGCACCAAACCCCCAGTGCGGGATGCAAGGTGCTAAATAGTCGGCACAGGGAGAATAAGTGGATTCCCCAGAATCACAGGAGGTTGAGTCGAGGGCAGGAGTTGGACCTGGTTTCCCAGTCTTAAGGTTGGCAGCTGATGCCGTTACCCCACACGCACTGGTTCATGACTCCTTTGAAACCCACCTCCTCCCAGCATGCGAAACCAGTCTGCAGCCAACCCGTAAAGCACCAGACACCGCTGAACAACACACAGAAAGTTAGGTTCAGACTGCATTTCACCCAAGCTGGCGGACAATCGCTGTGCGGCCTGTATGGCGCGCGGAATTGAAGCCTGGCATTGGAACCCGCCCGCGTGCTACAGTACAAGCCGGCCACAATGCTAATCCAATGCCCCTCGTCGACTACTGCGGACACATTGCATCATCATCCGGAGACTGAGTGCGTGGCATGAGGTGACCTGTGGTGTGAGGAGGTCCTGAAGCTTCAGCGGCCGGAGACTGAGTGCGCGGCATGAGGTGACCTGTGGTGTGAGGAGGGTCCTGAGGCTGGCCGGAGACTGAGTGCGTGGCATGAGGTGACCTGTGGTGTGAGGAGGGTCCTGAGGCTGCAGCGGCCGGAGACTGAGTGCGCGGCATGAGGTGACCTGTGGTGTGAGGAGGGTCCTGAGGTTGCAGCGGCCGGAGACTGAGTGCGCGGCATGAGGTGACCTGTGGTGTGAGGAGGGTCCTGAGGCTGCAGCGGCCGAAGACTGAGTGCGCGGCATGAGGAGACCTGTGGTGTGAGGAGGGTCCTGAGGCTTCAGCGGCCGGAGACTGAGTGCGTGGCATGAGGTGACCTGTGGTGTGAGGAGGGTCCTGAGGCTGCAGCGGCCGGAGACTGAGTGCGCGGCATGAGGTGACCTCTGGTGTGAGGAGGGTCCTGAGGCTTCAGCGGCCGGAGACTGAGTGTGTGGCATGAGGTGACGTGTGGTGTGAGGAGGGTCCTGAGGCTGCGTCATGAGGTGACCTCTGCTGTGAGGAGGGTCCTGAGGCTGCAGCAGCCGGAGGCTGAGTGCGCGACGTGAGGTGACCTGTGGTGTGAGGAGGGTCCTGAGGCTGCAGCGGCCGGAGACTGAGTGCGTGGCATGAAGTGACCTGTGGTGTGAGGAGGGTCGTGAGGCTTCAGCGGCCGGAGGCTGAGTGCGCGGCATGAGGTGACCTGTGGTGTGAGGAGGGTCCTGATGCTTCAGCGGCCGGAGACTGAGTGCGCGGCATGAGGTGACCTGTGGTGTGAGGAGGGTCCTGAGGCAGCAGCGGCCAGAGACTGAGTGCGCGGCATGAGGTGACCTGTGGTGTGAGGAGGGTCCTGAGGCTGCAGCGGGCGGAGACTGAGTGCGTGGCATGAGGTGACCTGTGGTGTGAGGAGGGTCCTGAGGCTGCAGCGGCTGGAGACTGAGTGCGCGGCATGAGGTGACCTGTGGTGTGAGGAGGGTCCTGAGGCTTCAGCGGCCGGAGGCTGAGTGCGCGGCATGAGGTGACCTGTGGTGTGAGGAGGGTCCTGAGGCTGCAGCGGGCGGAGACTGAGTGCGTGGCATGAGGTGACCTGTGGTGTGAGGAGGGTCCTGAGGCTGCAGCGGCTGGAGACTGAGTGCGCGGCATGAGGTGACCTGTGGTGTGAGGAGGGTCCTGAGGCTTCAGCGGCCGGAGGCTGAGTGCATGGCATGAGGTGACCTGTGGTGTGAGGAGGGTCCTGAGGCCGCAGCGGCCGGAGGCTGAGTGCGCGGCATGAGGTGACCTGTGGTGTGAGGAGGGTCCTGAGGCAGCAGCGGCCGGAGACTGAGTGCGCGGCATGAGGTGACCTGTGGTGTGAGGAGGGTCCTGAGGCTGCAGCGGCCGGAGACTGAGTGCGCGGCATGAGGTGACCTGTGGTGTGAGGAGGGTCCTGAGGCAGCAGCGGCCGGAGACTGAGTGCGCGGCATGAGGTGACCTGTGGTGTGAGGAGGGTCCTGAGGCTTCAGCGGCCGTTGGCTGAGTGCGCAGCATGTGGTGACCTGTGGTGTCAGGAGGGTCTTGAGGCTGCAGCGGACGGAGACTGAGTGCGCGGCATGAGGTGACCTCTGGTGTGAGGAGGGTCCTGAGGCTTCAGCGGCCGGAGACTGAGTGTGTGGCATGAGGTGACCTGTGGTGTGAGGAGGGTCCTGAGGCTTCAGCGGCCGTTGGCTGAGTGCGCAGCATGTGGTGACCTGTGGTGTCAGGAGGGTCTTGAGGCTGCAGCGGACGGAGACTGAGTGCGCGGCATGAGGTGACCTGTGGTGTGAGGAGGGTCCTGAGGCTGCAGCGGCCGGAGACTGAGTGCGCGGCATCATGGCCGTGATCACAAGTCGCCTGTATCGCGGGGAGAATTCCTCCCTGTGACCGGGGAATGATCACCTCACTGAGCGGGAACACGGCCGCCCCGCTCCCAGACACCGCCAGAGCACCCCGAGCGGCGAGGCGTGGAGCTCCGCTATCACCGGCGCCCGCGGCCCGGCAGGAGGAGGAGGGCTGCACTGCGTTGGACGTGAAGGCCCGGCAGTCACCTCAGCGTCCCCCATATCCCGTCAGGGACAAGAAACAACACAGACGGCGCTGGGGTGCGGTTGGCTTGCTACAGCGCTTAGCAGCAGGCTGGGGGGGGTCCAAGCGCCTCCAGTGTTGTTTCCTGTCTGTGATTGGATACTGCCTCATGTTTTTAATGACTGGGTCGAGGACGAGGAGCGTTGAGGTAATTAACCGGGGTCAGCAATGGTTTTTGACAGTTTGCGGACGGGAAGGATATTTCCAGTTGTTTCAGCTGCAGTGATAGCGCCTCCGGGCGTTTATTACAGAACTGAACGCAATCACAGTTGTTGCAGACAGTTGGTCTGCCGCCGCTGACCCGGAAGTGGAGACTCCGCTGACATGCTATGAGAAGGATTGTCAATAACCACTGCTGGTGTTTGCTCCACCGCCACTGACCCGGAAGAGACTTTCCTGTCCTCCATTATAGCCTGAGATGCCGGAAGTGATGCATCCACTGCTTGTACTGCCTCTGCCGTCGCTGACCCGGTATGAAAGTCTCCGCTGGCCATGATTACAATAAGCGATGCTGAAAGTGATGTCAGGATCCGATGCTGGTGCTGTCTCTGCCACCGCTGACCCGGAAGAAGCAGCTCGGCAGTCCATGACAGTATTAAGATAGGTTGCCCTGTGCTGGAGACAAAATTGAACGTTTCAGCCTGAGTAAAAAACTATTTACTACATAGTCTCTCTTCTCTTGTTAAAACTCAAGGCTCAACGCGAGCTGCCTTACAACCGAGCACAGTAAAAGCATGTCGCAGCTTCATTCCATAAAACCGGAAACAGTGTAATTACGGGGACAAGGATTTCCTTTTCAAGGTCAGTGGTGGCAGAGACAGCACCAGCAGCGGATGCTGACATCACTTCCGGCCTCACTGTCAGTGTCCACCCCCGTCTGTCTGTGCAGTTATCTTCATCTTCAGACCCTCACAGACCCCCCAGACCCCAAATCAGCACCTGCCCCCCCCCCCAGCCCCAGGAGGAGGAGAGAGGCTGGAAATGTCTGCACAGGTTTCTGCCCAGGTAGGAGATTGTCAGCACCTTCTGCTGTGTTTGTAGAAATAGACTGAATAATCCTGGAGGAAATCTCTGCCAGGAGCCGGGCTGAGCTGGGCTCTTCTATCCGGGGACCTCTGGGGGGCTTTCCTCCCGGCCCTGGGGGTGTTTGACCCAAGGGTAGGTCGCTCCCCCTGCCGCTGCAGCTCCTCCAGGTTCCTGAGTTCCTGAGACCCACCTCACTGTAAGTACCCCCCACCTCCCAGCCCCTCGCTCTGCCCCGCGCTACTCACCCTCTCTCCTGCTTCTTTTCTTCTTCTCTTCTTCTCTGTTCTTCTGTTCTTCCTCCTCGCTCCTCGTCTGTAATCTTCTTCTGTACTCTTCTTTTCCCCGTCTTCTCTCTTCTTCTCTTCTTCCTCATCTTCTTCTGTGGTCTTCTGCCCTCTGTTCTTCGTTTTCTGTATCCTCTTCTGTGTTCCTCTGTGTTCCTCTGTGTTCTTCTGTATTCTTCTGTGTTCTTCTGTGTTCTTCTGTGTTCCTCTGTGTTTCTTCTGTGTTCTTCCGGTCTTCCTTTCTTCTCTCCTTCCGGTCTTCTCTCCTTCCGGTCTTCTGGTCTTCTGGTCTTCTGGTCTTCTGGTCTTCTGTTCTTCCGGTCTTCTGGTCTTCTGTCTTCGGCTCTTCTGCCTCCTCTGTCTTCTTCTCCCCACGCCTTCCCTCATCCCCCTCCCTCACTCGCATCCCCCTCTCTATCTCCCCTATCTAACCCGTTCACTATCTACCTCCCTCACTCCTCCTATCTACCTATCTCTCTATCTCTCTATCCCACTATCTAACTCCCTCACTCTGCACCTCCTCCTATCTTCCTATCTCTCTATCTATTTCTCTATCTCTCCCCCCCTCCCGCCACCCCCTCTATTACCTATCTCCCTATCCTCTCACTCTACCTCTCACCCTCACCCACCTCTACAACCCCCCTCCCCTATCTTCACAACCCTACTCCTATCTTTCTCCCTAATCTCCTAAACCTCCTAACACTCACCCCCCTCCACCCTTAAACCCCCCTCCCCCAGCTCTTCTCACTCTACCTGTCCCCCCCCTCCCTCGCGCTTTCCCGCCGCGACCTCCTGCACGCCCCCGCCCCCAGCTCCCATTCGCCCCCAGCTGACCCCTCCCCCCCCTCCTACCTCATATGGCGCCCGCTGCGCGACAGTGGTAGCGACCCTTGACCCAAGGGTAGGTCGCTCCCCCTGCCGCTGCAGCTCCTCCAGGTTCCTGAGTTCCTGAGTTCCTGTGACCCACCTCACTGTAAGTACCCCCCACCTCCCAGCCCCTCGCTCTGCCCCGCGCTACTCACCCTCTCTCCTGCTTCTTTTCTTCTTCTCTTCTTCTCTTCTTCTCTGTTCTTCTGTTCTTCCTCCTCGCTCCTCGTCTGTAATCTTCTTTTGTACTCTTCTTTTCCCCGTCTTCTCTCTTCTTCTCTTTTTCCTCATCTTCTTCTGTGGTCTTCTGCCCTCTGTTCTTCGTTTTCTGTATCCTCTTCTGTGTTCTTCTGTGTTCCTCTGTATTCTTCTGTGTTCTTCTGTGTTTCTTCTGAGTTCTACCGGTCTTCCTTTCTTCTCTCCTTCCGGTCTTCTCTCCTTCAGGTCTTCTGTTCTTCTGTTCTTCTGGTCTTCTGTCTTCTGTCTTCTGACTTCGGCTCTTCTGCCTCCTCCGTCTTCTTCTCCCCGCGCCTGCCCTCCTGCTCCTGCCTCATCCCCCTCCCTCACTCGCATCCCCCTCTCTATCTCCCCTATCTAACCCGTTCACTATCTACCTCCCTCACTCCTCCTATCTACCTATTTCTCTATCTCTCTATCCCACTATCTAACTCCCTCACTCTCCACCTCCTCCTATCTTCCTATCTCTCTATCTATTTCTCTATCGATTTCTCTATCTATCTATTTTCTCTATCTATTTCTCTATCTCTCCCAACCCTCCCGCCACCTCCTCTATTACCTATCTCCCTATCCCCTCACTCTACCTCTCACCCACCTCTACAACCCCCCTCCCCTATCTTCACAACCCTACTCCTATCTTTCTCCCTAATCTCCTAAACCTCCTAACACTCACCCCCCTCCACCCTTAAACCCCCCTCCCCCAGCTCTTCTCACTCTACCTGTCCCCCCCTCCCTCGCGCTTTCCCGCCGCGACCTCCTGCACGCCCCTGCCCCCCAGCTCCCATTCGCCCCCAGCTGACCCCTCCACCCCCCTCCTACCTCATATGGCGGCCGCTGCGCGACAGTGGTAGCGACTCTTGACCCAAGGGTAGGTCGCTCCCCCTGCCGCTGCAGCTCCTCCAGGTTCCTGAGTTCCTGAGTTCCTGAGACCCACCTCACTGTAAGTACCCCCACCTCCCAGCCCCTCGCTTTGCCCCGCGCTACTCACCCTCTCTCCTGCTCCTGCTTCTTTTCTTCTTCTCTTCTTCTCTGTTCTTCTGTTCTTCCTCCTCGCTCCTCGTCTGTAATCTTCTTCTGTACTCTTCTTTTCCCCGTCTTCTCTCTTCTTCTCTTCTTCCTCATCTTCTTCTGTGGTCTTCTGCCCTCTGTTCTTCGTTTTCTGTATCCTCTTCTGTGTTCTTCTGTGTTCTTCTGTGTTTCTTCTGTGTTCTTCCGGTCTTCCTTTCTTCTCTCCTTCTGGTCTTCTGGTCTTCTGTTCTTCTGTTCTTCTGTTCTTCTGTTCTTCTGTTCTTCCGTTCTTCCGGTCTTCTGGTCTTCTGTCTTCTGTCTTCTGACTTCTGACTTCGGCTCTTCTGCCTCCTCCGTCTTCTTCTCCCCGCGCCTGCCCTCCTGCTCCTGCCTCATCCCCCTCTCTATCTCCCCTATCTAACCCGTTCACTATCTACCTCCCTCACTCCTCCTATCTACCTATCTCTCTATCTCTCTATCCCACTATCTAACTCCCTCACTCTCCACCTCCTCCTATCTTCCTATCTCTCTATCTATTTCTCTATCGATTTCTCTATCTATCTATTTTCTCTATCTATTTCTCTATCTCTCCCCCCCTCCCGCCACCCCCTCTATTACCTATCTCCCTATCCTCTCACTCTACCTCTCACCCTCACCCACCTCTACAACCCCCCCTCCCCTATCTTCACAACCCTACTCCTATCTTTCTCCCTAATCTCCTAAACCTCCTAACACTCATCCCCCTCCACCCTTAAACCTCCCTCCCCCAGCTCTTCTCACTCTACCTGTCCCCCCCTCCCTCGCGCTTTCCCGCCGCGACCTCCTGCACGCCCCCGCCCCCCCAGCTCCCATTCGCCCCCAGCTGACCCCTCCCTCCCCTCCTACCTCATATGGCGGCCGCTGCGCGACAGTGGTAGCGACCCTTGACCCAAGGGTAGGTCGCTCCCCCTGCCGCTGCAGCTCCTCCAGGTTCCTGAGTTCCTGAGACCCACCTCACTGTAAGTACCCCCCACCTCCCAGCCCCTCGCTCTGCCCCACGCTACTCATCCTCTCTCCTGCTTCTTTTCTTCTTCTCTTCTTCTCTGTTCTTCTGTTCTTCCTCCTCGCTCCTCGTCTGTAATCTTCTTCTGTACTCTTCTTTTCCCCGTCTTTCTCTTCTTCTCTTCTTCCTCATCTTCTTCTGTGGTCTTCTGCCCTATGTTCTTCGTTTTCTGTATCCTCTTCTGTGTTCTTCTGTGTTCTTCTGTGTTCTTCTGTGTTCTTCTGTGTTCCTCTGTGTTCCTCTGTGTTCTTCTGTGTTCTTCCGGTCTTCCTTTCTTCTCTCCTTCCGGTCTTCTCTCCTTCCGGTCTTCTGGTCTTCTGTTCTTCTGTTCTTCTGTCTTCTGGTCTTCTGACTTCGGCTCTTCTGCCTCCTCCGTCTTCTTCTCCCCGCGCCTGCCCTCCTGCTCCTGCCTCATCCCCCTCCCTCACTCGCATCCCCCTCTCTATCTCCCCTATCTAACCCGTTCACTATCTACCTCCCTCACTCCTCCTATCTACCTATCTCTCTATCTCTCTATCCCACTATCTAACTCCCTCACTCTCCACCTCCTCCTATCTTCCTATCTCTCTATCGATTTCTCTATCTATCTATTTTCTCTATCTATTTCTCTATCTCTCCCCCCTCCCGCCACCCCCTCTATTACCTATCTCCCTATCCTCTCACTCTACCTCTCACCCTCACCCACCTCTACAACCCCCTCCCCTATCTTCACAACCCTACTCCTATCTTTCTCCCTAATCTCCTAAACCTCCTAACACTCACCCCCCTCCACCCTTAAACCCCCCTCCCCCAGCTCTTCTCACTCTACCTGTCCCCCCCTCCCTCGCGCTTTCCCGCCGCGACCTCCTGCACGCCCCCGCCCCCCAGCTCCCATTCGCCCCCAGCTGACCCCTCCCCCCCTCCTACCTCATATGGCGGCCGCTGCGCGACTGCGCCGCTGGCGCGCCAGAGGCAAGCCCGTCTGCGCCCGTCCGCGCCTGGCCCGCGCCCAGCGCCACGACCCCTGGTCCCCAGCTCTCCCAAGCCCCGCTGATCCGCTACGACCCCACCACCCTCCACGCCCTCAACCCTTCCAAGCTCACCCCAAACGCACCCATGGACCCTTCGTCTGCAACTCCTGCAAACGCATCTTCCACCACGCAACAACCACGACCACAAGCCCACGCGCCATCAACCACCTCAAGTGCATCCTAGTCAATGCTCGCTCCGTCCACAAACACGCCGTTGAACTCTGGGACCTCCTGGACTCCATATCACCGGACGTCGCCTTCATCACAGAGACCTGGATGAACGCCTCCTCTGCTCCAGACATCGCCACCGCCATCCCCAAAGGCTACAAGATCTCCAGGAAAGACCGCACCAACCAAGCAGGAGGAGGTATCGCCGTCGTCTTCAAAGACTCCATCAGCGTCACCACCTCCACCGAAGACACCCCTCTCGCCGCGGAACACCTGCATTTTCAGATTCACACCGACCCGAGGACCACCCTCAGAGGATCCCTCGTCTACCGTCCTCCCGGGCCACGCGCCCCTTTCAGCGACGCCATCGCCGACTTCATCTCCCCGCACGCCCTCGCCTCTCCGGACTACATCCTCATAGGCGTCCTCAACTTCCATCTGGAACAAAACAACGACCCCAACACCACCACCCTGCTCGACAACCTCGCCAACCTCGGCCTCAAACAACTGGTGAACACCGCCACCCACATCGCCGGACACACGCTCAACCCTATATTCTCCGCCAGCAAACACGTCTTCTTCAGCCACGCCTCCGCCCTATACTGGACCGACCACAGCTGCGTCCACTTCACATTCCGACGCGAGACCCGCCACCTCCGCACTCAACCCATCCCTCGTCGACAGTGGAACAAGATCCCTGAAGAGCAACTCTTCTCCGCACTCGCCGCCAACCAACCCACCCTCACCAGCGACCCCAACGACGCAGCCCTCAACCTCACAAACTGGATCTCCAACTGCGCAGACAACCTTGCTCCCCTCAAACGCACGCATCGACAGACCAACACCAAAAAACCTCTCTGGTTCTCTGACACCCTCAAAGAATCAAAGAAAACTTGTCGCGCCCTTGAGAAAGCCTGGCGCAAGGACCACACCGCTGACAACATGACCGCCCTCAAGAATGCTACCCGCGAACACCACCACCTGATCCGCGCTGCCAAAAGGAACTTTTTCACCGACAGACTGGACAAAAACAGACACAACAGCAGAGAACTCTTCAGCATCGTCAAGGAGTTCTCCAACCCCAGCGCCAACGCCAACGCCGTCACGCCCTCACAGGATTTGTGCGAATCCCTCGCCACTTTCTTCCATCGCAAGATCAGCGACCTCCACGACAGCTTCGGACACCAGACCCAACCAAACACCACCGAACCCGCATCCCCGGCCATCACCCTCAACAACTGGACCCACATCAATACGGAAGAAACCAAATCCATCATGAACTCTATCCACTCCGGCGCCCCCTCGGACCCCTGCCCGCACTTCATCTTTAACAAAGCCGATGACATCATCGCCCCGCACCTCCAGACCGTCATCAACTCTTCTTTTTCTTCTGCCACCTTCCCCGAATGCTGGAAACACGCCGAAGTCAACGCCCTACTGAAGAAACCTACGGCTGACCCGAGCGACCTGAAAAACTTCCGCCCCATCTCTCTTCTGCCTTTCCCAGCCAAAGTAATAGAGAAGACCGTCAACAAACAGCTGACCACCTTCCTGGAAGACAACAACCTGCTCGACCCCTCACAAACCGGATTCCGAACCAACCACAGCACTGAAACCGCCCTCATCTCAGTCACAGACGACATCAGAACCCTGATGGACAACGGGGAAACAGTCGCCCTCATCCTCCTCGACCTCTCGGCTGCCTTCGACACCGTCTGTCACCGCACCCTAATCACCCGCCTCCGTTCCACCGGCCAGGCCCTGGACTGGATCGCTTCCTTCCTCGCAAACCGTTCCCAAAGAGTTTACCTCCCTCCGTTTTGCTCAGAACCCACCGAGATCATCTGCGGCGCACCCCAAGGCTCATCACTCAGCCCGACACTCTTCAATGTCTACATGAGCCCCCTCGCCAACATCGTACGCAAGCACGACATCATCATCACCTCCTACGCCGACGACACCCAACTTATACTCTCCCTCACCGAGGACCCCGCAAGCGCCAAGACCAACCTACAAGAGGGTATGAAAGACGTCGCAGATTGGATGAGGCTCAGCCACCTAAAGCTGAACTCTGAAAAAATGGAAGTCCTCATCCTCGGCAACACCCCGTCCGCCTGGGACGACTCCTGGTGGCCCTCGGCACCGCACCGACCCCCACAGACCACGCCCGCAACCTCGGCTTCATCTTGGACCCTCTTCTCACCATGACCAAGCAAGTCAACGCCGTGTCCTCCGCCTGCTTCCTCACCCTCCGCATGCTCCGCAAGATCTTCCGCTGGATCCCCGCCGACACCAGAAAAACCGTGACCCACGCCCTCGTCACGAGCCGCCTGGACTACGGCAACACCCTCTACGCCGGGACCACAGCCAAACTCCAAAATCGCCTGCAACGCATTCAAAACGCCTCGGCCCGCCTCATCCTCGACATACCCCGCAGCAGCCACATCTCCGCACACCTGAGACACCTGCATTGGCTCCCAGTCAGCAAAAGGATCACCTTCCGACTTCTCACCCACGCACACAAAGCCCTCCACGACAAGGGACCGGAATACCTCAACAGACGCCTCAGCTTCTACGTCCCCACCCGCCTCCTCCGCTCCTCTGGCCTCGCACTCGCTGCTGTCCCTCGCATCCGCCGCTCCACGGCGGGTGGGAGATCTTTCTCCTTCCTGGCGGGCAAGACCTGGAACTCCCTCCCCACCAGCCTCAGGACCACCCAGGACCACTCCGCCTTCCGGAGACTCCTAAAGACCTGGCTGTTCGAGCAGCGATAACCCCCCCTTTTTTCCCCTAGCGCCTTGAGACCCGCACGGGTGAGTAGCGCGCTTTATAAATGTTAATGATATGATATGATATGATATGTGGTCATCATTTGTGTTAAAGAGGGATCTGTGCACTGCACTGTATCTTACTGCACTGTGAGGAATCTGTGCACTGCTTCTTACTGCACTGTAAGGAATCTCTGCCAGGAGCCGGGCTGAGCTGGGCTCTTCTATCCGGAGTCCTCTTGGGGGCTTTCCTTCCCACCCTGGGGGTGTTTGTGCTCATCATTTGTGTTAAAGAGGGGACCTGTGCACTGCACTGCATCTTACTGCACTGTGAGAAATCTCTGCCAGGAGCCGGGCTGAGCTGGGCTCTTCTATCCGGGGACCTCTGGGGGTTTCCTTCTGGGCCTGGGGGTGTTTGCGGTCATCATTTGTGTTACAGAAGGGATCTGTGCACACTGCATCTTACTGCACTGCAACTTACTGCACTGTGAAGAATCTGTACACACTGCACTGCATCTTACTGCATTGTGAGGAATCTGTGCACTGCACTGTTACTGCACTGTGAGGAATCTGTGCACTGCATCTTACTGCACTATGAGTAATCTGTACACTGCACTGCATCTTACTGCACTGTGAGGAATCTGTGCGCTTCACTGCATTTTACAGCACTGAGGGATCTGTGCACTGCATCTTACTGCACTGTGAGGAATCTGTGCACTGCACCACATCTCACTGCACTGTGAGGAATCTGTGCACTGTATCTTACTGCACTATAAGGAATCTGTGCACACTGCACTGTGTCTTACTGCACTGTGAGGAATATTTGCACTGCATCTCACTGCACTGTGAGGAATATGTACACATTGCACTGCATCTTACTGCACTGTGAGGAATCTGTACACTGCATCTAACTGTACTGTGAGGAATCTGTGCACTGCATCTTACTGCACTATGCGGAGTCTGTGCACTGCACTGTCTTACTTCGCTATGAGGAATCTGCACACTGCACTGCATCTTGCTGCACTGTGAGGAATCAGTGCACTGCACTGTGAGGAATCTTTACACACTGCACTGTATGTTATTGCACTGTGGAATCTGTGCCATTGCACTACATATTACTGTACTGAGGATTGTGGGTATGCTGCACTCTATCTTACTGCACTATGAGGAATCTGTGCACTAAGAACTGCTTTTTACTACACTTTGTGGAGGCATTAACAGAAGAGGACATCTGGACACTCTGCACTGCTTTTTAAATGTACCATGAAAGCGGAAATTGATCCACACTGCTCTGCTTTTCAACTATACTAAAAGGAATGGTTACAGCATGTAGGAAAGAGAACATCTGTGTGCACTGCATGGCCTTATGCTCACACTATAAGAAATTGGTCTATTCTGCGTTGCTTTTTCCTACACTATGAGGAGTGTTTACAAAAGACATATTCTGTGCACACTGCACTGCTCTTTCCTAAATTACAAGATCAGTTGCAGAAAAGTACATTTGCACATTGCACTATTTTTACCTACAGTAAAAGGGGTGTTTGCAGCTACAAGAAGAAATCCATTTTAGAGCAGAATGAAGGATATATACAAAAGAGTAAATATGTACACTGTGAAATGCCTTTACAGAGAAAATCTGTAAACACTGCTCTGCTTTTACCTATAATATGAGGGGCAGTAACAGGACAAAAACTGTGTACAGTGCACTGCCTTTTAACACACAATGAGGGGTGTTTACAAAAGAGGAACCTGTAAAAACTGCTCTGCTTTTTGCTACACTAAGGGGAGAGTTAAAAGTGGATTAAACCTCTGCTTCTTACTGCATTTTAAATAGTATTTACAGATCTGTAAGGCGCATTGATTACTACTCACACTAAAAGGGTGTTTAGAGTGGAGGTGATCTGTGGACTCTGCAAAACTTTGTTCTCACACTAGGAGGGCACGTTTTGTGGAAACTAAACCATGTCCAGGCCTTTGCACTTTATAAAATAGCTATCACAAAATCTTATGAGGGGTGTTTAGGAAAGTGCCACTGTTGCCATGGTTACCCCCCACTTTTTGTCTAGTGTTGATGCCAACTTTGATTGATAGTGGTCTGGGACCCTCCTAACCAGGCCCCAGCCCCAGTGTTCTTTCCTTAAAACTGTTCCTTTGTTCCCACAATTGGCACACCCCGGCACACAGTTAAGTGCATTGTAAAAGGTACCCAGGGTATCAAGGGCCATGTGGCCAGGGAAGGTCTCTAAGGGCTGTAGCATATATTATGCCACCCTAGGGGACTCCTCACAAAACACATACTGCAGCTTGTGTGTGCTGGTGAGGAGAAATAGACAAAGTCAACATGGCACCCCTCTCAGGGTGCCATGCCCACAAATCACTGCCTGTGGCATAGGCAAGTCACCCCTCTAGCAGGCCTTTCAGCCCTAAAGCAGGGTGTATTATACCACAGGTGAGGGCATAGATGCATGAGCAATATGCCCCTACAGTGTCTAAGTCCATTCTTAGACATTGTAAGTGCCGTGTAGCCATAATAAGTATATGGTCTGGGAGGTTGTCATTACGAACTCCACAGCTCCATAATGGCTTCTCTGAATACTGGGAAGTTTGGTATCAATCTTCTCAGCACAATAAACCCACACTGATGCCCGTGTGGAATTTATTGAAAAATGCACACAGAGGGTATCTTAGGGATGCTCCCTGTATGTTAGTCAAGCTGCTAGTGTAGGACTGACTGGTCTGTGCCAGTCTGCCACTTTCAGACGAGTTTCTGATCACATGGGATGAGTGCCTTTGTGCATTCTGTGGTCAGAAACAAAGCCTGTCCTGGGTGGAGGTGCCTCACACCTCCCCCCTACAGGAACTGTAACACCTGGCGGTGAGCCTCAAAGGCTCAAGCCTCGGATTACAGTGCCCCAGGGCACCCCACCTAGTAGAGATGCCCGCCCCCAGACAAAGCCCCACTTTTGGCAGCAAGTCCAGTGGAAAAATTAGGGAAAACAGGGAGGAGTGACCACCCCACCCAGGACCGCCCCTAAGGTGTCCAGAGCTGAGGTGACCCCGTCCCTGCAGAATCCTCCATCTTGGTTTGGAGGACAGGGACCAATAGGATTAGGTTTGTGCCCTTCTCCCCAAAGGGCGTGGGCACAAGGAGGGCGTAGCAACCCTGAGGGACAGTAGCCAGTGGCTACTGCCCACTGACCCCCTAAAATGCCCCTAAATCTAGGATTTAAGGGCCTCCCTGGACCCAGCTCACCAGATTCCTGGCAACCTACAAGAAGAGGAAGGACTGCTTAGCTGAAACCCTCAGCAGAGAAGAAGGAAGACGACAACTGCTCTCGTCTCCCAGCCCTACCGGCCTGTCTCCTGCTTCAAAGAACCTGCAAAAGACCAGCGACACGTCCAGCAGGACAGCAACCCCTGCCAACTCCAGAGGGCTGCCCTGCACCCAAAAGGACCAAGAACTCCCAAGGACAGCGGCTCTGTCTAAGAAAAACCTACAGCCAAGGACTTCCCCTGCACTCCGGATGCGTGAGCCTTGACCCCAGTGCACCTGACACCCACGACCTGGGTCCAGGTGGTCCCCCTAGCAAGAGAGGGTCCCCAGGCGATTGCGAGTAAGTGCTTACTCTGGGATGACCTCTCCAACCCTCCATGATGACGCTTGCAGAGGGAATCCCAAGGACCCCCCTGACTGCGAAGTTCTGGACGAAGTTATCCGATGCATAAAGACACTGCACCCGCAGCCCCCAGGCTTTGGAGATACTGACCCCCAGTTTCTCTAGGTTCAGCAGGCAGCCCTGCTCCCTGCCCAACTGTTGGTGTGCCCAAGACACAACCCCTGGATCTCGTCTGCAGCCTCTGAGTGACCCCCTGGGCCTCCTCATAGACCAGCATTGAAAACCCTATGTCCTGTTTGCACCCTGCACCCGGCCTCCCCTGTGACGCTGAGGGTGTGTGTTACTTGTGGCCCCTTCAGTGCTCTTCTAACCCCCCTGGTCTGCCCTCCGAGCCACAGCTACTTACCTGCAGGCAGACCTGATTCTGAGTACTCTCTCCATAGGAGCCCATGTTAAAATTGCTCATTTTTGACCTCTGCACCCGACCAGCCCTGTGTTGCTGGTGGTGGGTGTTTGGGGTTAACTTCAACCTCAACCAGTGGACTTCCTAAAACCCGTAGATTTAAACTGTAAGTGTTGTACTTACCTGTAAACCAAACTAACATTTCTTCCCCCCAGGAACTGTTTCTGAAAATTGTACTGTGTCCATTTTTAAAACAGATTGCCAATATTTCAAAAACTGTATTACTTAGCGATTTCAAACAAAGTACTGTTGATACCTGTGTGAGATACGAAACCTTTAAGGTACTTACCTGCAACTTGAATCTTGTGGCTCTAAAAATAATTTAAGAAGCTATATGTTTGATATATAAAAAACATTGGTCTGGAGTTCAGTCATTGAGTGTGTGCTGCTTCTATTGTCTGTTTGTGTTCAACAAATGCTTTGGAATACCCTCGGATAAGCCTAACTGCTCGACCACACTACCACAAAAGAGAGCATTAGTATTATCTACTTTAGCCTTTGTTAAGCCTCTGGGGAACCCCTGGACTCTGTGCACACTATATCTCACTTTGATATGGTAAATACAAAGCCAGCTTCCTACATTGGTGGATCTGCAGTGGGGTCTACAACTTTGCATTTGCTGGACTACTCAACCAATACCTGATCACACAACTAAATTCCAAAACTGCCTTTTGAAAAACAGATTTTTGAGTTTGACTATATTTTGAAAAATTTTAAGGTCCCACTAGGGCCTTAGTTAACTCCCCATAGCATTTCTTTTTAAATGTAAAAGTTATTTTTAAGTTAGGATTTAGTTACTAGAAGTTGTTTTTAGTTTCTAACAAGTAATCACAACTTTTAGTAACATAATGAGCAGGTCAGAGGCTATAGTTGTGGAACTCAACCTCACCCCTTACCTCCATCTAGTGATGACAGAGTTAAGGTCCCTCTGTCAGCTGAAAAAGATTAGAACAGGTTCCAACCCTACAAAGGTCAAGCCCTATAGGAGCTCTTGGCAGAGTACACCAGGGACCACCCTGCTGAGGAGGAAGAGCTCCACTCAGACAGGGAAGATGTCAGAGATGTGGAGGATGACCTTCCCCCTCCTCACCTAACTAGGGAGACGAGGGTCCCCAGACCCCTGTCTCCAAGGATAGAACTCACTGGATCTGCATCTTCCACAGGGGAGTCCAGCTCCTCTGTGAAAATTGAGGGCATCCTCAGTGAAGACAACATCCTTTTAGCAAGGATGGCCAAAAGGTTAGCTTTGGAGCATCACCTCCTAGCTATAGAAAGGGAGAGAGCAGAAATGGGCTTACCACCCATTAATGGTGACAGCAATATAAATAGGGTCAAAGAGAATACTGATATCCTAAAAATCCCCAAAGGGATTGTCTCAAAATATGAAGAAGGTGATGATATCACTAGGTGGTTCATAGTTTTTGAGAGGGCTTGTGCAACCAGAAAGTTAAACAGATCTCATTGGGGAGCTCTCCTTTGGGAACTGTTCACTGGTAAGTGTAGGGATAGACTCCTTACACTCTCTGGTAAAAATGCAGAATCATATGATCACATGAAGGCTACCCTGATTGAGGGCTTTGGATTCTCCACTGAGGAGTATAGGATTAGATTCAGGAGGGCTCACAAAACCTTGAGCCAGCCCTGGGTTGATTTTGTTGACTATTCAGTAAAAACACTAGATGTTTGGATAACTGGCAGTGGAGTGCATGACTATGATGGGCTTTATAATGTTTATGAAGGATCACCTGTTAAGTAACTGCTTCAATGACAAGTTGCATCACCATCTGGTAGACCGAGAATTAGGAAAGAAGGCAGACCATTGGGTCAAGACTAGGATGACCAAGACTTCCACAGGGGGTGACCAAAAGAAAGGGGTCACAAAGCCTCCACAGGGGAAGGGTGGTGAGACACCTAAGGACAAAAACAAAGGGGGCCCCAAAAACCTGCTCAGGAGGGTGGGCCCGAGCCTCTTTACAGTTGACAAATGGGTACAAGGGTAAAAACTTTGATCCCAAGGCCTGATGTCACAACTGTAAACAGCATGGACACCAAACTGGAGACATGGCCTGTCCCAAGAAAAATCCCACTAGCACTACTCAAGTTAGTACTGGAATAGCCAGTCTCCAGGTGGGATCAACACTGTGCCCAGAGCAAATCAGGGTTCACACTAAAGCTACTTTGGTCTCTGAGGGTGGGGTGGATATAGCCACACTGGCTGCCTAACATGCAAAAATACAGGCAGCAGCTCTTAATCAATGGGACAAAGGTAGAATACCTGAAGGATACAGGTGCCAGTATGACCATCGTGACAGAGAAACTGTTTTCCCCAGGACAGAATTTGGCTGGACAGACATAGCCAGTTATCAATGCTGTCAATGTAACTAAAGTCCATCCCATGGCTATGGTGACTTTAGAATGGGGAGGGGTTACTGGCCTGAAACAAGTAGTGTTCTCCTCTACAATTCCAGAAGAGTGTTTGCTAGGGAATGATCTGGAGTCCTCAGCATGGGCTGAGGAAGAGCTCAAAACCTATGCAGCCATGCTGGGAATCCCTGAACTGGTGTGTGTGTGAAAATTAGGGCACAGAGCAGAGCACAGGGTGAACAAGAAGCGTTGGAGCCTGGAATAACGCAGAGCAAACTTGTAAACCACTTTTATTGGGCCAATATGTCCCAGAAAGTAAGGGAGTATTGTATCTCCTGTGTCACCTGTCAGGCCAGTAACAAGACAGGTGGCCACTCAAAGGCCCCCTTCATTCCACTTCCAGTGATGGGGGTACCCTTTGAGAGTGTTGGTGTCGACATTGTGGGTCTACTTGAACCACCCACAGCCTCAGGGAATCAGTACATACTGGTAGTAGTGGATCATGCTACCAGATACCCTGAAGAAATCCCCCTTAGGTCAACTACTGCCCCTGCAGTAGCCAAAGCTTTAATTGGTATTTTTACCAGAGTGGTTCTCCCCAAAGAGGTGGTTTCTGACAGAGGTACACACCTCATGTCAGCTTACCTAAAACACATGTGGAATGAGTGTGGGGTGATTTATAGATTCACCACACCACATATCCGCAAACCAATGGACTTGTTGAGACATTCAACAAGACATTGAAGGGCATTATCATGGGATTCCCTGAAAAACTCAAAAGAAGATGCAATGTCCTCCTGCCACACCTGCCCACAGAGAGGTGCCCTAGAAGGGAGTAGGGCTTTCCCCCTTTGAACTTCTGTTTGGCCATCCTGCCAGGGGGCCACTGGCACTTGTTAACAAAGGCTGGGAGAAACCTCTCCATGAGCCTAAGCAAGATGTAGTGGACTATGTACTAGGCCTCCGCTCCAGGATGGCAGAGTACATGGAAAAGGCAAGCACAAACCCTGAGGCCAGCCAGCAACTCCAGAAGTTGTGGTATGACCAAAACAATTGCAATGGTCGAATTCCAGCCAGAGCAGAATGTCTGGGTTCTGGAGCCTGTGGCCCCCAGAGCACTTCAGGACAAATGGGGTGGCCCTTACCCAGTCGTGGAAAAAAAGAGGCAGGTCACTTACTTAGTCGACATGGGCACTAGCAGGACACCCAAAAGGGTGATCCATGTTAACTGCCTGAAACTCTACAATGATAGGGCAGACATAACCATGCTGATGGTTACAGATGAGGATCAGGAAGCAACTCAACTCAACTGAACCTAAGGATGGATCAGTGGATGGAGTTGTCTGTTCAGACACCCTCTCTACCCAATAGCAAGCTGACTGCAGGCAAGTCCTACAGCAGTATGCTGAGCTCTTCTCTTTGACCCCTGGTCAGACACATCTGTGTACCCATGATGTGGACACAGGAGACAGATGCCCTTTCAAAAACACATTTTATAGACTGTCTGACCAAGTCAAAGAGAACATCAAAGTGGAAGTCCACAAGATGCTGGAGTTAGCGGTAATAGAGCACTCTGACAGTCCCTGGGCTAGCCCAGTGGTCTTGGTCCCCAAACCTCACACCAAAGATGGCAAGAGAGAAAAGAGGTTCTGTGTGGACTACAGAGAACTCAACCCTGTCGCTAAGACAGATGCACACCCCTTAACCAGAGCAGATGCAAGTTAGGTGCAGCCAAATTTCTGAGTACCTTTGACTTAACTGCAGGGTACTGGCAAATTAGGATGGCACTTGTAGCAAAAGAAAAGACAGCATTCCCTACACCTGATCGGAATTATCAGTATACTGTTATGCCCTTTGGCTTAAAGAATCCCCCTGCTTCCTTCCAAAGGTTGGTGAATCAAGTCCTTGCTGGTTTGGAGCCCTTTAGTGCAGATTATCTTGATGATATTGATGTCTTTAGCTCCAGCTGGCAGGATCACCTGGTCCACCTGGGGAAGGTTTTGCAGGCCTTGCAAACAGAAGGCCTTGCTATTAAAGCATCTAAGTGCCAAATAGGGCAGGGCACAGTTGCATACTTGGTCCACCTTGTAGGTGGAGGCCAAATGCAACATTTACAACCCAAGATCCAGACAATTCTGGACTGGGAAGCTGTTGGCTGGCCTCAAGGTTTTTGGATACTTTTTCCACGTAATCTGCAATCCTAGAGCGGAGGCTGAGCACATAGTCCACCACACCTTGCTTAGTCTCGTGGAGAGGTCTCTACCAGCCCTCCTTTTTAAGTGCAAGTGGTCCCCTAACAGGGTGGCCAAACAGAATTTCCAAGGGGGAAACCCTACTCTCTCACGGCTCGAAAAATCCACTCGACCACTCACATTGGTGAGTCTTATTTGATCAGGTCGAGCTATTTTTAATACTTACTTGTCCCTTCTGGCGAGTTGACACTGAACAGGTGTTCTGTTCAGTTGAAAAGTGGAGGGGCAATAAAAGATGCCTTTAAATCATGTTCTTATGTCACATTTTCTCTTTGTTCACAGTCAGAGGTCAAAAGTCAGTTTTGTCTTACAAATAATTTTCCTTCTGACTGCTGAGTTCCAGGACTTTGTAAGGTGAACTGTGTGACCTGCTGCTTAGAATGTAAAATAAAAGGATATAGGGTGACAGGTTTTTCCCAACACACAACATTTAAATGACTAAGTCAACTGTGGTAACATTTCAAAATATATTTCAGTACTTGTAAAAGCCCTTTTTTAAATATTTCTGTGTGCTGAAAAAATATTTAATAGGATGAAAACAAATCAGAATACTTTACATGTTGATGTGCAAAGGATATGTTTTCTGAAACCCAAGTTTCACAGATTGTTAATACACTATATAGTTTTATCAGTAAAGCTGCAAGTTAGTGGGGATGTTTTTGGACATTTGTTGGAAAGTTACTGTGTGTAGATAACAATATGTCACCACACCATGGTTTACTAATATATTTATTAAAATTGAGTGTTTAAACAAACTGAGAAACACTCCTGCCCTGATGGCAATGTTTTTAGTAAACTAAAAGAAGTCTTAGGTTATGTGGGCTAGTCCTCATGGGTATGTGGGCTAGATTCTTGTGATGCATGCAGCAACCTTTAGTCTACTTAATCAAACAAAAGAGATTTTTTTGGACTGCAGAAATGCTGAGCTCGCATATTTAAAGTTGCAATCATATGTGAGAATTAAGAAAATGGTGACTCTAAACTATTTGCCTAGGATCACACAATTTGAGACCTGTTTACTGGTCAAGTACATTACATTTAGGTCGAGTAGATTATTTAAGTTACTCGACCTGCAGGTCTAGTAACATTTTTATGATTTTTCGAGCCCTGTTTCTTCTGAGGCACATTTCTGTAGGTGAAAAGCTAGTATGGCAGGAAGTTTTTCAGGGAGCCCCATGATCATGCCCTTCAGTGTCTTGTTGAACCTTGCAGCAAGTCCATTGGTTTGTGGATGGTATGGTGTAGTGAACTTATAAGTCACCCGCACTCATTCCACATGCATGTTATGTAAGCTGACATGAAGTTGGCACCTCTGTCAGAAACCATCTCCTTAGGAAACCCTACCTAGGTAAAGATACCAATGAGGGCTTTGGCTACCACAGGAGGTGTAGTACACCTAAGGGAAATTGCTTCAGGATACCTGGTAGCCTGATCCACTAGTACCAGTATATATTGGTTTCCTGAGACTGTGGGTGGTTCAAGTAGACCCACTATGTCCACACCAACCCTTTAATAAGGAACCCCAACCACTGGTAGAAGATTTAAGGGAGCCTTTGGGTGGCCACCTGCCTTACCACTGGCTTGACAGGTGACACAGGAGCTGCAAAACTCCTTCACCTTTTGAAACATGTTGGGCCAGTAGAAATGGCTGACAAGCCTATTCCAAGTTTAGTTTGGCCCAGGTGCCCAGCGAGGGGGCTGCCATGTGCTAAAGAGAAGATGAAATCCCTAAACTGCTGAGGTACTGCCACTCTCCTGGTTGCACCAGTTTTGGAGTATCTGGCCTCAGTGTATAGGAGTCCTTCCTCCCAATATACCTTGTGGGAGCCACTGACATCTACCTTCTCCTGTGCAGCTGCTTGCTGCCTCAGACCTTCAAGAGTGGGACAGGTTCTCTATCTCTGGCACAGTTGGCCCCTAGAGGGTCCCCTTGAGCTCAAGAGCTTTATCTGGTAAGGATCAAGTTCCATATGCTCAGTTACCTCAGAGGATGCTAAGATGTCTTCCTGAGGAGAGGAGTCTTGTAATTTTTGCTGTACAGAAGCTTGCCCCCAGTCTTCCTGCCCCTTCTCTTGGAAGGTTGGGCCATTATTCCTGGCTCCAACACTTTTTTCACCCTTTGCTCAGCTTTGTGCTCTAGTTTTCACACACGCCATCTCAGGGATTCTCAGCATGGCTGCATTGGTTTTAAGTTCTACCTCAGCCCAAGCTGAGGACTCCAGGTCATTTCCTAGCAGACACTCATACATGATTGCAGAAGAGACCACTCAGTACCTCTTTCAGGCCAGTAATCCCTCCCCATTCTAAGGTCACCACAGCCATGGGATGGACCTTACTCACATTGTCAGCATTGGTAACTGAATAAGTTTGTCCAGCCAGATACTGTGGGGAAAACAGTTTTTCTCTCACCATGGTGACACTGGCACCTGTATCCCTCAGGACGTCTACTTTAATCCCATTAATCAAGGGATGCTGTCTGTATTTGTTCATATTAGGGGGCCAGACAGCAAGAGTGGCAATATCCAACCCACCTGCAGAAACTAAAGTAGCTTCCGTGTGAACCCTGATTTGCTCTAGGCACACTGTTGATCCCACGGGAGACTGGCTATGCCAGTGCTAGCAGGCGCAGTACTAGGGGGATTCTTTTTGGGACAGGACAAGTCTCCAGTTTGGTGTCCGTGCTGTTTACACTTGAAACACCAGGCCTTTTTGGGATCACAGTTTTTATCTTTGTTCCCATGGGAAGATTGTGGCTCGGGGCCCACCCTCCTTTCAAGGTTTTTGAGGGCCTTTAGAAGCCTCTTTACTTTTATCCTTAGGTGTCTCACCACCCTTCCCTGGGGGAGGCTTTGTAACTCCTTTCTTTTGGTTACCCTAGTGGAAGTCTTGGTCATCCTAGTCTTGACTCAGTGGTCTGCCTTCTTCAGAAATTGGAACTAGGTCTACCAGATACTGATGCAACTTGTCATTGAAGCAGTTACTTAAAAGATGTTCTTTAATAAACAAATTGTAACGCCCATCATAGTCATGGACTTCACTGCCAGTTATCCAACCATCTAGTGTTTTCACTGAGTAGTCTACAAAATCAACCCATGACTGGCTCGAGGTTTTGTGAGCCCCTCTGAACCTAATTCTATACTCCTGAGTCCTCAGTCGGGTAGCCTTTATGTGGTCATAGGATTCAGCATCTGCACCAGTGAGTGTGAGGCGTCTATCCCTACACTTACCAGTGAACAGTTTCTCAAAGGAGACCTCAGTGACAATTTTTCAATCTTCTGATTCCACAAGCCCTCTCAAAGGCTGTGAATCACTTGGTAATGTCATCACCTTCCTCATTCTCGGGGATAACCCCTTTGGGGATTTTAAGGGTGTCAGAGTGCTCTCTGTCCCTAGTTATTAAGTTGCTGCCACAATTAATGAGCATTAATCCCATTTTAGATCCCTTCCTTTGCAAAGCTAGAAGCTGTCTCTCCAAAGCTAACCTTTTGGCCATCCTTGCTAAAAGGAGGTCCTCTTCATTGAGGATGCCCTCAATGTTCCCAGAGGAGCTGGACTCCCCTGCGGAAGATCCAGATACAGTGAGTACTATTCTTGGAGTCAGGGGCATTTGTCCTCCCTAGTTAGGAGAGGAGGGGGAAGTTCATCCTCCTGATCCCTAAAGGGGATGTCTTCCTCCTCAGTAGGGTGTTCCTTTGGATACTCTGCCAAGAGCTCCAGGAGCTTAACCTTGGTTGGTTTGGAACCAGTTTTAGGCCCTCATTATGAACATGGCGGTCCGGACCACCATGCCGGCGGTGGCGGAAATTACCGCCATATAATGGACATGGGGAGCCCGCCACAGGCGGAACTCCGCTACCGCCGCCAGGCAGCCTGGCGATGGCGGAGTTCCTTATCCGACAGGGCAGCGCTGCCTGCCGTATAATGAACCTGTCTTACCCTAGCCTTTCCCTGGTGGTTTAGGCCGCCAGGGAAAGGCTGGTGGAATGGGGGCCCCTGCACTGCCCATGCACTTGACATGGGCATTGCAGGGGCCCCATACACAGCCCCGTCGCGCATGTCACTGCCCGATTTACAGGCAGTGATATGCACAAACGGTTCTGCTGCACCCGCCGCACTGCTACAATGCTGGCGGCTCCATGTGGAGCCCTCAGCAATGTACAGGCCCTGCATTCTGCTGGGCCGGCTGGCGGAAACACTGTTTCCACCTTCCCGCCCAGCGGAATGTTGTTTATTTGGCCAGCGGGGTCTTCAATGGGCTGGCGGTTGTTGTTTTGACCGCAAGCACCAAACGTGACGGGATTTCCTGCCAAGTTCGTAATGAGGGCCTTAATTTGTTTCAGTAGGCAGAGGGACCTTAACTCTCTCATCCCAAGATGGAGGTAAGGAGTGAGGTTGAGGGCCACCACTGTTAGAAATGGGGACTCTAGTTGGCAGTGGTATAAACTCTTGTCCAAGTAGGGACCACAATCCTAGTCAGGGTAAGTCACACACAATCCAAATCATCCTGTGCCCGCCCTCTGGTAGCTTGGCACTGAGCAGTCAGGCTTAACTTAGAAGGCAATGTGTAAAGTATTTGTGCAATACATCATACAGTAACACAGTGAAAACTCCAGAACAATAGATTATATTTATCTGAATAAAATAAGGTCAAAACGCTAAAGATTTAATAAGCACAAGTTGAGATATCACTTTTGCAAGATTAAAGAGTCAAAAATCTTAGAAATCAACAGAAGTCTCTTGATTACACAAAGTACCTGGTTTGCACCAAAATCACACACACAGAGACCACAGAGGAGGAGATGTGTGGAAAAATATGGTGCCTGTCGGATTTTCCAACACGGCACAGACGAGGCGTTGTTACTTTCACCTCTGCAAGGGGCTTGCCTCGTTTTTCTGCATGCAGCCTTGGTTCCCCACTGCGGTGCGGGGATCTTTTTGACACCTAGGGACAATAATGGGAAATCCTGGGCATGCTGGATGAAGTCACAGGCGTTGCTTCGATCCGGTAGGGCGATGAGTCACATTTTCTCTCACACGGCAGACGCTGCGTCCATTTTTCTACTCGGGGAATGGCTGCATTGTTCTGGTTCGGCTGTGCATTGATCCGGTAGGGATGTGTGTCAAATTTTCTGTTGCAAGGCAGGCACTGCATCGAATCTGCACTCGGGAAGTCGGGCTGCATCATTCCGGTTCAGCTGTGTGGCAATTTCTTGGTTGCAAGGCAGGCTGTGTGTCGTTTCTGGCAGGCTGCGCATCGATTTGTGGCACACAAGGAGTTTCCTAAAGAGGTGAAGTCTTTTTGGCCTTGAGTCTTCAAAAAACAGGAGGCAAGCTCAATCCAAGCCCTTGGAGAGCACTTCTTAACAAAGTCAGAGGCCAGCAAGGCAGCAGAGCAACAGCAAGGCAGCAGTCCTTCTCAGCAAAGCAGTCCACATGAGTCCTTTGGGCAGCCAGGACGTTCCTCTTGACAGTTTGCAGGTTCAGGTCCAGAAGTGTCTGAGTTGGTGGGGTCAGAGACCCAATTTATATACCAAAAAATGCTTTTGTAGTGGGGGAGTGGTTTTGAAGTGCACAAGTTCCTCTTTCAGTACAGGTCTGTCTGCCAGGGTCCCAGCAGGGGGTTTGGCAGTCCATTGTTTGAGGGCAGGCCACTAGCCTTTGAAATGTAAGTGTCAGGCCCTCCACCCTTCCTGCCCAGGAAGAGCCATTCAGTATAAAGATGAGTGCAGGTGTGACTGAGTGTCCTGTAATTGTGGTTGACTGGATGAAATGCACAAGATAGCTCTCAACCAGCCCAGCCCAGACGTTGATTAGAGACAGGCTGTAAGGCACAGATGGATTTTTAGTGCAGAGAAATGCTCACTTTCTAAAATTGGCATTTCTAAAATAGTAATATAAAATCCAACCTCACCAATAAGCAGGATTTTCTATTACCATTCTTGCCATACTAAATACAACCTGGTTACCCTTTTCTGATCAGAATTGACCACTCAAAAAGTATATGAGGGTAGTCTTAATGCTACCCTATGAAAGGAGTAGGCCTCACAGAAGTGGAAAAATAATTTGAGTTTTCCACTATCAGTTCATATAAAACACAAATGTACATGTCCTGCCTTTTACCTACATAGCACCCTGCCTTATGGGTTACTTAGGGCCTACCTTAGGGGTGACTTATATGTAGAAAGAGGGGAGTTTAAGGCTTGACAAGTACTTTTAAATGCCAAGTTGAAGTGGCAGTGAAACGACACACACAGGCCTTGCAATGGCAGGCCTGAGACATGGTTAAGGGGCTACTTATGTGGGTGGCACAACCAGTGCTTCAGGCCCATTAGTAGAATTCAATTTACAGGCCCGGTGCACCTGTAGTGCACCTTAGTAGGGACTTACATCAAGTAGGCCAATTGGGAATGAACAAATGTTACTATGTTTAAAGGAGAGAGCATATGCTCTTTAACAGTGGTATGGTGTGCAGAGTCCTAAAGCCAGCAAAAACAGTGTCAGAAAGTGGAGTAAGGCAGGCAAAAAGCTGGGGGATGACCACCCTAAGGCTGTCAGGTCTAACATGTGTGTCCCCATCTGAAAGTGGGGAGTGCTACCCAACCCCTTGGGAGCTCTCATCGCTAAGGTGGAAGATTATGGAGAGAGCATCAGCATTGGCGTGGTCAGTCCCGGGGCAATGCTCCACCGTAAAGTCCATCCCCTGTAGGGAAATGGACCACCTCAAGAGTTTAGAATTTTCACCCCTCATCTGCATAAGCCATTTGAGGGGCCTGTGGTCTGTCTGAACCCGGAAGTGAGTCCCAAACAGGTATGGTCTCAGCTTCTTCAGTGCCCAGACCACAGCAAATGGTTGGCCTAGGTCCTCCTCATTTAGCTGTGCTAGAACAGCCTCTATGTCATGCTCTGAAGCGTCTGTCTGCACAATAAATTCCTGGGAGTAGTCAGGAGCCCTGAACATGGGTGCCGTGCACATGGCTTCCTTTAGAGAGTCAAAGGCGTTCTGATAAGTGTCTCTCCAATTCACCGACCTAGGTTGCTTTTTGGATGTTAGTTCTGTTAAAGGGGCCACTATGGTGCCATAACGCTTAACAAACCTACAGTAATACCCAATGAGGCCTAAAAAGGCTCTCACTTCTGTTTGGGTTCCAGGTAATTGCCAGGCCTTGATTGTCTCAATCTTGGCCTGGAGGGGCCGCACCTTGCCACCACCTACTAGGTGTCCCAAGTACACCACAGAAGCCTACCCAATCTGCCTACCCCAGTTGGGGCCAGCTGTAGGAAGCTTTATATATAGTGCACTAAAATGAAGTACACTGTGCAGAGAGTCAAGTGGATCCTCAAAGGTTTGCAGAGGCAGAAACAGATATGTCTAGTGCTCTTTTTGAGGTAGCGTGGGCAAGCAGTTAAGCTTATCAAGGAGTCATGTTAAGCATTCGTTGTGCTTACAGAGGCAATAAATGAGACATACACTCAAAGAATAAATCTGAGACTAATTTAGAAAAAGTAACAGTTGCTTTTATTTCTGCTTTGAACCAAATATAAATAATGTAAGCAGTTTTTAAATTAAAAGTACTTTGCTGTTTCAAAAATCAACACAGTCCAAGTTTCGGAGTCTTCAATGTTATCCTATGGAAGGAAAACAATAACGCAGTTTCACAGGTAAGTGCATGACTTCCGATCCCAGTCTTCAGTGCTTTAGACTAGCACTGGGCAAGGTTCAGGATGGTACCAAGAGTGCACCCACAGCGGCACGGGGGGCTTGGTGCAGGGGTCAAAGTCTGAGTCGGTGCCCAATGTTAGTCAATGGAGGGTGAGGGGGGATGAAGACGCGCTACTCCCAGGTAAGTACAAGCGGAGTCAGGGGTTGGTGTCTGGGGGTTGAGGCAAGCAAGGGGGCACAAGGCATCACCAAACTTACACGCTCAGTGGCACAGGGACGGCCAGGTGCAGAGTGCAAACACAGTGTTGGGCGTCCAATGATATCCAATAGAGGAGATGACCTTCAGAAAGGGACTGCAAGCTCAGATAAGGAGGCCGGGAGAGGTCAACCCACAGCTGCCATGTAAGTTGAGTTGCAGGGGTTCGTAGGGACACTGATGGTCCAGCTCTCCAAGGCTGAGGGGCTTCGGGTGCAGGGTGCTTTTGGAGACCTAGAGCTCAAATTAAGTGCTCTAATCATCCGATGCAACACAGTACAAAAAGGACTCAATAAAGATGCTGAATGGCATTTTTGGCTTTAACTACTCACAAGATTTAAGCCCTTTGATGTCATTAGCATAAGAACTGTCAATCCGGCATGAATGCATTTGATTGAGACTTAGAACATATGTTTGTCTTCTACTTTTGTTCTGTTTGACCCTTGCTTGTTTCTTTGCAACTAGGCTTGATTTAACTTATCAACACCTAAAGTGCCCCTATGTGTTCCTTAGTCTTTGGTATACCATACCAATATGGAGCATGAGTCTCAGGCCCTTTACAATCAGGTTTAGCAGAAATTATCCAATCCATAATATCTCCAGAACAAGAGACATATCAACTGTAAGAAGACACTGAGGATTTCCTTTGGCTTTAACAGACATGTACCATGAATGTTCTATTGTTTCCCTAAATCTAAACTAGAGATTACCAGTACCCCCCGGTATCCCATAGCATAATGCCAACCTCCTCACTGTTTATACATGGTATATCTTCCATATTTTGTCTTCCTTATAGAAGAGATTTTGACAGCCCTTATTTGATATCTGGGGAAACACCAAATCTACAGAAGCCCAAAGCAACCTCAGAGCTGCCACCACCGCACACCACCAACTCATCAAAAGCATCAAAAAGAAACTGTATGAGGCTGGACTGGCTTGTAGTGAGTACCAAGGGGTACTTGCACCTTGCACCAGGCCCAGTTATCCCTTATTAGTGTATAGGGTGTCTAGCAGCTTAGGCTGATAGATAATGGTAGCTTAGCAGAGCAGCTTAGGCTGAACTAGGAGACCTGTGAAGCTACTACAGTACCACTTAGTGTCATATGCACAATATCATAAGAAAACACAATACACAGTTATACTAAAAATAAAGGTACTTTATTTTTATGACAATATGCCAAAGTATCTTAGAGTGTACCCTCAGTGAGAGGATAGGAAATATACACAAGATATATATACACAATAGCAAAAATATGCAGTATAGTCTTAGAAAACAGTGCAAACAATGTATAGTTACAATAGGATGCAATGGGGAAACATAGGGATAGGGGCAACACAAACCATATACTCCAGTAGTGGAATGCGAACCACGAATGGACCCCAAACCTATGTGACCTTGTAGAGGGTCGCTGGGACTATTAGAAAATAGTGAGAGTTAGAAAAATAACCCTACCCAAGACCCTGAAAAGTGAGTGCAAAGTGCACTAAAGTTCCCCTAAGGACAAAATAGTCGTGTTAGAGGGAAAATGCAAGGAAAACACAAATCAGCAATGCAACAACGATGGATTCCTGACTGAGGGTACCTGTGGAACAAGGGGACCAAGTCCAAAAGTCACAAGCAGCTCGGAGATGGGCAGATGCCCAAGAAATGCCAGCGGTTGGTGCAAAGAAGCTCTTACTAGGCTGAAGAACTGTGAATACTGCAGGAACGACAAGGGCTAGAGACTTCCCCTTTGGAGGATGGATCCCCCACGCCTTGGAGAGTCGTGCAGAAGTGTTTTCCCGCCGGATGGACGCCAACAAGCCTTGCTACACGCAAATCGTGCGTTTGGCGTTTTTGGACGCTGCTGGGGCCCAGGAGGGACCAGGAGGTCGCAAATTGGACCTGCAGAGAGAGGGGACGTCGAGCAAGACAAAGAGCCCTCACTGAAGCAGGTAGCACCCGGAGAAGTGCCAGAAACAGGCACTACGAGGATGCGTCAAACGGTGCTCGCCGAAGTTGCACAAAGGAGTCCCACGTCGCCGGAGACCAACTTAGAAAGTCGTGCAATGCAGGTTAGAGTGCCGTGGACCCAGGCTTGGCTGTGCACGAAGGATTTCCGCCGGAAGTGCACAGGGGCCGGAGTAGCTTGCAAAGTCGTGGTTCCCAGCAATGCAGCCCAGCGAGGTGAGGCAAGGACTTACCTCCACCAAACTTGGGCTGAAGAGTCACTGGACTGTGGGGGTCACTTGGACGGTGTCGCTGGATTCGAGGGACCTCGCTCGTCGTGCTGAGAGGAGACCCAAGGGACCGGTAATGCAGCTTTTTGGTGCCTGCGGTTGCAGGGGGAAGATTCCGTCGACCCACGGGAGATTTCTTCGGAGCTTCTGGTGCAGAGAGGAGGCGGACTACCCCCACAGCATGCACAAGCAGGAAAACAGTCGAGAAGGCGGCAGGATCAGCGTTACAGAGTTGCAGTAGTCGTCTTTGCTACTATGTTGCAGGTTTGCAGGCTTCCAGCGCGGTCAGCGGTCGATTCCTTATCAGAAGGTGAAGAGGGAGATGCAGAGGAACTCGGCTGAGCTCATGCATTCGTTATCTAAAGTTTCCCCAGAGACAGAGACCCTAAATAGCCAGAAAAGAGGGTTTGGCTACCTAGGAGAGAGGAAAGGCTACTAACACCTGAAGGAGCCTATCAGCAGGAGTCTCTGACGTCACCTGGTGGCACTGGCCACTCAGAGCAGTCCAGTGTGCCAGCAGCACCTCTGTTTCCAAGATGGCAGAGGTCTGGAGCACACTGGAGGAGCTCTGGACACCTCCCAGGGGAGGTGCAGGTCAGGGGAGTGGTCACTCCCCTTTCCTTTGTCCAGTTTCGCGCCAGAGCAGGGGCTAAGGGGTCCCTGAACCGGTGTAGACTGGCTTATGCAGAATTGGGCACATCTGTGCCCAACAAAGCATTTCCAGAGGCTGGGGGAGGCTACTCCTCCCCTGCCTTCACACCATTTTCCAAAGGGAGAGGGTGTCACACCCTCTCTCAGAGGAAGTTCTTTGTTCTGCCATCCTGGGCCAGGCCTGGCTGGACCCCAGGAGGGCAGCTGCCTGTCTGAGGGGTTGGCAGCAGCAGCAGCTGCAGAGAAACCCCAGGAAGGGCAGTCTGCCAGTACCAGGGTCTGTACTACAGACCACTGGGATCATGGAATTGTACCAACAATGCCAGGATGGCATAGAGGGGGCAATTCCATGATCATAGACATGTTACATGGCCATATTCGGAGTTACCATGGTGAAGCTACATATAGGTAGTGACCTATATGTAGTGCACGCGTGTAATGGTGTCCCCGCACTCACAAAGTTCAGTGAATTGGCTCTGAACAATGTGGGGGCACCTTGGCTAGTGCCAGGGTGCCCTCACACTAAGTAACTTTGCACCTAACCTTTACCAGGTAAAGGTTAGACATATAGGTGACTTATAAGTTACTTAAGTGCAGTGTAAAATGGCTGTGAAATAACGTGGACGTTATTTCACTCAGGCTGCAGTGGCAGGCCTGTGTAAGATTTGTCAGAGCTCCCTATGGGTGGCAAAAGAAATGCTGCAGCCCATAGGGATCTCCTGGAACCCCAATACCCTGGGTACCTCAGTACCATATACTAGGGAATTATAAGGGTGTTCCAGTAAGCCAATGTAAATTGGTAAAAATGGTCACTAGCCTGTTAGTGACAATTTGGAAAGAAATGAGAGAGCATAACCACTGAGGTTCTGATTAGCAGAGCCTCAGTGAGACAGTTAGTCACTACACAGGTAACACATTCAGGCACACTTATGAGCACTGGGGCCCTGGGTTACCAGGGTCCCAGTGACACATACAACTAAAACAACATATATACAGTGAAAAATGGGGGTAACATGCCAGGCAAGATGGTACTTTCCTACAGAAACCGATAGAAGAAAGAATCTCCTCACACGCACACAACAGCAAGGAACTCTTCAGCATCATCAAGGAGTTCGCCCAACCCAACAGCGAAACAACGGACATCCCACCCTCACAAGATCTCTGCAGCAAATTCAACACATACTTCCACCACAAAACAAAGACCATCTACGACAACTTCAACAAGGACAACCCACATGCAGAACCCCCTCCACCGGAACCCGACACCAACAAACCAGCGATCACCAACTGGACCCCCTCACCACCAAAGATACACTGAAGACAATGAAGATCATATACTCCGGGGCCAGTATGGACTCAGGCCCCCACCACTTCTTCAACAAAGCCGCTGAAGCGATCACCCCCAAGCTCTGTCTCACCATTAACAGCTCCCTATCAGACGCCTCCTTCCCTGATGACTGGAAACACACCAAGATCAACCCTCTCCTCAAGAAACCCTCGGTGGACCCCACCGACCTCAAGAACTTCAGGCCCATCTCCCTGCTCCCATTTCCAGAGAACATCATTGAGAAAGCCATCAACAGCCAACTCGACACTTTCATGGAAGACCACAGTATCCTCGACGCTTCCCAATCTGGCTTCAGAAAAAAACACAGCACCGAAACAGCCCTCCTAGCCGCAACATGCGACATCCGCTACCTGCTGGACAAGGGAGAGACTGCAGCCCTCATCCTGCATGACCTCTCGGCAGCCTTTGACTCAGTCTCCCACCACACCCTGACACGCAGACTTCACAAGCCGGCATCAGAGACACGGCCCTCGACTGGATCTAATCCTTCCTCTCCGGCAGAACTCAATGAGTGAGACTCCCCCTTCCTCTCGAACCCCACACTGACCACCTGCGGAGTTCCCTCGGGATCCTCCCTCAGCCCCATGCAGTTTAAAATCTACATGGCCCCTCTAGCTGCCATCATCAAAAACTACGGACTCAACATTGTCTCCTATGCTGACGACACCCAACTCATCCTCTCCATATCCAACAAACCCAACACAGCCAGACACAACTTTCGCGAAGGTATGGGAGCAGTCGCCAATTGGATGATAAACAGCTGCTTACAACTCAACGCAAACAAAACAGAAATACTTATCATGGGCCCTCAACCCGACGCGTGGAACGACTCCTGGTGGTCACCCACCCTCGGAAGCCCTCCCACCCCCACGAACCAAGCCCGCAACCTCTGGATCATCCTGGACTCCAAACTCAACATAGACCGCCAAATCAACTGAGTCACATCCACCTGCTTCCGCACCCTCCGCCTCCTATGCAAGACTTTCAAATGGACCCCCCTTGAACACAGAAAGACTGTCACATACACCCTCATTACCAGCAGACTGGACTACGGCAAAGCGCTCTATGCCAGGATCAACAAGAAACTCACCCACAAACTACAGAACATCCAGAACCCTGCCGCTAGACTGGTCCTTGAGCTACCTCAACACTGTCATATCTTTCAGCACCTGCACACACTACACTGGCTTTCCATAGAGAAAAGAATCACCTTCAAGATCCTCACCCACGCACACAAAGCCCTCCACGACACTGGACCAGCATACCTGAACAGGCTACTCAATTTCCCAGTACCACACAGGACCCTATGCACAGCCCAGCTCTCTCTCGCCGAAGTACTCCGCATCAGGAAAACAAGAACAAGGGTACGCTCTTTCTCCTACCTCACCGCCACAGCCTAGAACGCCCTACTGCTCCACCTCAGACACACTACACTCCTCCTCAACTTCATGAAGGAGCTGGAGACATGGCTATTTGAAGAACCTCCACATTGATGGACGCCCCCCCAGCACCTTGAGACCCTTGTGGGTGAGTAGCTGCACTTAACAAACAATTATTGATTGATTGACCCCTATAATAACTTCATCCAGCCATTCTTAAGCTTAATATGCAGCGTTGCTAAATACTGGGCGAGTTTACACCTCCAAAATGGCGGTCATTATAATAATTAGACTCTTTACATCTCAAATATGGCACCCATCATGATGACTAGGCACAGGGTGGACAAGTCCCTATAATCGCCCGCCCCCTCTTCGGCCATAGAGATGGTTTAGGGACTCCCTTGCTTGCTAGCTTTCAACCCCCCATCCTTTTTTTTGCATGATAGCTTATGACATTTTTACTAGCACAACTATTTATTGATCCCATTTAATCTGTTTCCGAATCTTTTCTCTAATAGCTTTGTGTCCCCAGTCAAATTGGCCCATCTAGAACTGACCAAGTTTTTGTTCTTTTGGCTATGACCTGGTGGCCAATCCAATACGGCGGACACGTTGCTCATTCTACTATGATTGAGGGAGATGAGGGCCTGCAGATCCCACCAGTATGGCGCTTTTGTAGCACCTGACTCCCCAAGCAGATGCTGACTGTCCCAGGACTTAGCACCATTGATTAATAGAGTCGATTTTAGGCTTGCTACTAACGAGCGGTGAGTGCTTTTTTACCAGCCCTAGGATTATTTGCAATTGTATGTTCCTCTAGAACTGACCCGTTTTAGAATTGTGCTCCTCACAGTAAGTGCATTCTGTAGCCCCTCGCTGGGATCCAATGTTTCCTTCACCCGGTTTATAGAATACTTTGAACAAAATAATGCCCGCTCGCTCATTTTTAGTGACCAATCTCTGCCAGCAAATATCTCACTAGAACTTGCGCTGTAGATACGAAGGCATTCCCGCGACCCCTTCTGTGTCTTGTATTCTGTTACGGAGAGCACCTAGCAAACGATGGGAGCCTTTCTTTTCCTTTGCTGGTAACTAGCAGCACTTGGCTTTGGAAATCTGCGCATAGTGAGATGTTTCTTACTACGATAGTACTTCAGTCTCTCTGATGATCATTAAATGAATTAAACAAAATGTGGTTTATAGTCAGTTATCCAGGTTGACCTCTTTCCATACAAGTATGTAGTGTAATTGTTAGTTTCATTTGTTTAGGATGAATTTGAATCTTCACTCTATTTGGACATGCGGTGTTTGGAATAACTGGTTGTAAAAAAGTTTTGGATAACATAACAGGATCAATTGCTACTGACTGTTAATAAGAGGTGTTTCCCCCATACTCTCTCTTTTTCTTTCCTGTCCTTAGCACTCTTTAACTATCACAAACACAGCTAATAAATTATAACTTTTCCTCTATTTATATCATAAAAACTGCCAGCCCTGCTCGTATTCATGACTTTGAATGTTTATCTGATCACACTTGGTTCACCTTCGCATCATTTTTCATCATCTCTTGGTAACTAATTCGCACGGGTGTGTCCTTGGACCATGAAGGAGCACTGGGACAGTTCTCCTATCAAACTGCCGGCCCCACTTTGCTGGTTGCTTATATCAGCTTCCGGTTCCTTTGGGAAATCACTCTCCTTTCTACATATTCTCACAACTAGGTGGTGGTCTCACTTCTTCAAAATTTCAATCTCCATAGGTATAAATAATGACAGATATGTCTTCTACCTTCTACAGCCTTGAGAAAGCCACAGGCTTACAGCCATGTAAGGGGCGACACATGTCGGTTGCTTAATGAAACATTCTGAGTTGCTCTATTTACCCAATAGATGAAAAGTTATAACTGTATTAAAAAAATCACTTCAGCATTAAAAAATTGTGTTCTCTTTATTTACCTAAGGGGTGGATTAACCTACTGCTTCTCCATATCAGGTCTTTGTTTTTTAGGAGTATTTGTCCTACCTCAGTTGGTGTCCCACCCTACAAAACAACCACAGGTATTTTAAAGCAGAGGGGCAGTGTTGGACCTTGTACCTTTCCCCTTAACGTGTTTTCAATTTGGTTTTGCACCACGACATGCAGTCTGCGAAAGCAGCACTGTGTGCACTTAGGGAGGGGGTCCCTGAGGCTGGCACAATATGTGCTTCAGCCATCAGGGGCCTTTCTTTAGTTTCTTTAGTACCCCATGCCCTAGGTACCAGGGGTACTATTTACTAGTGGCAGCTAAAGGTTTGCCAATTGGGAAAAACTGTGCAATTTTAGGGAAAGAGATCTGGTGCTGGGGACCTGTTTAGCAGGGACTCAGTGCACTTTTAGTCAACATTGCACCAGAAACCAGGCAGAAAGTGTGTGTGGGGGGGGGTGACTATTTCAAAAGAGGCACTTTCCTACGCCAGCCATGTGCAAATAAGTCTTGACCCAAAGCAATAGATTTAGGCCGAGATATGTGATTTCGGGCCAGATTTTGAAATTGTTCAGCATCCCGTCCATCATCTGTTCTTTTTGCAGTTAAACCTATTCAGCATTGAAAGTGCCTTCATGAGATTCTCAGAAGCCCTGACACGCATACTTTACAAGATATTTTCTCAATCTGCTACTGAGCGTGGCTTCAGACACAAGGACACTTTGTGGCTGTTTTTGGTATTCCGCACTCTGCGACGTAACAGATCGACTCAAGCTGAGCTAGGAGTTCATGGTCCTCAGGGCTGAGATGTCTGCATCACATGCTTTATCCTTCCCGGAAATCACAAGATGTCCTCTTTGATGAAATGCCTGTACTTCGAGGGTAAATAGACCTTGCACCTTATCTTGGAAGGAGGCAGACCTTGTGATTCGTGATGTAAAATTCAAAAATTAACACATGAATTCTGTTGCACTCCTAATTACACTTAGTATATATTTAAATCACTAGTATACATTATATGAACGAGTTTTTGTTGCAGTATCAACATAATACATGTTATATTTGTGAATGAAAAACACAAACATATTTATAAAAAAATGAATCTATGAATGAATGTATAAATTAATAAAATACAGGCCACAAAAATGGGAAAACATATAAAGTACATGACAATGTCCTGTAAAATGCTTTCTGGTTTTGAAAGTTTGCCATTTGCCAACTCACTCCAGTTTCTTTCTTTGAATCTCATGGGTAACCTTCCCCAGCCAAGATCCTCGCACATGGATGCCTTGTTCAAAGTGAGTCAACAGCACATTGCTTGCTCTTCTGACTATCTAACTTATCTGACTGCCATCTCTTCACGAAAGCGTGAGCTAACTCGAATGAACAGAACACTAGGAAGTGTGTCGCTTTCTCAAGTCCTCCTCTGTTTGTACCTCATGAGCACCTACCTGTGCACCTCCTCTGTTTGTACCTCATAAGCACCTACCTGTGCACCTCCTCTGTTTGTACCTCATAAGCACCTACCTGTGCACCTCCTCTGTTTGTACCTCATAAGCACCTACCTGTGCACCTCCTCTGTTTGTACCTCATAAGCACCTACCTGTGCACCTCCTCTGTTTGTACCCCATAAGCACCTACCTGTGCACCTCCTCTGTTTGTACCCCATAAGCACCTACCTGTGCACCTCCTCTGTTTGTACCTCATAAGCACCTACCTGTGCACCTCCTCTGTTTGTACCTCCTAAGCACCTACCTGTGCACCTCCTCTGTTTGTACCTCTTAAGCACCTACCTGTGCACCTCCTCTGTTTGTACCTCATAAGCACCTACCTGTGCACCTCCTCCCAATCTAGCAGAACCCCATCTGGATACAAAGCTGCTTCTTGCGCACCAAACGGACACCACTACGTCAGGTTCCCTGGAAAGTCAGAAAATTGAAGAATAATGAATAATATGCACACATCTGTTAGCTGTGGGGATTTATCAGATAAATTATTAGTTGTCATAGAGTCTCAAAATAAGGACTAAATGACTGATATGGTTGAATATTACATTATAAATCAAAGTTTGTTTGCCTTATCTCTGAGTGTAATGTGAAAGCGGGACATTACAATGAACTCCTCACTCTGTTTTACAGAGAACCCCTGCACTGGAAAGAGCTGCATCTTGAATTTCAAGGGGGTCTGAACTTTAACTACTCTAGCTAGAGTTAAAGAATCTGTTCTCTACATAACATGTGCAGGCCAGAACCAGGCCCTGCAAGTTGCGCTAGATTTAGGGAGATGGGCAGATGTTAACGCCAATAAAAAATCTAGCTCATCACACAATAATGCTCCAGTCTTTCAGGTTAGAAGAAACCAGAATTGCTTGGACCAACCCCACAGGTGCTCAGGAAGTGTCCGAGATTACTTAAAGAACAGCAGGGTAAAGACGAGTTGGCCCTTGAGCTGATACAAAGTCACAGGAAAGTACAGAAGTTGAATACAGTTACCTTTGTTTTATACTCTCTGAAGAGTTACCTTTGGTAGATACTTCCTGAAGCTGACGAAACAGCAGCACATCCTGATCCTTCCTATTCCACAATCTGTTCTTTAATGGAATCTTGTCCATGTGCATCTACTTACGCTGTACCTGTAGCACGTGGTGCTCCGTGACCGCCATTTCTTTACTAAGTCACTCCGTGGAGACTGATAAATCACCTCCTTTTCTGAAGTAAATAATATGGGATGTGTTCAACATAACTTTTAGTTAAATATCCGTGTATGGTGAACTACACCTTGCGAGGTTTCAAAGGTGGTAAAAGAGCGTTGTCGTTTACAACCAGATAAGTACTGTGCATTCATATTCTATTACAATTGTATTTTTTAATTTTAAATCTCTTTACATTCAACAGGAAAAAAGTCTTGAAATCACAAAATGATGTTAAATAATGAAGATAATACTTCAACTCTGCAAGACAACTGTCAGAAATAACGAGGACCAGTCTACAGTGCAGTCGGCAACAGAGGAACCTCAACATAAACTGACAGACCCTTGAAGAAACAGTCAAGGGCTATTCATTGAATGTAAGAGTCTGAGTTGTGCACCTTTACACCACAGGACTAAGAAGTGACTTCTACAAAATTAAGACAAACCACCTCCTGTATAGACCGGTGTCCAACACCAGCTTTGATCGTGGGATCAGTATGATGTGGTTACCACAGTGCTCGGACTAAAGATAAAGAACCATCATTCAGTGCTCTAAGTCTGTTGTAAACTCTTTCTGGCCCAACTGCAGCAACAAGAGAATATATTACCTTGTACTGATCAGAAGGAAAAATAATCTTTACCCGCAAGCGTCAAAAACTGTTATCCAGTCAAGAGGCACAATCACTCGAAAAGATGCCGGGCATATGTTGAGTGCGACAACTGACTTTTAAATTGGAAATCAAATGTCCTAAATACCAGCTCACCCAGGAAATGTGAGAATAATACAAGTGCTTTATCAACCATGTTGGCCCTTCAGGAAACAGAGTCATGGGAAGTGGACAAACATATCACCGACCTAGAGACACTAACCAAGAAAGAAGAATCATACACAGGCAGGGACAACTTTAGCTTGTCATCGCTACAAAAGGACGAACAGCAAACACACAAAGGAGAAAAACGATTCTATTGTACTGAATGTGTGCAAAGCTTTAGTCATTTAGCACTCCTAAAAGAGCATTGGCAAACACACACAGGAGAAAAGCCATTCAGATGCAGTGAATGTGGGAAGCGCTTTACTAAGTTATCACACCTTGAGAGACATTATCAAACACACACTGGGGAAAAACCATACCATTGCAATGAAGGTGTGAAGCAATTTAGTCAGTTATCACACCTCCAAAGACATCAGCAAACACATACAGGAGAAAAACTATACCATTGCAGTGAATGTGGAAGTATGTTTAGCAAATCTTCAAGATTAAGGAATCACCAGCAAACTCACACAGGAGAAAACAAATTCAAGTGCAATGAATGTGCGAAGAGCTTTAGTCGGTTATCAGATCTACAAAGACATCAGCAAACACACACTGGGGAAAGACCATTTAATTGCAATGAATGTGTGAAAAGTTTTAGATGGTTATCACACCTCCAAAGACATCAGCAAAGACACACAAGGGAAAAACCATACCATTGCAATGACTGTATGAAGAGCTTTTGTCAGCTATCAGATCTACACAGACATCAGCAAACACACACAGGGGAAAAACCATATGATTGCTACGAATGTGGAAGTAGTTTTAGTCGTTACTCAACACTGAGGATTCATCAGCGAACACACACAGGAGAAAGACCATTCAAGTGCAATGTATGTGGGAAGAGTTTTTGTCAATTATCACATCTACAAAGACATCAGCAAACACACACTGGGGAAAAACCATTCAAGTGTAGTGAATGTGTGAAGAGCTTTAGTCAGTTATCAAACCTCCGAAGGCATCAGCAAACTGACACTGGGGAAAAACCATTCAAGTGCAGTGAATGTGTGAAGAGCTTTAGTCAGTTATCAAACCTACAGTGTCATCAGCGAACACACAATGGGGAAAAACCATACCATTGCAGTGAATGTGGGACCAGCTTTAGTCGGTCAACACACCTTGAGAGACATTATCAAACACACACAGGGGAAAAACCATACAGTTGCAATGCATGTTTGAAGCAATTTAGTCAGTTATCACACCTCCAAAGACATCAGCAAACACATACAGGGGAAGAACCAAAATTTTGCAATGAATGTTCAAAGAGCTTTAGTCGGTTATCGCTCCTCCAAGTACATCAGCGAACACATACAGGGGAAGAAACATACCAGTGCAAGAAATGTGTGAAAAGCTTTAGTTGGTTATCACACCTGCAAAGGCATCAGCAAACACACACAGGGGAAAAACCATATCATTGCAATGAATGTGTGAAAAGCTTTAGTTGGTTATCACAACTCCAAAGACATCAGCAAATAAATACACACAAGGGAAAAACCATACCACTGCAATGAATGTAAGAAGAGCTTTTGTCAATTATCAGATCTACAAAGACATCATCGAACACACACCGGGGAAAAACCATACCATTGCAATGAATGTGCAAAGACCTTTAGTCAGTTATCAAACCTACAATGTCATCAGCGAACACACACTGAGGAAAAACCATACCATTGTAGTGAATGTGGGATGAGCTTTAGTCGGTCAACATACCTTGAGAGACATTATCAAACACACACAGGGGAAAAACATACAAATGCAGTGAATATTTGAAGCAGTGTAGTTAGTTATAACACCTCCAAAGACGTCAGCAAACACACAGGGGAAGATCCATACCACAGAAATGAATGTGCGAAGAGCTTTAGACAATTATCACACCTCCAAGTACATCAGCAAACACATATATTACTCATATTGAAGGTTTTGTGAACCAATGAGAATCAAGCGTCTCAGCTCCTGTGACTAAACAGAGACCACTTCTGATGGATAATTCTACCTGCAAATTCCTCACCCATAGAATAATAGTCAGGCGCCAGTCTAGATCCAGACTCTTCAAGGCTATCATACTGCTGGGCGGTGTCCCTGGCTTTGCATCAGCATCGGAGGAGGGATCCAGTGACATCACTGAAGCCATATATTGGGCTCATCCCAGTGCTAAGACATCTGTTCCCTTTTTTCTGCATCTTTGGTACAAGTCCAGCAATCGCTTTCTCAAAGAGTCTTGAGGTTTTCACAGAAAGTTTACCACAAGTGCAGTACCATGTCTCTTCCAAAGAGATTGGAGTCAAACACTATAGGGATTGTGAAGGACAGATGTCTATAGCTGATACCCACTTCATCTGCCTCTAGTGACTCGGTTTGGACCACGACTCCCAGTCTTGTGACTACTGCCAGAACAAACACCCAAATGCCATCAAGGACCATGAGGCGAGGCTCTTCATGGGCAGGCCAAGGGACAAGAGGCACAGCTGATCTAGCTTCCAACCTCGTTACAGGGCACTGTCAACCCACTCTTTTGGGGGAAGCAGAGAAGGCACAAGAAGAATTCCAAAGAGAAGTCACTTCAATGTCCTCCAACTCCGCTCTAGTGACTACACTGCACCTGACCCAGAACTGTTTCGACCTCCACGGGATCCATCCTTGAACTTCCTGGATCCTTCGGTGCGGGGACCCTTTCTACTGGCAGTTCTTAACCTGCACCTGTGTTCCAGGTTCCAGGTTCTGACCCGGCAACATTTCTTAATGGCATGTACGGAGTCTTTGAAAGGGCATTGGTGTCATCAGGCATGCCTTCAGACCCTAAGTGTCATACACTTTCCCTATGTTTATGCCCTTGGCTCTGATGCCATTTTGCTCCATCCCATCTGGATGAACAGAGACTTGTCCATCCTTTGATCCAGCTCTTAGGTACTCCAATCTGCTTCAGCCTCCTACATGGCAGCCCCACCACTACTGATCCCTACACCACCCCTGCTTCTGCCACCATTGCTTGAAGTTGCGCCTCTGTACATACCGCACAGGGAAGTACTAAGTCTATTGAAGGAAGATACAGAAATGAGATCCATGACCTATTCAGATTCTGACCCTTTGAATTTATACATCTTGGGTAGCAATGGCCAGGGGTAAGAGTTTACTGGCCTGCCTTCTGCAAGCAGATTAGACACCTCTCCAGAGATGGAAATGGACATACCATCAGAAATTATGTCCTTCTATTTGGTGGGAAAGACGGCAGCTGAGGTTGTAAAGCTTTAACTTTCTTTGCAGTTAAAACTCCGTCCCAACAGTCAACAAGCTCATGACACACCACTAGATCTCTGCCACAGGAGACCCTCCATTTTCCTCTTCCCATCCCTCAACCTAAAGCTTAGTTATCCAGACATCATTCTTATCTGGACATTCGGCTGGGAGCTTCCAAACAGTTCCCTTGGACAGAGAATTTAAGAGCCTTGATGCCTAGGAAAGAATTATTTTTTCAACAGAAAGCATGGCATTGAAGTTCTTAAATACTGCCTGCGAACGTGCTACACCCATACCATATGGGATATGGCTCAGATGGTTGTGCCTCATGTGCCAGAGGAAATGAGGGTGCACTTCTAAGAGGTGGTCCTGGATGGTCAGAATGCATCATTCCACATAATACAATCTGGATTGGACACTGCTGATTTGTTAGTCGGAACTGTGGGTACTTCTATCTCCATCCGTATGTGCGCCTGGCTACACACTTCTGCCTTCTCCCCTGATGTCCAGGCCAGCCTCATGACCTCCCGTTTGACAGGGCATGCCTTGTCGGATTTGGCATTAGAGAAATTTAAGGCCAGCAATGCTACAACCCACTCCTTGATACTTCAACTGCCACCTCCTATGACAGATTATCACCCATTTCACCATTTTCCTGCCGTGTTGAAGGAATTGTCCTTTAACCGACGTAAGACTTACCTTCTCCAATCCCATCAGTAGCAAAATCCGCTGGTCAAAGTGTATAGAGGCTGAGCCAGAGCAAAATGCTGTGGATCCATCAAGCAAGCCTCCTCCTCTTCCTTCCCCTCCTCCCCTTCACAAGCAGGAAAGCAGGTCTAGTTCACTTTTTCTCACCTACTTGAGGCCTGTGGGTTGGGAGGTATTGTTCTTTCTCCTGGCCTGGAAGGCTGTTACTTCAGACCAGTGGGTCCTCCAAATAGTAGAAAGAGGCTACACCCTTTCATTCCTACAGACGCCAACCCCGTCCACCCCTGCCTTCACTCCCCTCCCGGGTCTGGATATATCTTCCTTTTCTCAGCAAGAGGTGGCAGTACTCATAAAGAAAGGAGCTGTGTTGCAAGTAGAGTTGGAACACGGCCAGCTTCTTTGTTTCCTAGAAGGACAACTTTCTGCGTCTAAGCCTGGACCTCAGAGAAATTAGCTTCTTCCTCAAAAAGCAAAAGTTCAAGAGTCAGACCTTAGCTCAGGTGTTACTGGCATTGGAAGCTGGAGTTTGGATGGTGTCACTTGACCTGCAGGATGCTCACTTCCACATCTGATATTGTGGTCCCATCTATGTTTTGTAGTAGCTTCATCCACTACCAGTTTGTAGTGTTCCCTTTTAGGTTAACATCATCACCTCAAGTTTTCACAAAGAAGATGACAGTGATTGCAGCCCATCTATGAATGTTGGGCACACCAGTATTTCCATACATGTTTGACTGGCTAATTAAAGTTGGATCGCTGTAGGCAGTATCTCGCAATGGACAGTCAAGAACCCTGCTGTTCGACCTGGGTTTCTTAATTAACAAGCCAAAGTCCCACCGGAAGCACCCCCAACGACTCCAGTTTATTGGGTCAGTACAGGACACCACTATTCTCCACACCTTTCCTCCACCTTAGAGAATAGCCAACATTCAGAAATTGGTTCCCTCCTTCCAACACAGTGCACGAGTCCCTGTTCTTAAGGACCTATGACTCCTATGTCTGATGGGTTCCTGCATTCTCCTAGTCCTGCATGCACTTTGGCACATGAAGGAGTGCCTCTGCAGGCAGTGGCTACAATACGGGGGAAACCTGTTGGACTGTTACATAATCTCCCCCAGTGCATCAGCGGAAGTGGTTTAGTGGGGGAACAAGATGAACCTGAGTTGCAGGACGTCTTTCGTTCCCCCTTCAGCTGTGGCTACAGTAGTGATGGATGATCCCACCTCAGGGTGGGGAGCTTGCCTAGAAGATCTAGAGATCAGAGGACCCTGGTCTCTGGAAGGACCCTGGTTCTCCAGTTGAAATAGCAGGCAATTTGGCTGGTGCTCAAGGCCTTCCTCCCCTTCATCCAAGTTTGGTCCTTATGTCAATAAGTAAGAGGGAGTAGGGTCTTAGCTCCTTTGTCTGCAAGAATTGGGACATGGACACACTGCCAAGGGATTTGCCTTACCAACAATCACCTAGCGGGGTCTCTGAATGTCAGAGCCAACAGCGGCAGGTGACGTTATCTTGCTAATCATAAGTGGCGTATTCTACTGGAGGTAGTCCAGGACATCTTCACCAGTGGGCTACTCCTCAGGTGAACTTTTTTGCCTCTTCAGAAGATGTACATCAGCAGTTCTGTGTCCTCCAGTGTCCATTATTGGTAGCCTTGGGGGGACATTTCCCTTGATTCCTTGGAAGATACTCTAAGAGTGCCAAGTCATTCTCATCAGCCTGGATTGGCCAAGGATAGTGTGGTATGCAGACCTTCAGCGCTTCTCCATATGTCCTCTTCTCAAGCAGCCATGCAGACTAGACCTTCTCTCTCACTGGTGATGTGAGTACCTTGAAGTATCCAGATCCAGACTGGCACCTGAGATTATACTACTGGTGAGGAACGTGCAGGGAGATAAGAGTATTCACCAGAAAACTAGCACAGTTAAGTAACTAGTTTTTTCCTAGTCATATGGTTACCTATCTGCATGGCATGGCGGGGGTTCACTGAGGATTGACTTCTCCAAACGGGCTGGTGGCAGTGGGGATGTTTGAATAATGTAAATGGTTAATTGACTGATAAGAAATCTGTCCCTAGCTTTCAGTGCAGATGTGCAGAATAAGGAGGTGCACAGTCACTCCGACTCTGAGGCGACAGATAACAGGAAAACTGGTGACAGGTAACAGGACAACAGGAGTGCTATTGGCCATGCTGCTCTTGTCAATGTAATGTTGCTCTTAAAATGAAACAGATTTTAAATGTGCTAATGTGAAGAGCTTTAAATATGTAATAACCTTTCTCCTATCATCAGTGTTCTGTAATAATTGGCCAACAGTATTAAACATGCTGAAACTAGAGAGGAATTGTCTATGTACGAGAGGCTTAGGTCATAAATTGACGTCATTAGACTAACAATTTATGTCATCCATGGGTTGGAAGAAGCAGCTGGTACATTCTTCTGCAAGTTTAATTTATCCATTGGCCTTTTAAATTATGGATTGCTTTGAGTTAATTTTTAGACATTAGATGTATGTTGTACTTTTGGTGCAGCAGTTCATTGTTTCCCTACTACTGTTTATGAATTGATTAGCTAATGTTAATATGCATTTTTGTCATTGATGTATTCTTCTGTACTACTGAGGTAACGATTTCATGGAATATACATTAATGTACGTTCATTCGAAAATAAATCTTGAATGATTCATTCAGTCACATTCTGTCAACTCTTCGGTGATTTTCTTATTTATGAATAGAGAATACTTGAAATCAAAGTCTTCCCCATCAGTGTGGCTAGCCTTGTGTAACACTCATGGTCAGTCAGGCCCAAATCATGAGCCCCTAAGACCAACAGCCCGGGCATGGGAGATGCTCCTGAATTTGGGGGTGCAATTGGCACGGGCCTGGACACCACAAAACACCACTACAAGACTCCTGAAGGTGAATCCCCTCCTGGTATCAGGTTCAGCCTAACAACATGGCCACTGCTGCCGTAGCTCCAGTGGTTCTGCGGCCTGTGGAGAGGGCCAATGGGCTATCTTTCCTCGTGGGTACTGACGTTTCAAAATCATTCACTGGCTGAAAGATTTGTGGGCCTCAAAGTTTAGGGTCACTCACATATATAAATAGGTCATAAACATAAAGTAAAACCTTATGTTTCACCCTGGTTGCTCACTTAAAGCATAACTCGGGGGGTCTCATTTTACAAATTCTAACCAATAGTTCTCTTGCACGAGCAAAAAGAAGGGGGACAATTGCCAGCTCTGCCTGGTACTCTTGTAAATAGAAATGAGTTTGGGCAAGCGATGTCCTATCTGTATCCTCGTCAAAGGTTCTGCATGAAAGAATTTAACATACTTCAAGCAAGACAAATAAGTAACCCCAATTCAGATTATCAAATTGGCTTTCCAAAATCAGTTAAAAGCAGAGTGGTGGGAACCAGAATGTGCCCCTCTAGGGCCAGGGCATTATCGGGCTGTCGGATGTTATGCGTTTAAGTGTGGTGGGGCATAAAACCGTTCTGGCCTCTGTGTATTAGCGTTACAATTGTTTCTATTCTATTCATCAGAATTTTTATTTTCATATTTAGCTAAGAGACCGCTCTGTAGGAGTTGCATGGAGACTTCTTCTAATATACCTTTTATGATCTATTCTGTCAGGGATTAAAATGCCTTCTGTTTGTCCTCTTTGTATAGTTTCAGTAGGTGTGCCTTGTGCAGGAATTTACTAGCTATATAGAATTTGACTGGTAGCTCATTTCAGCTGAGCAGTTTCACCACCTGCAACTGTTAATACCTTCTGTGATTTCTTCAGTGGAAACTTCAGAGTTAAGGGTCTGTGTCTTTTGAGTCATGGGCAGTGAAACCTCAAACCACTTTGGCCTTAGTCCCAGATTCAGAGATGTCAAGCTGTCTATGAAAACAAGCAAGTTCCACTTTCTAAAAGTGGCATTTTCAGAAGCCACTTAAAATCCAACTTTACCATTAAAGAGGATTTTAAATTACAATTCCTTAGTGACCAGACATGACACTGCTACCTGTTCACAAGCAAAGGTTATCACTTATTAAATGTAATAACGTAACCCAATGTTGTCCCATGAGAGAAGTAGGCTATGGAGTAGTAAAAAATGTATTTAAATTGTTTTCGCTACCAAGACATGTAAAACTTAAAAGTACATGTCCAACTTTTTAAATACACTGTACCCTGCTCTAAGGGCTGTTAATGGCCTACCTCAGGGGTGACATATATGTATTAAAAAGAAGGCTTAGGCCTGGCAAAGGGGTTACTTTGCCAAGTCAAATTGGCAGTTCAAAACTGTACACAGGCTGCAGTAGCAAGCAGGAGACATATTTGACAGGGCCACTTAAGTGGGTGGAACAATGAGAGCTGCAGGCCCACTAGTAGTTTTTATTTACAGACCATGAGTACACATAGCACTGCCTTACTAGGGACTTGTAACTAAATTAAATGTGGCAATTGACTGTAAGCCAATTTTATCGTGTTTAGAGGAGTGAGCACTCTAGCAGTGGTTAGCAACAATAAACTGCACAGAGTACTGTGGCAACAAAAACAAATTCCAGCAGAGCGAAGGGAAAATGTGATGGAAGAACACCCTGAGGCTGACAGGTCCATCAGTTTAGTAATACTACAATAGTACTGCTGAAGTACTACAAAATGCAGTTTTCAAACTTATGAGTGTAAATCTCCATCTACATCTGTCCCGTCTTTCCTGCGGGGTGATCCTCACACATGCAAGTTTACTACTTGGTAGCAAATGTAAGAAGGACTGTAGCAGAGGCAATATTACTACTAAATGCAGTTCACACGTAAACTTCCATCTCTCCTATCTTTTCTGTGGGGAGATCCTCACACATGCAAGTTTACTACTTGGTAGTAAATGTAGGAGAGACTAGGAGAGAGGCTACAAAATGAGGCATACTTACTACTAAGTCGGAGATGTTTAAGGAGGACTATAGAGGGGTTTAGAGAGAGTGGGTATGCACTTACCCACAAAAAATGTAAGCCTGTTCCTATTCACAAACTGCACTTCTAAAGTTACTGCAGGCAAAAGAAACCCAAAACATTAGTAAGTTACTCCATTGTAGAGCTGGTGTAAGTCCATGTGACCGGGTCGGCCCGATCTCCGCCGAGGCGCCTGCAGGACAAGAGTCAATTCCGCGTTCCCATGTTGCCATGGGAACGCTTTCACTGCGAGGCCGGCGTTCGGAGGTTGCCTCGGCAACCTCCGATGACGATGACTCCTCGGATTGGCCGGCGGGAGGCCAAATGCCGGGAAATCTCCCAGAGAGGGGAGGAGCAGGGCGAGAGGAGGAAGACGGCGGCGGCGACAGCGGGAGAAGCAGAGAGTGGAAAGCGAGCAGAAAGGAACCCCGGGAAGGAGAGGAGAAAGGCGGCGACGGCGGCGGTCGGAAAGGGCAGCCACACCATCCTGACGGCAACCTCGTGGACGGAGGGCAGCCCCAGTGGTCAGAATCCTACGGAGATAACGCCAGGAGGAACAGAGCTGCACAGGAATCCAAGGGGACCAGACCAGACGACAACAGGACAGGAGACCAACGAGAGGACCTCCACAGAGCCAGCCACGGCCCCGGAGGGTCGTGGCTCGGGAAGGTACGGTCCTTGTGGACAAACCGAGGGGCACTGTAAAGGGAGACAAGCTGGGGAAGGGAGGGAGGCAGGGCGAGGGGAGGACAGGGAGGGAATCAGAGGGCACAACAAAGAAAGGAGCACGTAAAAAGCACCAAAAGCAAGCACATTTAGTATATAAAGTAATAGGCACATAGCCCACAGTCCTCACTGGCACCCCCCCCCTCCTTAACCCATTCCTCAGTATTTCAAATAATTAAGGGACGTATGTAAAGGCCTTCATTCCACTCACCCGCGGTATTTGTTCCCTCTTTTCCTATATGGTACCCGGGACCCCATGAGGAAGATCCAAAACGACACCTAAAGGAAAGAAGAAGAGGGACACCCATTAGGAAGAAGAAGCTCACCACTCAAAGAAGAAATAGACTCTAAACCGTTTTGAGGATCCGATACATCATTCCTTTGAAATTAACAAATAAATACTTACCTTAATAATCCAAACTTACCTCTACTGTGTGTCTATACTGTGGGGACTGCTACAGTGGTGTCAGAAGTGGGATTTCGTTAACCCCCCCCATTTGCAGTCCAAACAGTATCCACAATGAGTGAAAGTCCGTCATTAGAGACCATGGTCAAGCAGCTAGCAGAAGGGCAAAGACACTTACAGCTGGTATGGGAGGCCCAACAGCGAGAAGCCAAAGAAGACCGAGAGGCCCTACAATCTGCACTGAAGAGTCAGGCGACCATACTGGCGAATAACCAGCTAGTCCATGAAAGCGCGATGAAAAAACTAACTGAGACTATTGCCGCTAGTAAGGTACATCCGAATGTACCTAGTTCGGTACTACAGAAATATCAGGAGGGAGAGGATCCAGAGTCCTTTTTTACCAATTTTGAAAGAGTGGCTTCCTCCGCCCTGTGGCCGGAAGATAAGTGGGGGCAGTATGTTGCTCCCTTGCTCACAGGTATCTTACAATCAGCATATCAAGCAGCCAACCCGGGCGGTGTCACCCCTTATCAAGACATAAAAACTAGTATACTAGAAAGGGTGGGACACGACACAGAATATTACCGGGTTAAATTCCGTAAAATCAAATGGGGCGTCAATGAAGATCCCAGAACCTTTTATTTTCGAGTAAAGGATTTGGCATTGAAGTGGTTAGGCCATGTTGGAAATAGTCGGGAGGAGGTTATCAAAACCATCATACTAGAACAATATCTAGACGGTCTACCACCATCCACAAAACACTGGATCAGGCAACACCCAAAGGTAGACACTGAGACGGCCATTGATCTCGCCTGTGTTTTCCATCGGTCTACCGATGTCAGGAACCCTCCAACGCGAAACACCCTTAAACCGATTCTTCCGAATCCAAAGCCTTTTTTAAAAAATCCACCAGACCACATAGTACCACGAAGATTTCCGGAAGGCCCACCCACAATGGGACCCCAATGCTATAATTGTGGCGAATGGGGACACATTGCACGTATGTGTCCCCAAAAACAAGATATCGGGGAACCAATGGAGATAGGAATGACAAAACGAAGGGTACTATGTACGGGAAAGGGTGCCCTCAAATTTAAACTAATGATAACCGTTAACGGGAAAAGGGTGTATGCCCTGGTTGATTCCGGCTGTAGCCAATCGGTAATCAGAAAAGACTTGATGCATGATGACACAGAAGAGAAACAATGGGTATCTATATGTTGTATACATGGAGATAAGGCCCAGTATCCTATAAAGGTGCTCCAGATCGTGTGGGGACCCTATCAGGATTTCCTGCCAGTGGGAATAATGCCCCAATTAATCGAGGAGTGTATCATCGGGACAGACTATATCCACTTCCAAGAGTTGTTGGATCACGTCAGAGATAACAAGGTAGTCAAAGATTGGTGGAGAGAGGCTCCTTTTGCAGAGAGTTTCATTGAGTGTCCAGCTGATCGTAGAAAATTGTCACGAAGAGAAAAACGACATGAGAGGGAGGAATAGGGATGGACTTGGTCGGACCCCTAATTCCTTCATCAAAAGGACATACCTACATCCTAGTCATTGTGGACTACGCCACACGATACCCAGAGGCTATTCCCCTGACGAGTATGACGACCAAGACTGTTGCCCAAGCAATGATTAATGTCTTTGCTCGACTTGGGTTTCCCCATGAAATCCTTACAGACCAGGGTACCCCTTTTATGTCCACCCTAATGAAACAAGTGTGCAAAACATTGGGGATAGCTCAGATCAGAACCTCCGTATACCATCCTCAAACAGACGGACTAGTAGAACGATATAATCGAACCATTAAAACGCTACTTAGAAAAATTGTCAATGAGACAGGGAAAGATTGGGATCAAAAGTTGCCACTCGTTCTGTACGCCATACGAACCCACGAACAAGCATCCACTGGGCATAGCCCATTTGAGTTGGTGTTTGGACGCCAACCTCGCTCCCTGCTAGACATGGCGGTAGAAACCTGGGAGGCTGAGGCTGAGGAAGGGGGAACGCCTTTGTTAGAATATGCTCAAAAATTGAGAAAACACCTACACAGCTTATGGGCCGACGTACATGCGAACATGGAACAGGCCCAACAAACTCAGAAGGTCCAATATGACAAAGGAAGCAAACTACGAGTTTTCCAACCCGAGGACCAGGTCCTAATAATGAGGCCCACCTCCGAACACAAACTCCTCGCCAAGTGGCAAGGGCCATATCGAATAATCAAAGCAGTTTCCCCCGTCACCTACCTTATTGAAATATCCTCCCATCCGAGGAAAACACAAATATACCATGTAAACCTGCTAAAAAAATGGGAGACACCCGAACAGCCTGACCATACCGTAGAAATGGGTCAGTTTATGTGTCCCAACAAGACACTAGATATCGAGTTTTACCCTACCACCCCATCCACGGAGGTTACTCTACCCTCAGTGGACGATACTTTATCTGAGGGGCAAAAACAACAAGCACATAAAATATTAAAACAGTGGCAACCGTTGTTTTCGGAAAAGCCGGGAAAAACTTTCCTAATCCACCATAACATACGAACAAATCCCGGTATTATCACTAGAGAGCGTCCATATCGCGTTCCAGAAGCTAGAAAACAATTAATTGAGGAGGAAATCAAAAAGATGTTAACCTTAGGAGTCATCGAACCGTCCAATTGTCCCTGGTGTTCACCAGTAGTCCTAGTACCAAAACCTGACGGTAGTGTCAGGTTCTGTATCGATTTCCGCAGACTTAACGCGAGCTCCCTGTTCGACACCTATCCCATCCCGAGGGTAGACGACATTCTCGAAAAACTAGGAAGAGCAAAATACATGTCCACTATCGACTTAACAAAAGGATATTGGCAGATTCCCCTAGCTGCTCAGGATAAAGAAAAAACAGCCTTTTCCACCCAGTCAGGGTTGTATCAATTCACAGTACTGCCGTTTGGGCTTCATGGAGCACCAGCAACCTTTCAGAGGTTGATGGATAGGATCTTAAAACCCTATCCTACATTCTCCGCCGCATATCTAGACGATGTAGTCATTTTTAGCGAATCATGGGACGACCATTTAGTACACCTACAGAAAATATTCCACGCCCTTAAAACAGCCGGCTTAACAGCCAATCCCAAGAAATGTATTATAGGTAAGACAGACATCTCCTATCTGGGTTATCGGATTAATCAGGGTACTCTCCAACCTCAAAATCCGAAAGTGGATGCTATTTTGCATGCCCCTCTTCCGCACACTAAAAAGGATTTACGCTCATTTTTAGGATTAGTGGGCTATTATCGACGTTTCATTCCGCATTACTCCACCATAGCAGCCCCTCTTACGGACCTCCTCGCTAAACACCATCCCAATCGGCTTTTGCCTTTTTCGGAGACACAAAATGCGAGTTTTGAACAACTAAGGAACTCCTTAACCTCTAACCCCATCCTATGCTGCCCGGATTTTACAAAACCCTTCCACCTTTACACCGACGCCTCGGATGTTGGGCTTGGAGGGGTTCTAACGCAACCTGATGATGAGGGGCATGACCACCCCGTAGTCTACATCAGCAGGAAGCTATTTCCTCGAGAACGTAATTACCCAGTTATTGAGAGAGAATGTTTAGCTATAAAATGGGCCATCGACTGTTTACAATACTACCTCCTGGGTCGGCCTTTTATACTATTCACGGATCACGCTCCTCTTACGTGGTTAGCTGCACATAAGGATACAAACTCCAGAATACTCCTAAATGCAGTTCACACGTAAACTTCAATCTCTCCTATCTTTTCTGTGGGGAGATCCTCACACATGCAAGTTTACTACTTGGTAGTAAATGTAGGAGAGACTAGGAGAGAGGCTACAAAATGAGGCATACTTACTACTAAGTCGGAGATGTTTAAGGAGGACTATAGAGGGGTTTAGAGAGAGTGGGTATGCACTTACCCACAAAAAATGTAAGCTGGTTCCTTGAACTCCAACCATTCTCTTTTCAGGTCCGCCACGTACCCGGATCTCGCCAGGCCCCTGCGGATTATCTATCTCGGTTTCCCCTGTCTGCAACTGTCCTAGAGCAGGACAGTTCTTGGGGAAGGGTGTGTGACCGGGTCGGCCCGATCTCCGCCGAGGCGCCTGCAGGACAAGAGTCGATTCCGCATTCCCATGTTGCCATGGGAACGCTTTCACTGCGAGGCCGGCGTTCGGAGGTTGCCTCGGCAACCTCCAATGACGATGACTCCTCGGATTGGCCGGCGGGAGGCCAAATGCCGGGAAATCTCCCAGAGAGGGGAGGAGCAGGGCGAGAGGAGGAAGACGGCGGCGGCGACAGCGGGAGAAGCAGAGAGTGGAAAGCGAGCAGAAAGGAACCCCGGGAAGGAGAGGAGAAAGGCGTCGACGGCGGCGGTCGGAAAGGGCAGCCACACCATCCTGACGGCAACCTCGTGGACGGAGGGCAGCCCCAGTGGTCAGAATCCTACGGAGACAACGTCAGGAGGAACAGAGCTGCACAGGAATCCAAGGGGACCAGATCAGACGACAACAGGACAGGAGACCAACGAGAGGACCTCCACAGAGCCAGCCAAGGCCCCAGAGGGTCGTGGCTCGGGAAGGAACGGTCCTTGTGGACAAACCGAGGGGCACTGTAAAGGGAGACAAGCTGGGGAAGGGAGGGAGGCAGGGCGAGGGGAGGACAGGGAGGGAATCAGAGGGCACAACAAAGAAAGGAGCACGTAAAAAGCACCAAAAGCAAGCACATTTAGTATATAAAGTAATAGGCACATAGCCCACAGTCCTCACTGGCACCCCTCCCCCCTCCTTAACCCATTCCTCAGTATTTCAAATAATTAAGGGACGTATGTAAAGGCCTTCATTCCACTCACCCGCGGTATTTGTTCCCTCTTTTCCTATATGGTACCCGGGACCCCATGAGGAAGATCCAAAACGACACCTAAAGGAAAGAAGAATAAGGACACCCATTAGGAAGAAGAAGCTCACCACTCAAAGAAGAAATAGACTCTAAACCGTTTTGAGGATCCGATACATCATTCCTTTGAAATTAACAAATAAATACTTACCTTAATAATCCAAACTTACCTCTACTGTGTGTCTATACTGTGGGGACTGCTACAGTCCAATCCCCACATGGCCAACTGCTAACAACGCAACACTCTGGAAAATAAGGGCCACATGTACAAGCCATTTAGCATTTCTTAACAGGCCGAACTGCTATTTTGGGCCGTTAAGAAATGCTAAATGGGCTTTTTAGATGTACAAGGCCCTTGAGGGATTCGTAAATTGCAATTTCTACTCTATAGAAACCACAATTTGTGATCCTCTTAATAGGAAATCGCGAATAGGGATCACCTATTTGCAATTCCTATTCAGATGTACAAAGTATTTCCTAAGAGCGAATTGGGCATTTAGGAAATGTAATTAACATCGACTTCTAGTCAATGATAACCATGTGCAATTTAAAAAAAAGTATCCCAAAAAGATTTTTTTAAAGTGAAACAGAGAACACACATGCCCCCTAGGACAGATGTGTGCTCTACATGTGCACCACAATATTTGGGGTACATTTTGGGGGTCTTTTGCTCAAGGCCATCCTTGGTTTTGCATTTCCCAAATTACGCTATTTGGAAAAAGCAAAACCGGGCCATTGTTACAAATGGCATGGGATTTTCTAATTGCCATTTCCTAATAGCAATTCCTACTTTGTATTAGGAAATCGGTATTTTAATACATTGCATTTTGCATTTCTTAAATAGTGATTTCTATGAAGTCGCTGTTTAGAAAATGCAAAATTGCATTTACGTTTTGCCCTGATAGAGGTAGTAAATTAAAACACATTAGGATAATTATATTAAATTAATAGAATTATTAAAAATAGTTACAAATATTAATAAATATCATTTAATAAATAGAACCCTAACTGTTATTATTAAAATATAAAGCATGTTAAGAACCTTTTTAGAGTGTAAAAAAGAATGTAACAATCAATATAAATAAATTGTAATAAAATTACTTTTAATTAATTCTGTATATCACTTTTTATAATTATGAATGCATAATAAAAATAGGTTTTACTCTAGTCGAATTTGTTTCCTTTTCTAATTTAAACTGTTCCAAAATAAATGTTATTTAATTGAATATGTTTAAACTAATGGCAGATTTTATTTAAAATTAAATTAATAGTGCTGTGACTTTTTTTTCTTCTTTGATTCTATATTCTCCCTGCTTCCTCCAGGAACTGCTCGCAACACAGATTATTCCTGCTACATCGATCTTTGTCTTCTGCTCCCACCAGGAGATTTTCGAAGAACAAAGTAACTTGTGACACTGTCGTTTGAAGTTCTTTAACAGTGTTCTTCAACTCCGAAATTCTTTCCTCTGCTCTGGAGACTCTCTCCTACCTTACAGAGGCCCTGCCGCAGCACTGCAAATTCATACCCAACTCACCCATTTTGGTGTATGCCTGTTCTTCATTCTTGTATAGCCTGCAAGATTAAGGCCATCTTGGCGATTGCGGGCTGACCGCCAATGGTCTTGGGGAGCGGACCGCTGTATTACGAGTTTGGCAGCCGTACCAACAGAAGACCACCAACGGTCTGTCAGCACTACGAGCCAGCACAGACTGGCATGGTCACAATGAAGCACAAACAGGCCGGCCCGAACAGTGTGTACACCTGACTCATCACAAGGTTGCACACCGCCAATTTGACCATGGTGGTCCAGCCACCAAATATCAGGAGGTGGAAACGAACAGTATAAAGGGAGACACTCACCTGCAGGGAGCATTACATGTCTGGAGCCGCTATGGAGCCATTCCTAAACATCTTTCCGCTGCTCCTGCTCGCCAAAAGACAACAAAATCAATGCTGCCGTGGACAGCAACCGTAAGTAACCGCACCTACCTGTATCATGAATTTTTTTTAACAACTTGTACCGTCCGCACACGCATCGAAGGGGGTATAACACGAGCAGCAGCCACACTGTTCATACAGCACACACTCACAAACATATATCAACATGGACATGTACATACTCACAGCACACACCCACTTTGGTCAGCACACTCACAATGCACTGCAACAATACACAAATACACATGGGCACACAGCTTAGGCACATGGAAGGCCACACAACATTGTCACACTCAGCAACAACAACACATATACAAATACAAATCACATACTCACATTCAACACTGCCCAGGGGCTGTCCACACATACAACACACAATTCTATCGATGTGGCATGGAACATATAAAACATCACCAGTACACAATCTAGGCAATGGACACACACATCACATCGCAATGGAAGCACAGTGGCATACACAATAGACAGAGAGAAACAAATAGATAAAGAGCACCATACCAACAATACCTGTACAGTTGGAATGGGAGCATCAGGAGCATTCGGGGAAGGAGACTGCACTGGGACACATATCATGTTGAACATGCCCCTCAAACAACACGCACACAGGAAATGACCCTAGATGGATTGCAGGGACAAACAATACAAAAAACACAGGTCATGAACTGCTACACAATAGGGAAGGGCAATACAGCAAAGCACATACAACTCATACATTGGACATACCTCTACACGAACTAGCTGCAAGAGACTCACACCTAAATGGACACATGAACAGGCAAATGCAAACACACATAACATAACACACTCCATGTCTGAACTAACAAAACTCAAGCTGACACACATCACATGTATACATAAGCCAGATCAGGGGGACAAATCTAACACCTTACATGCCCACGTTGGACAACACGAAAATAATTACTTACCATACCAAACAGTACACAATGCCATCACACCACCATTGCATTTACACACACACATATCTAGGCAGAAAACACATACCCTTCTTTTGGGGGACAACAGCACTGCACGCAGACTCATATACTGCAAACAACCGCACATGGAGCAGCAAGCTGGCTCAAACACACACAACTGGAGGCACAAAATCAAAGTCATGCAGGAACAACATAAAGCTAAAAAGGGAATTGCAGGACAAAGGTGTACCCAAAAATACAACCGGGGGCGGGGGGGTTATTATGAACAATGGAAATGTCCAAAGGCCACAACTGCACACAACTGATGGCACAAACTTGACTACTAACTGCCATGTAACCTCCACAAGAAAGGGCATCAAGGGGGCAGGCAGGCACCTCAGGTATTATCCTGGGGGAGTGAGTGGTTGTCTGACATGTAAGTGTGGATGTCTTGGGTGTATGTTTATGGGAGGTATGCTTGTGTGTGGTGAGTCTGTTGAGTCAGTGATTTAGGGTGTTTATGTGTCTTGGGATTAGGGTGGGTGGAGGTGCTGGGGGATGCTGTGGTGGGTCGGTTTCTGTTGGGGTGGTGACTGCAGGTATGGTGGATGTTGTGGATGTAGGTGACCTACCGGGCCAGTGACTTGAGACCATAATGGGTGAGTAGCTGCGCTCTATAAACTCTGATTGATTGATAGGTGTGTCAGTTGTTGTGGTGTCTGCGGGTGTGGTGCTTGGGGTGGATGTCTGAGAGTTTGCTGGGGTGGTGTCTGTGGGGAGGATGGGTGTAATGGCTGTGTCTGTTGTGGTGTCTGTAGGTATGCTTGATGATGTGTGTGTGTGTGATGCTGAGGGTGGTGGGGGTGTCAGGGAAAGTTGTGACTGTTGCTGTGTCTGCAGGCAGATGTTGTTTGTGTGCATGCCAGTGGTGAGTCCTGTGGTGCATGTGTTTGTGTGCGCTACCTTTATCTGTTAAGGTGGATGCCTGAGTATCTGGTTGTGTGCTTTGGGTAGGTAGGGGAAGGGGGGATTTAGACTGGAAGGTGGAGGGTGACTGGCTTCTGCCAGTGAGGAGGCCAGATCCTGAAAAGATCACTATAGGCCGGCCATTGCACCATGCATGGCTTCCCGGAATGCATTAGTCTATTGTAGTTGACTTGCCAATCCCTGGATGGCATTCACAAAAGCGGACTGACCCACAGAGATACTTCTCAGGAGGTAAATAGCCTCCTCACTGAGGGTAGCAGGGCTAATAGGGGCTGGGCGGAGGTACCTGCGGCAAAGGAGGCGCCCACTCTCTTGGGTGAGCGGGCATGGGCAACTTGGTGGGGAGCAACAGAGAAGGCAGTGATAGAACGGGGTGGCAGACAGGGATGGTATTGTGGTTGGTCCCCGATGGGTCCGCTACCACTTGGGAGTGGCCACTAGAGATGAAATCAGGTGATGAGGATGTCCCGGTCTCCACCGTGGCACTCCCCTCACCCTCCAGGCCACTGGGTCCCTCTATGTCGGTGGTATCTTGATCCCATGGTCAGATGATTCCCCACTCTGTTGTGCCCTGTCTCCTTCGCCTGCCTGTACTGATGCTTCAAAAAAATAGAGAAATAGGGTCATAACATGAACATAATAACACTTCAATCACAACTTTGAGTGACAAACAAATACCATCAGGTCAAGTAGACCCCAGCCCATACATGGGCCACAACATATCCATGCATGCCATTTTAACTTACCAAAGTTAACCACAAGAAAATCAAGATATCAGAGTACTACAGTTGTATGGATGAAGTCTGACAAATACCACAACCATAAAACAACTTGCTGACCTCTTCATCCTCAATGCTGTGCCACATGCAGCAGACCACAGATAACTTGTACTCATCAATAGCATAGTCTTGTAAAGTACCCACCCAAATGTTATACACAAGTTTGTGGACACATCCATTCTGCACCTTCATGATGTACCAACATTTTTGGGATGAACCAAATGTCATCAAGCTATCTCAGATACAAAAGCACAATATCCCTAAGAAGTGGCAATGGAAATATCCACTTCAAAACTGACACATGTCAAAAATGTACAGACAAGTCAAGGAGATACTATTGATTCACACAGAGAGGCCCTACATGTGTCACTGAAATGAACACCATTGATGTCAGGTTCAATATGTCAGAGTAATGTTTCAAAGATACACACAACAATGAAGCAGTACACCACAGGGTAGTTACCAGTAATGTCTAAAACTAATGACAATGACATCATGTGAGTGTGTTATTAATACACATATGTATCTTGAATGTTGTAGAGACACTGAACTTGCAAGCACTGATAGTAGCACTCAAACCTGTTGTTCAATGAGTTGCAACATCACTACATCTCGGACATGCCAAACACGGTTTAGGTATGTGGATGAATGCATGAACACAAACACATTTGATTTTAACATCACTGCAAGTCACTACATGATGCATGAGGTAATAATTCTCAATCCACATGTGCAGTGCACTCTTCAACAAGATGGCACATCAAGGGCATAGATGAACACAGAGTAGTCCCACAATCTTGGCCCACCTGTCATATCCCTCATTGCTACTGCTGATCTACATTCCAGATGACTTACTGTGATGCATGAAGGTATCTGTCAGATAATACACAATGCCAACACACTCCTGCCTGTGACACAACATGGACATTAACCCCATTGTAAATGTACCATTACAACAACAGTTTCCCAAGCACATATATCTGGGAGGATACAGACATCATACCATCAACATGGCTAGGACATGCATTAATTGCAAATCAAAAATGTTAACTAGGAAGAAAAATGAACATGTTGACATGTAGGCACAAGGAATGTTAGCTACAGTCATGGGACATGATGCATGTCAATGGACATTCCCCACTTACCAAGGGAAAGTATCTTGCTACATCTGCAAACTATTCTCCATGTAAGCCATGTAACATCTATGCTGGGCACAAACACACCACAGACTTCAGTGAGGCACCAGCATCCATCATATAATGAGGATAACTTGCTTCTGGGTGGCAGATGTCTACATACACATATGCCCTGACACATGGCAGAGGACAGTGATTCATAATCCACTTACCTTTGTCCAGTGACATGCTAGAGACGTTTCTTCAGTTCAGAAATCACACCCACTACAACTACAAACAGTAAATGATTTTTCACTGTACTCCGCCATTTGTGGTCCCTGCAGAGGAAGTGGTTTGAGCATTCCCCCCATGTTTGGACTGGGTCCCACGTTCAGAAGGCAAGGTACACCAGTTTGATACACATGACATGTCATCACAAACAACCTCCCATCTTCTGTGTGACACATGGCTCATCCCTAATTGTCAGGGGCAGCAGTCAGTACATCACTCAATCACCTGGCAATGGAACAAGCAGGAATTAGCTGTGTACGCACCCCCTTGTGGCTGCTGTGCAGCCCTCAAACGTCCATCCATCTCTGGGTAGGCCACTGCCAGAATGCGGGCCATTAGGTGGGTCATGGTCTGACGGGCACCCCTCCCACATTGGTAGGACAGCCCCGGCTGGGCCTCTGCAATATTCCAGGCCCAGCATCACTGGTCCTCCCACCTCACAGTGGTCACTCTGCCTTCTGTAGACCCCCAAGGTCGTTATCCTGCATGGATGCAAAAGACAAGACAGAAAATTATGTCCACAGGTCCCATACAAAATGGCTGAGTCACATGCATGTCAGTACACAAAGCTAAGAATATTCTGTTTTGCATAAACTGCCTAAGTGTGGCACGTACCAGCCACTTCCCTATCTGCAGACCAACCCTGCTCCGGTCCTCCACTAACTAGGTTGATCAACTGACATATTGTGGGACATGCCCTGGCAGTCTGACAGAGAGTACAAGAACTATGGAACACATCACAAGTCAGTGGCTTCTGATGCCACACCGACTGCAGCTCCATGGCCTTAACTTCACAATCTGAAACACATGGGCACAATCTAGCCTAGAAGGAGGGAACATATGGTAAATGTCAGGAAAACTATTGTCAGCGTTGTTAAATTCTTCCCTCAGCAAAAACGATTCCCCTTTTCCTTGTACCCACACTGGTGGCAGCGGCGTCCTCGCTCCCAGTGGCACTTACGGAGGCTGTTCTTAGAACTAGCTATTCAGGTTTAACTGCCACTCAAGATGGTGGCTGCAAATCCTTGTGAGGTCAGTGCTCTAGTGTTTCTACTTTAGTCTTGTGCTGAAGCTTCCCTCCAGCTGTTTCTTTCTGGGAGCCCTGCACTTCAACTGTCATCCCGAGGAGAATGAGCAGTGTTACTGAGGTGGTTAGTTTCGTAGAGAATTCTTCCAGTTTTGAGTAATTAATTATTTTTCTTGTCATGGTGTGCACACTAGCTACTTTTTCCCTTTTGAAGAAGCTGAATTTTTTCCTTCTTCCAATAACTGGGTATCAGCTTTCTGAGAAGAATTTGTTTTGCCTTAACAGAACCATAAGCAACTGCAGTAATGAATCCTTTTGTATGTTTTCCAGACTTGCCAATATATATATATGTACATGTATATTCAAGAACTCTTTGATTCGCAGACAAACCACAGTGCTTAGACTAATTCCTAGAGACTGTGATTGAGAAAACTGAACATTGAGAAGGCGTTTTCGTCGAGCTTTAGTTTAGTTAGTTTTCGTCTTCTAGCCGAGGTGTCTTATTTAAGGTCAGAAAGGTAAGCAGCTATGATGGAAAAGAAAGCAAGTCTTTGAATGACGAAGCTTTTGTGATGAAAAACCAAGAAAATATAAAAGTTGAAATAACAGCAGGAAGGCAATAGCACATAGTATGTTAACGTGGTAATATATATATATAGTTTTTGTGCAGTGTGTCACTGTCTTGTCTTCCTTTCTCACTAGATGGATTTATAAGATAACTTTGAGCTCACTGAGGCCCATATTTATACTTTTTGACGCAAACCAGTGCCGGCGCTGGTTTTTGTCAAAAATGTTACTGCGGCTAACGCCATTCATACGCGCCAGGTGGGCGCCTTATTTAAGGAATGATGTTAGTTGGCGCTGCGGACTGATCAGAGTAAAAAAAAAAGTCTCAAACCAGGCAGCGCCGGCGTAGGGGAAAATGGGGGTTGTGCGTCAAAAAATGGTGGAAGTCAGGTTTGAGGCAAAAATCATGCCTCAAACCGGACTTGCGCCATTTTTTGATGCACAACCCCCATTGAAATGACTCCGGTCTTAGCAAAGACGGGAGTCATGCCCCATTGCCAAATGGCCATGCCCAGGGGACTTCTGTTAGGCCCCCCTATGCCACTTTATGGGTGTCCTCCAGGGGTTGGCGAGGGTGGCAGGGGGTGTCCCTGTGGGCAGGGAAGGGCACCTCTGGACTGCTTCCATGTTCAGAGACCATGAAAGTGAGCCCACAGGTCCCTTAATGCCTGCCCTCACCCAGGCGTTAACAAAACGGCGCACATCAGGCTGTGTGCTGTTTTTTAAGGCCCGCCCCCTCCTGTGCGTCAAAATGACATGGGAGTTTAAATAAGGCGCATAGGCCTTAAAGTCATTTTTGGGGCGGGAACGACTACCTTGCATGTCATTAACGCAAGGCAGTTTCCCGCATCCAAAAAATTACGCACACGGAGGAATTTTGACATCCGCGGTCTCGGGCATCTAAGTTTAAATATGGTGCACTGTTTGCGCTGAATGTGCGTCAAAAGTTTTGACGCACATTTGGCACAAACAGAGTATAAATATGCCCCTGAGTGTGGAGCACCCACAAATCCCAAGGACCAGGAGTTCTAATGATGGGAATGAAGAAGGATGAAAGATTTGATTCTGGATGCTGGTAGATGGTTGGAAAGATTGGAGTCTGGAATGGACCAGCAAGTTCTGGTAGATGGATTAGTAATCCCTGGAGGGTGTGTAGTGTGTCGGTGTGCTGACACGGCTGTCCAGAGGGTGTGAGCAAATGTCATCAATTTACAGAGGTCCTCCCAAACACCCAGCTTCATGCGACACTGACTTGGTGGTGTGTTACTGGAAAGGCTGAATATGATTCTGGTGGCAAAATGAAGAACCTTGTTCAAAGGTGACCGGGGCTACCATCGTCAGTTACAAAGGAGAGAAGAAGCCAGTGTACTTGGAGATTCTGTAAAAGCTTTCTGCACTGTGCTGGTGCAGCCAGTGCCTTTATTCACTAGTTGGCGTTTGCCAGGGGATGCTCAGGTAGAGTGGTTGAATGAATCCTTGGAACAGTATTTGTACCATCAACTCTTGCAGTCTTGTAGTATGTGGTTGATGCAGTAGGACTGTCTCAATTTGTCTACAGAAAAACTCCTCTGCGGGCCCACCAGCCTCCCTTGCTGCCAACCATAACCTCAGCACCTTCTGCAGCTCCTCCTTTTTGTTGAGGCCTTTAATTGGACACTGGAGCTCGTTACCACATTTCCTGAGAAGAGTCACTGGGTATGTCTCCAACTTCTCCTCCTCAAACACCACATTTGCAGCAACTACTGATGGCTCCCCAGAATGAGACATGCTTGTAGATAAGGCTCAAAGGTTGCAAAGTTAAAAAAAGGCAAGATAAATCCAAAAGAGAAAAAACAGTATATGGTAGCATAATAGTCAGCAACAAGACAGTAGTGTAAACCAATCACTGTAAGCAAAGTATAAATAGAAGCCCTATCCTCACCCCTGATCACCAATGTTAGAAATGGGGTCTGTAGTTGGCAGCCAGTCTATACCCTGTTCAAGTAGGAGCCTCACTCTAGTCAGGGTAAAGGAGTCACACACCTAAGATAACCCCTGCTCACCCCCTTGGTAGCTTGACTCAGGCAGTCAGGCTTATCTCATAGGCCATGTGTAAGTATTTGTACACAACACAGTAACACAGTGAAAACAAACATCACAAAAATACTCAACACCAGTTTAGAAAAATAGCCAAAATGTATCTGAGTAAACAAGACAAAAATCCAAAATACACAATTGGAGATATCACTTTTTAAAGATATAAAAGAGTCTCAATCCTGAAGAATCAGTGGTTGTATCCTTATAACACATAGGCCCTCATTATGACATTGGCGGTAACTGACGCCTACTGCCCACCGCCACGGCGACAGCCGCCAACATACCGCCACTGTGGCTACCAGCCGTCCACGCGCATTATGACCATCGACGGTATTCTAGTAAGGTAAGGTGGAGCTGCTGTCAGCATCACCGCCACACCAGCAAAACATTGCAGACCGTATCATGAGCAATTATACGGCCTGGCGGTGTTTTGCTGGCGGACGCTGCTGCTGACAGCAGCGCCGCGTCCCGTCTCTAGTAGGAGGACCCCCTGCAAGCAGGTAAGTCGGGTTCTCCGACAGGAGATGGGGTGGGGGTGTTGTGTGTGTGTGTGGGGAGGTGTTGTACTTGTGTGTGGGGTGTATGTTTTGGTATGCGTGCATGCGGGTGTGAGTCGCATTGAATGAGTGCGTGAATGACTGAATGTGAGTGTTCGTGTATGTTGTGAATGCATGTGTGTGACAATGTATGTTGGTGTGTGTTGCGGTGTATGGGTATGTATGTGTGCATGCGTGGATGGATGTGGGTATGCGTATGTGTGTATATGGGTGCGTGTGTGGGTGTGTAACTGTGTGGGGGCAGGAGAGAGAGGTGGAGGCTGGGGGAGGAGTTTGAGGATGGGGGGGCGGGGGAGACCCGTATCAGTGCCAGGGAAGGGATTTCCTGGCACTGATAGTGCCTACCGCCATGGTTTTTGTGGTGGTAAGATTGGCACGAAAACCATGGTGGTAGGCCGAGTCATAATCCTGAGGGTGGGATTGTGACGGCTGCCGGGATGGAGACCGAAGTCTTCAGCCCAGCAGCCGTTACCACCTTGGCGGTTGGTTTGTTAAAGTGGCTGTCTGTGTTGGCTGTTACCGCCGTGGCCATAATCCCTTTTTTTTACCGCCGGCCTGTTGGCGGTATTAATGGCGCTTTAACACTGACCGACAGGGTCATAATGAGGGCCATAGTACCTTGGATGCGTCAAAAACAAAGATGATGCGGGCCACAAAGAAGGTGATGTGTCAGTACAGCAAGTGACGTGTCGAGTATTTCCCTGCTGTACGAGCAATGTGTGGATTCTTTTCCTACCTGGTTGGTAATGTGCTGGTTCTTTTCCCGTCGGGCTGGTGATGCATCAATTCCTTATGGTGGTGCAGCGTTGATGCAGAAAATGACGCCCAGGGACGACGATGAATCTGCACTAAAGCAGGTGATGCATCCATTTCGCAGTCGCGAGACAGGCTCTGCGTCAGTTTTTTAGCCACGGACAGGTGCTGCTTCGATTCTTCTGCCACAACAGCCTCAGTGTGTAGATTTTACTTCAGGTCACCACCTTCCACTTCCAAGGGTCCAGGGACTGAATTTGGCACCACTTGGCAAGTCAGGACTCAGCAAAAGAGCCCAGGGACTGGCAGATGATGTTTTTGAAGTCTTTGATGTCCCTGAGTCTTCAGGAGGCAAGCTCATTTCAAGCCCTTGAAGAACTTTGGAAAGCAGGATATAGAAAGCAAAGTCCAGTCCTTTGACTCCCAGGGCAGAAGCAGCAGGCCAGCACAGCAAAGCAAACAGGCAGAGTGGCAGGTCCTTCTTCAGCATCCAGCTTTTCTCCCTGGCAGAATGTCCTCAGGCCAAAAGACCCTGCCTCTCTCTGTCCTAGCCCCAGACATATTCTAGGGTGTTGGACACTGCTTTGTGTGAGGACAGACACACCCCTATTCAAACACAAGTGTCAGCTCCTCCCACCACTCTAGCCCCCAAAGACTGACCAAGATAGCAGGAAACACCTCAGCTCCCTTTGTGTGACTATGTAGAGTGGAGTCACAAACATCCCAACTGTCACTCTAACCCAGAGATGCATTCAACAGCCAAGCAGAGGCACAGAATGGTTAAGCAAGAAAATGCCCACTTTCTAAAAGTATCATTTTCAAACTTACAATCCAAAAACCACCTTTATTATAAGATGTATTTTTGAATTGTAAGTTCAGATACTCCAAACTCCATATCTCAATGGGAAATTACACTTTTAAGGCAATCCTCATGTTATCCTATGGTAGAGATAGGCCTTGCAATAGTGAAACATGAATTGAGCAGAATTCAGGACATGTAAAACACACTAGTACATGTCCTACCTCTTAAGTCCATTTTTCCTGCCAATGGGGCTGCCTTGGGCCTACATTAGGCGTGACTTACATGTAGTAAAAGGGAAGGGTGTGGGCCTGGCAGTTCAAAACAGTACACACAGACACTACAGGGCTTCTCTTGTGGGTGGCACAATCAGTGCTGCAGGCCCACTAATTGTATTTGATTTACATGCCCTGGGCACCTCTGGTGCACTTTACTAGTCCAAACTCAAATAGGCCAATCATGGAGATTGTTTCTGTTTATAATCACTAGATCATTATCAATACGACTACAATCCCTATTCAGGGGATCTAAGTCTTGGGGACAAACGTCACTGCTGTTCGTCACAGAGGTGGGGGGTTCACTTGTATGGCGATTAATTTAGGAACTCCACCCAAAATAGAAGATTAGGTAGCTGATGTTAGGTCCTCATGAATTGGTGTTGATTCTGCGGGACATAAAAGGCATGAAACATGTTGACCATTTTCTTCACCAAATCTCATTAGACAATCTACCATCAATAATCACTTAGGGAGAACACAAGGGACATTACTTCCAGTGTATTTACCCTTAACATAGACTCTGATATTGAGTAAATGAGATTATTAGGTGTCTATAGTTTTGTCCACTATTCACAAACCTTCCCATTTAGTTGCAAGTGCCTTTCAACATCGGAGGCACCCAAGTTACAGTTTTGCAACCCAGCTGACAATAAAAATATCTCCAGCAAATCACTCCCTAGAAGGGCTCATTGACCACTGCAGCACCAGTTCAACAAGGAGCATGGCCCGAAGATGAGAGCTTCTATTCCAATGAACTTATGCTTCCATTGACTAGTTGGTTCTGGGTATTTAATACATCACCCAGGACCCCTATCAGAACTGTATATTTAATAGTGATACATATTGGGACAACGTATTCTGTACTGAGATTTCTCCCTGTCCTTATTTCAAGATAAGGACTAAATAGCTAGAAATTAGGACCTACAAAGTGAGTCAAAGGACCTGATTGCACGCTAGCTGGACAAGCCAGCTAAATCTCATGGCCCACGTATGGACACCAAAATCGTGTCCCTGGGCCTCAGTGCATTGTAGGCAAACCTCTGCTTCCACCAGCTGGACTTCAACTCCCTCTCACCATCTGGCCCCAGGACTCATTTGTCAAACCACATGATCCAATTGTGACAATATAGTTTCCACCTGTTTGGCCTCAGCATCCATATGCTGGACTTCAAGACTGACAGGAACCTTAGAATCCACTATCCACACCCAAGGAACCAACTATTAGTTCTTGTTACAATGGGTCGCACAGTTTGTGTGATTGAATTTCACTGCTGTGAGATTCCATGTGTTTGTTGAAAGGACAAATATTGTTTGGTGGTCACTCTGACTCTGGCCAGCAAGGGAGTGTCTGATCTGCGCTGTTGCTGAAGAATAAATTTGCATTATTCAAATTACATATATGATACTTGTACTCTACAAAACAGTTGGCCAGCTGCATGTAAGGCGATTGGTGGTGCAGACCGAGGAAGAGTTGCAGAGAGAAAAGACGGTACCCGCACAGCAGTTGTGCAGCACAGTTCAGTACTGTCCTGCATAGAAAGGGCAGAGCAAGTTCCCAGAAAGCAGTTATTTGTGTGGCAAGTACTTGCGGGTGATAAGGGGTGTGGGTGTTGAAGACTGCGAGGTGTCTATAAGCATTCCGTAGGGTCCACCTTCAAGCCTGTATAGTTATACATCGCATAACATTGGATGCAGGCATGTCAACAAGACGCATGGTGGCCATCTTGAATTTGGCTCAAAGCAAAGCCCATAAACCCCCGGGTGCCGTGAATGTACCGCTTACGTCCTGGGCAGCACCGCTCGGGTGCCCAGGACGTAACCATTACGTCCAGACAGGGGCCCACGGGGGAAGCGCTAGCACCCCCCTCCCCTGGGCAGGGGTTAAAGGGGAATCGCTTCCCCTTCCACTCCTGCCCTCCCTGACCCCCCCTCCCATGGCGTCTGATGAAGTCAGCTTCCAGCGCAGATCAGAGGAGAAATACAAAAGCATTTCTCCTCCGATCACGTGGAGGGGGCGAGAGACGCATAAAAGGAGAGGAAAGGCCTTTCCTCTCTTTTCATGTCTCTCTCAGCATGGCCACTAGACACCAGGGATTTTTTTTTTTTTATGGCATAAGGGGAGCAGCCCCTTGGGCAAGAGCCAATCCCCAGAGGAGTAATTTATGTTTAGGCCATTTGTGCCCCCTGGGGGCAGACAGGCCTATTATAATTAGGTCGATCTGCCCCCGACCGCTAGACACCAGGGATCAGTTTTTTTTTTTTTAATGTATGTGGGGAGCGACCCTCAGGCAAGGGTCGCTCCCTTAGGGGTAATTTTACTTTTAGGCCATTTCTGCCCCACTTGGGATTGGCCTATTTGTATTAGGCAGATCTGCTCCCAAGGGATGCAGAAACCATTAGACACCAGGGATTCTTTTTTTATATATACTTGCGCATAATGGGAGTGGCCCCTTGGGCAAAGGACACTCCCCAGGGGGGCAATTTATTTTTAGGCCATTTCTGCCCCCCGTGGGGGCAGATCAGCCTATTATAATCAGGCTGATCTGCCAGGGGGGGCAGAAACCGCGAGCCACCAGGGATCTTTTTTTTATTTTTTTCATGTATGTGGGGAGTGACCTCTTAGGCAAGGATCGCTTCGTTGGGGGCAAATCTTATCCCACGGCAAGCAAGAGGACATTTGATTATCTTGGGTTTTGGTTTTACATTTGGGCCATGAGAACTTGGTAACTCTCAAAATCGTCCCACTTGGAATGGTGAGGGCTGCACATTTTGGCCCTTATTTATACTTTTTTAGCACGGTGCTTATTGACGCAAAAACGGCGCAAAGTCACAAAATACGATAGTATTTTGTAAGTTTGCTCCGTTTTTGCATCAAAAAGCGGCGCAAATGCGGCGCTAAAGAAGTATAAATATGGCATTTTGTACTTTGGGACGCTTCCATGTAGAAAAATCCACAAGACCCAGACACATCTGAAAACTAAACATTTGGGTAATTCCAGGGTGGGGTGCTTCACATGCACCCTGCACCATTTTCTTACCCACAATGCCCTCCAAACCTCCAACTTTGCTAGAAATCACACATTTTTCCCACATTTTTGTGATGGAACCTTTCGGAATCTGCAGGAATCCACAAAATTCCTATCACCCAGCATTGTCTCATCTATACCGGGAAGCGCGTTCAGCTGGAGGAGGCGGCCGCAGCAGAATCTCACAGGGCAGGAGCCCTTTAAACTTTCTCTCGCGCTCCCGCCTTGCGGGAAGCGGGTTCAGCTGGAGGAGGCGGCGGCAGCAGAATCCCACACGGCAGGAGCCCTTTAAACTTTCTCTCGCGCTCCCGCCTCGCGGGAAGCGCGTTCAGCTGGAGGAGGCGGCGGCAGCAGAATCCCACAGGGCAGGAGCCCTTTAAACTTTCTCTCGCGCTCCCGCATCGCGGGAAGCGCGTTCAGCTGGAGGAGGCGGCGGCAGCAGAATCCCACAGGGCAGGAGCCCTTTAAACATTCTCTCGTGCTCCCGCCTCGCGGGAAGCGCGTTTAGCTGGAGGAGGCGGCGGCAGCAGAATCTCACAGGGCAGGAGCCCTTTAAACTTTCTATCGCGCTCCCGTCTCGCGGGACGCTCGCGGGCGGCGCCCGGGCCAAGGGCGGGCTCGTCCTGCGCCCGTCGGCGACCGGAGGAGGCTGGGCTGGGCCATACTGTTTTTCTTCCTGGTACTGGCACTGGGGCTTGTGACTAGCGTCTGAATCCACCGCAGCCGTGAGGATAATACACTGCTATAGGTGAGCAGCATTTGTATCTTTCTGACGTTGTAGCTTCAACAAGGCCTTAGTGGGGTGGAAACAGGGTGGGAACAGGGGAGGCAAAGTGCCTACAGTAAAAAGCTGATTAAAATACCTGCCAGACAAAAGGAGTCCAAAGAGTCAAGATGGGTAGACGGAAGGGGGGGGCATTCTTGGAAAAGGCCGGCAATAACAAAACCCTAAACGGTTTTCTCCAAAAAGCGGTTGGAGCATTAGAAAAGGAAATTGAAATGGTGGAGCGCCGCCTAACTGCCCCCCCACTGACGGTAGTTAAGTGTCCATCCTTACCCCCACCGCAAATTCCAATACATCCCCTCCACCCACTCGATTTACAGTCTCCCTCGGCTATCTCTCCTCTAACTACCCAAGAGTCTATCGTAGAGACCCAGGACAATGTCATGCAGCCACCAGAATTTATTCAGCCTCTCTTAGGCAGGTCTCTACTCAACAATGAGCACAACACAAAAGGTAAAAGAAAACGAGGTGAGGTAAATCTAAGAAACAAACGGCCCCCATTATGAGCTCCCCCAATCGCGGTGCACCAACTCGGAATAAGGACTCTATATTAATTCAAACTCCTAGCGATGACTGCTCAGCTATTGATTATATAATTGAACACATAAAAGACGAGTTTTCTAAAAGGTTACACCCTATAGCAACTCGCCTACAAGTCATTGAAAAGAAGCTGGAAGGCCTTATCAAGTCCAAGCAGACGATCACTCCCGTTTCACTGGACTTGCGGTCTCCCCGTCAATTTCTCCCTTCGAGCTCACCAGGCAACAGCGCCAGTAACCTCCGCCAACCATTGGGCATGGACCACAACCCTCCAACGAACTGCCCCGGTCTTCTGTACCAACCAGTGAGGGTTTCAACTGCCAGGCTGGCTACTGCCTCAAAGGACAGGTGCACTAAGATTAAGACTACTACTTAAACTGCTACCCCCTTCCTGAGGGGGAACGGAGGAGTTGCTTCCTCCAATAACATGGGTTCAAAATCCTACAAAGATATCCTTGATCAGAACTATCCACCAACAGATCGGATGTACAGGGATGAAGGAAACAATCTGAGAACCCTACATCTACCGCCGGAATCCTGTCCATATGTTCTTGTTATCACGAGCGTCCCTAAACTTAAATCCGACAGCGTTGAATCATTCACAGAACTGAAAAATAAGGTCATACATTGGTTACATAAAAACGCCAGATTTGCATTTCATATTGTACCCTCAATATTAATGGTGAGAAGGGTGGGTTGGGTGGGTCCACTTAAGAACCCTGGTACGGGGGATTGCATTGTTATCAATTTTGATTCACCCACCCTTGTCCAGCAGCTTTCTCTAAATGTGTGTAAATCCAACCTTCTAGGGGGAGAAGTATCTTTATGTAGACTCCAGGTTTTCTACCCTCATACAGTCTCACCAGCTACTAAGGGGGCGCTAATGCCATTCAGTGGTTCCACTAGCTCCCAGATGCAGCCTGCCCCCAGCCAGGACGTAGCTCCCTTTCACCATCTCTTTCTGAAATCGATTGACTAAAAATTAGTCCCGTGCATGGCCCACCTAAGCCTCAAGGATCTAGAAACTGGGATAAGAATCATCCTACAACTAAAATTATTGAAGCACAAGGAATAGGAATAGGCAGTCCTGAGGCTGACCAGACCCTTACTGCAGACACCAGAGGCTTCACTCCATTTTTTTCACCAGCCCAGACAGAACCATCTAGGATGGAAAACAGCCCCTCTTTTTCCCTCTGTGACCAGAGCATGAATACCAGCACATGGGGAGCTAGTAAGGAGGGCATGGATTATGAGATCAACCCAGCCCCGGTTTTAACAGGTACCAGCAACCGCGGGTTTACTCTCCCTGTCCGGGCATTTGAACTGACTATGCCAGGCCCCGATCCAAATGGGGCGAGTAACACCATGGGTGATAATGTAGTAGAAAACCTAACTGAGGCCAGTCCACCTATGATAGAAAGGGATGTGAAATCTTCCCATGGCACTTCACCTGTAAGATGGCACTCCACGACCAAAGCTTCCCAAGGAAAAATAGATGGTTTAGACACAGTTCTTAGTTGGAACATTGCAGGGATGGAGAATAAAATGGGCATTCCTGAATGGGGCAAATTTATAGATGAACACAAAATTTGCCTCTTTCAAGAAACGTGGGAATTGGAGCCCAAATACAGAATTGGTTTCAAAAGCTATTGGATCCCAGCAAGCAAGGTGATCTCCAGGAGACCCTCAGGAGGGCTGCTTATATGGCTTGGCTGCTCCCTCAAATGTCGGGTTGAAATAATAGATATGGGCTGTACCGATCTTTTGGGTTTATCAATACCATCACTTAAGGAGAAACCACTCCTAATAATTAATATCTACAACAGGAGCCTGGGCAATAAATACGAGTCAGACGCTCTGACTATTTTGGATAGTTTTCTCTCCTGCAAAACCTCCTCTCACTTCATCCTTATCGAAGGGAATTTTAATACTACCTTTGAGCCCTACCCGTTGGCCGAGGAACTATATAAAGAAGAGGATGCTTATTGGGGCATCCCCCAATTGGTGTCAAGCAAAAGACCGAGAATTAATAGATTAACACACCAAGTCGTGGACATCACACTGGCACATGGTCTTCGGGCCTGCAACGGGCGCTCCCACTCTGACGTTGACCTTCATTCTACATTTAAGCATGGAGTCCTGAAGAGCCAGATAGATTACATTTTGCTTGACATTCGTTTGTGGGGTCACATGGCTGACATGAAGATTTTAGAACACGAGGAAAGTGATCATGAGCCACTGATTTTATTGGTTAGGAGATTACTACCTTCACTTGAAGCTCCTTGCTCCAAGATTTACGAACAGCAGCTTGCACTGACAAACAACAAACGAAATGTCAAATGGGAATTAGTGAGAACTGATCCAGGTACCATGATATCCTTGTTTAGCCAGTTGGCTGACCACATGGAGCGTATGCCCCTGCTTTTAGAAGATGGCGAAGAGCTTATAGCAGCCCACACATTATTATTTAATTATTTAAAACATCTTTTCACCAAAGAGATTGCTAGCAAAGGAAATAAAAAGTGTAATGCAGGGTGGTTTAGCCCCGCATGCAGGGAAGCACAGCACAATTTATTGAGAGCTCTAAGAGGGGGCCAGATAGAGCATATAAGGCAAGCAAGGAAAAATTACAAACAGGAACTCTGAAGAGCTCGCAGGAGATGGGATGAGCTTAGATGGGCTTCTCTTCTGGAGTCTGCAAAAGCTAATGATACCTCGAAATTTTGGAAATTGGTGGCTGACGCTAGTGAAGAACCAAACCACTTGCCTGGTGCCTCAATTCTCCCTGTAGAGTGGACAGATCATTTTGGCCGATTATACTCAGGACCTACAGATGTTACTACCAGGGAACTGAACCATATTATGACCCTTGAGACCTCCCTAATCAAATTCACCCTGGCTGAAACCAAGGCTGCGATTGTTTCACTGAAATGGGGAAAGGCCCCAGGCCTTGACAAAATCCCAGGTGACCTGTACAAAACATGTCCGGATATATGGGCTCCATACCTGAATTTGGTCTTTAACGCAGTAGCTGCAGGAGCGCCCATCCCGAGCTCCTGGAAGGGAGCGGAGATAGTCCCTTTCTTCAAGAAAGGTAGCCCCTCTGACCCTGATAACTACCGTCCAATCTCCATACTTGATAATTCTCAAAAAACTTTTGCAAAACAAGTCCTGTTCCATCTCGAAGCATGGATTCTAGAAACCAACGCCATCTCCAATTTGCAAGCAGGGTTTAGGCCAGCAGTCAGTACCATAGACCAGGTCTTACGATTTCTAACAATCAAATGGAAGACTGTGGAAATAGGAAGGGGTAACCTGTTTGTGGTCTTCATTGACCTTAGAGCCACATTTGATCTAGTCCCTAGGAATCAGTTATGGCTGACATTAGCCAACATGGGTATCCCAAATGGTCTTTTGAAACTTATCGCCCGACTACACGAGAACACCTATGCACAAATTAGGAGTGGTAAGGATGGCGATTTAACAGATCCAGTTGCCATCGGAAGAGGGGTCAGCAGGGCTGCGTCCTAGCCCCTCTCCTTTTCCTCCTATATATAAACGATTGCATTAACTATCTAGCAAACTGCACCAATGACTCCCCCAAGCTTGCCGGGAATAAAGTGCCATGCCTGCTTTATGCAGATGACACTATCTTGCTGGCCAAAACACCCATGGGAATCCAAAATCTGGTTAACCAGTTTTGTGCATTTTGCAGAGATTATGGGCTGGATATCAATGCCAAGAAAACCAAACTTATGATATATAGTACCCCGAACAAGAAGTTGAGAGAAAATATAATGATGGATTCAGTCTCCTTGGAGAGAGTAACAGAGTATGATTATCTGGGCATTAGACTATCAGACAAGGGCAGCTGGGATGCAGCCATAAGAAAAGGGGCACTCATTATCAGACAAAGAAGCGGAGTGTTAGAACGAAAGGCTAATACCACAGCAAGCCCCCCTCTGATTCCTATTTCTGAAATGTATAAAGTCCAAATCCGTGCTGCCGCCCTGTATGGGGCGGAACTCTGGGGCTCACATAGACAATTGGATACCCTCCAAACGAAAGAAAACAACTTTCTCAGACATATATCTAGGTTAGGGAAGGGCACGCCGATGATTCCCCTAAGACTAGACCTGGGCATAAATAGTATTAAAGATACAGCATGCTTAAGGCCGCTTCTATACTGGATTCGACTTTGGAAAACGGAAGAACTTGAGCCCTTTAGAACAGCAATCAAGGATCTTATACCACCATTCCAGGGATGGGAAAAAGTTTGTTGGCTGAGGGAGATGAAATCTGCCTGGGCTAAATTGGGCTTCTCCCATTACTGGGAAAATCCTGAGATGATTCCTGCTAATGCCAGACTGCTGATCAAAGAACGATATTGGGGAAGAATCCACGAGGAGTCTTTCCATCGTAATGGGCCAGGTCGACTGACAGCAGAGTTTTTGCTGGTCAAACACGAACCTCAGTCCGAAAATTTCTTAGACCTACTCCATACCAGCACGTGCCCGAGCCTTATATCTTCAGTTCAGGTACGGAACATTAGCAGTGAACAGCTTCACGGCCCGTTGGCCAACTAATAGTCCCATGTCTGACAAATGCATAAACTGTCAATCATGCAAGGAAACACCTGAGCATGTCCTATTTTTCTGCCCCTTGTATAAATGTCCTAGAGGAAGGTGGATTATCCCTTTGTGTAAGGTATTGCTACTACAAAACCGAACTAGTGCCTACAGACTATGTAAATATGACACTTCCCCACTGATAGTATGCTCTGTTTCTAAATATCTGTCAGCAGCATGGACAATTCGTAGCAGGATTATTCCAGACCCTAATCTTCTGGCTGAAGAGAGGTCCATCAGCTAGTGGACGAGGATATTTAGGCAGCTATGGAACCCAAATATAATTATCTGTGTCGATTTATTTATGTTATCAGATTTTATTCTTGCCTGTGTTTTTAGTGAATTTTTCTAATCTAAATCGAGTCATAGTATCTTAGCATAAAGCATTTTGCAAATGGTACGATTTAATTCTCCTGACCAATATATTTAAGACATGAGATTAATTCCATGCTACCTTTTAAATGCCTGGTTTCTAATTTTTATAAGTACGAACTTTTCTATGTAGTATTATGAACCATTTTTTATGTGCAACTAGATCTAGAACAGTCTCCATAGGTATCATCAGTACTGATTTGGTATATCATCTGTTTCAAACCGATTCATAGCATCTTAGTACATAGCACCCTGCAAATGGTAAGATCAACTTCTCCTGAATAATTTACTTAAGCCATGAGGCTAACTCTACGGTACCTTTTTAAATGTTTGGTTTTTAATTTTCACAAGTCTGAAGTATTTTATGAAGCATTATGAATTATTTTTTTAAGTATAATTTGTTCTAGAACAGTTTTTATAGGTAACATTAGGAATGATTTGGTACACTATTTGTTTATTTTTTACAAACTGTCCTGGTAAATGGTATTCAAAATGCTAGGAGGTACCAATTGAGGAGTACAACTTAAAATCTGGTTCGTCGGACAAACAATGCATTATTTGTTATTACATTTCCTTTTCTGGGATGGTTATGATCTTTGCATTTTGCTGTATGTATGGTTTATTTTTATGCTTTTTAATGGTCTAACTTTAGACCGAATAAACTTAAAAAATACCGATAAAAATTCTGCTGCACTTGTCAGCCTAAAAATGTTTTTTTTCAAACTGCCATTTTGGACCCGCTTTGGTTCTCTCTCAATTTCAACATGTTTTTGGCTCTTCCCTGTCACAGGCACTTGGCCCACCTACACAAGTGAGGTATCATCTTTCCTCTGAGTCTAGTTTCACGTCCATCCATGGCAGGCTGTGGAGATGAAGGAACCGGGATCAGCGAGGGGGCTGAAGCGCCGGCAGGGTTCATTCACCTCTGTCTGCGGGATCGTCTTACCAAAGGCACCTCACCACAAGGTCACCGTCAGAAGACTCAGTATCATTCACCTCTGAGTCTAGTTTCACTTCCATTCATGGCAGGCTCTGGAGATGAAGGAACCAGGATCAGTGAAGTGGCTCAAGCGCCGGCAGGGTTTATTCACCTCTGTCTGCAGGATGGTGTTAATGAACCACCTCACCACACGGTCACCAGCAGAAGACTCCTTATCATTCACCTCTTAGTCTAGTTTCACATCCATCCATGGCAGGCTGTGGAGATGAAGGAACCGGGATCAGTGAGGTGGCTGAAGCGCCGTCAGGGTTCATTCACCTCTGTCTGTGGGATGGTGTCACCGAACGCACCTCACCACAAGGTCACCAGCAGAAGACTACGTATCATTCACCTCTGAGTCTAGTTTCACTTCCATCCATGGCAGGCTGTGGAGATGAAGGAACCGGGATCAGCGAGGTGGCTGAAGCGCCGGCAGGGTTCATTCACCTCTTTCTGTGGTATGGTGTCACCGAACGCTCCTCACCACAAGTTCACCAGCAGAAGACTCCGTATCATTCACCTCTAAGTCTAGTTTCAATTCCATCCATGGCAGGCTGTGGAGACGAAGGAGCCGGGCTCAGCGAGGTGGTTGAAGTGCCGTCAGAGTTTATTCATCTCTGTCTGCGGATGGTGTTACCGAATGCACCTCACCACAAGGTCACCAGAAGAAGACTCCTTATCATTCACCTCTGAGTCTAATTTCACTTACATCCATGGCAGGCTGTGGAGATGAAGGAACCGGGATCAGTGAGGTGGCTGAACCCACGGCAGGGTTCATTCACCTCTGTCTGCGGATGGTGCTACGGAACGCCCCTCACCACAAAGTCACCAGCAGAAGACGCCGTATCATTCACCTCTGAGTCTAGTTTCACGTCTGTAGGAAGTTGGCTCTGTATGTACTATTTCAAAGTAAGAAATAGCATGCACAGAGTCCAAGGGTTCCCCTTAGAGATAAGATAGTGGCAAAAAGAGATAATTCTAATGCTCTATTCTGTGGTAGTGTGGTCGAGCAGTAGGCTTATCAGAGGGTAGTGTTAAGCATTTGTTGTACACACACAGGCAATAAATGAGAAAAACACACTCAAAGACAATTCCAGGCCAATCGGCTTTTATATAGAAAAATATATTTTCTTAGTTTATTTTAAGAACCACAGGTTCAAGATTTACAAACAATACTTTAAATGAAAGGTATTTCACTCAGGTATCTTAGGAACTTTGAATCATCACAATAGCATGTACAGTTGTGGAAAAAATGGCAATAAGCTATTTTAAAATTGGACACAGTGCAAAAATCAACAGTTCCTGGGGGAGGTAAGTATTTTAGGTTCACAGGTAAGTAAAGCACTTACAGGGTTCAAAGTTGGGTCCAAGGTAGCCCACCGTGGGGGGTTCAAGGCAACCCCAAAGTTACCACACTAGCAGCTCAGAGCCGGTCAGGTGCAGAGGTCAAAGTGGTGCCCAAAACGCATAGGTTTTGTCAGACTTTGGGGTACTCGTCCTTGTCATACACTTTGCTTTGTTCAATTACACTCTTTTTATCACACATGTGGTAAAATGCATTCATTTCACAAGAGTGCTCGGTGGTGGATTAATTGTGTCAAGTCACAATGTTCTTCAATAAAAAGACTACAAGTCCCAGCACCCTTTAGTAAGAAGTCATAATTGAGGGTGTGGCTCTCATATAAAAAGCAACCGCACCCAGGTTCCAGTGCTTGCTATTTTGGAACCTTGCTCGAGGTGGAGTTTTGGAATCTGTCTGTAATCCTTCCAGTTTGTCGGTGTGCATTTGTAGACTTCCAAAGAAAGCGAGTGGTCGGACTCGCTGCGGTGAGAGTTTCATCTCAAAATTCCTAGTACTATTGTTTATTTTACGGAAGGGAAATCTGTGTTATTTCTTTGCCGCTTTGAAATTCCCTGAAGTTTTGGATAATTGTATGTTCATTCCGACTTGATACTGAAAACGATATTTGTTTAAGGCATCTCGTCAATTTCCTAAGAATCTAAAGAGGTTTTTGACAGAACTTTGATGTAGTAATTTGTTTAGCGCTGGAACGAATGAAAGAATCATATGCGCGCACAAGTTTCTTGAAGAATACATTATTGATTTTATCGCATATGCCTAAAAGAAACATTTTACAATCGCGTACAAGTTGTTTGAAGAATTCATTATTGATTTTGTTTTGTGTGTTTAGAGAAAGCCTTTAAGACGCGGGTGCAAGTTTCTTGGAGAGGTTATTATTGATTTTTCTGTGTGTATTTAGAAAGTAACTTCACACACGCGCTCCAGTTGTTAAAGGCTTATTGTTTAAGCCCTGTAATGTTCTTGTAAAATCCTAGTTACACATTGTTTATAATTCAAAGAGGTTAAATAGAATTCACAGGACATTGTTGGAAAAGGCTTGTTTAAATATTCTTGTTTGGTTTTAAAAGATTAATAATTACATTTATCTGAGTATATTAAACAATTAGGTTTTTACATTTACAATTAGTGTTAAAAAGGCTATCTAGTATATTTTATGTGTGTATAAGAAATACTTCATGATAATGTTTATGGAAAAATAAGGATCAGTAAAAAGAAAGAAAACATTTCTTAATTTAATGAATATTCATACATAAATAAACAATGAATAATTATTAATGCCTTTGTAATTGTTCTCTTTATATTTTGAAATTCGCCCATTAATTTTGACCTCCTGTTTTTTCCTTTGCTAATCATTTTTACATTAGAATTATTTTGTAGTAGGTTATAAAGATACAAACACACAAATCCAGAGGAATCGGACGTTGACAGGTTTCAATGGAAGTAGGGGTGCCCCGGTTCCAGTCTGCCAGCAGGTAAGTACCCGTGACTTCGGAGGGCAGACCAGGGGGGTTTTGTAGGTCACCGGGGGGGACACAAGCAGGCACAGAAAGTACACCCTCAGCGGCACAGGGGCGGCCGGGTGCAGAGTGCAAACAGGCGTCGGGTTTGCAATAGGATTCAATGGGAGACCCAGGGGTCTATTCAGCGATGCAGGCAGGCAAAGGGGGGGCTCCTCGGGGTAGCCACCACCTGGTCTAGGAAGAGGGCCACCTGGGGTCGCTCCTGCACTGGAGTTCGGTTCCTTCAGGTCCTGGGGGCTGCGGTTGCAGTGTCTTTTACCAGGCGTCGGGTTCCTTATAGCAGGTAGTCGTGGTCAGGGGGAGCCTCTGGATTCCCTCTGCAGGTGTCGCTGTGTGGGCTCAGGGAGGTCAACTCTGGCTACTCACGGGCTCACAGTCGCCGAGGAGTCCTCCCTTTAGAGTTAGTTTTCCGCAGGTCGAGCCGGGGGCGTCGGGTGCAGAGTGGAAAGTCTCACGCTTCTGGCAGGAAACGTGTGGTCTTTAAAAGTTGCTTCGTTGTTGCAAAGTTGCAGTCTTTGTGGAACACGGCTGCTGTCCTCGGGAGTTTCTTGGTCCTTTTAGATGCAGGGTGTCCTCTGAGGCTTCAGAGGTCGCTGGACCCTGGGGGACGCGTAGCTGTTGCAGTTTTTCTTGAAGTGGGGAGACAGGCCGGTAGGTCTGGGGCCAAAGCAGTTGGTGTCTCCGTCTTCTCTGCAGGGCTTCAGGTCAGCAGTCCTTCTTCGTCTTCAGGTTGCAGGAATCTATCTTCCTAGGTTTTGGGGGCCCCTAAATACTCAATTTAGGAGTGTGTTTAGGTCTGGGAGGATAGTAGCCAATGGCTACTAGCCCTGAGGGTGGCTACACCCTATTTGTGCCTCCCCCTGGTGGGGAGTGGGTCACATCCCTAATCCTATTGGGGGAATCCTCCATCTGCAAGATGGAGGCTTTCTAAAAGTCGGAGTCACCTCAGCTCCAGGACACCTTAGGCGTTGTCCTGACTGGCCAGTGACTCCTCCTTGTTTTTTTCATTATCTCCCCTGGACTTGCCACCAAAAGTGGGGGCTGTGTCCTGGGGGCGGTCTTCTCCACTAGAAGGAGTGCCCTGGGGCATTGTAACATGAAGCCTGAGCCTTTGAGGCTCACTGCTAGGTGTTACAGTTCCTGCAGGGGGGAGGTGTGAAGCACCTCCACCCAATGCAGGCTTTTGTTTCTGTCCTCAAAGAGCACAAAGGCCCTCACAACATGGGGTCAGAAACTCGTCTCTCAGCAGCAGGCTCTAAGATGCCCTCTGTTTGTATTTTATAATACATCCAACACTTGCATCATTGTGGGTTTATTATTCTGAGAAGTTTGATACCAAACTTCCCAGTATTCAGTGTAGCCATTATGGAGCTGTGGAGTTCGTTTTTGACAAACTCCCAGACCATATAATTAATATGGCCACACTGTACTTACAATGTCTAAGAATAGACTTAGACACTGTAGGGGCATATTGCTCATGCAGCTATGCCCTCACCTGTGGTATAGTGCACCCTGCCTTAGGGCTGTAAGGCCTGCTAGAGGGGTGACTTACCTATGCCACAGGCAGCATTTGGGTGCATGGCATCCTGAGGAGGATGCCATGTCGACTTTGCCTTTTTCTCCCCACCGACACACACAATCTGCAATGGCAGTGTGCATGTGTTAGGTGAGGGGTCCCTTAGGGTGGCACAACATATGCTGCAGCCCCTAGGGACCTTCCATGGTCACAGGGCCCTTGGTACCACTGGTACCTTTTACAAGGGACTTATCTGTGTGCCAGGGGTGTGCCAATTATGGAAGCAATGTTACATTTTATGTGAAAGAACACAGGTGCTGGGGCCTGGTTAGCAGGGTCTCAGCACACATCTCAGTCAAGTCAGCATCAGTATCAGGCAAGGCAAAAAGTGGGGGAGTAACTGCAACAGGGAGCCATTTCCTTACACAAGCCCCCCACAGGCCAGGAGACTCAGCCAAAGCTGGGAGAGTCTTCCTAGTCTGTCAGGCGAGGAAGAGTAGAGGAAATAGGCTGGTTTGTTGCAGGGCCTACTCTGCCTTACATCCTCCTGTTCAGGTCATTCCCTCTGGGGAACTGACCCACTTCCACAGTGATAGGACCTAGTCTGAATTGCCTCTTGTCTCTGCTTTTAATGTCTTCAACCATTCTCTCTATTCTGGGGTTAGAGGTATCCACCTCTGCTAATCTTATCTTAGCCAGGGTCACCCTTAGCTTACCCAAAGAGGTTACCCAGAGCTGGAGTAACCCCACCATGACCAACAGGGTCAGGGGGCCTAACTTGCTATTTGGCATGGGGTCAGACCACCATGCCAAGGATAGTGCAGCCATAAAGGCTAACACCCAGCAGAGGCCACTCACAGCTGTCAGTGCCCAGAACCACACCTTTAGCTCTTCACCTGCAAGGGAAGGAGCTAAGTTATTGGCTTCTTTGGGTTCAGGGTGCCTGTCTGCTGTGTAAGAGTGGGGGGTTACTACATCTTGTAGTAAACACCCTTCTTCCACTCTTTCTTCTGTTAACTGAGGAGCCACCCACTCAGGTTTAACAGTTGCCTGACTAGCCAGGACTTCTTGTGGGTCAGGTTGGAGTTTACCAGTGCCACTTTTGGAGTTCACCCCTACTGGAGCACAATCTCCTTGGCTTGCTGGAACCTTGGCTAATGGTTGTCCACCTTTCCTACACTGTTTTCTTTTCTTTTTCTTCTGGGGCCTACTTGCAGTTACTGCAGGGGTAGCACCTCCAGAATCCTTGGGAGAGGGCTGGCACTGGACCAGTTCCTCTCTTGGGCTCTGACTAACCTCTGGGTAGTCATTTCCAAGGAGACAATCAAGGGGGAGGTCTGTACTGACTACCACCCTTCTCCAGCTAAAAGTCCCACCCACTTCTATGGGCACAAAAGCCACAGGCCTATCAGTGACCCTGTCTGGGCTAACTCTTACTCTGGCAGTCTCACCTGGGATGTACTGGTTTGAGAACACCAGCCTGTCATGCACAATAGTGTGACTGGCACAAGTGTCTCTCAGGGCAGTGGCTGGGATTCCATTCAGTTGGTGGAAGTGTCTACTTCCCTCTTGAATCTCCAACTCACCTGTTGGGCCCTTTTTCCAGTTGAAGGCTATGAAGACCTCCTCGTCTGAGGAGTCATCCCCAATGGCTACACTGGTCACCCCTGGGAATTTGCTAGGGGGTTTGTTTTTGGGACAAGAAGTGTCCTTGGTGTGGTGCCCTGTCTGTCTACAGTTTTGGCACCATGCCTTAGTGGCATCCCAGTTCTTACCCTGGTACCCACCTTTGTTTTGGGTTGTGTCTTGGGGCCCACCCACCTGGTCTGGTTTTTGGGGGCCTACAGAGGACTCTTTCTCTTTGTTTCTAGTGTCACCCACTTTCTCCTGGGGAGGCTTTGTAACCCCTTTCTTTTGGTCACCCCAGTGGAAGTTTTGGTTACCCTAGTCTAGACCTAGTGGTTTGCCTTCTTTCCCAATTCTTGGGGAGAAATTTAACCTAGGTCTACCAGATACTGAAGCAACTTTTCATTGAAGCAGTTACTTAAAATGTGTTCTTTCATAAACAAATTATAAACCCCAACATAGTCATGCACTTCATTTCCAGTTACCCAACCATCCAGTGTTTTCACTGAGTAGTCTACAAAATCAACCCAGGTCTGGCTCGAGGATTTTTGAGCCCCCTGAACCTAATCCTGTACTCCTCAGTGGAGAATCCAAAGCCCTCAATCAGGTTAGCCTTCATGAGGTCATAAGATTCTGCATCTTTACCAGAGAGTGCGAGGAGTCTATCCCTACACTTTCCAGTGAACATTTCCCAAAGGAGAGCTCCCCAGTGAGATCTGTTGACTTTTCTGGTTGCACAAGCCCTCTCAAAAGCTGTGAACCATTTGGTGATGTCATCACCATCTTCATATTTTGTTACAATCCCTTTGGGGATTTTTAGGATGTCAGTATTCTCTCTGACCCTACTTAAGTTGCTGCCACCATTGATGGTAGTTAAGCCCATCTCTTGTCTTTCTCTTTCTATGGCTAGGAGCTGTCTCTCCAAAGCCAATCTTTTGGCCATCCTGGCTAACAGGAGGTCATCTTCATTGAGGCTGCCTTCAATGCTTCCAGAGTTGCTGGACTCCCCTGTGGGAGAAGCAGCATCTCTGACTATCACTTGTGGAGTCAGGGTTAGGGGAACCCTGGTCTCCCTAACTAGGACTGGAGGTGGGAAATTCTCCTCCATATCACTAGCTTCCCCCTCTGTAAGGGTATCTTCAGAGGGGTTGTCTCTAGCAAACTCTGCCAAGAGCTCCTGGAGCTGTACTTTGGAAGGGTTTGATCCAGTTTTTAGTTTCTTGATTCTGCAGAGAGTCCTTAACTCTGACATCCTAAGATGCAGGTAAGGGGTGAGGTTGAGCTCCACCACCATCTCTTCTGCAGTAGACATTATTTCTCTAAAAGTTGGGATACTTTTTAAGAATCTAAAACTATCTCTAGAACTTAATCCAAACTTTTACAAAACTTTTAAACTCTAAAAGAAATGCTAACAGGGACTAACACAAGGCCCTAGCAGGACTTTGAAAATGTTTGAAAAATAGCTCAAATTTAAAAAATCAGTTTCTAATGACAATTTTTGGAATTTAGTCGGTCGATCAGGTATTGGCTGAGTAGTCCAGCAAATGCAAAGTCTTGTACCCCACCGCTGATCCACCAATGTAGGAAGTTGGCTCTGTATGTACTATTTCAAAGTAAGAAATAGCACGCACAGAGTCCAAGGGTTCCCCTTAGAGGTAAGATAGTGGCAAAAAGAGATCATTCTAATGCTCTATTTTGTGGTAGTGTGGTCGAGCAGTAGGCTTATCAGACGGTAGTGTTAAGCATTTGTTGTACACACACAGGCAATGAATGAGGAACACACACTCAAAGACAATTCCAGGCCAATAGGTTTTTATTTAGAAAAATATATTTTCTTAGTTTATTTTAAGAATCACAGGTTCAAGATTTACAAATAATACTTTAAATGAAAGGTATTTCACTCAGGTATTTTAGGAACTTTGAATCATCACAATAGCATGTACAGTTTCGGCAAAAATGGCAATAAGCTATTTTAAAATTGGACACAGTGCAAAAATCAACAGTTCCTGTGGGAGGTAAGTATTTTTTAGGTTTACAGGTAAGTAAAGCACTTACAGGGTTCAAAGTTGGGTCCAAGGTAGCCCACCGTGGGGGGTTCAAGGCAACCCCAAAGTTACCACACCAGCAGCGCAGGGCCGGTCAGGTGCAGAGGTCAAAGTGGTTCCCAAAACGCATAGGCTTCAATGGAAGTAGGGGTGCCCCGGTTCCAGTCTGCCGGCAGGTAAGTACCCTCGACTTCGGAGGGCAGACCAGGGGGGTTTTGTAGGGCACCCGGGGGGGCACCCGGCAGTACACCCTCAGCGTCACAGGGGCGGCCGGGTGCAGAGTGCAAACAGGCGTGGGGTTTGCAATAGGATTTAATGGGAGACCCAGGGGTCTATTCAGCGATGCAGGCAGGCAAAGGGGGGGCTCCTCAGGGTAGCCACCACCTGGTCTAGGAAGAGGGCCACCTGGTGTCGCTCCTGCACTGGAGTTCGGTTCCTTCAGGTCCTGGGGGCTGCGGGTGCAGTGTCTTTACCAGGCGTCGGGTTCCTTGAAGCATGCAGTCGCGGTCAGGGGGAGCCTCTGGATTCCCTCTGCAGGCGTCACTGTGGGGACTCAGGGGGGTCAACTCTGGCTACTCACGGGCTCGCAGTCGCCGGGGAGTCCTCCCTGTAGAGTTAGTTTTCCGCAGGTTGAGCCGGGGGCGTCGGGTGCAGAGTGGAAAATCTCACGCTTCCGGCGGGAAACGTGTGGTCTTTAAAAGTTGTTTCTTTGTTGAAAAGTTGCAGTCTTTGTGGAGCAGGGCCACTGTCCTCGGGAGCTTCTTGGTCCTTTTAGATGCAGGGTAGTCCTCTGAGGCTTCAGAGGTCGCTGGACCATGGGGGACGCGTCGCTGTTGCAGTTTTTCTTGAAGTGGGGAGACAGGCCGGTAGGGCTGGGGCCAAACCAGTTGGTGTCTCCGTCTTCTCTGCAGGGCTTCAGGTCAGCAGTCTTTCTGTGTCTTCAGGTTGCAGGAATCTATCTTCCTAGGGCCTGGGGGCCCAAAAATACTCAATTTAGGGGTGTGTTTAGATCTTGGAGGATAGTAGCCAATGGCCGGTGGGGAGTGGGTCACATCCCTAATCCTATTAGGGGAATCCTCCATCTGCAAGATGGAGGATTTCTAAAAGTCAGAGTCACCTCAGCTCAGTACACCTTAGGGGTTGTCCTGGCTGGCCAGTGACTCCTCCTTGTTTTTCTCATTATCTCTCCTGGACTTGCCGCCAAAAGTGGGGGCTGTGTCCAGGGGGGCGGTCATCTCCACTAGCTGGAGTACCCTGGAGCATTGTAACATGAAGCCTGAGCCTTTGAGGCTCACTGGTAGGTGTTACTGTTCCTGCAGGGTGGAGATGTTAAGCACCTCCACCCAGAGCAGGATTTTGTTTCTGTCCTCACAGAGCACAAAGGCCCTCACCACATAGGGTCAGAAACTCGTCTCTCAGCAGCAGGCTGGCACAGACCAGTCAGTCCTGCACTGAAGAATTGGGTAAAATACAGGGGGCATCTCTAAGATGCCCTATGCGTGCATTGTTTAATAAATCCAACACTGGCATCAGTGTGGGTTTATTATTCTGAGAAGTTTGATACCAAACTTCCCAGTATTCAGTGCAGCCATTATGGAGCTGTGGAGTTAGTTTTTGACAAACTCCCAGACCATATACTTAATATGGCCACACTGTACTTACAATGTCTAAGAATAGACTTAGACACTGTAGGGGCATATTGCTCATGCAGCTATGCCCTCACCTGTGGTATAGTGCACCCTGCCTTAGAGCTGTAAGGCCTGTTAGAGGGGTGACTTACCTATGCCACAGGCAGCATTTTGTGTGCATGGCATCCTGAGGGGGATGCCATGTCGACTTTGCCTTTTTCTCCCCACTGACACACACAATCTGCAATGGCAGTGTGCATGTGTTAGGTGAGGGGTCCCTTAGGGTGGCACAGCATATGCTGCAGCCATTAGGGACCTTCCCTGGTCACAGGGCCCTTGGTACCACTGGTACCTTTTACAAGGGACTTATCTGTGTGCCAGGGGTGTGCCAATTGTGGAAACAATGGTACATTTTAGGTGAAAGAACACTGGTGCTGGGGCCTGGTTAGCAGGGTCCCAGCACACTTCTCAGTCAAGTCAGCATCAGTATCAGGCAAAAAGTGGGGGGGTAACTGCAACAGGGAGCCATTTCCTTACAGTGGCACTTTATACTAGTATCCAACATGAGGTAGGACTTAAAGCTGTGAGACATATGTTAAACAGAAGATCAGCTAGTTTGCTTAAACACACTGAGATGATACTGATGATGGTTGATTTAATATTAAATCATAATGTTTTCCTCTTTAACAACCAGTGGTACAGACAGAGGCAAGGCGTGGCGATGGGTGCCAAACTCTCCCCTTCTTACGCCAACCTTTTATGGGATGGTTTGAGGAGAGGTGGGTTTGGGGACCAGGGGCCAGAGAGTGGCAGGATTATATCTTGTACTGGGGAAGATATATTGATGATTGTTTTATGATTTGGACTGGAAATTCAACACAACTGACTGAATTGTGTGAGTATTTGAATGAAAATGATGTAAATATTAAATTCACTCACAAGTTTAGTAAACAGAAAATAGATTTTCTAGAAGGTGAATTGATCGCACATTTTTCCCACTTTTGATGAGCTAGATCCAGATCTGTTGGATAATTGGGAGCAGGAATTAGTTTCGAGTTCTTTTAGACTAATGGATATACTAATAGAAAATTCAGAGAGAAAAGTGAATCTCTTAGTGCACAAATATCTGAACTAGAGACAGAAATTAAAGACATGAACTTAGAGGAACCAACTGCAAAGAACTATAAAATTTTGAATGAGATTATGGAACAGTATCAAAATGACGTCACACAAAGGAAAACACGTAAGCTCAGACGTGACGAATTAGACTATAAGAACGGCAGAATTTTCACATTCTCGCGTAAATATGATCACTTGATCAAAAGGGTGGAACATACCCAGAATCAGGATGTGGGTTCCTCATCCTCATTGACTAGTGTCTCCACTAGTAACAGTGATATAAGTGCAGTTTCAAACATTTCTGGATAGGACGTTACAATACAACAAGGTGCTCCCTCTTTTTTAGCAGAGGTACAGAGAATAAGACAGGGGCAATGGGAGACAAGTCCACGCAAGGTAGACCCAGGAAAACAAGACGCGGTAGGAGAGGGGGTAAACACAGAGGCAAGGAAGGGAATGGAAACCAGATCATGGAACAAGAAAACATAGATCTATCTAATAATAGTTCTATTTATGTGATTAATCTTTCTGATCTGGAACTCACAACTCATGACTTGACATTACTCAGTAGAGGTCTTGGATTCTGTCCTAGAGACTTTGGAGACTTTCAGAGGACTAAAATTGACTTTTTTAAGTTCATTAGACGCTTGAAACTCAAGAAATATTTTGCCAATTGTATTGAGAATAGGGAGTCATAATGATAATCAACCGTTGTCCATTAAGGATATTCAGGACATGACCACCTTACTGTCCATCACGGACTGTGAACAAGATCCTACTACTATTTTACATATTCTATTGGATCTTGACATCCCAGCAGATACACTTTATAGTGGTCTAAAGATAAAATCAAAGTGGACACCAACTCTGATAAGTGGTAATTGTATAGACACTTTTTTCAAATTAGTCTGGCGGGACTTAAACAGATTAGAATTAACCAAGAGCACCCAACTACACACGTGGCACCAGAATCTAAGTCATGAAGAGAGGATCAATTTAAGGAAATTACGTACTAGGACGGACATTGTTGTCAGGGAGGCGGATAAGGGTGGTAACATCGTTATTATGAATGCAGCAGATTATGATCGTGAAATTTATAGACAGCTTGGAGATGTCACCTGTTATGAGAAGGTCCCTACAGATCCCATTCCTGCACTTGCTAATAAGATTAATAGATTTCTACAGGAATGCTTAGACCGTTCACTTCTGAAAGAAGATTAATATATGTATCTGCGTGTTCTTAGACCTAGGAATCCATGTATATATGCATTACCTAAAATACACAAAAAAAACATAACCCCGCCGGGCAGACCAATTGTCTCAGGCATTGATGGCCCTACAGAGAGACTCTCGGAGTTTATAGATATTTTCTTACAGCCCGTTGTGGGAAATTTACCTTCCTATATCAAACACACCAAACATATTCTAAGTATATTGACTGACATTACTTGGGAACCAGGGATGATCCTAGTAACATTAGATGTCATTTCCCTTTACACTAGCATCAATCACGAACAGGGAAAAGATGCTTTGCGTCACTTTCTTCATAGGAGACCAGCGAACCTATATGATCACACCAACATGTTACTGAAAATGGTGGACTTGATTTTAAACAACAATGTTTTCCTATTCAAGAATGAATGGTACCGCCAAAAACAAGGCGTGGCAATGGGATCTAAATTCTCGCCATCTTATGCTAACCTGTTTATGGGGTATTTTGAGCAAAACAAGATTTGGAGTAAGGAGAGTGGTACGTGGGTCTCAGATATACTTTTTTGGGGCTGTTACATAGATGATTGTCTAATGATCTGGACGGGTGACTTACAAAAACTGAATGAATTCATCTGCTACTTGAATACTAATAACTTCAATATTCAGTTTACCTCTGAGTACAGTACTACTAACATTGCCTTTCTTGATGTGGAGCTTTTCATTCAGGACAACAGAGTAGAGAGTCGTTTATATAGGAAGAGTACTTCATGTAATTCTATTTTACATGCACAGAGTGCACATCCTAAACATCAAATTGAATCTATACCATATGGGGAAATGGTACGAGCTAGGAGGAACTGCAGTCTACAGGACGACTTTGTGAAATGTATTGAAGATATGAGTAGTAGATTCAGTTCACAGGGGTATCCCTCCCATGTGATTAACAAAGCGCATAGAAGGATTATGCATTTGGAAAGATCAGACACACTCAGTCAGAAATCTAGGCAAGCTGATAGTAATATTCGTTGTATAACTAACTACACGAAAACAGCTATTCTTTTGCGAAAATGCATGAAGAGACATTGGCATGTATTAACGGCAGACTCTATTCTCAAGAAGATAATTTCGGATACCCCAATTTTTACCTTTAGAAGGGGCAAAACCCTCAAGAATATACTATGCCCCAGCTATCGCACTAAATTGACCCAGGAGAACTGGCTTACTAGCCGTAATAAGGTTTTTTTTTAAATGTGGACACTGCGGTATGTGTAGATGGGCCAAATCAGGAATCTCCACTTTTAAGAGTTCTACCGGAGCACATTTTAGCATCAACCATAACATTACATGTGACAGTAATTTTGTTATCTATATGATCACTTGCAAATGCGGCCTATACTATGTAGGCAGTACTATCAGGCCACTTAAGGTGAGGGTAAGTGAACACTTTAGAGCACTAAGACAGGAGGATATTAGATACCCTATAGTGAGTCACATGAGGCAATGTCCTAAACAAGATCGCATTTGTGGTTTCAAATTTTTTGGATTTGACCATATAGGTAGAGACCCCAGAGGGGGTAACAGAGAGTTGGCCCTTAGAAAAAAGGAATGTTATTGGATTCTGAAACTCAGAGCGGTGGAGGAGGGTCTTAATACTAATTTCGAGATGGAATATTATTTGAGTGACAAATAGAAGACCTATGTAGATGCTAGATTTGGTTATATTGCTAATTTTGTGAGAATGTTAACTTTTGGAGATATATATATCTATGTTGATCGTAAGAGATCTTTGGTGTTCACGTTATGTTTGTATTTTTGTACATTTCTATGCTGTAACATTACTGTGAACTCTAATATATGCTATGAACATGCATTTTAATTTTATGTTCCCGTCTACATGATACCCTGTTTTTTGTCATTTGGTCCTGACTGATCATATTTTATTTCTTCACATGTCATTAACAGTTGAGAGCATTGTTAAGATATTCCTCTCTCCTTCTGTTATCTTATGTAGTCTCTGTACTAGCCAGACAGTTGTGATGGGCATAGATGTTCCATGTTCTATTTAGCTATTGGCCTTAATTGATTACAATTTTATTTCATTATATGCTGCCGACATCTACAAATAACAGTTTTGCCCCCTTTTTTCGGTATGATTACCTTTTCACCATTTGATATTTTCTTGTCTCCTTCTGCTATCCCATGTTGTCTTTATACTAGTCGGTTGGTTCAACTGGGCAGTGATTTGCCATGTTTTAACTTAGCTAGTGACCTTAATTGGTTGGAGTTACCTCCATTATGTGCTGCTGATATTTATAAATCACTTTTTTGCCCTTTCTTCTGTATTTTTACCTTTTCACCACTTAAAGATGGCGCCCGCGATGCGGGCATGTCCGTTTTCTATTTTTCTTGTAAGTGCGTTGGGGTGACACTTTAAATATGGCGGCCTCGAGGTATTTCGGCGTTTACTCTGACTTGCCGATACCACGTAACTCCGCGCGAGGATCTAAACGCTTTACAAATATTCTACATGATAGGTGAATTGCTGGAATTACTGCATGGGCATATTTATATCTATTCAGATAGGGATGACCATTCTGGGGGCTTCATTTTTTATATGGTATATGATGTTGATTTCTCTTTATATTTGACAGCACATTGTGTTTATCTTCCATTCAGGTTACTTGTGCAATACTTCATTATACGTTATGGTATGACACTCTGGATATAACGAGGTCAGTTTGGGTATTGAAAATCTATTATAATTAGATCACTTAATGAGTTTATGTTTTCTGATTATATATAAGGGTAGCTTTAATTTTATCAGGCTTTGTTATTATTTATAGACACCCATTATAAATTGGACTTACCGGCTATATAATTAGTTTAAATAAGGTAGGCATTTTGATCTGTTTCATTTTGTATAAGTTTAGGGTTATATTTTCTTTGCTTCTCTCACCTCACTAGTGGGATTTTGATTGGCACTAGTTGGTGTGTTGCACTTCCTTTCCAATATTCAGGGGTGGTTGCATGTGTTAAGTTATTTGGGCCGAATGGCTTTGTGGACATGTGCGTTTGTGTCTTCACAACACTCTGATTAGGAGACCAACTAACATTAAATCGTTTATGTGGATGTTTCCTGGATGATTAATTTAAATTTATCATGGAGACCTCCTATCCTGTTTCACTTGTAATTGTTTGTTGTTCTAACTTTTGATTTAACAACTTTGTATTTATTTATTTACACAATTGTCACGGGCTGAAGGGCTTAGATCGTCTGTTGTTAATTGTCATCTCATTTGTCTGTCAATCAAACGAAATTGGATTGTGTGTACTACAGCTGTAGTTATTGTTTCATTTATTTCAGCCCTGATGAAGTCTTTAAGATTATTATCTTATTTGACGAAACACGTGTTGGCGTTTGGCTGTTGTTGATTCATGAATATTGAATCGATTAACGTTTTCATTTTCGAAATGATCTGCTCTTCAGAAAGAATAAATTGATTTCTATTCACTCACGAATTCCTGTCCGTCAGAGAATTTTATCATATTACTTTGGCATCAAATATTTAACATGGACTATGAAACATTTACTTAAATATTGAGAATTGATACACGAGTGCCGTGACATCTTGTTTTTATTACATGATGACCATGTTCATAGTAGATTGTGTAGGAAACGAACTTCGTGCAATCAATTTTACATGCTTCCAGTGCACACCCCAAACACCAGATATTGGCAATACTCTTTGGGGAATTAGTCAGGGTGAAACGTAATTGTAGTAGAACAGAAGAATTTGAAGAATGTGCACAGAAAATGATCTCTCGATTTGTACAAAGGGGTTACAGTTGGGATACGATTCATAATGCACAGAAAAGGGTTGAAAAAGTGAAACGGACAGAGACTTTATTACCATGTCGGAAACCTCTGGATAAAAGTTCGAATGAAATTCAATTAATTACAGATTATAATGAGGGTGCATCTATTTTGCGGAGGGTGATGCAACGACATTGGAACTTTTTGAAACAAGACAACATGCTAACAAAATTCATCACATCACGCCCGATATTTACATACAAAAGAGAACAGTATCTGAAGAATTTATATCGGACCTGTCCTAGACCTCTAAACAAAGAGAATTGGCTATCCAGAAAATATCCAGGCTTTTATAAATGTGGCCATTGTGGGGTTTGTAAATGGGCCTGCCATGGTCTAACGGACTTTACTGACAAAGATGGTAAGGTCTATCGAATATGTTCACATATGACTTGTGACAGGAAATATGTTGTATACATTATAAACTGCAAATGTGAATGTGTATCTGTAGGGAGCACTATACGCCCATTGAAAATAAGGATTGGTGAACATTGAGGGCGGTTAAACAAAGGGATGAGAGATATCCACTAGTTCAACATGTCCTGGTCTGTAAGAATCAAAGCACAAAGATTACAATTCAATTCTTTGGTTTAGAACATATTTCTGTGGACCCCAGGGGTGGAAACAGAGAATTACAACTTAGACAAAGGGAATCACTATGGATCATGAGGTTACAGGCGGTGGAGGTGGGCTCCAATACGGTTAATGAGTTGGAGTATTTTTTAGGAATGTAATTTGGAAATTTTAGTCTCAATTATTTTGGACTTTATAGTTATCAATTTTTAAGACTGTGGTTGGATCTAATCAATTTATTTAGAGTATCTTTGAATGGTTCTATATAATTGCATTTCGATTAAGTATAGACTTGTGATGACAATTTGTGTATGCTTGCCACTGTCTCTCGAATAGCATATATACCAATTTTATTATTTTACAATTTTTGTTTTGAAATGTTTGAATGTGTTAATTTAAAATAGGTTAGTTTTCAAATATTGAAAAAGTGCTAACTATCAACTTCTCTTTAGAATAAGAGGCAGGGCAATAGATGATTACATTGACATAAATTCGATCTTTTTACTCAGTGGTCCAAAGATAGTGAGTAATGAGCGAGGGAGGAGTCCTCTTTCTGTGTTTATGCGGTGGCCATGGACAATAAGGAAGGACTAACACATACGGGCTAGTCACTTCCGCGCTAAGACGCACTGGTGCTGGTATTTAATCTTCGGCGCTAGTGACGCGCGATTGATGAGCGCACTCACTTCCAACCAGATTGAACTTAAAAGATGTAATAGAACTGGCCCGAGGTAAGTGTGTAGGCCCAGACGGACTGAGACTGGGGCTCTGGGCAGAAGTATTTGAGTGGCGGTACTCTGTTACACGTATATATTTTTTTTAAGAACTAGCGAGCATACTTTTCGGTGCACAATGGTTTAGTTATTTTTAAGGGAACAAAGGTTTTCGAATACTGGACATATTTTAGGAGGCTGTTGACTTCTTTATATACAAGTTACTTGCAGTGAATATTTAAATAACGAGTAGGGACACCACAATAGATTTAGATTTGTTTTACATATACTTGGTTACAGTCATAAATCTGTAAGTAGTGGAGCTGCTTATTCAAGGAGTTTGTAGCTTTATATTACCTAGGGGCTATGTAGCTAGACATCAGCGGCATGCATTTCTGAGACCATAGTGGTAAGGACTTACACTTATTTAATTTGATTTTGCTTTTGATATTTGGACAGAGAATTTGATTATCATCACTTTAGACCTTGATACATCGTTATGACATCAATCTATTACTGAAAATTAGAGAGACTTCTTATGGAAGGATGTTTTGAATATGAAGGTTAGTGGCATTATACTATTTGGGTACTAATCACAGTGGCATGCACACATAAATGATTTACACAGTTGGTCAATTTTAGGATATAGCATTGGGTTGAGTGCTATTCACTTAGGTACATTTAGGAATTCTGGGTACATGGTCACTTATGCACATAAATTGGTTGCTACCCATCACATTAATATAGGTGCATTTATCTGTTTTCCCTGTCACTATTCAACTACCCACACGACACTGCATGGTTATTCAGATTAGCAAGAATACTGGTATCTGAATTGTAACGTCATAATATGTGTGTTATACATTGTTACAGCCCTGATGAAGTCATAAGGGTGATATCCCTGACGAAACACGTGTTGCCAGGCTGAACTTGAGAGATAGCAGCAGATTTTATTGGTGGAAATTCAATGTGACGCTTATCTTGGAAATTTATTTTGAGAATCACGGAATACGATTTATTGGACTATATACCAACTGACTGTGGATACAGTGGTGCCAATTTGAACATGCGTAAGGACTAATAAACAACTTTAACATAGGTGGAACTACTGTTGTAACAATATTTACATTCCATATAATTTAATTGAATATCGTTCTGGTGGGTTGTGTGCCTAGCGAATTTAGGAAATGTATGAATAACCAGTATGAACTGCTGGTAGAGGGGGTCTTTTGGAAGTATTCACCCTGACTAGTGCATCTTCTGAGCCAGGAATCAGGGATTGGTAGCACCTTTGTACTCACTGAATACTTTCCTAACTGACTACACTAAACAACAGGGTCTTCCTGCCTTCCCAGAGGTGAGTCTAAACAATAGACTCTTGCAGCCTTCCCAGAGGTGAGTCTAAGCGACAGGGTCTCTCAGCCTTCCCATAGGTAGGTGTGTCTAAACAGCAGGGTCCCTCAGCCTTCCCGGATGGAGGTGAGTCTAAACAACAGGGTCTCGCAGCCTTCCCAAGGTGAGTCTAAACAACAGACTCTCGCAGCCTTTCTCGGAGGTGAGCCTGAACAACAGGGTCTCACAGCCCTCACGGAGGTGGGTCTAAACAACAAGGTCTCTCAGCCTTCCCAGAGGTGAGCCTAAACAGCAGGGTCTCTCAGCCTTCCCAGAGGGTGGTGAGTCTAATCAGCAGGGTCTCTCAGCCTTTCTACAGGTGAGTCTATACAACAGGGTCTTAAAGCCTTCCCAGAGATGAGTCTATACAACAGGGTCTCTCTGCCTCCCCAGAGGGAGGTGATTCTATATAACAGGGTCTCGCAGCCTTCCCGGGTAGAGATGAGTCTAAACAACAGGGTCGCGCAGCCCTCCCGGAGGTGAGTCTAAAGAACAGGGTCGGGCAGCCCTCCCCGGAGGTGAGTCTATAGAACAGGGTCTTGCAGCCTTCCTGGAGGTGGGGTGAGTCTAAACAACAGGTCTTCACAGTACATTTGAAAGGTTTTTCCCTGGTGTGTGTTCGCTGATGGTTCATTAATACTGAAGAATGACTAAAACTGCTTCTACATTCACTGCACTTGAATGGTTTTTCACATAAGTACATCACTGCATGTGTATGACTGTTCTCCGTGTCTGGTCTATATTTGTCTACATCTAATGACTGTGTTTCCTGATGGGCCAACATGGTTGTAAAGCACTTGTACTAGTCTCACACTCCTTGTATTTGTTGGTATTAAGTACATTTGATTTCCAATTTAAAAGTAAAATACAATAGTCACTGAATACTTGGCAGACTCATAATATGAGCAAGGGTTCCTTATGAAAGATTATGGGGGTCATTATGGGTCTGGCGGACCATTGACTGCCAGACTCATGGTGACGGGCGGACCGCCGCGGACGTGGTGGTCAGCCTGCCATATTATGACCGTGGCAGAGCCGCCATGGTCGAAACACCGCCAGGCTGCCGCCACCAGGCAGCCTGGCAGTCTCGGCGTTTGAAATCTGCCAGGGCAGCGTTACAAGCAGCGCTGCCATGGGGATGAGTCCCCTTCCGCCAGCCTTTTCCTGGCGGTTTACACTGCAAGGGAAAGGCTGGCAGAATGGGTGACTCTGGGGCCCCGTCACGCATTTCACTGCCCAAATTTGCACCCACCGCAGCGCTGTCGGGAAACACATAATAGAGCCGGCAGGGACTTCACTGCACTGGCGGTGAAGTGGCTGGTATGGGTTCGGCGGGCGGCACGGCCTATGTCTTTACATTGGATAACAGTTTTCAAAGCTCAGTTTTATTGGAGACAGCAGAGCTCCTCTTTTCTCTACCCTTCAGTTGTCTGGCTCCACTCTGTTGTGTTTTTCTCTGGTTGCTGTGGTTTGCCCAGAAAGAGTTTACAATACACCTAGAGCACTGAACAATGGTCTGTTATCATTCTAGGAAGCAGAGCCCTACAGTAACCACATTATACTGATCCCATGATCACAGCTGGTGTTGGACAACGGTTTATCCAGAAGGTGGTTTGTCAGCTTTGTTGCCTTAACCTTCTAGACATTGTTTCTAGACTTCATTTATTTGTCTTGTGGCGTGGAGGTGCGCAGCTCAGACTCTTCTATCCACTGAATTGCCCTTGACTGCTTCTTTCAGCGTCTGTGAGTTTATGTTCAGGTTCATCTGTGTCTGACTGTCCAAAGGCAAAGGTTACACAGCTAGTATGACCCGACTTAATAAGTAACAAAAAAAAACCTCAAGGCCCCTCCAGTCATCCCCAGTGGACCAAATCGATCAAGTTGGGTGTTCGGCTCTGAAGGACGTACCTTCTGCATCGTAAAAGGTCATATTATGTATCTCAGATGCCCTCAGAGTCTTGGACACTGTCATGTGGAGCGTCCCCCCTCGCCAGCTCTTTGTAAATGTTGTATGTGGGTAGTGAAAGGAGGCCATGTCACATCAAATTTGGGCACGCAAACACAAACAATTGTCCAAAGGTTTTCCATGAGATATATAGACCAGGTGTTGCCCCACCACATGTTCAATAAGGGGTTGTGCAGCTGTTTCTACATTTGGGCCACTCTAGTAACAGGTGGGAAAACAATCACCCCTGTGGAGTTGTTTTTAGAAAGAGTCTATCTGCCCCAGGCCCCCTAGGTGAATTGTGAGTGGATCGCGTGGTAAGGAGACATTCATAATGCTGTGTATTGTGCAGCTCACTTCTACCCAGAATGTTTGGATTACTGAACAGGACCACAAAGTGTGCGGGAATGTGCTGCGCTCACCACACTCCTTCCAACATAAGTCTGAAATTCCAAACATCTCTGTGAGTCTAACTGGTGTGAGATACCAAAGTGTTAGTATTTTATAGGCATTCCCTATATAGCGAAGACAAATTGAAGATTTAGCAGGTCTCTGTCACATGGCACCCCACATGTCGTCAAAGATCTTGCTGTCCAACTCCCTCTCCCTTTGCCAAAACAGGCATGTTATTTGGTGGCAGTCCGACCGCCACTGCGAGTCTGGCAGTCCCGGAACCTCCAGGCTCATATTGACCACCTTAATCTGAAGGTGTCCTACCTGGTCAGTGCAAATTCAGCAACCAGGTCCTCCTTGACTGCACATTCCCATATTCGTAGAAGTCTCATAAGGCAGGTGGGCAGCCCTCAGTCCAACTCAGGGAGCCAGGGGGAAAATCTGGGTTATGCATAGAGAGGTAAGCAGAAAGGGATACGTTGGAAATGCCAGTTTCTGCCGCCCCTCTCTCCAGTGTGCCGAGTGTACATGGCAGGGGCTGGGGTCCCCTTCCAGGCCTATGAAGACACAGAAACCCAGACAGAGGAATCGGGGAGAACGCTTATACTGTCTGAACCCAAGGTTTGCCATCAAGGTCGTAGTTCCAGTACAGGGTGGTTTGGATTTGTGTAGCAAGGATGTACGTGAGGACATCTGGAAAACCTAAGCCACCCTCCATGACAGGTTTAAATAGTGATATCCTGGCTACTTTCGGGGACTTACCTCTCCACACAACGTCAAGCATTTTGGTCCGAATTTGTATATAAGTCACTTTGGGGATGGCTAGAGGGAGGGTTTGGAGACTATACCACAGATGAGGCATGAAGTTCATTTTCAGGCTATCAGTATATGGATGGGGTCCCAGAGGCTGTTCCCAAGCCCCGGGATTTTGAGAAACGTATTTTAAATCTCAGAGCTTGAGAGAAGGAGGATAAATCCATCATCAGTGCCATAATGGTGGTGTCTGGGTCAGTGATAAAGCTGAGGATATCGTTGGCAAAGAGATACAATTTATGTTCTCTGCCGTCTATCATCATGCCATTAGTTGCAGGGTTGGATTGGATCCTGGTCACTGTGGATTCCATCATGAGAACAACGTCTAGAGGGGATAAAGGACACCCCTGCCATGTACCCCTGTTGAGCATAATCAAAGGGGAGAAGGAGGCACTGATTTTAAGTTTGGCAGCGTGTTTCCAAATGTTAGCAAGACTGAAAGCTTTCATCTTAGGCCATAAGTGGCTCTTATCTCGAACCTAGGATAAGTATACACAGTCAAACTGTGTCAAAAGCCTTCTTGGCATTGAGTGGGAGGAGAGCCATTGGTTGCTTGCATTGTTCAGCCACTTCCATGAGTGTCACCGCTAAGCAAGTGTTGTAGTTTGCCTGTTTATATTACGAATGAAGCTGGACTGAGGTGGGAATATAAAAGAAGGCCAGATGTGATGAAGACAGACCACAAGGAATGAAGTGAACAATTTCACATTGAAATTCAATAGCTCTTTGGGCCTGTAAAAGGGACAGCATGGAGCAGGTTTACCTTGCGTTAGGAGTAGGATAATATGATATTCCAACATGGTATCAGTAACCTCTCCGGAAACCAGAAGAAAATTGAACACCTTCACCAGGGGTTCTATAAGGAGGACAGCGTAGGCTTTAGGGCATGTAGTCGAGTACCCACCCGGCATTGGCACTTTCTGTGTTGAGAGACTTCTAATCACTGCACGGATCTCATCCGGGGTTAAGTCTTCATCTAGGAGGTGAAAGTTCTCATACCTATCGGGGGTGGGTGTAAGTAAGAGGGTGATGATCTTGATACTGGTCGTCGAGGTGTTATGCATAGTAAACAGTGGAATAGAATTGATGAAACACTTTTAGTATATCCTCCGTCTCCTGTTGAAGGCAGCCCTCATCGTTCTCAATCTCCCTGATATGATTGCTTATGGAGCAGATCCATAACTTATAGGCCAAGAGCCTACTCGTCTTATCCTTCAGGCTAGTCTTTAAACAAAACGTGCTCGAGATTGCCCCAGAGTTGTTGCATATCCCGTACCATCCTGTGGGTGCCTGCCTCTCTGTGTCTTGCCTTTGCTTGCCAAATCTGTGTTTCCAATTTCTTCTTCTGGAGTTTGGCGGCTCGTTCAAATTTAGCTGTGTGGGAAATAAGTTCCCCTAAAAAAATGCAGTTTTGCGTCAAAAAGTATAGCGCCCGCTTGCGCCATTCCTGAGCACTAGCCAGGTGCCATTTTTATGGGATGGTGCAAGCCGGCGCTAAGAGTGGGCCAGCATCAAAAGAAATGATGCTAGCCGGGTAGGGGTGGCGATATGAGGGAAGGGTGTTTGGCACCAAAAAAGTACGCTAGGCTGGGTAGAGGCAAAAAAATGCCTCTATCCAGACTAGTGTCATTTTCTGACGCAAACCCATCCATACCACGTGACTCCTGTCTTCTAAAAGACAGGAGTCATCCCCACCACCCCCAATGGCCAGCTCAGGGGGCCAGGATCCCTTGTGCATGGCCACTGCACCCTGTGCCATGCAGGGGGGTCCATTTCAGGGCCCCCAATGGCACTATTAAAAAATATTTAAAATACTTACCTATACTTACCCTACTTACCTGGGATGCTGTTCCCCCCATCCTCTGGTGTCCCTCTGGTGTGGGTGGGGTTGTTCCAGGGGCTTGGGGTGGGCACCTGTGGGCTCTTTCCATGTTGTCTGATCATGGAAATGGTTCCACAGGTCCCCTAACGGCTGCTCTGACCCAGGCGTCAAATAATGGAGCTAAGCAATCTTAGCACCATTATTTAAGTTTGCCTCCACCGTGCTAAGGCCATAGCGTAATTTTTGGGTCGGGAACGCCTACCTTGCATCTCATCAGTTTCCGGCAACCAAAAAATGATACAAACTCCAAAACTTTGGCGCTAGACGGTTCGAGTGCCAAAGTATAAATATGGAGTTAATTTTGAACCAAATTTGCGTACAAAAATGATGCAAATTCAGTGCAAAAAAGTATAAATATGCCCCTTCGTGTCTACAAGCCTGAGAAGTAGGCTTAGTGCAGCACAAATGGCCAGTTTGAAAGAGCACCCTTTGTCGCAAGTGAAACTAATAATTATAGGCTGTGCTATTCTGCACTAGAATTGGTGACAAAAGCAAACATTTGAGTAATATAAATATTCTAATCATGAGAATGTGTAGCCGCGCTCCCGAGGTGATTCCGCCAGGGGTCTATAAAGGCCTGGTCCAGGATCCCCTGAGTTAAAGCTGGAGGTGCATATTCATAAACTCCAATCTGACCTTTTCCCACGCTGTAAACGTTTAATTCTACACAAAATGCTGAAGTAACTCTCCTTCCTGGTTGGGGAACTTGGTGGCGGTGAAGAAGGGGTATTTCATGGGAAACTGGAGAAATGGCAATGCACACAACATTTCCTCTACACTTACTTTTACACTTATTATTTATTTTGGTGCCCCTGTGTCCAGTTTATCACGGCCCATTGTTTAGTGTCCGGTTAAAACATAGTGCAGGATTTGAGTAATTAAAACTGTAATTGGTCTTGTAGTTTCAAAGTGTTCTAAGGGAGATAAAGGCAGTACTGAGTCAGTGACCTCTACGTAGTGCACAGGAATGGGCTTTTGCTGCCTGTGTCTTGTTAGATGCAGTGCTTCGTGCATGAATTACTAATACTACACTAAAAGGCACCGGAGTGTGCACAGATCTTTTATACTGCAGTCAACGCAGTGCAGTGCGCAGATTCCAATAGTGCATTAAAAAGCACTGCAGTATGCACAGATCTCTCACGGTGCAGTAAGATAAAGTGCAGCATGCACATATTTCTAACTCTTCATTAAAAGCAGTGCAGTGTACAAGATTCTTTGTAGTGTAGTGTGCACTAATTTCTCATTGGGCAGTAAAATGCAGAGCACTGTGCACAGATTCCTTGTAGTGCAGTAAGATGTACTGCAGTGTGCAGGTTCCTCACACAGTGTAGGAAAGTACCCTCTTTCTTGGCATGGTTCCCCCTTTTTTCTGCCTGAGGTCAGTGTGTTTGACTGTGCTCACTGGGATCCTGCTAACCAGGACCCGAGTGATTATGCTCTCCCTCCCAAAACTATGTATTTCATCCCACATTTGCCACACTGGTGCCCCTATGCAAGTCCCTAGTATATGGTACCTAGGTACTCAGGGCATTGGGTTTCCAGGGGATCCCTATGGGATACAGCATATATTATGCCACACATTGGGAGCCCATGTAAAGGCTTCTAGCAGTGGTGCCCCCATGAACTCCAGCCCCATTTTCCTGGACTTCGTGAGAGCGGGGACACCATTTTATGAGTGCATTGGACATAGCTCACTACCTATGTCCAGCTACATAATGGTAACTCTGAACATAGGCCTGTTTGGTATCAAACATGTTGGAATTATACCCCAATACCTTTGCAAGTATTGTTTTTATGATTCCATGCTCTCTGGGGGCTCCTTAGCGGACCCCCAGCATTGCTTCTACAGCCTTCTAAGGTTTTCCAAGCTGCTGCCACCTCACAGGCAGGTTTCTGCCCTTCTGTTGCTTGAGCAGCTCAAGCCCAGGAAGGCAAACAAAGGATTTCCTTTGGTAGAGGGGTGTTACACTCTCTCCCTTTGAAAATAGGTGTTACATGGCTTGGGAGGGGTAGCCTCCCCAAGCCACTGGTATGCTTTGAAGGGCACATTTGGTGCCCTCCATGCATAAACCAGTCTACTCCGGTTCAGGGACCTCCAAACCCTGCTCTGGCACGAAACTGGACAATTGAAAGGGGAGTGACCACTCTCCTATCCATCACCACCCCAGGGGTGGTGCCCTGAGCTCCTCCAGAGGGTCCCTGGGTTTTGCCATCTTGAATCCAAGGTTTGTAGGGAACTCTGGAAGCATCTGAGAGCCAGGTCAGGCAGGTGACATCACAGCCCCCTTCTGATAGGTAGTCACCCAGCTAGATGACCAATCCCACTTTCAGCGGCTATTTAGGGTCTCTCTCTTAGGTGGTTCCTTAGATTCAGCTTCCAAGGCTCCAGCCGGATTCCTCTGCAGAATCTACTTCGACTTCTGACTGAAGAAACTGCATCTGGACTCTCTAGGACCGACAGGCTGCAACAAAGACTCAAGACTGCCTGCTGCATTGTTTCCATGGCTCCTTCCAGCAACTGCAACATTTCCCCAGTCATGCATCCCCTGCGGACAGCCGTCTTCAGTCTGCACAGGAAAGAAGAAGGAATCTCCCTTGGATTGCAGGCACCAATTGCAATGACGACTGGCTGCGTGGATCCCCTCTCCTGCTGAGCTGCATGGATACTGCATCATGGGTGGTGGTCTGAAGTAGTCCAGACGGTCCTCTCTACCAACTTGAGTGGGGGTAAGCCTTTGCCTTCCCACGCAGGACAGTACCCCCAGGCACACTGGGATGCCAAGGCTTGTTGGCATCCTCTCCAAGGGATCTTCAGGCATCATGTAGCTCCGGCCCTCAGCACTCCATTCTGCGAAGCACAGCTCCCTCAGTGGCTCTCCTATGGCGTAGGACTCCTTTTCGTGGTGCTGCGTGGGCTCCATTTGCAACTTCTTTGTCCCCGTCCTGTGGGACTCCTGTGAGTGCTGCCTGTGCTTCTGTGGGCTCTCTGAGATGTTGAGGGCTCCCTCCTGGGTTGAGTCCTCCTAGGCCTTGCTGGTCCCCGGCAACACCACATTCTGCCAACTGCGAGTTTTGCCTGTGCCAAGGCTGATTGGTGGAATCTGAACACTCAAACCCTCCTGCAATCTTCCTTCTGCCATAGGACATCACCTGCAAACCCCAGGAACTCGACTCTGACTCCAGGGCTGCAGTGCTGACTCTTCTTCCTCACCGTTGACCAATTCCTGCATCCTCAGCTTGGTGGGTAGGGGCTCCTGCCCCCACTGGACTCTTCTGTGTCTTCTGGACTTGATCCCCCCTCTCCACAGGTCTTCCTCTTCAGGAATCCACTGTTGGTTTCTTGCAGTCTCATCTGGGATTTGCAACACTCTTCTTTTCTTCTTAGTGGGTGTTTAATACATTTAATAAGTGATAAATTCAGTTTGAAAAAAGCTAGAGAAATACCTCTTCCACTCATGTAAATTATAAATTAAAGTCTCTTCGACTTATATTTTAACTTGCTATTTTGAAAATGGCACTTTGAGTGACGCAGTGCACTGCTGAGCCACACTGCGCCATCATCACATCAGTCATAAGAAGAAACTTCCTGCAGGATAAACCTGGGCCTTGATCTGGAACGCACTTCATCGCGGTCAGCCTGAACTTGTGACTTTGTCCCGGCTATTTGTTACCAAAACTGTGAAAGCATGTCACACAGGCCATCATTATGAGTCTGGCAGTCCTATGAATGCCAGACTCACGGTGGTGATCGGACTGGCCTCCACATTTTGACCATGGCGAACGCGCCATAGTCTGACTGCCGGCACCAACACATTTCCACAGATTGTAATCCACCAGGGCAGAACTGCTAGCAGCACTGCCCTGGGGATTACGACTCCCGTGCCCAGGTTTATCCTGCAGGAAGGTTTTTCTTGTGACTGCACTTGTGCAGTGCAGGGGCTTCCATGTGCAGCCCCGTTGCGCTTTTCACTGCTTGATTTACAGGCAGTGAAAAGCGTGACGGGTGCTGTTGCACCCGACGCACCGCAACTTTACCACAGGCTCAATTATGAGCCGGCATCAATGTTGTGGGTAGTTTGCTGCTGGGCCAGTGGGCGGAAACTCATAATATGGCCAGTGGGCTGGAGGTCTTCTGAACGCAGTAGTTTGGCGGGGGGCCTCCTAATTAGAGCCTGATTCTACTGACTGAATTTTTGTTGTCATGGTGTCAACACTTCACTAAGAGGGGATACCTGGACCTGGTGTATGTACCATAGGTACCCACCACACACCAGGCCAGCTTCCTACACATAGCAGTTAGATACAGTGCAGCATAGACAGCTCTTTGAAGGGTATTAAGATGTAGTGTAGTGGCAAAGAGTATTCACAGTGCAATCAGCTGCAGTGCACAGATTCCTTATAGTGTATTAAGATGTATGGCAGTTTGCAGGTTCCTCACACAGCAGTTAGATACAGTGCAGCATAGGCAGGCTCTTTAAAAGATAGTAAGATGCAGTGGCAAAGATTTCTCACAGTGCAATCAGCTGCAGTGCACAGATTCCTTATAGCACAGTAAGATGCAGTGCAGCGTGGATATATTCTGTATACTGCAGTAAGATGCAGTGCACAGATTCCTCATAGTGCAGTTATATGCAGTGCAGTGTGAACAGATTTCTCACAGTGCAATAACATGCCTTCTAATGACACAGATTTGTCACAGTGCAGTAAGATGTAGTGCAGTGCAGTAAGATGCAGTACAGTGTGCACAGATTCCTCAGAGTGCAATAAGATGCAGTGCATTGTGCACTGATTCCTTAGTGTAGTAGGATGCAGTGCAGTGCACAGATTCCTCAAACCACAGTAAGATGCAGTGGTGTAAACAGATTTCTCATAGTGCAGTAACATGCAGTGTAGTGTGCAAAGACTCCCCCCTACTTCAGTAAGATACAGTGCACATATTTCTCACAGTGCAGTAAAAAGCACAGCACAGATTCCTCATAGTGGAGTAAGCTGCAGTGCAGTGCACAGATTCCTCACAGTTCAGTAAGATGCAGTGCAGTGCACAGACTCCCCACAGTGCAGTAAGATGCTGTACACTGTGCACGGATGCCCCACAGTGCAGTAAGATGCAGTGCACAAATTTCTCATAATGCAGTAAGATGCAGTTCAGTGCACAGATTCCTCACAGTGCAGTAAGACAGTGCAGTGGCACAGATGCTCAAACGTCAATAAGATGCAGTGCAGTGTGCACACATTCCTCAAAGCAGTGATATGCAGTGCAGTGTGCACAAAATCCTCACAGTGCAGTAAGATGCAGTGCAATCGTACAGATTTCTCATAGTGCAGTAAAGATGCAGTGCAGTGCACAGTTTACTCACAGTACAGTAAGTTTCAGTGCAGTGATACAGCTGGTCATTCTGTAGTAAATAGCACTGCAGTGTGCACAGATTCCTCAAAGCCGTGAGATGCAGTGCAGTGTGCAGAGATTCCTCACAGTGCAGTAAGATGCAGCACAGTAAGATGCAATGCAGTGGCTCAGATTCCTCACAGTGCGCTAAGTTGCTTTGCTGTGTGAACAGATTCCTCAAATCAGTGAAATGCAGTGCAGTGTGCACAGATTCATCACAGTGCAGTAAGATACAGTGCGGCGTGGAGAGATTCCTCACAGTGCAGTAAGATGTATTGCAGTGAGCACTGATTCCTCATGCTGCAGTAAGATGCAGTGCACTGATTCCTCACAGTGCAGTATGATGTAGTGCAGTGCACAGATTCCTCACAGTGCAGTAAGATGCAGTGTAGTGGCACAGATTCCTCACAGTGTGGTAAGACGCATTTCAGTGTACACAGACTCCTCACTGCAGTAAGATTCAGTGCAGTGCACAGATTCCTATGATTGCAGTAAGATGCAGTGCAGTGCGCATATCCCTCACAGTGTAGTAAGATGCAGTGCAGTGTGCACCGATTCCTCATGCTGCAGTAAGATGCAGTGCAACGATTCCACACAGTGCAGTAAGATGTAGTGCAGTGCACAGATTCCTCACAGTGCAGTAAGATGCAGTGCATTGGCACAGATTCCACACAGTGCAGTAAGATGTAGTGCAGCACACAGATTCCTCAAGGGGCAGTAAGATGCAGGTCAGTGTGCACAGATTCCTCACAGTGCAGTAAGATGCAGTGCAGTGTGCACAGACTCCTCACAGTGTAGTAAGATGCAGTGCACGGATTCCTCGCAGTGCAGTAAGGTGCAGTGCACAGATTCCTCATAGTGCAGTACGATGCAGTTCAGTGTGCTCAGATTCCTCACAATGCTTTAAGATGCAGTGCATCATGCTCAGATTTCTCACAATGCAGTAAGATATAGTGCAGTGCACAGATCCCTCATAGTGCAGTAAAATGCAGTGCACAGATTCCTCAGTGCAGAAGGATGCAGTGCACAGATTATTTGTAATGCTATTGATGTACTCTACAGGAGTAGTGCCAAAATGTTGGCGCTACTCCTGCAGAGTACTTAGGGGCCCATTCTAAACAATGGAAGTCCCCTTTTAACGCCTGCTCTCAGCAGGCGTTAAAAGTGCCATAAAAAGCTATGCAAGAAAATCTGCTAGGTTTTCTTGCACCATTTTTTTGGCCTCCCTAACGAGGGAATGCCACTTGTGCATACATTATACCTGGCGCAGGGTTATAAAGTGCTGCAATGCATGCATTGCTCCACTTTGTAAATATTGTGCGAGGATTGTGGCCTCGTTGGGTCACATTAGTGTAAAATAAAATTATGCTAATACAGCGCAAGGTGGTGCTAGGGGCTCATAAATGCCCCCATATACCAATAATCTGGTAAACACGTGTGCCGACATGTAGAAGAGTTGGTGGGACTCCTAATGATGACGGAAAGAAGTCCTTTACAAAGCATGATACATTTGGTATCAATATAGAGAAGTGACTTAAAGATCCAAGAATTAAATAGATGCTGAATAGTGGCTACTCTTCATCCATGGCCGGTCGAATAGCATAAGGATATGAACAAGTCCAATGTCTGGAGTATGAAAAATACTCAGGAAAAGTTGGAATATCGAATTAGCCGCCTTGTGGACAGGGTTAGGACTTGCACTCCAACTGGCCCACCTCTCCCTATCTGTTCCCACAGATCACTGAACAACAAGCGAGGAAAGAGATTGAGGATAGGAGGGATGAGGATTTGTTGGACATATCCCCCATGCTGGCTGATGGGGCACGACTGGATTTCCATCTGAAAATGGAGCAGCACCTGCAGAACCTCTGGCAGCTGGAGGATGAAGAGATAACTTGCAAGCACGCAATGTGTTGGGCTGGTACTACAGTGGCCATGCTGGAAGCTGACTCTACTATTGCTGATCGGGCCAGAGCATGCGCATGTTCTGCCCCAAGGTTTAGGCTCCAACAAGAGCAACGTTTGATGGTTACTCCCAAAAAGCTTAAGACAAACCTTAGGGTGACTGTCTAAATGGCTCCTCACTTCCCTCCACTCAAGTAATGCTGAAGAGCAGGGTCTGTCCCCTTAAGGTGTCTGCCCTATAACGCACTGCCCATCATCCTGGAGTACAGGGTTCATATGGCCTCCCCTCAGTATCAGTACTTTTCGGTTGCGGTGGATCATGGCACCGGGTGTCATTCAAGACACTGTAGTTTTGAGAAGCATAAGTGCATAGGTGGTAGTGCAGTGGATCCTTTTAATGGGAATCAGGAGTTTAGCTTAGCCTTCTGGCTTGCAGGCCTGAAAGTCACCTAGTGACTTTTAACCTACTTAGCCTGCTCTGTTTTAGCAAATGTATTTAATTATTTCTTCCAAGATGGCTGCTATGTTTATAGTTAGGAAGATGTTTTATTTCACGTTATCAGTGCCACTCTGTGAAGGCGTCACTATCAATGTCATTGTTAAGTGAGATTCGTAGGTATTCACATCATGACCCTCTCCCATTTACGTTTGACAGGAACATAATGTACTTTTGGAGAGAATTGTTTATGTAGATGCCACCCCAAGCACGCCTCCTTATCTATTGTTTGGGAACATACCTGTGTCAGGGGTCCTACAAGATCTCTATAAATACATCTCATGCAGACAAGGCCATCAGAGGGATTCCTACCAGATGCCATTGACGCTATCTATGCTACATGTTGCCTTGATGCAGACGCAGCCTTTGTGTCCCCACGGAGTCTGATCTAGAGACCTCATTCCAAGGTAACAAGGGTTGGGGGGCACTTCTCATGAACCTGGCACTGGCAGATTAGGTTTACCACACCTAGCTTTCTTTAGGTTAGTGATTAGGTTCTCCATGCTAGGGTATTAGGGCCTATTTCACATCTCATGTTTTTTGCAAGATGGAGGGGCTCTTTATATTCATGACTCTCATTTTTACAGTTCTGTTTTTGCATTGGTCATTATCAAAATAATTGCAGCCCATGCATTTTACAGTAGATAGCAGTCTTGTTAATAAAACCTATTGAAAACTTTACTGCATGTTCTTCATTGCCTGGGTGTGACTGAGACTTGTTGTTCATGTGAGAAAAGGATAATCTCCTTTTAACCACGACCCCCCTGAAATGTTGCTCTCCTGAGTCTATGCCTAAAGAAGTATGCCAGAAATCACCTTTTACTGTTTGTGTTTTGGTGAAGTACTGCTTGTGAGCCAGGAGGGTTGGGCCGTTAGTTGCGACTTGTTGTAGGATTGGTTGCGACTTGTTGTAGGATTGGTTTAGTTGCCTATAAAACAAAAGTACTGTCATCCCTAAACCAGCAGTCTTGCTTAGAGCAAGAGTCCAAGTGCAGCATGGCACCACCAATGATGGTGTTTTGGCACTAATCTACGGATGCCCTGAGTATCTCTGTCTCACACGCAACAGGTACATAAGTACCATTATACGGAGATGTCCGTGGTCTTGAGGATAATCCTCCTCAGGTGAACAGGGAGCACCTAACTAGGTTGTAGGTTGTTTGACCTCAAACTCTTAAAGGACTTTCTCCCCATTTGGTGTCCATCTATGTACATGTTTGATAACATGGCTAACACCATAGACATTCCCGAGAATGTCAGATATGCATTAACACTACATTTAATAGTGCATGGCTTATCACATGAGGGCGGGGATGTCACGATCATTGTGGCAGCTCATGAAGCTTACCAAACAGAAACTTTCTCTTCCTGGGTCACCTTTCCTGAGGAGGACCCTAGAACATGCACATTCTACATGTACAGAGTTGCAAACATGCCACAACGGTACTAAGCATACCAGTATCTTGAAATACGATTACTTGTCAAGAACATCAGAACTGGTTTAATGGCGCCCTACCACACGTAATACAACCCACAAGACTAGGGGGGTGATTCCCGCCAGAGTTCCCCCACCAAAATACCGCTCCGCGGTCGAAAGACCGCTGAGGGTATTTTGGGATTTGCCCTGGGCTGGCGGGCGACCGCCAAAAGGCCGCCCGCCAGCCCAGGGCAAATCAACCTTCCCACGAGGACGCCGGCTCAGAATTGAGCCGGCGTAGTGGGAAGGTGCGACGGGTGCAGTGGCACCCGTCGCGTATTTCAGTGTCTGCAAAGCAGACACTGAAATACAAAGTGGGGCCCTCTTACGGGGGCCCCTGCAGTGCCCATGCCATTGGCATGGGCACTGCAGGGGCCCCCAGGGGTCCCGCGGCACCCCCTACCGCCATCCTGTTCCTGGCGGGAGACCCGCCAGGAACAGGATGGCGGTAGGGGGTGTTTGAATCCCCATGGCGGCAGAGCGCGCTCCGCCGCCATGGATGATTCAAATGGGCAGCGGAAAACCGGCGGGAGACCGACGGTTTTCCTTGTCTGACCGCGGCCGAACCGCCGCGGTCAGAATGCCCTGCGGGGCACCGCCAGCCTGTTGGCGGTGCCCCCGTCATTTTAGCCCTGGCGGTCTTGGACCGCCAGGGTTAGAATGACCCCCTAGGTCCCTTAGGTAATGACGGACTAATGTGGCCTCTGTTTGCCACATATACACCACACCCATTGTACCAAATTTGCAGGCAGCTGATCTGCGTAACATATACAATGAGCTGGTAACATTATACAGACGACTTGTACAGTTCGTAATGCAAACTTTAAACACAACACCAGCGTGCCCTGCACCACCAGCACCTGCTGGACACCAATTGGCCATTACACTGGATCAACCCACAAACAGTGCATTCTATCATGGGCAAGGTGACCACGGAATTAGATTAATCCCATTCTGGATAGCCCAGAAAACAAATCAGCTGGAAGCTGTGTTTCCCCATACAGGATCACAGGAAAACATTCTCACAATGTGCTTTTGATTTGGAATGGTTCCCTCAGTGGACGACTGCACCACATGGGGTACAGTCTTTGCTGTAATATATATGTTCACACATGGTACCCAACACTTGCCAATTTACCGGAAGTGTTAAAACAAATTCAAAATGAACACAGGGCTGCACCACCTGTAGACTTGGGGATTAAATTAATGCGTAACTTTGACGCAGTCTCTTCAATAATACTAAGTAATGTTAAAGGGGAAGCGGTAGTTGGCTATACATCAGCGGCTCTGAGAGATTCCACACTTGGAACAGGAAAAACAGCTACCGAAAATGATTTCCGACACCTATACCAGTATAGGACGGGATAGTTTGGGGGCCAAGCCCAAAAAAGCCTGAAATACAGAGTACCACCCCTAAGGAAGTTACCAAACAAGCACAGGAGTGTTCTAAAAAACACTGGGATAAAAAAAAACAAAGTAAAGACAGACAAAGTCAGACAGCAGACTCTCCACACTGGGAGAACTCCGAAAGGAGATATAGGGGGTTATTACAACTTTGGAGGAGGTGTTAATCCGTCCCAAAAGTGACGGTAAAGTGACGGATATACCACCAGCCGTATTACAAGTCCATTATATCCTATGGAACTCATAATACGGCTGGTGGTATATCCGTCACATTTGGGACGGATTAACACCTCCTCCAAAATTGTAATAACCCCCATAATCTCGGAAATAGCACAAATTTAAAAGTCCATGACAGATATACTGATTCATGTCCCTCTCGTTCCTTTCAGGACACACCGGATAGATGTAGCAAGAGAGTGGGCCAGTCAGAGCAACATGAAACAGAAGTATGCTCACAGTGGTCTTCAGACAAAAAAGAAGACAAGCCCCCACAACAAAAGCCACAGTTTAAAAAGAAAAAGGTGGCAGCATTTAACATGCCAGTAAACTTGAGAACATTGCTGAAGAACAAGACGTGGGCTGTGACACTGCTGGACAGCGGGCGGAAATCACGATATGTCACCAAAGTCTGAATGATCATCTGGATGCGACAGCAACTAGCAACTTTATTGTAGCTGAGACTGCAGACAAGCTTATTTTCCCACACAACAGGGTTTACAATTTAAATATCCAAATTAAGGGAGACATAGAGTGCACCATTAGTGTAATATTCTGGGATGAATTTAGCTGTGATATCCTACTGGCCGAAAGACACTGGCCTCCTGAACATGTCCATAAAGCTCCCACATGAAGAATATGTTATTTTGCCTTCTTTCTCTTATCTTGTTCCAGAAGCAGTAAAACAAGCCTACGCTGTCTACTGGACTTTAGCGTAGGCACCTGCCCTATACCGCAACCATGTAGATTAGGATAAGGATTCTCCTTATCATGTAATACCAATTAGGTCTACACCCCAGCCTCAGCCCCACTATCCTGTTAAACACGAAGCAAAAGCTCCAGTGAACGAGATCCTCAGCCCGAGTACCAGGGTGTAATTGAGCCCTGTGTCTCTGCGATGAACAACCCGTTGTTATAAAAAATTCACACTGCATAGCACTAATTAACAACAAAGTGCATAAAAAATACAAAACAACCTTGGATATTTCCAACGATTTCTTCTGCCAAAATTTAACACATAAAAATCAGGACCTGAGTTCATTGTCATTCGGCTCACAAAAACGCTTCTGTTCGCAGCCCGTGTAACATCATTATTGCATGATATTGACCCCGAGGTGTTGTCCTATGTGGATGACATATATCTCACGGATGACGATCTCAACATTCATCTTGCGAGGGTAGATCGGATCGTTCTAGGATTCGCAGCCCTTGGCTACAAATTAAATTTTAAGAAAACTAAAATAGCCTTTCTCAGTGTATAGTTCCTGGGATATGAGATATCAAATGAGGGCAAGAGCCTGGCCCCGCACTGTTTATAAAACTGTGCGAAACTCCAGCCACCAAATACTATCAGGAAACTACAGTCTACTCGGTTTCTTTAACTGTGGCAGAGCATACGTTCCTGACTATGCACAACGTGTCCAGCCACACTATGATTTAATAAGCCAAGATTTTTCTAGCAGACACTGGACAATTGAACACACGCGCATCCTTTGAGGATTGCAGCAAGACATGCTAGAAGCAAAACACTCACATACCTTTGACAACAAAACCGCGCACCTCTTGACATCTTGCCGCTTGACAGCTACCAACCCGTCATTTATAGTGATGGTTCAGCACAACCAGCTGTAGGTACAAAACATCAATACTCAGCCGCTTGCGCAGCCATGAGTGGAGTAATGAAGGATGGTATATTCCACCCTCACAATACCTATATGCAGACCCGGGGGACTGCACAGCTCAACTGGCTAAACTTAAAGCCCTTATCCTAGCGCTAGAACATACGGATCCAGGACAACTCACAGTGATTGTCTGTGATTCGTGCAACTGTGTCCCCACCCAACTCATGCTCTCCCTATCCTTGCGAACCAAACACAGCCAGACACAACTTCCGCGAAGGCATGGGAGCAATCGCCAACTGGATGAAAAGCAGCTGCCTACAACTCAACGCAGACAAAACAGACACGTGGAACGACTGCTAGTGGCCCCCACCCACTGAAGCACGCCCACCCCACGAACCAAGCACAAATCCTCTGGATCATCCTGGACTCCAAACTCAACATGGACCGCCAAATCAACTCATTCGCATCCACCTGCTTCCGCACCCTCTGCCGCCTGTGCAAGACTTTAAAATGGATCCCCCTCAAACACAAATAGACCATCACACATGCCCTTGTTACCAGCAGACTGGTCTACGGCAACACACTCTGCGCCGGAATCAACAAGAAACTCACCTGCAAACTACAGAACATCCAGAATGCCACCGCCAGACTGGTCCGTGACCTACTTCGACATTGTCACATCTCCTAGCACCTGTGCACACTACACTGGCTCCCCATAGAGAAAATAATCACTTTCAAGAGCCTCACCCACACACACAAAGCCCTCCATGACACCGGACTAGCATACCTGAACAGGCGACTCAATTTCCATGTACCCCCACAGGACCCTACGTTCAGCCCAGCTTTCCCTCGCTGAAGTACACCGCATCAGAAAAACAAGAACTGGGGGACGCTCCTTCTCCTACCGCACCATCACAGCCAGGAACTCCCTACCGCTCCTCCTCAGACAGACTACACCCCTCCTCAACCTCACGAAAGAGCTGAAGATATGGCTATTTGAAGAACTACCACACTGATGGATGCTCCACGTCCCACCTCCCTCAGTGCCTTGAGACCCTTGGGGTGAGTAGCTGCGCTTAACACACTCTGATTGATTGATTTACTGATTGACTGTGTCCTGTCTTACAATGATTACCTCAATCATTCACGGTTGAAGGGTTCGGAGACTCAGAGTTGAACACCATAAAACACAGAACTCTGTGGGGGATGGAAGCTGATTTTAAGGATAAGCTACCTAATGCCCATGTAGTCCATACATTGGGCCACCAACGTGTAGGAGTACACGTTATTGACAACACTTTGGCTGATGAAGCGACTTAGGGCCAGATGTAGGTAAGTATGGTTTTGCGAGTTGCAATTTGCGAGTCATAGAGACTCGCAAATTGCAACTCGCAAAACCACATGCAGAAAGGTGTCTCAGACACCTTCTGCGAGTCGGTATGGGGTCGCAATGACCCACCTCATTAATATTAATGAGGTGGGTCGCAAATTGCGGCCCCATACCGACTATGGGCACTCGCAAACATGGAGGCCTGCTGTCGTCAGCAGACCTCCATGTTTGCGACTGCTTTTCAATAAAGCAGGTTTTTTTTTTCAAAGTGCAACCCGTTTTCCTTAAAGGAAAACGAGCTGCACTTTGAAAAATAAACCGAAACCTTTTGTTTCGGTATTTTTCAGGGCAGGTAGTGGTCCATTGGACCACTGCCTGCTCTGAAAAATTATTTTTGTGATCATTCACAAAGGGGAAGGGGTCCCATGGGGACCCCTTCCCGTTTGCGAATGAGTTACCATCCACTTCAAGTGGATGGTAACTGCGAGTTGATTTGTGACCGCTTTTGCGGTCACAAATCAACTTACATCGCGGTGCGAGTTGCAAATAGGAAGGGAACACCCCTTCCTATTTGCAAGTCGGAAACACATTTTGCGAGTCGGTTCCGACTCGCAAAATGTGTTTCTGCATCGCGCACAGGCATTAGCGCCTCGCAAACGGCGTTTTTCGCCGTTTGCGAGGCGCTAATGCCTTGCTACATCTGGCCCTAAATGTGCAGTAGCTATGGCTTCTATTGCTACAGTGACTCGTTCTCAGACGAGATTGGATAATGAAATTCTTGCTGCCATGAAAGCTTCGGCTGAAGACAAGTCTTTCCCAAAAGCATACCCTACAAAGTATTCTTACCACATCAGTGCACAGAATATTGCCTTTGCAACAATTCCTGGGGCTGGATATCAAATGATCCCCCACCAAGACTAGAGATTAGATCTCATCAAAGGGTGTCGCATATGCTCATGCTGGTGTTGCGGCCACAATATCACTCTTGCAGAAACGCTTGTGGTGGCCAGGTCCATACAAACAGACCTACAGGAGCTTCAGCAATTTCGTAATGATAATTAATCTGCCACTGCTGCCACTTTAGGAAATATGGATTTTACAACAACTTGTACAGGCTGGATTCCTGAAGTCAGGGATCTGGTTTGTGAGAAGATTGTTGTGAAGAAGGAATTCGGCCCATCCTACAGAGCACCGGTCCCAGTCTTAGGAATACAAGGCACCAGAACAATCATCTTACCACCGTTGCCAGGCACTAAAGTAAAAAGATTAGTCTCCATTGACAACATCAAACTATACTATTTGGCTGATCCTGCACAGTAGGCCCAGAGTTCCCTTGTGTAGTTCCCAGTCCCCTCTCACTACCCAACAGGGCATACCTCTTCCAATGAGAAAAAACAACTCTTCTGACTACACCAGCATGTACAATAATGCTACAATAATGCTACAGATGCCTTCTCGAGCATGGAGAGGGCAGAAAATTAACTTCTGCTAATTCCTTTTACCACCTCGCCGACAACAACTGTCCAAAACGTGGTTGTTTTCTACTCCAATTCAACTCAAACATACAACTTCATCTATTATGAACCTCCACGTGAAGTGGATCCATCCACCAGTAATGCGCCACTTCCTGTGTTTGCAGAGACTGCTTCTGGTTATTTTGTCAGCCTTTATGACTTTTCTTCGACTTCATCTGAACGTTTTTCAAAGACACGTAGGCTGTACAAATGGCTTAAAAATAACTATTTGGTTTATCCATGGAATTATCTGTTGATACTTCTGACTTTGCTTGCCTTTCTGTTATGGATTGGTTTCGTGACTTTTCTTTCTCTTGATAAATGGTCTTTATCTTCCTGAAAACTGTTCTGTCGAGCCAGTGGATGAAGTTTTACCACCATATCTTTCCTCACATATGGTCCGAAGAGACTTGTCCCTTGTGAACATTTCAGCGGTACCAATTCCAGATGAGATTGTTTGGGATAAAATTCCATTTGATATTTACGGGCCTACTAAGGTCATTCAAATTCCATATGACTTTAAAATTTCAATGACTGATGAACAGTTGATTCAATTCTTGCTAACTGCACGATTATACTGTATTTGAAAGTGATGATGCTTACACCAGCACTATTATGGGGAAATGTTCTGTTATAATATTTGGGGACATTACTACCTGCACCGAGCCACTAAACACAGATCAGAATTTAATTACACACAGTGGGAACACTATTCAGCACCACCAGTGGTGAGCCCAAAACATTATTCAGATACATTTGCATATTTTTCTGGGCATAACATTAAGAATGCAGAATCATACTACTAAGTTACAACCTTCTAAAATTAGGAAGCTTTTTCTAACCAACACTAAACTGATCTACTCAGATTCCTTTGTTTCCCGACTTGCAGTTGAAGGATACGAATACTGGAAGAACACCATCAATGTAAAAAGTGTATGGGAAACGCAAGATTAGCAAATTCAGGGTAGGGAAGCTTTGTTTAGAGCATGCCTTATTCCTGTTCAAATTATATTTTTTAATGACACAGTTCAATAGACATCCTGCCGAGGGTTAGCAAAAATGAAGGAAATGAATGCGCCCTGTATCCCCACACCACCCAAGTTCACCAATTGGCAGTCCTTCCTAAACGTCACAGAGGAAGAATTAGATGCAAAGGTTCATGCTGGTACCTATAATTCTTCAAATTCCAGTCCCTTCTGGTGGTTATTGTGGACAAATGGGTGTCAGATGTGTTTTGATAATTCCCCAGGGTGTTTTAAGATTAGCAGTCCGGACCCTCACTTTATCTCAGGTCAACACTCGGGTATATTTACCACATACAGGGGCATACCCAATCAATCAATCAATCAATCAGTTTATTTATAAAGTGCACTACTCACCCGTTAGGGTCTCAAGGTGCTGGGGGGGTGCTACTACTCCAACGCATCCAAAACGCCTCCGCCCGACTGGTCCTCGACGTACCCCGCCGCTGCCACATCTCCCACCACCTGAAAGACCTCCACTGGCTCCCCGTAGACAAGAGGATAACCTTCAAGCTCCTCACCCACGCTCACAAGGCACTCCACAACGCCGGACCAGCCTACCTGAACAACAGACTCAATTTCTACGTCCCCTCCCGCCAACTCCGCTCCGCCAACCTCGCCCTCACCATCGTTCCCCGCACCCAGCGCAAGACCTCCGGTGGCAGATTTTTCTCCTACCTTGCCGCCAAGACCTGGAACACCCTCCCGACCTCCCTGCGGCAGACCTAGGCCCTCTTCGCCTTCAGGAGACTTATTAAGACCTGGCTCTTCGACCAATAGCAGCACCCCCCCTCCCCTCTCAGCGCCTTGAAACCCTTACGTGTACGTAGTGCGCTTTACAAATGTTGTGATTGATTGATGTCTGCACCCAGCGTATGTAGCTAGGACCAAATCCCATATTCTGCATAGTTGTAAACAGGTAGTCCCACCCTAGTGTGTCAAATGCTTTCTCGATGTCTAGTGACATCGCCACTTTATCGTATGCCCCCGCCGGAGGGTCCCCCATAATGCTCAATAGCCTGCAAATATTAAAAAATGTATTGCGTTTTGGGATAAAGCCATTCTGGTCTTCGTGTATTAGGGTATTTATTATGGGAGCCAACCTGCTTGCTAGTATTTTGCCTAGAATTTTGCATTCTAGATTTAGAAGCAAGAGCGGTCTATAGGATTTAACATCTGTAGGGTCACGACCCTGCTTGGGAAGAACCAATATCAATGCTTCTCTTTGTGTAGGCGGGAGTATCCTGCGGGTCCATGCCTCTTCAAAGACCGCCAGCAAGTGTGATTTCAGGTGTTTTGAGTAAGTGGTGTAGTACTCTAATGGCAAGCCATCTATTCCTGATGCTTTATTTCTGGACATCTGTGTTATGGCCGCCTCTAACTCTTCCATTTTTATAGGAGACTCTAATATCTCTTTATCTGATTGTGACAATTTTGCTAAGGGCACCCCTCAGAGAAAAGACTCCAATTGTTGGGCAGTGCACATTGTCTGTCCCCTGTATAAGCCGGTGTAATTGTCCTCAAATGCTTTGTTGATTGCTTCCTGACTGGTGGCCATATTTCCATCAGCCAGGCGTATGGACCCTGTGGGAGCTTGTTGGCGGTCCTCACGTAGGAGCCATGCCAGCAATCTCCCCGACCTTTCTCCCTGTTTGTAATCGCATCAAGTGGTAGTTGTAATTATGACTGCGGAGCCTTAAATCTGCCTCATCATAGTTTGTGCGCATGTCTCTTAGCTCTGTGTATGGTGCCCTGTTTTGTGCCACTGTGATTTCCAGATTTCTCACCTCCTTCTCAAGTTTGGCGACATCAACATGAAGCGAGCGCTATACTCCCCAGTTGGCTGATAGACAATAACCCCAATGACTTTATGAGCATCCCATTCCATCGCTCTTGTGTCTGTAGAATCCCTATTTATTTCCCAATACTGTCTTATTGTTGTGTTCAGTTCTTCCCTAAAAGCCCGGTCCTGGAGGGCTTCCACCTGCAAGCGCCAAGTGGGGATCACGGAGCGTCTCCGCCCCCACCGTAGTGTCATCCTTAACGGAGAATGATCAGACAGCGTTTTGGCCAGATATCCAATGTCCTTAACTAGGGAGCATATGTCAGGGGTCCCCCATATAATGTCTATCCTGGTGTATACCTTGTGGGGTGTTGAGTAGAATGAGTATTGTCTTTGCGCTGGATGTCATATGCGCCAGATATCATATAGTCTCATGTCTCCCGCCCATGTCAGCAGCGGACCAGTGACGCTCCCCTGTGGCAGCCCTTTGGGGGTGGGATTGATTGATCTAGTACCATATCCGGTGTACTATTAAAGTCCCCTCCCCACACAGCTGGCGCTTCAGGATTAACTAGCAATGCTGGTGTTAGTGTGCGCAGAACTTCAGACAGCGCGCTGTTAGGGGCGTAAATCCCTATTATCGTGAGCTGTCTACCATCTAGTTTCCCTTCTATTACCACATATCTGCCCCTCCGATCTATTCTATGTGTTTGTTGGACATACAGTACCACTTGTGCTATCCACACCGATACCCCCCTAGCATAGGCCGAGTATGATGTGACCATAATCTGCCCCCCAGCACCCCCATAATGCTTTAAGATCGCCCTCCAATAGATGTGTCTCTTGTAGGATGGCAATATGTACACCCTGGTGCCTGAGGCGAGCATGAATACGGTGTCTTTTGCCCTGCGCCGCCATTCCCTGCACGTTCCACGTGATTATGTTGTATTCATGCATTGCGTGGGTTGCAATCTGTGCCATGTTCTGTTGTAGAGAATTTGTGTATATTTCGTGTCCTGGGTTACAATTCCGCCCCAGGTTGTTCCGCTCCGTTCCTGCTGTGAAATATAGACTATCAGCTGTAGCAAAATATCTCATAGTTTAGAAAGACCTACTAAACATGAATGAGAACATTCCCGCCCACCACCCACCCCAACCAAACCCCAACAACTATACTGAACTTGCATTATTCTAACCGTTGTCTGTAATAGCAAAATCTTCAACACACTTCTAGAAGTGAAAAACTGTATCCATATGGATACCTTCTGGGAATCATATTGACATTTGGAGGTGGCTCTTATGAGGTGCCCCCACCCTTGAAACAAAAAGATTACACATGTCGGCACCCCCGGAGTGCTGGCCTCTCTATTACCATGAGCTCAATATTGTAAATTACTAGTATATAAACGGATAGCGCTATCCAGCTAATACTTATGTATAAAGGCAATGTCTTTCTTGTTATGGCCAATTCCTCTGAACCAGCGCTCCACCATCCCGCCCCGGAGTTCTTTGAGGAGTGATACAGTTCCACCATCCACTCCTCTACCCGTCACAATGCATCCGCGGATCTGGGTGTGAGCTTCGGGCCCCTAAGCGCCTCCAGTATCGTTGAGTTGGAACTAGCTGAGTCAGAGTCTGTATGATCATTTAGATGAGTCTGTAATGCACCAAAGGGGTTCTGTGTGTGTAATGTTGCTTCCTTCTGCACCTTTGCGCTCCCCGCCGCTGCTTGTTTTTCGGTAGGTTCGGCCTTTGAACGTTTCCTGGGTCTCCTCCGTGTCGATGAAGTGATCCATGCTTCATCCTCCCCCGGTCCTTCCTGAGGTTGTGCCAAACCTTTGGCATGCAGCCATGTCCACACATCTTCAGGGGAGGTGAAGACGTGTGTTCGGTCTTCCGAAATGACTCTCAGTTTAGCAGGGAACATCAGGGCATATTTAATGTTGTGCTCACAGAGCCGTTGTTTGATTGTCATATAGGAATTGTGCTGTCTCTGTACCTCGGGTGAAATCCGGGTAGGCAGTGATGGAGGAGCCCTCGTGTTGCATAGGGCCTTTGCTGCGGTAGTATTGCAGTATTGCGTCCCTGTCCCTGTCCCTGTAGTTTTGAAATCTTGCTATCAACGGTCTAGGCTGTTGCCCTGGGGCCGGTTGTCTCCCAGGGACTCTGTGTGCCCTTTCCACTGAGAAAAACTTTGATGGAGCACCATGCAGTACCTCCTTGATCAGCCACTGCTCCAGGAATAGTTCAGAGTTTTGCCCCTCCGATCTTTCGGGAAACCCCAAGAAGCGAACATTGTTGCAGCGGGACCTGCCTTCTGCTTCCTCAGCACGTCGCCATAGGACCTTCACCTCAGCATCTAACCGTTGGATTTGTATCTGGTTCTCTATTACCAATGGGTTCAGCCCGCTCATCGTATCCTATTCCAACTCTTTCCAACAAATTGGGGTGGTCCACCCTTAGTAGGTTGAGGTCTTGGGACACTGTGTCAATTCTATTTTCTAGTGAGGATTTGGTGTCCATAATCGCCTGTAGGATTTTCTCGAATTGAGTCGAGTGGGCTTGCAGCGTGTTTTCTAGGGATTGTAGGTTGGGCATTGTTACAGCGGGTGCCGGCCGCTTCTGGGCCTTGGCACTCTTGGATTTACCGGCCATGCCCCCCGTTCAGTGACACTCCGCCGTGCTTTGGGTCGGTGTGCCAATGTGTGTTTCATGTAGTAATTTCCACAGGGGAACTGCCCCCACTATCCTGCGTAGAGTCAGTCCGTGCAGTCTCCTCTGCTTCACCCCAACAAGAGTCCCTGTGGATATAGGGGGCTCGTGCCCCGACAGCCTCACCGTTGGTCCTTTCAGTCCCTTCTCCTTTCTTTTTTCTTCCCCACCCCCTCCTTTGGTACCAGCAGCAACCAGTGTTAAAGCTGACAATCCTGTCAAAATGCCCACTCAATTAAGTAAATTGTGGCATGAGGGGGGGAGCAGTGTCTTGGTTCGGGACGGCAGAACTCCCACTTCAGCTTCTGTGTGGGCTGGTGCCCAGATCTTATCTAAACAGACCCGGCAGCCCAGTATCTCCACTCCGGGCTCCTGATTTAAATTGCGTGTTCCCCACAGTCTCCTCTCTTCAGTGAGGGATAGGGGTCTGTGGGAGAAGGACTTCCCCGTGTCACAGTGTTTGTCCGGTGAGGGGCCACCGGGGGGCCCTGCCTGCTGCTGCCTTGCTTCCTCCAGGAGGAGGGTGGTGGGGGGGAAGCGTCCTACTCGATTGTGTCGGCCCCCCACCGGGAGCCCCCGCTACCATGCACCGTGCCTTGTCACCTTCCGCCCGTGTCCACTCTGGCAGACACGAGGAGTCACCAGATTTTACTCCCCCGGCGTCACCAGCAGACTCTGTTTTTCAGATCCAGTGATTGCGATGTCTCCCTCGAGCCGGAGACCCTTAGTGACGCGCCGACTTCGCCCTAGCGGTTCTCCGCCCCCCACCGGATCTCAATGGGGTTCCGCTGGGCCGCTCCCACAGGCCCAACTCCACCCGGAGCAACAAACAGTGGCCCCGGCTTCTCCCCCAATGCGAGATCCCGGCTCCGGGTGACAACAAGGCCTCTTCTGGCCTGTAGGACCATTGGGGTACACTCGTTCTGCCGAGATTTTTCTACACACCCCTATTAGCTTTCAGAGGGTTCCGCCGTTGCACTCCTGTGTTTAAAAACTCCTCCGGGGGTGCCAAACAGGATTTATTCGTGGGCCCGGGACGGAGCCTACATTTCAGGCACCCGTCGCGGTCGCTATCTTGGCCACGCCCCCTAATTCAACGCAAACTTAACTCCATATATAAACTTTGACACTATACCCGTCTAGTGCCAAAGTTATGGAGTTTGCATCATTTTCGGTGCCATATTTACCCCTCTGTGCTTAAATCACGCACGGGGGCCTTAACTAATGGTGCTAAGCCTGCTTAGCGTCATTATTTAACACCTGGATATGGGCAGGCATTAGGGGTTCTGTGGGCCTTTTTCCGTGGTCAGAGACCATGGAAAGAACCCACAGGTGCCCTTCCCTGGCCCCAGGGACACCCCCACCTACACCAGGAGGACACCAAGGGATGGGGAGACCCATCCCAGGTAAGTACAGGTAGGTATAGGTAAGTATTTTATGTTTTTTTTTTAAAGTGCCATGGGGGGGCTAACTTGGGCCCCCCTACATGGCACCGTGCCCAATGGCCAGGCCCAGGGGACAAAACTCCCCTCGGCATGGCCATTGGGCTGGGCGGCATGACTCCTGTCTTTACTTAGACAGGAGTCATGTCAATGGGGGTTGTGTGTGGAAAACATGACGCTAATCAGGTTAAAGTCAATTTTTTCGACTCTAACCTGACTAGCGCCAGTCTTTGATGCACAACCTCCAGTATCCCCTATGCCTCCCCCACATGGGTGAGGCTAACTGGGCCTTACTGCCGCCTGGTGTCATTCAATAAATATGATGCCCAGCAGGCGTCCAGGAATGGCGCTAGCCAGCGGTATACTTTTTGACAAAAACCTGCGTTAGCGCAGGTTTGCGTCAAAAAGTATAAATATGGACCCAGGCCCCTGGGCTCTGCCACATTGGTCTCCAGGTATACGTCATCTTACCTGACTAGCACACAATCTGCATATTGAAACGGGCTGACCTTGTTGGGCATATAGGATTTCTTGCCAGCAAACCACGGCCCACTGTTACAGTGACTCATTCCTCTATTAAACTCCAAGCACAAGGATCGCTACTACCTTTCGAGAAATGGGTATACCTCAAACATGATGACGAAAGCCTTATCACTGAATAGATGCCTTCCTAATCTCACACCGGACACACAAAAAACCTACTGGGCAGAAAACATGGCTATTGGAATTAGGCCGCATACTCACCCACAGAGAATAGAAGGTCTATTACTGGGCAAAGGAGATGTCACACAGCTCATCTAGCACCAAGAACAGTTTTAAAATTGCTTTGTGACGCTGGCTCGCATTCAGAAATGCAACCTGTAGTGGACTTGCGAGTGCTGGAGGGGTTATGGGAATACAGGGACCTTACTGCATCTACTGTGGGATTGCCTGAAGCTGGTCCGGTACTGAGGGAGTATTCTGGATGTCATTAACAGGGCATCTGACACCCAAATACTGTGCTTCCCTGCTTACACATTATTGGGCTTGTATATTCCACTGATCTACCCCCTAAAATCTCTATGGGGCCGACAAATAGCTCTTGCACCACATGCGGCCCCCAGGCCATTCTCGCACAGTGGGGCACAGATACGCTTCTGAACCACACGATATGACTGCGCAAACTGTGGCATTTACTAGGCATGGAGACTCTATCACTAGCTATTGATCTTAAGCTAGGCACATACCTGGAAATACGGGCTCCCTTTACAAACATTCTCGCTGCAGAGTTCAATGAACTGACTTTCCCCAAATACCTTAAACTATTGCACCTGATTCTAGATTCCACAAATAAAGCCACTGATGCGGCCAGCTACCTACAGGCAAGTGAGAAACCCTAGGCCTGAGAGACCCGCAGGGGTGCTAAGAAAGAATTGCAAAGTGACTTTTGCAAAGTTTTTATAAATAACACGTAAACGAAGGGGGAAGGGATGAGGGCTGTTGAGCTTGGGTCTTGTTTTATTCTTATGTCACATCTTAGCGAATGGCTGCCAGCCGCCGGGTTGTAGCCAAAAAGATGTGTACTTCATATGTGGCGTTATGTTTATAGACTAATAGAAGAAACTGATCTATAAACAGGGAGAGGAGCTAGGTATCTAAGGAAGTCCAGAATCTGGCAATCTGCAGCATGATGGATATTCAGTCCAACCTCCTCAAAACTGAGGAGAGTGAGGTCAGAAGACCTACCAAGCCCTGGGTGTGGGGAGGTGCTTCATTGTGTCAAAGGATAGAGGGATATGTCCTCCCTAGAAAACTACAAAAGCAACATGTCTGTTCCTCTGGCTTGTGGTCCAGAAGATGGAGAAGCTGAAGCTAAATAAGTGATACGAAGAGTAGGGACCCAGGACAAAGGTTTGACTACAGGGCCAACCTCCATCGTCCCGAGAATAAAAGCCCAGTAAGAGGGTGCAGTTTTGATTGGCAAGTAAAATACTGCTGTGTATATAGAATATATATCACTGGGGGAGTACTAAGAAAACGTACCTGTCCTGATGAAAGCCCAGGACCAAAGAGGCCAGTGCCATAGGACTGAAACATGTTGGTGCATCAAAGGGTCATAGGGCCATAAAATCCTTAATCCCCTTTATAGTTGTTTGTTTTAATCTTTCCCATTCACCCCCCCCTAATAAAGGGGTGCCTAGGGAGTGGATGAGAATTTTTTAATTGATACATCCCTCTATGTAAAATTATAAAAAAAGAGCTTCCTGGAATATGGTTGAAACCTCTCTGGCTTGGAGGGATCCAGGCGAACTCGATGATGAAGCATGCCACTATTAGAGCGGGTGAGGGCTATTTATGAACAAGGATTTTCCCCCTTTTTCCCTCCTTTTCTTAAGTGGTGCATGGGTGTCGCATGTCTCTTTAAGCGAGACTCTGCTGACAGAAGAACACTAAGATGTTGATTATGGCCCTCATTATGAACATGGCGGTCCGTAAGGCTCCGCCGGCGGTGATGGTAGAAACCGCCAACAGAGGAGCGGTCCGGACCACCAAATAATGAAGCAAACGAGACACACGCATCCCGTGCACCACCCACTGCCAGGAAAGGAGTCCCGCTGACGACGGCAGAGTCTACCCACAGGTCGTCGGAAAGGCTCAACCCGCCCATCAAATTATGAACCACCATTCCGCCACCAGTTCCGGGGCGGGAACCACCGCCACACAAAGCCAGGCAGAAAAGAAACACATAGAAGGAAACACTCACCGGAGTTCCCACCAAACGTGCAGCGGCAGCCATGGACAGAGAGCTGCAGATCATGCCAGCATTGCTCCTTGCCATATTTCTACACAACCGAGACCGCCGACGAAGACGACGACTGTAAGTACCGCAACCTACGACACAAGGGAGGAAAGGGCAAAGTTACATACCCACCCACTCCACCCACTCTGCAACGCCCCCCAACCCTTCCCAGCAGCACAAGTCAGATACCCCACACCAAAAGAGACGTACCCGACCGAAGGCCCCTGCAGCTTGGCCATATTACATACAACAGCCCCACAACCATAAATAATTAAAACAAACACCAGAGTGGAACTGCGTGCAGCCCAAACACTGGCCACACAGACACTTTAATATGTAGCTCACTGAGCAAAACAGTGCCAACAGGGCCAATGGCCAGCCCATAAAAAGTCCTTAGTCCTTGGCCATAACTGGCCACACCTGACTCCCACAAGTGCTGGGTACTCCACTGAACGGGGCACCATATGGGGATACAGGCACCTCACGGAAGGGGGGTGGGGATTTATGATGGGGGTGGGACTTAGACTTGCGTGAGGAGGTTGGAGAAGGGTGGGCTTCTCTTTTGAAGGGGGTGGGGGCTGTTTGGCTCGGGTGGCGCTGGATGGCTTAGGCTCTGAGCTGGCCTTCTTCACCGGAGAAGGGGCACGGGAATGGGAAGGCTGGACCGGGGTGGGCTGTGATGTGGAAGCAGCGGAAAGGGCAAGGAGGTGGGCATGTTTCGGGACAAGACGGGGTAGGCCAGTGGGTTCAAACAGGTCTGTACGGGAGAGGAAAGGTTTTTTGGGAGCAAATGGGGTGGGCGTGGATGAGGGCGTGGGAGTGGGAGTGGAGGCAGAGGGAGTGGACGTATGGGGTGTAGGTGTGCGTGTAGTGGGTGCAGGTGACTGCTCAGTATGCTGTGGTGTGGTGGATGTCTGATGGGTGGGTGTCTTGCTGCGTTTGAGTGTTTTGGGAGGTGGGGGGTGAAGACAGTGGGAGAAGACAGACAGCTAGTGTGGATGTATGTTGGGTGGGTGTCTGCAAGTCTGGTGAGTGTGTATGTATATGGAGGTATTTGTAGAGCGCATTCCGGCCCGGGGGCATCGAAGCGCTGACTAAGGAAGGGCAGCAATGTCAGTGAAAGAGAAATAGACAATTATTGAGGAAACAGCCAGGTCTTGACCCGTTTCCTAAAGATCAGATAGTTATGCTCTTTTTTAAGCTCCAACGGGAGAGAATTCCAAGTCCTAGCAGCCGCTATAGTGAAGGCTTTATCCCCCCACTTCACCTTCTTAGTGAGGGGAACCTGTATGAGAAAGGTATTGGCCGATCGCAGCAACCGTGTAGATCGGTACCAGTGAAGTTTAGTAGTAAGATACTTGGGCCCAATCCCATGCACGGCTTTATGGGAAATACAGAGAGCCTTAAAGGATATCCGTTGGGCTAAGGGCAAGCCAATGAAGATTTCTAAGGCTTTCCTTAGCAGAGGCAAATCGTGGCAGATTCAATATTAATCTAGCAGCTGTATTCTGTATCAGCTGCAGTTATTTAAGAGATATTTTATCCAGGTTATGCAAGAGGGCATTACCATAGTCAGGTCTGGACCCGCCCATCGCCAGAGTGACCGTAACTCTCCATTCTTTAGATAGAAAGGTGAAAATTTTCTTCAGCTTCCTCAACGTCCACAACCATGTTTTTGTGGTCAGATTGACCAGCGGTTGGAAAGACAAATGATCGTCGAAAAGAAATCCTAGATTTCTGGATGTGGAACCCAGTAGGGGCAAAGTGCCACACTCTTTAGGCCACAAACTAGGGGACCATAGTGCCTTACCTATCCCAAAACAGAGAACTTCTGTCTTATCACAGTTCAATTTGAGCCAATTGGCCTTCATCCAACTGCTTACCGGCGACATGCAGGTATTAAACCGAGCCGCGACTATCTCCCCATCTTTGTTGATAGGAATAATAATCTGCTGTGCGTCTGCATATAAGGTGGGGGTGAAGCCAAAAGAACATATAAGTTCTGCCAGAGGGGCCACATAAACATTAAACAAAGTGGGGCTAAGAGAGGACCCCTGAGGGACCCCACAGGGCAGAAGGTAGGCCGGGGACCTGAAGTCTCCGCAGCTTACGGTAGACCACCTGTCAGTGAGGAAGGACTCGAGAAGCTTCAGAGCCTGGTCCCTAATCCCCACATGATGTAGACGTTCTAACGGGATGTGGGGGGCAATGGTATCAAACACCGCAGAAAGGTCTAATAGGACCAGAACAACACCCTGTCCCTCATCAAACAACCTCCGAATATTATCTGATGAGGAGATGAGGGCAGATTCCGTGCTATGGGACTTCCGAAATCCATGTTGAGACGTATCGAAACCCTCTGAGACTGACAGAAAATTGACCAGTTCTTTGTTGATAAATTTCTCAAATATTTTAGCCAGCAAAGGAAGCAGAGCTATAGGACGAAGATTGGTTAAGTCATCGTATTTCCCCGTTTCCTTCTTTTTTAGAGGAATAATAGTAGTTTCCTTCCAAGCAGATGGATAAATGCAGGAAGTAAGAACTTCTTGGAAGACGGGGACCAGCGCAGATGCTGTCAGCTCCGGGACCAGTTGCAAAATGGCCGGAGGGCAAAGGTCTAGTGGCGACCCCGATTTACATTCACGGAGCAGCTTACCGAGCATATCTTGGGATGGCATGTTGAACTTGGACAGTAGCGGAGAGTTGTTAAGTGCGGCTGGACATGGACCAGAAAGGAGCCCGGCCGGGGGGATGGGCGGAGAGGAGGACCCCTGAGTCTTCGCTGCGGTAAAGCTAGAATGGATGTTTAGAATTTAGCTTTCAAAAAAATCTGCAACTTTATTACAAAAATCTTGAGAGTTGTCCAGCTTAGGCACAAAAGGAGGGATGGTAAGGACATTGATAACTCTGAACAACTCTCTAGAGGAATTGGCAGCATTCCTAATTTTAAGCGTAAGATATTCTGATTTAGCTTTAAAACAAGCCTCCTTGTAACAGTTTAAGGCCGTTTTTAAATCAGATTTCTCGCTGGGGTCCGGCTTAAGTCTCCAGCGCCGCTCCTGTTGTCTGTATTTCCTCTGAAGCGTTTTAAGGTCCTCGGAGAACCAAGGTTGGCTAGGTTTTTTCCCCAGGCGTGGTACGTGTACCTTCTGAGGGGCTAAAGAGTTAATCGCCGCAGTAATTCCTTGATTAAAATGGGCCAATGGCGGTAATACGGACAACTTAGGATCGTTCCAGCTGTTGTTTAGTGCTGTTTCCAGGAGTTTTGCCTTAATACTTTTCCATTGTCTAATAAGTTTGTTCGAGGGTGTACGTGTGGGAAAAGACCGTGTTTTTGAAAAATGAAAAGTCAGAAGAAAGTGATCCATCCATGCAACCGGGATCTTTGTAAGCTTTATATCCACCTCAGGACGAGTAAAGTTTCCATCAAGGGTGTGGCAAGCTACATGAGTGGCCGAGCCTTCCTTTAAAATCCAGTCTAAGGAAACCATCAGATTAAGGAATTCCGTAACCAGCCGGTTACTACTATCATCGAAATGGATATTAAAATCCCCCAATATAATTGCCTTCGGTGCCATGACAAGCGGTTCCAGCAGGTCTGTGCACTCTGAAAGAAATTTAGAGAGGGGACCAGGAGGGCGATATACTAGGAGCCCTTCTGTGACTAAAGAATACCCATAGAAAAGTTTAAAGACCATCATTTCACATACCTCTGAGGGAGTGCTCCCGCCAGTCCAAATGCAGGTGAGATCAGACCTACAAATGATGGCCATTCCCCCCCCTCTGCCCATTGTTCTATCAGCTCTGTAATACGAATAGCCCGCGGGGGAGGCCTCAATGAAGTCCGGGTCTGAGTCAGGTCTAGCCCATGTTTCAGTAATGAAAAGGCAATCAATATCAGTGGAAGTGATCAGTTCACTAATTTCCAACTTATGCTTGGGAAGGGATCTGGCATTAATAAGAGCAAAAGATCCCCTTTCCCTATTGTCCCTTGTGCCCCCGCCCTTCGTATGATTGGTCTTGTTCCCTGCCTCCCGCAGAGCACTATGCTCCTCCAATGTTAGTGGTTTCGGCACAGAACAGTTACAACGTGTACATTTCCAGGAGGTCGGATTCCCTGGTATAAACTTATGAGGACAGGGACTACCTGCCCAGCTACAGATGTCTATTGGGGTAGGCTGGCCTTTTTTAGTAGAAAATGTAAGGTTCCTGGCCCTCTGGCCTGTACTGGCGCGGATGGGCGCAGACGGGCTTGCTTTTGGCGCGCCAGCTGCGCAGCCGTGTTCTTGCTGGCATTAAATCCCCTCAGCCAGAAACAACCAGAGCGCTGCCCCAACCGGACGTGAACTACCGGTAAACCGGAAGTGGGCTCTAACAGGCCCAAACTTCCAAACGGGTCCGAGGCCAAAAACTGGACCCCTCCGGCTTTAAAACCCCCAAAAATGAACAGCCCCCGAGCAGCCCGACAAGCAGCAAAAAATGCCAAGTCACAGTCGGCAAGATCGGAGAAAAGTGCCTGTGCGCAAAGTAGGTTCAAATTTAAAATTAACAAGATTGACAATGTTTTAAAGTTAAAAATATAAGAGTTTAAAATGACAATATGTACACGGACAGAAACGCACTCACCTAGTCTGCGCGGCCGTGTTCTTGCTGGCATTAAATCCTCTCAGCCAGAAACAACTAGAGCGCTGCCCCAACCGGACGTGAACTACCAGTAAACCGGAAGTGGGCTCTAACAGGCCCAAACTTCCTACCAGGTCCGTGGCCAAAAACTGGACCCCTCCGGCTTTAAAACCCCCAAAAATGAACAGCCCCTGAGCAGCCCCCACAAGCAGCAAAAAATACCAAGTCACAGTCGGCAAGATCGGAGAAAAGTGCCTGTGCGCAAAGTAGGTTAAAATTTAAAATTAACAAAGTTGACAAAGTTTTAAAGTTAAAAATATAAGAGTTTAAAATGACAATATGTACACGGACAGGAACGCTCTCACCTAGACCTAGTGTGTTGCATGGGTCAACTACAGTAGAGGTGGTGAGTGCACGTGTGGTGTATGGGGTGCATGTATGGCTGTCTGCTATCGTGGTGAGTGCAGGAAGAGGAGCAGTAACAGGGAGTGAAGGTGCAGTGCATGAGGGTGTGGATGTAGAGGGGACAGACAGGGAGGCGGAAGAGGCAGGCACACTGGGGGAAGTGGACGTTGTGTGTGCAGGTGTCTCTTGGTTGTGTGAATGCTTGTGGTGGGAGGTGTGGTGCTTGTGTTTGGAAGTGTGCTTCTTGTGTGATGAAGTGCCTGTAAGCGGGTCTGATTGTGTGCTTTGGATGGGTGAAGGGAGAGGAGTGCTGGAAGGGGTAGAGGAGGTTGGAGGGGGGACGGAATGGCCAGGGAAACTGGCTGCCGTCCAAGAGGAGGCCAGAGCCTGAAAAGATCTCTGTAGGGCAGGCACAGCACTGTGAATGCCATCCAGATAGGCATTGGTCTGCTGCACCTCGGAAGCCAGACCCTGGATGGCATTGACAATGCTTGTCTGCCCTACAGAGATGGTTCTCAGGAGGTCAATAGCCTCCTCTGTGAGGGCAGCAGGGCTGACTGGGGCAGGGGAGGAGGTGCCTGGGGTGAAGGAGACGCCCACCTTTCTGGGTGGGCGGGCATGGGCAACTCGGTGCGTAGCAGAAGGGAGGGCGCTGATGGTATGGGGAGTGGCAGAAGATGTTACGGTAGTGGTGTGTGCACTAGGGTCCGCCACCGCCAGAGTACCCCTATCGGAGGAGGTCTCTGAGTCACTACCTCCTGTGGTAGTAGCCTCCTCCGTGGAAGTCCCCTCGCCCTCCCGCCCACTGGTTCCTGGGGCATCCGTTGTCTCTGCCTCGGATGATCCGTGGGCCGCTGCCTTCCCACTTGCTGGTGCCTCAGTTCCCTCACCTGATGTAGATGCTGTACCAGACAAACACCAGAGAACAGGGATGGGGAGACAAAACAGGAGAGACACTTGTAAGTAGCTGAATGCTGATACACAATGGCCAGACATATACCTACCCAGCAGACACACCCAACAGGCAGCACCGTGCACCATGGCCATGGCCATGGCCATGGCCCTGACTACTGAGCAGAATACTGACCTACACCCATCCCCTGAAATTGTATTTGAGTTGAGGTAGGTGAAACCTGACAGGGACACCCCTACACCCTTTGGGGAGCAGACAGTAGCTGGACACCAGCCAAATTCCCTGCTCTAAGCACCATTAGGCCTATTGCACACACACTCATCCTTACAGGCTGAAGAATGGGCTGTGAGTACTCATCCCCTTGTGACTGCTGTTCAGCTTTCAAGCGCCCATCCAGGTCTGGGTACGCCACCACCAGGATCCTTTGCATGAGGGGGGTCAGTGCCCGACAGGCACCCCTTCCACGTTGGGAGGACTTCCCCAGCTGGGCTTCAGCGATCTACGCGCCCAGTGCTGCAGGTCCTCCCACCTCTTTAGACAGTGGGTGCTCCGCAGGTTGTAGACCCCCAGGGTCCACACCTCCTTGGCGATGGCATGCCAATGTGCACTCTTCTGGTGGGCTCTGACCCAGTAGGGTAACACAGAAATGGAACACAGAGGTCAGGCACCTGCACAATGGCAACAGCTGGCAGAATGTCAGACATTGGACAGACAGTACTCCCAGACATGCAGGACAGTGGCACACAGCATTCCATGCACCAAGGCCCATCCTGGCTAGCAGGAGCACACATCTGTACAATTCACTCCATCCATTACTCACACAGTGCCCCCAGACCCGGACTCACCTGTACCTTTGGCCGGCCATAGAGTCTGCCGTACAGGGGCAGGACCCCTTCCACCAGTTTCTCCAGTACTACCTGGGAGAAGGCCGGGGCCCTTTCCCCTGCACCACGTGCCAAATCCATAGCCAGAGGCAGGCTACAGCAGTACACAGAGTGGAGAACCTGTCCGCACAAGATCAGGGAGTCAAGTGATCAAACGATGATGAACGTGCGTATGTTCTGCGGCGGGATGCACCGTCATCGCTGGCTGCGATCATGATACGCCAGGATTCCCCACTGGCATCCATGTTACCCAATGAGGGTGCGAACAGCGGTCAACACCGCCGTACGTTGTAACGTCAACTGCTAGAGGTATTAGGTCACTTCCACAACGAAGGGGCAGAACAACAGTGGGCAGACATTTTGCCATCACCTACGCATCTAGAATTTCATGATACTCACAATGCTGGGCCTACTAGCCATATGAAGCACCTAGGCCTCTATCCATTGAGTATATATTCACACATGATTTACTCTGTTCCCTCCTAGTGATGTCCATGTACATCTGTCAGGTTGCAGTTATTGTACAGACACTACTATGAACAATGCACTGCATGTATTTAGCATATCTGCCAATGTATGTGTGCCCATCACTCCTTTTTCTTACCCCTCATAGGTACTGACCCTTGTGACGAGGAAGGGCACCCTTTGTGTACAGACCACTTGTGGATATGGGGGCCATGGTGGAGTGTCAGATCATAATCACCTACAGACTCACAAGTGCAACTATTCAGGACCTATGTGCATTACTGGATCCTGCACTGACTCCCGGAAATCGTAATCAGTATGCCATTCCAACTGAGGTACAGGTGCTCTCCTCACTCCATTTCCTGGCCACAGGCTCATTTCAAGTGACAGTGGGCATGGGTGCTAATTTCTCACAGCCAATGTTCAGCCAGGTACTGACAAGATTTCTGAATGCATCTATACAACATCTGCAATCCTATGTGCGATTCCCCCAAAGTGTTGACCTCCCTGCCATCAAGTCTGACTTCCATGCCTTTGCAAACATTCCCCTTGTGATAGGTGCCATCGATGGCACCCACATACCCATCATCCCCCCAAGAGTGAGTGAACAGGTGTACAGAAGCAGGAAGAACTGTCACTCCATGAACATCCAATTGGTCTGTACTGCAGATCAGTACATTTCCCATGTGAATGCCATGTTTCCAGGTTCTGTCCATGATTCATTTGTTTTGAGGAACAGTAGTGTGCCATAGAAGATGGAACAACTACAAGAGGACGGAGGGTGGATGATAGGTAAGTTTGCATGTCACTAACTGACGCATTGCAGAACACCAGCCTGTCTGACTAAGGACATTACAATGACGGTTCTGCATTGGCCATTTCCCTAAGTGATTCTGGCTATCCAAACTTGCGTTGGCTCCTGACACCAGTGAGGAATCCCAGGACGGATGCAGAGAGGAAATACAATGAGGCCCATGGACGTACTAGGAGGGTAATAGAGCATGCTATAGGTCTCCTGAAGGCTAGATTCCGGTGCCTACATATCGCTGGGGGTTCCCTGGCCTATGAGCCTGATAAGGTGTGTAGAATTGTGGTGGCTTGCTGCATGCTGCACAACGTGGCTGTGAGACATTCAATCCCCCTTTTGGAGGTGGAGGTTGCTATAGGTCCTGATCAGCTACCTCAGAGAGGTGAGGAGAGTGAGGGTGAGGATGAGGAAGGTGAAGATGTCAATTCCAGGAACCAACTGATAAAACTCTACTTGCAATAACTGTGTGGGACATAAGCCTGTCATTGGGGTTAGTGACTGATACTGTAAGTGTGCCATGTCATATAGGGGGAATTGGTCATGATAGGTGAGACATGGACCTCTTCAGCATGCTACTGGCAGACAATATATGCATTACCTCCTTGCATAATTTGAAACACACATTACCACCACCAAGCACAAATTGACCATAAAGTAGTTCCCTGCCAGTTGCATCCATACTGCACTTTGTTCAACATTGAAGACAGGGGACAGTGTTACAGGTGAGAAATGTTGTTCATTGGTCGAATACATTGAAATGTGCTATGTACAGTGATGGAAGTTGTAAGGGTTGGGTGTACTCAAAACAGACTTGGTGGCAGCCCTGTCGGATGTCATAGGTGGGTCCTATTTGTAGTATAGTACTTTATTTAGCCCTCAGCTAAGTGTAGTTGGTGAATGGGTGGGATGGTTGCTTTGCAGTAGTAGCAGTGTCAATTGTTGGAGTGGGGCTTGTTCTTGTATCTTGGCCTAAGACTACGTTTGGGCGCCTGCTGTGGAGCGTCTTGAGGTGGCATGGTTGGCCCTTGTGATTCCTGGGAGGGTATTTCCTGTGCTGTTTTTGCTGCTTGGGTCATCTGTTGCTGGTTGTTCAGGGCTAATGTGGGTGCCTCTTGTCCGGTGTGGGTGTCTGACTGTTTGTTGACCAACTGCAGCAGTGCTCCAGCAATGGTGGCCATTGTGGCATTGTGTTCTTTCCACTGCTCCATGGCCTGTTGATGTTGTTCCAGCTGCATCCTCTGACTTTGCTGCAAGGTGGATACAATCTGTGCCAACCTGTCTTGGGTATGTTGGTAGGCCCCCAAAACCTCTGCAATGACGTCCTGGGCTGCTGCATCCATCCGGTGCCCTGCCCCCTGACCCACTGGGGCACTTGACCTTGCCCTGGCCCCCCTGTGCCTGTGTCCCCTGCGCAGGTCTTGACGTGCCACTTGTACTGGGGCCCTCGCCTTCCTGCATGTTGGGAGTGGGAGACTGTGGCCTCTGTAGCTGTGTTCCACCTGTCTGTGCCCTGGGTCCACTGGTGTGGGTACCGTTCCACTGTCCTGCTGGTCTTGACTGGGTGTTAGGGGTGACAGTGTTTTCCTGGGTGGGGCTGCTGCATGCTGAGCATCCAGGGCTGTGTGAGGGGCCTGCCTGCTCATCAGTGTCCAGGGATCCTTCGTCAAGGTCTTGTGATGTGCCTCTGTCTCCCTGGAGTGCTGTGGCACACCTTGTCCCCTCCACTAGGGTTGCATGGGTGGTGGTGCCTGTTGGGGGACATAGACATGTCTGTTACATATGCATGAGGGTTTGAGGTGTACAGAACTGTGTAATTGTGTTCTGGTGTGCCTTTCAGGGGCCTTCCGGGGCGACTTTGTGATGTGGTCATTGTATTTAGTGTCAGTGGAGGGGTTACATTGTGGTGAGGGTTCTTTTTCCATTGTGGGTACGTGCAGGGGTGGGTGGCTGTACACAGCGGGAGTGATGTGGGCCTGGTAGTGAGTTGTGGGTGATGAAGGGTGGTGGATGTGGTGGGTAATGGCTGGGTGGGGTGTGGGTCTAGGTGGGTGTGGGTGGGGTGGGGTGGTGCATGCATTACAGGTATGGTGTATAGGGGGTAATTGTAGATGACTTACCCGAGTCCATTCCTCCAGTGAGTCCAGTGAGTCCCTCTGGGTGCAGGATGGGGAGTACCTTCTCCTCCTAGTCGGTGTAGTCGGGTGGTGTTGGTGGCGGTCCTCCACCATTCTTCTGCACTGTGATGTGGTGCCTGGATGCCATGGCCCTGACCTTCCCCCGCAGGTCGTTCCATCTCTTGCGGATGTCGTCCCTGGTGCGTGGATGGTGTCCCACTGCATTCAAACTGTTAACAATGGTCTGCCACAGCTCCATTTTCCGCGCAATGGGTGTGTTCTGCACTTCAGACCCGAAAATTTGTGGCTCCACCTTTAGGATCTCATCTACCATGGTCCGTAGCTCCCTTTTGGTGAAGCGTGGATTTTTGGGGGGGGACATGGCGAGGGTGGTGGATGGTGTTAGGACTAGGGACGGGGTTTGGGTGCTCCTGTGTGGATCGCTATGCGTGTCCTGTCTGCTGGTGTTCTCTCTCTGTGGCTCTGGTGCGGATGTCGTCCCTGGTGCGTGGATGGTGTCCCACTGCATTCAAACTGTTAACAATGGTCTGCCACAGCTCCATTTTCCGCGCAATGGGTGTGTTCTGCACTTCAGACCCGAAAATTTGTGGCTCCACCTTTAGGATCTCATCTACCATGGTCCGTAGCTCCCTTTTGGTGAAGCGTGGATTTTTGGGGGGGACATGGCGAGGGTGGTGGATGGTGTTAGGACTAGGGACGGGGTTTGGGTGCTCCTGTGTGGATCGCTATGCGTGTCCTGTCTGCTGGTGTTCTCTCTCTGTGGCTCTGGTGCTCTCAATCTTCTGGTTTCGTTTCAAGGGATTGTGGGGTGTGTCTGGGGGTGTTTTATGGTGTTGTGGATGTGTGTCAGGTGTGTCGGTGCTAGGCCTAGCCAATGTGTGCACTGGTTGATGTTGGGCCCACTAGCAGCCCGTTGCTGGTCGCAGCTGCCAATGGTCGTCCGGCCTCCACTGTCCGCCGAGGTGATTTGTGCATCATTATTTGGAGGGTGGGATGTGGGTGTGCTTGGCGGTGGCGGGGTTGGGTGGGCCGGGATTCCCGCAGACAGGGTCCTGGCAGGAAGTGGTGGTGTGGGAATTTTTGGCGGGGTTGTTTTTTTTTATCATTATATGGCGGGTTTCCATTCGCCGCCGCCGCCGGGATTCTGTTCACCACCATCACGGCGGTCGGCGGTCTTTCCAGTCATGTTCATAATAGCCACCTATGTATTCACTCCAACCGCCATTATGCATTGGGGCATATTTATGAAAAGTGGCGCTGCACCTAGTGCACCATGGAGGTAGTTGGGGGGACTGGAGTCAAAACTTTTGATGTTAGTCCGGCGCTTTGCAGGACCAGCTTCAAAAATGTAAATGCTAGTCCTGCAAACCACCCAGAGGACCATTGAATATTATGGGAGCCTCTATTTAGCGCCTACAGAAAGCAGGCATTCAAAATGCAGATAAAAAATGGTGCAAAGGAATCTCATAGATTCCTTTACACCATTTTTACACCCCTATTAGTGCCAGAACTCCCCCTTGCATACATTATGCCTGACACAGGCCTAATGTGGTGCAAGGGTTTACAAAGTGGCGCAATGCATGCTTTGCAACACTTTGTAAATATGGTGCAGGGAAAATGCCATGTTAGCGCCGCCTTAGCATAAAAAAATCAGACTATGGCGGCACTAAGGTGGCTCTAGGGGTGCTTAAATATACCACACTATGTTTAACAAAATGTTCTCAGCCCCCAGGCATCAACGATATTATGACAAATAATACGGCTTGGTGGTGTTCTGCTGGCGGGTGCTGCTGGCAGTAGCAGTGCCCCGTTCCGTCTCCTGCCGGAAGACCCCTTGGATCCAGGTAAGTCGGGTCTCCGAAGGGGGGTGGGGTGTTGTGTGTTTGTGGGGGGGTGGGTGCATGTATGTGTGTGCGTGAATGCGGGTGTGTGTTGAGTGTTGATTGCATGTGTGCATGTATGGAAGTGTGAGTGCATGTATGTTTGAAATCGTAATGCATGTCTGCGTGTATGTTTGGAAGTGTGTGCGGATGTGAGTGTGATTGGATGTATGCATGTATGTACGTATATGTGAATGAGTGTGTGTCTGCGTGTGTGTGTGTGTGTGTGTGAAGGGGGCATAGATGTATGGGGTGGGTGGTCTTTGGAAAGGTAGGTGGTGTGGGGGGCACCTATCAGTGACAGGAAACAAATTCTGTGTCACTGATAGGGCGTACCGCCATGGTTTTCGTGGTGTTACGAATGCCACAAAACCCACGGCAGTAGGTGGGGTCATAATCCTGCAGGTGGCACAATGGCAGCCGCTGGGCTGGAGATGGATATCTCTAGCCCGCCGGTTGTTACCGCCATGACGGTCGGAGTGGTACATTGGCGTGGTGGCTTCAGCCAACCAGCCAATGTCATAATGCTGCAATAAGAACCCCCAGCCTGTTGGTGGTACTACTTCCACATAATCGCTGACCGCGGGGGTCATAATGACCCCCTATATACTAATCCGTAAATACCATAGCTCTTCCAGCCACAGCTCCAGTTGGTTACAAGCTACACAACAAATAAAACGAAGAGCTTTTAAGAGAACGCTTTCATGTGTCTGACTTATCTGGTCACAGCATTCACCCACAAATGAACCAGTACACAGAATGTACCGCCCCACACCACACTGTAAGAGAGATGGGTGCTACTCAAGCTTGAACACATTTCCCTGTCTATATGTGTCCTATTAGCATACCATGACTATTGCTGAAAGGCATCAGAGCTTTGTACATGGTCCAAGGCAAAGACAGTCAATGTGTGATTAGAGGGTAGATGGTTCCTAAGAGTAAAAGAGGACTGTTAATGTGTTACAATGTGATATTCTTCAAAGTGGAGCATTTTCAGCCCTTTATGTTACAATCTGAAGCTCTGACAATTTCATATATGTATGAATTAGTATTCCTATTACAGCACTTTCTGCTTTGAGAAGGTCCATCCTAGACCAGTATGTCGACAAAACGCATAATTACAAAATCGGGAACAAAGGGATTTTGTCATGGTCAAGGAACACAAACATATCCTGTGTCAAACCTCACATGTTTACCTGATACAGAGCAAAGAACAATATAAAGTGATAAACTAAGAGAAAAGTAACCTGGAACACTGCTGCATATTAACATAAATTGAAAAGTAATACAAAATTACATACCCACGGCCGTGTGACTTAGACGCCAATTATTTCTCAATATAGCCCTTGGTTGTTATTGCGATCCATTGCTCACATTATCATGTGCACTAGCAGAGATGGGAGCCTGGGGTATCTGATCACTGAAGCTCATTTAAATACAAAGGTGGGGCAGCCTGTTCACAAAGCACAACAGAACGTGTTTATGTGACATGCTTGTACACAGCAGAGGACACAGTGACACTGGTAACAGTGCAAGTGTTGTTATGACATGAGCGGGCAGTCTTAGTAGTTGAGACCTGAAGGTAGGAAGGGTAGCAGCTTTAGCAATTTCAACTGTTTGAGAGAGGGTGCAAGTCTCTGATTCTGGGGCACAGCTACCAATAGCCACCCTCATGGCCTCTGCTTTCTGCACCTACAGTCTGGTGCACATTCTGTCTAAACCAGTAACTTTGTCAGCTACATAGTCTGGTGTCTGGAATCAGCCTGCTTTGCTTTTCCCATACTTTGGGCAGTAAAGGTAAGTGTGTTTTCCACTAATATGCCCTTAGCTCGCTTTTGGTAACGTGGCTTCAGCAGTAAGTCCTAATGCACACTCAAGGGTAAAACAAATCAGTGGAAGTCAGAAATTTCAATACAATGAAATTAAATGAGATACAGATATTTAACATTCAAAGCAAGTTTAGATAAACAGGATTATTTAATAATTACTCAGAAGCAAAATCAAAAGTATATATGTGATTTAAGGATTATTAATTAGCAAAAACAACTGACCTAAAGGAAATACAGGATACTGTTAGTCACGTATTCAACATCACAAAAAATCAGTATACAAAACAGTAGCTGGCCTCGCTAGGCATTCCCAAAGGGGCACTGGTAAGTCTAGTATCTGGTGATGATTAACACTGGAATTTGATGCAAGATTTTGGGCTCAGTCAGTCTCAGAAGGTGATGAGCTGCACAGAAGTGGCTTGAAGTGTAAAATGCCCAGAAAGTAGTGTTGGGCCATCCAGTTGAACTTGAATCTATGGCCACCAAAATGCATCAAATGTCAGGCAGTTAAAACAGCTGCAAAGTTGTTAGAGGTTCCAAGTTATGGAGATGGTTCAAACTTGATGATCTGAACCAAAGCACAGAACGTGGTGTGGGAACAAGGGTCATACTGGAGCTCACGCTGATGGTTTGAACATGAAACTTGTAACCATCATGGTATATCACTGCAGGTTCAAACTTCGATCCGCTATTCCACCCATATCTTAGTCATCCAAGTGAAAAGGTAGAATACCACTGAAGGCAGATCAAGGTGCAGGAATCTCGGGTTTTGGGCTCTTGGTGCTTACATTGTAGACGTAGACCAAGGGTAAAAACTTGTTCATCAAACAAAAAATGCACATGAAAAATATGAGAACCTCTGAACCAGTTAACAGCAAATGACATTTCAGCACCAATGTGGTGGTAAATACAACAAGGTCTGGTAAAAGGAAGAGGAGAAGGAAAAATATAACAGCAAATCATGATAACATGGTTAACAACATGGAGACATTACCTGATCATACTACTGCAATATCGGATCGCTGCTACAAGAGGCTCTCAGGGGGGCCAGTGATGTAGCGAGTCCAGAAAAGTTAGTTAAAGATATTCGTTGCCACTCTTCAGTCAAACAAACACATCGGACAAGTGCTCTGGTGTTCTCGCAGGATCATCCAATTTCCTTCAATAACAGCCAAGTACCCCGGTTCACAAAAATGAAACAATCAGGTCAAGTTGGGCATCGTGAGGGCTATTCACAAAGGTATCCTACACTTGTGAGTAACCTATATGTGCAATGATGCTCATAGAGTAACGTTTCTAGTTTTAGCTATTCACCATTACGAGCGTAGTTACTTAAAAGTGTAGACTTCACACCCTTAAATAGAGGTGGAGCACAATGTACAAATGTGATTTCTACTACAGCCAGAATGCAGCAATGAGAAGTGCAGCACTACACAAAGCCAACACTGATAATGCAAAACCCCTCCCTAGAAACTAATGGCGGCTGAGACTTAAAAATAGAACCCTACTGGAAATAAAGATAAATAACAATAATGTATTCTGCCTTTCAAAACTACCTATAAATTCAAAAGAATGCTACATAATTAAACATTTTAAAACTAATTATTTCATAAAATAAGTTAACCTTTTAATTAGAATATATTGTAACTATTAAAAACATTATTTAAATTAATTCCATACATAGCTTTTTCTAAGGCTGTATCCCCTCTGAGCGGAGGTGTGTAAGGCAAATGCATTGCTCGTAGATCACCCAGACGGGTCCCAAGATTGGGAATGCACTGATCACTCCTTTTACCCCTACAAGACGCTTGTGTTCTTCTAACTCCTGCCTGGCTATGGTTCCGGTGATCAGGAGAGCGAGAAGAGGTGGACGATCTTTCCAGTACAATGTTTCAAAGCTATGGAATTCTATGCCTACTACCTTGCAGACTGCTGAATTGGAATTGCCATTACGGAAACAGCTGTTCGCTCAATCTTATTGATCTCCTGGCTCTGATGGCAGATGTTTAACATCATCACCGCTGTGTAATGTGTAGTACACTATAGCGCTAGGATGCCCTAGGGTAGCTTTGTGCTCTGTAAGTGCCTAATACAGTACAATACAATGTAGTAATTCTAAGAATATCATAAGAAAATACAATGATTTTACTTTAGGTGGGATGTTTTTATACAATTCTTCAAAAAATTATTTAGCACATTTAAAATAAGTTAATTAAAATACAAGTTAATAGTGTTGTAGCCTTTTTTAATTGTGTTCTACGTTTAAAGTATATTTTATTAATTTACACTAATATTTAACATATAAACAATTCATTTCTTCTAGTATAATAAACATTTATAATTTTCCCCATCTTTTTACACAGGGAGAGCACTGCCCAAATTGTGTAAGCTTAAATTAAAGGTTTCCCACCTAAACTAACATTTTATCATGCATGATTAATTATTAAATGTGATGTAGAGAATTAAGTATAACAAATGTAATTATACTTTACTGAAAAGGAAGGTTGTATTAGTGTTTACATTAAAACATTTTAAAATAATAAAATGTTTTTTATTTGGATATTGTTTGCCATTTAATTACACATATTTCGATTTTTTACTAGTTGCAGTTTGAGTGGATGGCCATGTGTGATGTTGGACTTACTCCTGCTCTGAGCTGGAGTGTATTTACAACTGTTTTAGGTACATTGTAGATGTAGTAAGTTTAGAACTGTGGAGTGTAAGTTAAAATGGGCTTACTCCTTTGTGGGTGAGTGCTTGTCTTTCCGTAAACTCCCTCTTACTCCTTCCTTATCATCTCCCCTTTATTGATAAATATTTACAATTTAGCAGCCAAACCCCTCTGTGCCTCCTGCATTTAGTACTAAAAAGTATATTAACGTGTGGGGAAACTCTGCAGTAGGTGCAGACAACTCGTCGCCGAAAAAGTTGGGAAAGGCCGGACATTTACACATTGTTCTGTGAATAGCATTCTGTCGTACTTAATTGTCCTATTGCAGTTTATGAATATGTCTGATTATCTGTGAGTCCCTCTTGGATGTATCTGATGTGATTCTAAAGCTTGTGAAACTTCCATCGGCAGATGGGGAGCAGGTTCCATTTGTAGCATACTGGAAATGGAAAGAGGCCACTTAAGTGGATCTTTATAATACTATGCTGTGTGCCCTCATAACAGAAGTATTTAGGACTATTTATGGTGGTGCCAAGAATGGTTTGCATATGGTTGGCATTGTCTTTAGTGGTCCAAAGACTAGAGAATGATGTGGTGGAATGTTGCCAAGATTAACTACCAGTGCTTCCATCACCTTTAGTTTTTCTCAATGATCAGCTCTAAGTGGCACAGTCTTGAACTGCTGTTGGTTCCACAGAGACCAACGATGAAAGAACTCCTTTTGCAGCTCCCTGTTGAGGCTTATCAAGGCTGGAAACAGTTTTAGGTTATTTGCATTCCAGATCATAGGGGCGTGGCCTCAAAGTTCAGGATCAACTTATCCTTGTAGGTTGGTGCTGTGGCTCTTTGGCACACAGGGAGCAAAACACACTGAATGCAATAAGGCCACAAATAGTCACTAAGAACTAAGGTTAATTCAAGTATTTCCACCAATCACAGTGTGCTTTCAGTAGACAGTTTGTAGGACAATCAATGGCTTTCGATCTTTGTGGCTACGTCATATGAATGTTCTGCAGTGCTGAACTCTCCTCTCCAGGGTTGACAGCGAGCAACTTTATTTCTCCCGCACTGTCTTTCTCATGTAGATATGCTGCATTTACAACTGAAGTTTTTGTCACATTGAGAGCACTTATAATTTTCATTCTCGTTGTGGGTTCTCTCATGTTGAATCGAACTGAATCTCCGGCTGACACTTCCCTGGTATTTAGAAAAATAACAAGGTTTTTATCTAGTGTGAGTTCTCTCATGTTGAACAAGACCAGATTTTCGACTGAAGCTTTTCCAGCATTCAGAGCACTGATAAGGTCATGGACCAGAGTGAGTGCTCTCATGTTGAGCTAGACTAGATTTCTGGCTAAATGTTTTTGAGCAATCAGAGCACTGATAAGGTTTATCCCCAGTGTGGATTCTCTCATGTCGAATGAGACTGATCTTACAACCGAAACATTTTTGGCACTCTGAGCACTGATAAGGTTTGTACCCAGTATGTGTTCTCTTATGTTGAGTGAGATTGTCTTTCTGACTGAAGCTTTTCTGGCATTCTGTGCACTGATAAGGTTTTAGCCCAGTGTGTGTTCTCTCATGTCGAATGAGATTGTCTTTCTGACTAAAGCTTTTCTGGCATTCAGTGCACTGATAAGGTTTGAGCCCAGTGTGTACGCGCTCATGTTGAATGAGGCAGATTTTCCGCCTGAAGCTTTTCTGACACTCAGAGCACTGATAAGGTTTTAGCTCAGTGTGTAAACGCTCATGTATAGAGAGACGGTTTTTCCGCCTGAACCTTTTATGGCATTCAGAGCACTGATAAGGCTTTTCCCCAGTGTGGATTCTCTCATGTATTGTTAGAAACCATTTGTGCTTAAAGCTTTTTTGGCATTCAGAGCAGTGATATGGTTTCTGCCCAGTGTGGGATCTCTCATGTGCAGTGAGGCTGACTTTCTGGTTGAAGCTCTTTTGGCATTCAGAGCACTTATACGGTTTTTGTCCAGTGTGAGTTCTCTCATGTTGAGCGAGACCAGACTGTTGTTTGAAGCTTTTCCAGCATTCAGAGCACTGATACGGTTTTTGCCCACTATGAGTTCTCTGATGTTTAGTGAGATTTTGTTTCACTCTGAAACTTTTCTGACATTCACAACACTGAAACGGTTTGTGCCCAGTATGGATTCGCTCATGTTGAATTAAACTAGCTTTCTCACTGAAGGTTTTTTGGCATTCAGAGCAGTGATACGGTTTTAGTCCAGTGTGCGTTTTCTCATGACGAGCTAGACCAGATTTGTGACTGAAGCTTTTCCTGCATTCAGAGCACTGATAAGGTTTTAGCTAAGTGTGGGTTCTCTCATGTTGGGTGAGACTTAATTTTGAACTGAAGCTTTTCTGGCATTCAGAACACTGATAAGGTTTGTGTCCAGTATGGATTCTCTCGTGTTGAATTAAACACGCTCTCTGACTGAAGCTTGTCTGGCATTCATTGCATTGATAAGGTTTTTTCCCAGTGTGGCTTCTCAGATGTAAAATGAGAGAGGTTTGGTGACGGAAGTCTTTCTGGCACTCAGAACACTGATAAGGTTTTTGCCCAGTGTGGATTCTCATGTGTCGAGTGAGACTGCCCAGAAAACTGAAGCTTTTTTGACACTCAGAGCACTGATACGGTTTCTGTCCAGTGTGGTTTCTCACGTGCCTAGTGAGACTAGATTTCTGGCTGAAGCTTTTGTGGCACTCAGAGCACTGATAAGGTTTGTGCCCAGTGTGGATTCTCACATGTTGAATGAGAGAGGATTTGTGACTGAATACTTTCTGGCACTCGGGACACTGATAAGGTGTTTGTCCAGTGTGAGTTCTCTCGTGTTCAGTGAGGTGGGATTGATAACTAAAGCTGTTCTCACATTTATTGCTCTTATTTGAGATGTATGTATCTCCATGTCAGGTTTGTTCCTGCATACATGCCATGTTAAGAATTAATCTAATTCAAGAGTCTGTACTCAGTTATGTTACACTCAGCATTAACATCTAAAATAAACTGCAGATGCTCTTCTTAACAATTGTATTTAACTAATTTTAGCTTTTATCTGGAGATCATTTTCCTACTTTCAAAGGCAGCCTACCTAACTTGTCTTATAAACCTTCACTGAGGAGGCCCTTGTATTTATTAAGATGCCTCTCATGGATTCATTTTATCCAAGTTGTGCCCTGGTGAGGCCCCTGATGTTGAATTGGACTAATATTGTGACTGCAGATTATCACATCTGATTTTAGAGTTTTAAAAGCACTGATAAGGTCTTTGGGGTATAGCGTTTGCCTTTTAGGTACATTTGTTCATACAAGTAATGACAAGTGATTAGGGCACGCCAGAGTGGTTTTAGGAATTATCAGTGGCAAAGCACTGGCCCCTTTGAAGCTTTCTGAGCCAATACCAGATTTTTTACTATACGGCTAAGGCAGGTATATGATCGACTTTGGCGGAGCAGGATCCTACTCCGATCACCCCAAGAGACAGTTATTGGGGGAATCTTTCTGTACTGGAAAGGATACTCCAGCCTCTTTGCTGTAATGACATTTGAGAAAGATCAGTTACAATTTGTTTCTTTTAAACAATGTTTTCTCTCTACAAATCACAGGAGACATGGACAAGAGCTCGCTCTTTTACATGGAGGCGACTGGTCGTACTGACACTTCTGTCATGTTATGTGTACAGATACTGTTTTGCTGGTTTGCGGTTTGTGGATCCCAGGCATTTCTCATAAACCATCAGAGAGAATTTACAACAATGAATATTCCCCAGTGCACTGCATGGGTATCATTTGTTGCCGAAATGTTTTGCTCGGCTAATCTTGAATTGTTTCCTTTAAGTTAAAATATTCTTACAACTAGCCGATGCAGACTTTCAATTTACTCTTGTGTTCCATGTATATTTCAGAGGCTACTCATGCTCAGGAAATGACACTTGGAAACATTAATGGTCATTTTACTTTCAGGATTTGACAACTTCCACATAGAGCAGTTTCTTCCGCTCCAGGTTCCTCACCGTTTCTCGCTCATAGAATGTGTTCCTCCTTTTAATGCTCTAGAATGTTTTACCGTTCCTTAAAGTAACACTTTTCAAGGTGTTTCACTAAATTAAAACCTTCCTTTTTCTGTTCATGTTTCAGTCACCTGTAGAAATAGAGTCAGAGATTGTAAATGAACACAAATAAAAAAAAAATGATCTTATACTTTGCAGAAAGAAAGCATTTACAGAAACAAGAAAGGTCATTAGTTTGAGCTGCATTTCTGATAGCGGTAAAACAGCTCTTGGCGTCTGTAGATAGGAAGCTTGGAACCACCGCAACTCAAGGTCTCAACGACTGACATCCTAGTGAGATACCTGTAACACTTGTAATGAATTAACAGATGACTTGGTGACCTGGAACTCATCCTCCAACAGGACCCAGCACTGCAACACCTGAAAAAGGAAATAAAACATCACAACGGTATAGGAAACCAAAAAGGGTCAAGAAAAGACAAACACAAAACAGACGGGCCCAGCACGACCCGTGAAGTGGCAGACAAGACAGAAAAGGGTTGGATGCGAGGATGTAAAGATGTGGAAGTAAGATCCAGAGAGAAAAGATGTAGAAGAACAGACAAAGGAAGGATAGTATCCCGTGGTGTAGGAGGAGGAGACAAATGCTCAGATAGTCAAGGAACTGCTGGGCAAAACCGACCTAGAAAGGAATTGGACCAGCATTAGGCCTCAACGTGTTCCAGGAGGAATGTGGCTCCATCAGGCTATTACCAGAAGTTTGATGCAACACAAATAGTGCACAGTGGGCGTCAAATGTAGAAGAGACTTTACAAAACAGATTGAGAGAGGGAACAGAGAAAGAAGAAACGGGAAAAGGAAACTTAGGGTTAAAGGTATCCATACCTGACCGTTATATTTCTTGTTCCACCAAGGGTGGCAGCCGCACCACATCGCACCACCTGGTCATCCCAGAATACCTTGAAAAGAAGTAAAGAAACACTTTTGCATCAGACGACGATCACACTTCATCCCATCTTCCAAATAACTGCCCTGAATTTACAAAACAAAAGAAACTCTTCTCTATAAGTCATTGTAAAGCAACTATGCTATGAATAAATAGACATTTTTGGTTCACCAAGAACCATGATCGCTTGCTGGAAAAGGTCTCTGTGAATATGGAGACATCATCAACCCAGTCTGCTTATTCATAACCCCGTCTTTCCATTTACAACGCGTAAAATGCGTGAATCAAAACAATATGGTTTGCAAATGGCATGGTAAAGTCATTGTACATAATTCTGCCAACAAGGCATCAATGTGTTGGTGTTTTTTTATTTATAAATTAACTAAAGGGATGATGTGGGGGACCGGCGTCTGCTGAGCCCCACTGGATGATGACCCAAGGACTAGGATCTGGAATCAAACCTTGGCAAGACAAAGCACAGAACAGTGAATGTTGAGATCTTCTTTGAAGCCAATGGGGCAGCAGCAGCGTATAAACCCTGATATAGGCCCGCTGCTCTCAACATTACGATGTCCTAGTGCACAGCCTCTGCCTCTCCAAAATGTATGGATTGGTCAGAGGAAAGCAAAAGATAGAGAATGCGCAGCAGGGCACGGAGAAGCCTCCCCTCTTCTTCCTCCCGTAGCTCACAGTGTTAGTGGTGTCTCGGGAGGAGGAGTTGGGGCTTCTGCTAAGTTCCTGAATCTTCCTGGCTCACCTGAATGACAAAAAGTAGTTTGGCCAAGCCAAGAAAGAACCTGGGGCTGTGAATGTTAAACAATTAACTGCTGTGACCCTGCATGCAGCTGCTAACTGTTAAAAATTCACAGCAAAACCTGTGAGACAAATGTGTCAGAGCCACAGGGGTGTTTCACCCACCTCAGTCTCAGGGGTTCTTTTGTTTTATTAATTAACACATCTTGTCCTCATGGGGAAAATGCAGTAATAGCCTTATCGTCTGCCGCAGCAGGCTATACTGGCCATTAAACAACATCTTCCTTGGTAAAGGCCCTTGCCTTTGGAGCTACAACAAGCTATAAGGCTATATTATTATGGATCTAAAATAATTACAGGAGGCAAAAACATGGTTAAGCTGTCAGAGAAATGGTCATAATAATATTAGCAAGAGGATCACATAAAGGTAACCTCTGAAGTATATCAAAAGCCAGAATTTGAAATAACTCTAGATGCAAAGTCAATAAACTGACCAACACAACAACTGTCTGCTAAGAATTGGAAAAAGTTATTCTATAATATCAAATTTGCAAACTAACATAGAGTCTGCTTAGTTAAAAACAAAGGAAAGTTCTTAAGAATAAAATCAGTAAGTGGACTGAATGTAGCCTGCCTTATGGAAAAGGGCAAAAACATTCCAGGAAATATCCCAAAAACAGTACATTTTATATTTTTCAGACAGAGGGAACACATTATAGACATGGTTCATGATGAGGTAATAATGACAACAACCAATAAACTTTCAGGAAAACATAGCATAACAAAATGTAATTTCACAAAATGAATAATTGTGACTCACCTAAAAGCAAAATAATGGCATTGGATCTTGCATGTTCTATAACACAATACCTCAGCATAAGGCAACAATAGTATTTATTTTTCTCACTCCCTGTTTCTTACTCTAATTACCACTTGTGTTTCTAATCCCCATGATTAGAGAGTTATATGTGCTCCTTAGCACTTCTTTTAGAATGCCCTGCTCAATCATTTTATCAATGACCGGTACAATTCCCTCCTCTACTTCACCTGTAAGGTTGTACTGAAGAGTGTGTGGATTCGCTGCATTTGGTTTCACCATGATTTGTACTGGTTCTGAACTTTCAATCAATCTAGTTTATTTTCTTGTAAAAATCCAAGTCTCTTTACTGTGCAAATTAAATCTGGAGGTAAATCCTCTTTTGTAAAGCCTGGAAACAAATTAACTCTTGAGTCTTCATCTTGTATCTGAATACCAACTTATGTAAAGAAGGTTACTTCCTAACATAATAACTGGACTTTTCTCACTAAGTATAAATTTGTGGCTATTCATTATCGACCCAAATTTTCCAGGAGCATTTGCTGACAGCTTATTCGTTTTGTATTAGAAATTGATATTTGTTTTCTAAAGCGTGCAAATGTACCTTGGTGCTGTGTTAACCATACTGACTATGCTCCTGCCGATATACGCTGAATTGTTGCCTCTCATTTAAAGACTGGAAAAAAGCCAGGTTTTAAGATGTTTCCTAAAAATCAGATGGTTAGATTGACTTCTCAGCTGTTCCGGTAGATTGTTCCAGAGATGGGATGTAGCATAGATGAAACTTTACCCTACCAGTCAGACCTAATTTTACAGACATTTATTGTACAAGAACTAGCAGATTGAAGTGGCCTACTGGGATAATACCAGGTAAGATTGTTTGGAGTGGTCTCTCCATACAAGGCTTTGTGAGCGAGACAAAGAGCCTTAAATCTGACTCATTTCTTTACTGGCAGCCAATGAACTTTTTTCAAAATTCTTACAGCTGCATTCTGAAGATATTGCAATATTTGCAAGGAATGTTGGTGAATAGCTATGTAGAGGGCACTGCAATAGTCAAGCCTTGATAACACAAGTGCTGTAGTTTCATTGTTTTGCAATTCAAAAGGTATATACTGAAAGATCTTCCTGATCTTGCGTAGTAAAAAGAAGCAAGATGAGGAACGTTTGGTTATTTGAGCATTAAAGGACAGGCTGGAATTGAAAATTACTCCTAGGTTTTTTATAGTGGATACAGGCGTGGGGAGAGGGTCTAACATTTGTGGCCACCAGGAGGGTGAATTCTTTCTAAAAAAGCATTAGACTGTTGGTATTCATCAAATGAACTACAGCGCTCATACATCTGTTGAAGCGGAATGCTGTCTGTACAACATTGCTTGAGATAGACACAATGAGCTGTGTGTCATCTGCATAAGCTATCAGAGTGGAGACAAAAGACCAAATTAGCTTTATCATGGGTGCCACCTAGATATTAGTCAGTGCAGGGCTCAACGGAGAGCCCTGAGGCACGCCGCACGGCAACATGAAGGACTTAGAGACCAGATGACCCAAGGCCATCGAATGGACCCGGTGGGACAGAAAAGAGCAAAACAGTCTCAACACTGAGCCTCTCATACAATATCAAGATCTCATGATTTATGTTATTGTAGGCTGCCAACAGGTCAAGCAAAATCATAGCAGCCTTTCCACCACTGTCCAATATGCTACTCACTTGATCTGTAGCCACCACCAATGTGGATTTCGTGCTATGGTTTGGCCTGAAACCAAATTGAGCTGAGTCCAGCAGTTTATTCTCTTCAGCAAATTTGGACAGCGTGATGTTCATATGTTTTTCCAAAACTTTGGCGGTAGAGGTAATCAAGAGATGGGGCAGTCATTTTTGGGCTTTTTTAGCTGTAGGAGTATAAAGGCGTTTTTCCATTCTAAACGGAAGACTCCAGATTCAGGCGCTGGTCCTCCGTTAGGGCGAAGGAGCGTTGCCCCCCGCCAGTAGCAGCTGCTGCAAATCTTTTAACAAACCGTGTTTATTATCGTTTCGTAAGTTAAAGGGGCAGAGCATTGGGGATGACGAGGATGAGTGGCGTGCACTGTGCACTTCCCTCAGTGCGCGTATGTTTGGCCAGGCGTCTCGGGCCATCCAAATATACATGAGCAGGAGGCTCTCTCCAGCCCAGCAACACAGTTACTGGGCTAGAGAGAGCAGACACAGGCTCCCAGTAAGTGATTTAAAAAAAAAAAAAAATTGCCCCCTGCCCACACACCCCCGCACCCATTCACCGCCCTAACAAAGCCCTGCAAGCTGCTCCTGTCCAGATTCCAGAATGGAGTTAAACAGCTGCCTGAGGGGGGATGAAATTGTTTTTACAGTCTTATACATTATATTCAGAGGAAAAGGATCTGATGGAGTATCCTTCCCCTGCCTCTGGAAATGCTTTGAAGGGCACAGATGGTGCCCTCCTTGCGTAAGCCAGTCTACACTGGTTCAGGGTTCCCCCAGCCCCTACTCTGGCACGAAACTGGACAAAGGAAAGGGGAGTGACCACTCCCCTGTCCATCACCACCCCAGGGGTGGTGCCCAGAGCTCCTCCAGTGTGTCCCAGACCTCTGCCGTTGTGGGACCCTCCTTTGTGACTCTGAGTTGACCGCTGTCCTCAGATCTTCTAAGTGCCTGTTCCGGTACTTCTGCGGGTGCTGTCTGCTTCTGCAGGGGCTCTCTGAGTTGCTGAAACCCCCTCTGTCTCCTCCTCCAAGGGGCGACATCCTGGTCCTTCCTGGTCCCAGCAGCACCAAAAATCCTCAACCGCGACTCTTGCAGCTAGCAAGGCTTGTTTGCGGTATTTCTGCGTGGAAACACTTTTGCAACCTTCAGCACACTGTGGGACATCTTCTGACCAAAGGAAAAGTTCCTGGCCCCTTCCGTTGTTGCAGAATCTTCGGCTTCTTCCACCCGGAGGCAGCCCTTTTGCACCTTCATCCGGGGTTTAGTGGGCTCCCCCCCCCCGGACACTTGCGTGACTCTTGGACTTGGTCCTCTTCCTTTACAGGTCCTTAGGTCCAGGAATCCATCTTCAGTGTTTTGCTGTTGCTTGTGGTTCTTGCAAAATCCCCTATCGCGACTATTCTGTCTTTCTGGGGTAGTAGGGTAAGTTTACTCCTACTTTTCAGGGTCTTGGGGTGGGGTATCTTGGACACCCTTGACCTATGCCTACCTTTTGCATCCTATTGTGATTCTACATTGTTTGCACTACTTTTCTTACTGTTGCTTACCTGTTTTGGGTTTGTGTATATTACTTACCTCCTAAGTGAGGGTATCCTCTGAGATACTTTTGGCATATTGTCACTAAAATAAAGTACCTTTATTTTTAGTAACTCTGAGTATTGTGTTTTCTTATGATATTGTGCTATATTATATATATGGTATAGTAGGAGCTTTGCATGTCTCCTAGTTCAGCCAAAGCTGCTTTGCCATAGCTACCTTCTATCAGCCTAAGCTGCTAGAAACACCTCTATTCTACTAATAAGGGATAACTGGAACTGGCACAGGGTGTATGTACCACAAGGTACCCACTATAAGCCAGGCCAGCCTCCTACATTGGTGGTGCAGCGGTGGGATAAGACCTTGAACTGCTTTACCACTTTGTCATTTGGTGCTTTTCATAAGATAATCATATACTAAATAGTTCAGTATATATGCATTGAACTAAAACAGTTTACTTTTCTACTACTAAGTTTCTGAAAAGTTCTGAAAACGTTTTAAAGTTTTCCAAAAGTTTGAAAAAGATTTTTTGCTCTGTGCTTTCTAGAAGCTCTAAAACTTTTTCTCTCTCTGTCCTTAAACCTTTTCTATCATGTCTTCAGTAGAGCCCACTCCCAAAATTGTTCAAGCAACTTCAGGCCACACAAGAGCGACAAAACTCTTTGGTGTCCTCTGACATATGAGGCCAGTGAAACAGGGGAACAAGCCTGTCCCAAGTTTTACTCTGGCCCAAATGCCCAGCCAAAAGAATGTCATGTGCCAGGGTAAGAAGAAACTCCCTGTACTGCAAAGGCATGACCAATCTCCTGGCAGCTCCAGGTTTAGGGTCCCTTGACTCAGTATACAGGAGGTTGTCTTCCCAATACACCTTATGGCTATCACTGACATCCCCATTCTGCTGTTTGACAGCTTGCTGTCTCAAACCCTCTAGTGTGGGACAGGTCGGCTGTGCCACACTCAGCTCTTCCCTAGCAGGCCCCCCTGCACCCAAAAGCTCAGCAGTGTCTGCTGCCAGCTCCTCTGGTGTAGGTTCTGCACAGGGAGAGGATTCCTCTTCCTCAAAAGGGGAATCTTCTGGTGAGTGAGGGATAGTGGGCAAGGATTTATCTTTACTACCCCTAGCTTTTGGGAGCACTTGGTCCATTGTTCCAGGATCCAATTTTCCCTGTCCTTTTTGCTTCTTGGCCTGAGCCCTTGTCAAAGCAAAAATATGCCCAGGAATGCCCAGCATTGCTGCATGAACCTCCAATTCCACTTCAGCCCAAGCTGATGTCTCCAAATCATTGCCTAGTAAGCAATCTGCAGGTAATTCAGTGGCTACCACAACTTTCTTTGGACCAGTAACCTCCCCAGTTGAGATTCACAACAGCCATGGGGTGGCTACGTGTGTTATTGTGAGCATCAGTCACTTGGTACTGCTGACCAAGTAGGTGTTGATCAGGGTGAACCAGTTTCTCTATAACCATAGTTACACTGGCTCCTGTGTTCCTGTAGGCCTCAACCTCAACACCATTAATTAGGGGAAGTTGCTTGTACTTACCCATATTAAGGGGACAAGCAACCAAGGTGGCAAAGTCAATGCCACCATTAGAGACTTAAACAGCCTCTGTCGTCTCCCTAACAAGACCAACCCCAACTACACTGCCAATGGTGACCCCAGCTACACCCTTGAATTGGCTATTTGTAGTAGACTTCCCACCACCACTGCTATTACTAGTGGTACTAGAGGTTGCAGTTGGGGTTGTGGTAGTGGAAGCCTTGGTGGTTTTCTTTGGACAAGTGGTACCCCCAGAGGATTTTTGTGGGCCTGATGAAGACTCAGAATGTTTTTTATCTTTGTCATCACCCTTGTCACAAGACTTACCATCCTTCTTCTTGCCATCCTTGTCACCCTCTGTATGAACTTTTCTGTTCACTCCTGTTCTGACCCATTTGTCTTCCTTCTTTCCCAATTCTTGGGGAGAGGTCAGATCTGAGTCTACCAAGTACTGGTGTAACAAATCAGACACACAATTGTTCAAAATATGCTCTCTCAGGATTAGATTATACAGGCTTTCATAGTCAGTCACCTTATTGCCATGTAACCACCCCTCCAAGACCTTCACTGAACAGTCTACAAAGTCTGTCCAGTCTTAAGAGGACTCTTTTCTGGTGTCCCTGAACTTAATCCTGTATTGTTCAGTGGTTAAGCCAAATCCATCCAAGAGTGCATCTTTCAAAACTTGGTAGTTATTAGCATCACTTTCTCTGACAGTAAGGAGCCTATCCCTACCCTTACCAATGAACAATAGCCATAAGATAGCAGCCCACTGCCTTTGAGGGACCAACTGTACCATACAGGCCCTCTCAAGTGCAGCAAACCACTTGTTGATGTCATCCCCCTCCGTGTAAGGGGGGACTATCTTATGCAGGTTTCTGGAATATTGTTCTCTCACAAGATTGCTATCAAAAACACTGCTGCTGCCACCATGGGGAACTAACCCCAACCTCTGCCTTTCCCTTTCCACATCCAGAGATTCCCTGTCTAACTTCCCTGTTTGAGCTTCAGCCTGACCTCTTCCAACCTCAGCTTTCTGAGTTCCCTTTCCATTAAGTTATCCTCAGGGTGGGAGGCTTGGGAATTGGGAGACACAGAAGAAAGATGGGAATTGGCAGAGTTAGACCTGTCCCTAACTGGCTGGACTCTAGTAACATGGCCTTTATGGAGTCAAAGGTACCCTACTAGTGTGTGACCCCCTCCCACTACCAATGTCACTAGATGGCCTGTTAGCTGGCAGATCCTTGGAAGAATCCTAACCCACCATCCTGAGGGGACTCCTCTGAGTCTGGCTGGGTACCTCCCTCCCCTACCTCCTAATCATGGGATGGGCTTGGCTGGTTCTGGTAACTTTCTAGGAGAAGGCTAAGGAGAAGACCTTTTGTGGGATTCTTACCAATACTTAAACCCCTTTCAATTCAGAGACCCCTCAAACTTTTAAAGTTTAAACTACCATATGTTGCCTGGACAATTGTGGGAGTGAGTTCTACTGCAGACATGATTGTTAGAAAGAGTTTAAAGTAGAGTGAAAAAAGTTTAGAAACATTTAGAGAAAAGAGAAAAACGTTTTTAAACTTTTCAAAACTTTTGAAAACTTTTCTAAAACTTTTTAGAAAGTTTAGAGAAAGAAAGTTAAACTGTTTAGGTTAACTGTGTATATCCTGAAGTATTTGGTATCTGTTTTTCTTATGAAAAGTACCAATGACAAAGTGGTAAAGCAGTTACAAGTACTTATCCCACCGCTGAACCACCAATGTAGAAGGCCTGCCTGGCTTATAGTGGGTAGCTGATGGTACTTACAACTTGTGCCAGGTCCAGTTATACCTTGTTAGTAGATTAGGAGTGTTCTACCAGCTTAGGCTGATAGAGGTAGCTATAGCAGAGCAGCTTAGGCTGAACTAGGAGACATGCAAAGCTCCTACTATACCACTTATATCATATAGCACTATATCACAAGAAACACAATACTCAGAGTTACTAAAAATAAAGGTACTTTATTTTAGTGACAATGGCGGTCATTCTGACCGCGGCGGTAAAAAGCGCTTACCGCCGGTCAGAAGACCGCCATAACACCGCCGTGGTCGCGGTTAACCGCCACGGTCATTCTGACCCGCAACAGGCAAACCGCCAAAATCCCGACACCAACAAAAGTCCGCCACACCATCGGCCAGCGGAAAAGTGGCGATGACCAAACCTCCACCGTCACGCCAACAGAAATACGCCCATGTCATCACGACCCACGAATCCACGTGGCGGTCTTTCAACCGCGGTATTCCATTGGCGGTACACACCGCCGCGGTCGAAATACACATACACTAACAAAACACAACCACATTGAACAATTCGAAATACACACACCTGATACACATACAAACAACACTCCCACACACCCATTACCATATAAAACACACACCCACATCACCCACAAACCTCTACTACCTGAATTTATGAGAGAAGGCCAGAGAGACAGCACAGCTATTGACAACCCCATCACACAGAGGCACACAACACCATCACCCACACAATATCCACGCACAAAACAACACACATCACCACACTCAACACACTCACCAACACACCACTCTATGGCACCCCAAAGACACCCCCGCTTCTCAGACGAAGAACTCAGGGTCATGGTGGAGGAAATAGTTCGGGTAGAGCCTCAGCTCTTCAGGACACAGGTCCAGCACACCAGCATTGCCAGGAAGATGGAGCTATGGCAAAGGATAGTCGACAGGGTCAAAGCTGTGGGACAGCATCCCAGAAATAGGGACGACATCAGGAAGCGCTGGAACGACCTACGGGGGAAGGTGCGTTCCATGGTATCCAGGCACAACATCGCCGTGCAGAAGACTGGCGGCGGTCCCCCACCTCAACCCCCAGAATTTACAGCATGGGAGGAGGAAGTCTTGCACATCCTGCATCCTGACGGCCTCGCAGGAGTTGGCAGAGGAATGGACTCTGGTAAGACAAATCTTCAATACTTCTTCCCCCCCACCCCACCTGCATCCCAAAGCATGCCCCCACCCTCACCCCCACCCCCATCTCAACTACCCCTTGCAAATGTCTCACCATCACAACCCACCCATCCCAACACTTAGCCCTGCATGCGGCCCCAAAGCATGGACACCCATCACCAAGGCATGCCCAATGCACATACCCATCACCCCCACAAGCCACCCTCACAAAAGCCCCCACACAGGAATGCCGGCCCTGGGATACACGGAAACCCACCCATTGACCGATATGGCACACACTGAAGCAATAATCATACCTCTATACCCCTGCAGGACCCGAACGCCACCACACCGCCCAGGAGGGTCCAGAAATCTCCATCCCACCCCCAGAAGAGGCCACCAGTGATGACAGCAGCTCTGTCTCTCTGGACCCAGATGACCAGCCCGGACCATCTGGGACCTCGGGACAGTCGGTTCCCCTCACACAGCCACAGGCCACACCAGACCCAACCCCCTCTGGGAACACCAGCACAGCTCCCACCCAGCGGGCCCATGCCTCTGTCTCCAGGACACGTCAATCAGCGGTGTGTCCACCACTACAGGGCACCCAGGTTAACCCACCACCCCAACAACAACAGGGACCTGGGGGCAGTGGTAGTGGGCACACCTTCCAGGGGACGGAAGCCCAGGGAAACAGGGGAACTGGGAGGGCTGCTGTGCGACAGGGGGGGGACAGGCCCAGGGAACCCACTCTCCACGAGGCCCTCACCTCCATCATGGGAGCATACACCCGCTCCCAGGAGACGATGGCGACGGTACTGGCCAGGTTCCAGGAGATCCAGGTACTGCAGGAGGAACAGTATAGGGGGTTCAGGGAAGAACTCCATAACATCAGTTCCGCAATGGGCACCATCGTCGTGGCTCTCAACATGATTATCACCACATTGCGGGACCATGTGGCACCACAAAGGGCCCCTGTCACTAGCATGGACCAAGAACAGGCTACCACCTCTGCCGGCCCTAGTGGACAGGAGGCCCCCACACAACAACAGGCCACCAGAACCCCACCTCCTGCAGAAGATGAACCACCCCGCAAGCGGGCCCTGAGATCTCGTAAGAAGACAGAGTAGGATGTCAAGACCCCCGCCAGCAAAGGATACCCCCTGATGTCATCCCACTGTCCCACATTGTCACCCTGTCCCACCTTAAACTGCCCCAGCTCCATCTTTCCACAGGCATATGGACAATGCACCTGTGAGACTGAATACCTGGACTCTGCCATGGACATTCCTCCACCATCACCCATCACCCATTTTCAAATATGTCCCAAAATCTAGCACTTTAATAAAAACACTTATTGCACACAAAAAACCTGGAGTCTGCCTGTATTTGGAACAAATGTATTAAAGCTAATGCTGCTAAATTGTCCAGTTACACAGTGATGAGAACATACCACTTTCACACAGCTGTGGTCCATGGGTAAACAAAGCAGAGGTCACGCAGTGGGGGCCACAGCTCTGAAATCTGAAGGGAAAAGCCACAACTCAGTCAGAGGCAGGAGAGTATAAGTAATAGTTAAAAGCCGGTGTAGACATTTACCTGTGTGTTATTGAAAATACTGTAGTATCACTCTGTCCCTGTTGTCTGTGTCGTCCCCGTCGTCTTCCTCCTCTTCACTCTCCACAGGTTCCACCGCTGCCACAACACCACCATCTGGACCATCCTCCTGCATGAAAGGCACCTGGCGGCGCAAAGCCAGGTTGTGAAGCATACAGCAGGCCATGATGATATGACACACCTTCTTTGGTGAGGACATTAGGGATCCACCTGTGATATGCAGGCACCTAAACCTGGCCTTTAGGAGGCCGAAGGTCCGCTCGATCACCCTCCTAGTCCGCCCATGGGCCTCATTGTACCGTTCCTCTGCCCTGGTCCTGGGATTCCTCACTGGGGTCAGTAGCCACGACAGGTTGGGGTAACCAGAGTCACCTATGAGCCACACACGGTGTCTCTGTAGCTGTTTCATCACGTAAGGGATGCTGCTATTTCGCATGATGTACGCGTCATACACTGACCCAGGGAACTTGGCATTTAAATGGGAGATGTACTGGTCTGCCAAACAGACCACCTGGACATTCATAGAATGATAACTTTTTCTGTTCCTGTACACCTGTTCACTTTCTCGGGGGGAACCAAAGCCACATGGGTCCCATCAATGGCACCAATGATGTTGGGAATATGTCCAAGGGCATAGAAATCACCCTTCACTGTAGCCAAATCGCCCACCTCAGGGAAAACAATGTAGCTCCGCATGTATTTCAGCAGGGCAGACAACACTCTGGACAACACCTTAGAAAACATAGGCTGAGACATGCCTGATGAAATGGCCACTGTTGTTTGGAATGATCCACTTGCCAAGAAATGGAGTACTGACAGAACCTGCACTAGAGGGGGAATCCCTGTGGGTTGGCGGATGGGTGACATCAGGTCTGCCTCCAGCTGGGCACACAGTTCATGTATGGTGGCTCTGTCAAGCCGGTAAGTTAAAATTACATGTCTTTCTTCCATTGTCGACAGGTCCACCAGCGGTCTGTACACGGGAACATTCCTCCATCTCCTCGCAAGACCCAGCGGACGGTGCCTAGGAAGGACAACATGGAGCACAGAGTCAAGCAACCCACAGGTCCGTTCCCACATCATGTAGTGCACAAGTATCTCTATGCAGTGAATGGCTAGTATGAGTGGCTATGCAAGGCCTAGGCCTGTGTGACGCAGTAGAAATTAAGCCATGTGGGCCCTCGAAATGGCGGCTGCCTGACCTGTGAAGTGGGACAATGGGATGTGAGGTAAATGCGCTGGCGTGGCATACCGCGGCGATCGGCGGTCGAAGACCGCGGCGCAAAGCCGCATTGGTTAACATAGAAGCCTATGGGTTTCAGGAGCCAATGACGAAGTGCGCCGGCGGTCGCGGTACGCACCGCCACGGTACGCACCGCCGCGGGCGTGACCGCCATTTTCTATCAGCTTAATCACTCGAGACCTGATCATCCACAGGAGAGGACCTATACTGCAAGTGCTGCTGTGACCTCGGTCTGGAAGAGACAATGGCTGCTGCGACTGGGGAAAGGGCCCCTGCCTTCACTCCAGAAGAGTTGGAGAAACTCGTGGATGGGGTCCTCCCCCAGTATGCGCGACTCTACGGTCATCCAGACCAACAAGTAAGTACAATTTGAACATGATTTGTGCCCAATGCCTGGTTTGAGTGGGGTGAATGAACGAATGTGCGGAGGGGAGCAAATGAGGCATGCATCGCACAACAGATGAGAGCATGCGCCACATGGCAAGGGTGGGGATGGTGGGCCACTTGAATCGAAAATGCAGACAATATTCAACTTTCTTTTTTCTCTCCCTGAACGTGTCACATAGGTCAGCGCCCATCAGAAAATCGGGATTTGGCGTGCCATCGCCAAGGAAGTCCGGACCCTGGGGGTCCACCATCGACGGGGCACCCACTGCCGCAAGAGGTGGGAGGACATCCGCCGCGGGAGCAGAAAGACCGCGGAGGCTCTGCTGGGGATGGCCTCCCATCGTAGGCGGGGTGCCAGCCGTCAATTGACCCCCCTGATGTCTCGGATCCTGGCGGTGGCCTACCCAGAACTGGATGGGCGCGTGAGGACATCACAGCAGACACAAGGGGGTGAGTACAAGCACATTCTGCGACCTTAGCGTGCAGTGGAGGTGTCTGGGTGGGGGAGGAGGGCTGTGGGTCCCCCTAGGGCAGGGCGAAATCTGTAGGCTAGGCCCCTCCGTAAGGCAAGGCCCTGTGCCCCCCACCTCAGTAGGGTGCCAAGTACAGCTATCCATGGCCCTGTGTCACCTATGTGTGCAGTTGTCGTCTCTAGGCTGATAGGCCATGTCCCACGGATTGCGTAGTGGAGCCCTAGTGCGCGGCATAGTGCAGGGGGCTTCTGTGTCTGTCTTGTCCGCCAACGGTAGCGGTAATCCATGCACTCAACATGTGTTTATTTCTCTCCCCCCCCCTTTTTTGTGGTCTTTCTCTTCATGTGTGCATCAGCATCATCATGCGGAGGAGAAGTGGCATTGGGGCATGAGGGAGCTGCATCTCACATGGCCCCGGAGGGCCATGCCACAGAGTCGGAATGGACCAGTGAGATGGAGGGCGAGGGGGGCTCCACAACGGGGACGCGTGGAGACAACAGCGACACGGACACGTCCTCGGAAGGGAGCTCCCTTGTGGTGGCGGCAACATCCGTGCCCCCCGCACCTACAGGTACAGCCGCCACCCAGCGCACCAGCTCCGCCCTCCATGCAGCCCCTCAGCGTGCCCCCCGTGCCCGCTCGCACACCAAGGCGGGCATCTCCTTCGCCCCAGGCACCTCAGGCCCTGCCCCAGTTACCCCAGCTGCCCTCAGTGAGGAGGTCATTGACCTCATCAGAACGCTCATTGTTGGGCAGTCTACCCTTTTGAATGCCATCCAGGGGGTAGAGAGGGAGGTGCATCGGAGCAATGCATACCTGGAGGGCATTCATTCGGGTCAGGCTGCCCATCAGCGATCGTTCAGCGCTCTGGCCTCAGCACTGACGGCAGCCATTGTCCCTGTCTCCAGCCTCCCTCCTCCAACACCCTCCACCCAGTCCCACTCCCCTGTTCCTCTGCCTATCCCAGCCACACCTACAGACCAGCCTGCACACACCTCAACACCCAAGGGCAGCTCGTCCAGACATAAGCACCACACATCCCACAAGCATTCACACAAGCAACATCCACATGCAGACACGCCAGTAGCCACTGCCTCCTCTGTGTCCCCCTCCTCCTCGTCTCCCTCCTCCCTCCCTGTGACGTCTCCACTCACACATGCATGCACAACATCATCAGCCACTACGTCCATCACAAGCACACCCACCAGAACACTCTGCACACGAGCAGTCACCACCCCCACTACCATTTACACGTCCCCTGTGTCCTCTCCCACTGTGTCTGTCCCCCCCTCTTCCAAACCACACAAATGCAGGCAGCCACCAACCCAACAGCCATCCACCTCACGACAGCCTCCGTCACAAGCACCTGCACCCAAAGTCAGCACACTTGACTCTCCTACAACCACCTCCTCTTCCTCCACTCCCATTTCCACTGCACATACCCGTCACTGTCTTCCTAAACTTCTTTTCCTTTCCAACCTTAACCTCTTTCCAACAACTCCCCCACCCCGTCCAACTTCAAGGACTGCAATCAGCACCTCAGCCACCACAAAACCAGGGCCTACCCGGACTGTTCAGGGACTGTGGAGTCCCCCACCCTCAAGGGCAACTAGTTCGGGTAGGAGCCAAGGGACGGGCAGCCCACCGCCGGGGAAGCACCCCAAAATCACCAGTGCCCGGCGCGAGAGGCCACAGACACCAGGGACCAAAATCCCTACCCTGAGCCCGTCTGTAAGTGGTGTGCCACCTGGCACACCGCCAAAGATTTCTAAGGGCCACAGACGAGCAGGGAAGGGTGGGAAGGGCAGCACGCCAGACAAGTCCGGCAGCAGGCCAGCTGCCCAGGAGGGCCCCACCAGCCCCATCCCAGCTGCCCAGGAGGGCCCCACCTGCCCCATCCCAGCTGCCCAGGAGGGCCCCGCCAGCCACAGCCCAGATGGGCATTAAAGGAGCCCCATCCCAGCTGCCCAGGAGGGCCCCGCCAGCCACAGCCCAGATGGACATTGAAGGAGCGCCAAGGCAAGCACCGCTGAACAGGGCAAGAACCGCCAAGGCAAGCACCGCTGAACAGGGCAAGGACCGCCAAGGCAAGCACCGCTGAACAGGGCAAGGACCGCCAAGGCAAGCACCGCTGAACAGGGCAATGCCGTCTCCAGCACCGCTGAACAGGGCACCGCCGCCTCAAGAACCGCTGAACAGGGCACCGCCGTCTCCAGCACCGCTGAACAGGGCACCGCCAAGGCAAGCACCGCTGAACAGGGCCCCGCCGTCTCCAGCACCGCTCCGCTGGGGAACGCCATCTCAAGCACCGCTGAACTGGGCCCTTCAAGAGAAGAACCGCTGAACAGGGCACCGCCGCCTCAAGAACCGCTGAACAGGGCACCGCCGTCTCCAGCACCGCTCCGCTGTTCATCTCAAGCACCTCTCCGCTGGGGCCTTCAACTCAAGCACCTCTCCGCTGGGGCCTTCATCTCAAGCACCTCTCCGCTGGGCACCGCCGTCTCTGCACGGCTGAAGAGTGCCCTTCAAGTCAAGCACAGCTGGCCCATTGGCAGAAGGGGCAGGGCCGGGTCTGTATCGGGCATGGCTGCAGGATGCACTCTGGCCACCATGCCTCCTCCAGTACCAGTGGAGTCTGTAAACCACTTGTGAGACTGTGGCTTTCCACTCCCCAGGATGGCCCAGTGGGCAGGCCACCCACTATAGAGACTTGAGAGACTGTGGCTTTGCACTCCCCAGGATGGCCCAGTGGGCAGGCCACCCACTGTAGAGACTTGAGAGACTGTGGCTTTGCACTCCCCAGGATGGCCCAGTGGGCAGGCCACCCACTGTAGAGACTTGAGAGACTGTGGCTTTGCACTCCCCAGGATGGCCCAGTGGCCATGGAGGCCCCTCGTGGATCTGGCGTCGTGTATTCATGTGGCTGAGGTGTCCCCCCTTCCCTTCCCCCTGAGGTGCCTGTAGTTTTTCCATCTGATGCCCCTGCAGTGTTCTCTCCGTTTGGATGGGGTTTCGAGTGTGGGCCTTGCCCTTGTGAATTGGACCCAGTGGTCCACGGACTATAGCTGGACTTATAAACGGACTTGTAAATATTTTGTATATACTATCTTAATTATGTGATATTTATTTTTTCTACTTTCTTCAATATATTCGAGTGTTTGTGAGCTATTCCTTTTGTCTTTGCATTCTTTCGGGGGGGTTTGGGGGTTGTAACAGTGATGTATTGGTATGCATTGATGTGTGTGTTGTAGTGGGTGGGGGTGGGGGTGGGTGTGTGGCGTATGTGTGTGCCCGTAATTTTTTTGCTCCCCAGTGTCGTAGGTTGTAGGAGGCTGGACTGGCTTGTAGTGAGTACCAAGGGGTACTTACACCTTGCACCAGGCCCAGTTATCCCTTATTAGTGTATAGGGTGTCTAGCAGCATAGGCTGATAGATAATGGTAGATTAGCAGAGCAGCTTAGGCTGAACTAGGAGACGAGTGAAGCTCCTACAGTACCACTAGTGTCACTTGCACAATATCATAAGAAAACACAATACACAGATATACTAAAAATAAAGGTACTTTATTTTTATGACAATATGCCGAAGTATCTCAGAGTGTACCCTCAGTATGAGGATAGCAAATATACACAAGATATATGTACACAATACCAAAAATATGCAGTATAGTCTTAGAAAACAGTGCAAACAATGTATAGTTACAATAGGATGCAATGGGGACACATAGGGATGGGGCAACACAAACCATATACTCCAAAAGTGGAATGCGAATCACGAATGGACCCCAAACCTATGTGACCTTGTAGAGGGTCGCTGGGACTATTAGAAAATAGTAAGGGTTAGAAAAATACCCCACCCCAAGACCCTGAAAAGTGAGTGCAAAGTGCACTAAAGTTCCCCAAAGGACATAGAAGTCGTGATAGGGGAATTCTGCAGGAAAGACACAAACCAGCAATGCAACAACAATGGATTTCCAGTCGAGGGTACCTGTGGAACAAGGGGACCAAGTCCAAAAGTCACAAGCAAGTCGGAGATGGGCAGATGCCCAGGAAATGCCAGCTGTGGGTGCAAAGAAGCTTCTACTGGACAGAAGAAGCTGAGGATTCTGCAGGAACGACAAGGGCTAGAGACTTCCCCTTTGGAGGATGGATCCCCCACGCCGTGGAGAGTCGTGCAGAAGTGTTTTCCCGCCGAAAGGATGCCAACAAGCCTTGCTAGCTGCAAGTCGTGCGGTTACCGTTTTTGGATGCTGCTGTGGCCCAGGAAGGACCAGGATGTCGCCAATTGCGTCTGGGGACAGAGGAGGCGGCGAGCAAGACAAGGAGCCCTCTCAGAAGCAGGCAGCACCCACAGAAGTGCCGGAACAGGCACTACGAAGAGGAGTGAAATGGTGCTCACCCGAAGTTGCACAAAGGAGTCCCACGTCGCCGGAGACCAACTCAGAAAGTCGTGCAATGCAGGCTAGAGTGCCGTGGACCCAGGCTTGGCTGTGCACAAAGGATTTCTGCCGGAAGTGCACAGAGGCCGGAGTTGCTGCAAAAGTCGCGGTTCCCAGCAATGCAGTCTGGCGTGGGGAGGCAAGGACTTACCTCCACCAAACTTGGACTGAAGAGCCACTGGACTGTGGGAGTCACTTGGACAGAGTTGCTGGAATCAAGGGACCTCGCTCGTCGTGCTGAGAGGAGACCCAGAGTACCGGTAATGCAGTTCTTTGGTGCCTGCGGTTGCAGGGGGAAGATTCCGTCGACCCACGGGAGATTTCTTCGGAGCTTCTAGTGCAGAGAGGAGGCAGACTACCCCCACAGCATGCACCACCAGGAAAACAGTTGAGAAGGCGGCAGGATCAGCGTTACAGAGTTGCAGTAGTCGTCTTAGCTACTTTGTTGCAGTTTTGCAGGCTTCCAGCGCGGTCAGCAGTCGATTCCTTGGCAGAAGGTGAAGAAGAGATGCAGAGGAACTCTGATGAGCTCTTGCATTCGTTATCTGAGGAATCCCCAAAGACAGAGACCCTAAATAGCCAGAAAAGAGGGTTTGGCTACTTAGGAGAGAGGATAGGCTAGCAACACTTGAAGGAGCCTATCAGAAGGAGTCTCTGACGTCACCTGCTGGCCCTGGCCACTCAGAGCAGTCCAGTGTGCCAGCAGCACCTCTGTTTCCAAGATGGCAGAGGTCTGGAGCCCACTGGAGGAGCTCTGGGCACCTCCCAGGGGAGGTGCAGGTCAGGGGAGTGGTCACTCCCCTTTCCTTTGTCCAGTTTCGCGCCTAAGCAGGGCTGAGGGGTCCCTGAACCGGTGTAGACTGGCTTATGCAGAAATGGGCACCATCTGTGCCCATGAAAGCATTTCCAGAGGCTGGGGGAGGCTGCTCCTCCCCTGCCTTCACACCATTTTCCAAAGGGAGAGGGTGTAACACCCTCTCTCTGAGGAAGTCCTTTGTTCTGCCATCCTGGGCCAGGCCTGGCTGGACCCCAGAAGGGCAGAAACCTGCCTGAGGGGTTGGCAGCAGCTGCAGTGAAACCCCTGAAAAGGCAGTTTGGCAGTACCATGGTCTGTGTTACAGACCACTGGGATCATGGGATTGTGCCAACTATGCCAGGATGGCATAGAGGGGGCAATTCCATGATCATAGACATGTTACGTGGCCATATTCGGAGTTACCATTGTGAAGCTACACATAGGTAGTGACCTATGTGTAGTGCACGCGTGTAATAGTTTCCCCGCACTCACAAAGTCCAGGGAATTTGCCCTGAACAATGTGGGGGCACCTTGGCTAGTGCAAGGGTGCCCACACACTAAGTAACTTTGCACCTAACCTTTACCAGGTAAAGGTTAGAGATATAGGTGACTTATAAGTTACTTAAGTGCAGTGAAAATGGCTGTGAAATAATGTGTGCATTATTTCACTCAGGCTGCAGTGGCAGGCCTGTGTAAGAATTGTCAGAGCTCCCTATGGGTGGCAAAAGAAATGCTGCAGCCCATAGGGATCTCCTGGAACCCCAATACCCTGGGTACCTCAGTACCATATACTAGGGAATTATAAGGGTGTTCCAGTAAGCCAATGTAAATTGGTAAAATTGGTCACTAGCCTGTTAGTGACAATTTGAAAGAAATGAGAGAGCATAACCACTGAGGTTCTGGATAGCAGAGCCTCAGTGAGACAGTTAGGCACTACACAGGTAACACATTCAGGCACACTTATGAGCACTGGGGCCCTGGCTGGCAGGGTCCCAGTGACACATACAACTAAAACAACATATATACAGTGAAAAATGGGGGTAACATGCCAGGCAAGATGGTACTTTCCTACATAGGTGCAGTACTCACCGGTGTCTTCTGCGCCGCCGGTCGTGCTCCTGGAAGAGGAGCAGGAAGACCATTGCAGGGAGGACGTGGATTTCAGGCTCCATGCTGTCGAGATTCCGCGTGGAGTGTGTCGAGGTGAGCGTTTTCCCGTCCGTGATCTGTTTCTGCCGTGTTTTTATCGGTCGGTGCTCCCGCCCCCGAAAAGGTGGCGGATTGGTGAGTTGTGATAGGGTGGGCGGTACATTGACTGCCGCCTGTCTGTTAGCGGTGACCGCCGTGCTGTTTGTTTCTACCGCCGTGGCGGTCGGAGTGTTAAGGTGGCGGTCTCTGTTGGCGGTCACCGCTAGGGTCAAAATTCCATTTTTTTAACTGCCAGCCTGTTGGCGGGTTGACCGCCGCTTTAACACCGACCGCCAGGGTTGGAATGAGGGCCAATATGCCAAAAGTATCTCAGAGGATATATTCCCTTAGGAGGTAAGTAAAATACACAAAATATACACACAAACCAAAATCAGGTAAGTAAACAGTTAGAAAGGTAGTGCAAACACTGTAGAATACAATAGGATACAATAAGACACAATAGGCCTAGGAGCAACACAAACCATATACTCCAAAAGTGGAATGCGAACCACGAATGGAACCAAGGTCTAGTGTAGTGTGTAGGGGGTCACTAGGAGTGTAAGAAAACACTAAGGCCCTCATTACAACCCTGGTGGTAAATCCTGCTTACTGCTGTGCAGAAGACCGCCAACATACCGCTGGGGCCGTGTAATTCCGCTACAGGTATTACGACCCACAGCCCGGAATCTGCCCCAATACAGACACCCACACATGTCCGCCACACCAAAGGTCAGTGATAAACGTGCGATAACAAAACAGACACTGTCACGCCAACAAGAATACGCCCACACTATCACGACCCACGAATCAATGAGGCGGTCTTTCAACCGCGGTAATCCATTGGTGGTACACACCGCGCGCCCAAAATACACACACACTTACAAAACACAACCACATTGGACGAATCGAAATACACACACCTGATACACATACACACACCACTCCCACACACCCAATCCAATATAAAGCACACACCCACATTACCCACAAACCCTTACTACCAGAAATTTGAAAGCAGGCCAGAGAGAGACACTACCTAAAACAACACCAGCATCTACAGACACACAACACCATCACTTACACAACATCCACGCACCTCAAACAACACACACCAACACACCCCCTCACACATCACAACAGACACTACCTCACACATCACCCACACCACATCATGGCTCCTCAACGACACCCCAGGTTCTCTGAGGAGGAGCTCAGGGTCATGGTGGAGGAAATCGTCCGGGTAGAGCCACAGCTATTTGGATCACAGGTGCAGCAGACATCCATTGCTAGGAAGATGGAGCTATGGCGCAGAATTGTCGACAGGGTCAACGCAGTGGGCCAGCATCCAAGAACACGGGACAACATCAGAAAGCGGTGGAACGACCTACGGGGGAAGGTGCATTCCGTGGTCTCCAGACACCAGATTGCTGTACAGAGAACTGGCGGTGGACCCCCACCTCCTCCCCCACAACTAACAACATGGGAGGAGCAAGTCTTGGCAATACTGCATCCTGAGGGCCTCGCAGGAGTAGCAGGAGGACTAAGGCAAATCTTTACTACCTTATCAGCCCACCCCACCTGCATGCCATCACATACTCCCACCCTTACCCTCATACCCATCACCCCAACAACCCACAGATACCCCGCCAACACAACCCATACATCCCAAAACCAAGCCCTGCATGTAACACCAATGCATGGACACCCATCGCCCAAGCATGTCCACTACAGAGACTCACTCATGCCCCAAAATCACCAATCACACAGGGACCAAGCCAATAATGCAAGCACTGGAGTAGAGGGTCAACCACCCAATGCACAAGATGGCACACACAGATGCATTTACACCCCAACAGGACCCCTACCCAATGTCACCGGACAGGAGGTGCCAGACATATCCAGTCCCCCGACAGAAGAGGCCCAGAGTGATGACAGCAGCTCTGCACAACTGGATCAACATGACCAGTTCGGCCCATCAGGGACCTCGGGACAGTCGGTTCCCCTGACACTGTCACAAGCCACCACAGAGCCTCCCCCCTCGGGAAACACCAGCACAACACCCACACAGCGGGCCCATCCCTCTGCCCCCAGAACACATCAATCAGCAGTGTGTCCACCACTACAGGGAACCCAGGCAAACCCACCAACCCAAGAAAATCAGGGACCTGGGGGAAGTGGCAGTGGGCACACAGTTCAGGGGACAGAGGCACAGGAAAACAGGGAAACTGGGAGGACCGCTGTGCGACAGGGGGAGGACAGGCCCAGGGAACCCACTCTCCACGAGGCGCTCTCCAACATCATGGGCACATACCATCATTCCCAGGAGACGATGGCAACAGTACTGGCCAAGTTTCACGAGACCCAGAAGCTGCAGGAGGAACACTACCTTGGGATCAGGGAGGACTTGAAGTCCATTAACACCACCCTGGTCACCATTGCGGGGGTGCTGGCAGACCTTCTGAACACCAGGAGGGACACAGTGGTACAACAAGGGGCCCCTGACACTAGCCTGGACGATGAACAGCCCTCCACCTCCGCCTGCGCTAGTGGGCAGGAGGTACCGTCACAGGAACAACAGGGCACCCCACCCCCTGCAGATGGAGAACCACGCTGCAAACGGTCCCTAAGATCCAGGAACAAGACAGAGAACATTGCCAAGACCCCCACCAGGAAATGAGACCCCCCTGAATGTCACCCTTCTGTCCCACTATGTCACCCTGTCCATCCTTAAACTGCCATTGCTCCACTTCCTATGCCCCTTCGGACAATGCACCTGTGAAACAAATAGACCGGACTCTGCCATGGACATTCCTCCACCATACCCCCAGCCCATTTTACAACCCCCTCCACTTATTAGCACAGGAATAAACACACTTCAATCACAAAACAATCTGGAGTAAGTCTGTGCTTTCACAAATGTGTAATTGCAATAACTATGGAATATAGCAATGTCAATTTACTTGTTCACATAGCAATGTAACACAGCTGTAGGCCAGCAGTAAACATAGCAAAGGGCACAAACTGGGACCCAGATCTGTGAAATGGTAAGTCAAAGTGACAAGTCAGGATCCATACACTAAATGAAAATGACAGACTTATGCTAGCTCCAACAATAGAATGAGATGTGGGAAGCAGTGGCATCTTCTTACCTGTGTCTCACCGGAAGCATTGCATGATGATGTTGTTTCGGTTGTCGATATCCTCTTCTTCTGCCTCCTCTTCTTCACTGTCCAGAGGCTCCACAGCTGCCACAAGACCACCATCTAGCCCATCCTCCTGCAGAAAAGGCACCTGGCGTCGCAAAGCCAGGTTGTGCAGCATACAGCAGGCCACGATTATCTGGCACACCTTCTTCGGTGAGTAGTATAGGGAGCCACCTGTCAGATGGAGGCACCGGAACCTGGCCTTCAGAAGGCCGAAGGTGCGTTCGATCACCCTCTTAGTTCGCCCATGTGCCTCATTGTAGTGTTCCTCTGCCCTTGTCCTGGGATTCCTCACTGGGGTCAGTAGCCATGACAGGTTGGGGTAACCAGAGTCACCTGCAAATGTCGAGGGATAACTGTTAGACACACTCTAACCCTTAGGGACAGCCCCATACCCAGACAGCTAATGAAACTGTGTGGGGACTTTAGGCTCACCTATTAGCCACACAGGTGCCTCTGGAGTTGCCCCATCACATAGGTGATGCTGCTATTCCTCAAAATGTAAGCGTCATGGACTGAGCCAGGATACTTGGCATTGACATGGGAGATGTACTGGTCTGCCAAACACACCATCTGCACATTCATGGAATGGTAGCTCTTCCGGTTTCTGTACACCTGTTCATTCCTGCGGGGGGGCAAATGCCACATGTGTACCATCAATGGCACCAATGATGTTGGGGATATGTCCCAGGGCATAAAAGTCACCTTTCACTGTGGGCAAATCCTCCACCTGAGGGAACACGATGTAGCTGCGCATGTGTTTCAGCAGGGTAGATAACACTCTGGACAACACGTTAGAGAACATTGGCTGCGACATCCCTGATGCCTTGGCCACTGTTGTTTGAAAAGACCCGCTGGCCAAGAAATAGAGTACAGACAGGACCTGCACTAGAGAGGGGATTCCTGTGGGATGGCGTATAGCTGACATCAGGTCCGGCTCCAACTGGGCACACAGTTCCTGGATTGCTGCACAATCAAGTCTGTATGTGTCCATTGTCGACAGGTCCACCTGGGGTCTGACCACCGGAGGATGCTGCCATCTCATCACCTACCCCAGTGGACGTGCCCTATGGAGGAGAACAGCGAGCAGAGAGTCATCCAACACTGAGGTATCACAATCTGTTATTTGCAGAAATTGTATTAATCCGCAATGTGCCGGTATCTGTCTATATTCCCGGCCTAGATAGGTGTGATGCAGTTAACATCCATCCCATGTGGCCTCCTGAAATGGCGGCTGCCTGACCTGTAAGGTGGGACAAGAGGATATGAGGTAACTGCGCTGGCATTCTACACTGTTGCGGTGGGCAGTCTAAGACCGCAGCGCAATTCTGCATTTGTTAACATTGGGCCCTATGGGTCCCAGGAGCCAATGACGATGTACGCTGGCGGTGACGGTACGCACCGCTGTGGACGTGACTGCCATTTTCTGTCTGTTCACTCACTTGATACCTGACCTTCAACAGGAGAGGACCTACACTGCAAGTGCTGCTGTGACCTGTGCCTGGAAGCGACGATGGCTCATGTGTCTGGGGAAAGGGCCCCTGTCTTCACTTCGGAGGAGTTGGAGAAACTAGTGGATGGGGTCCTCCCCCAGTACACGCAACTGTACGGTCCTCCAGACAAACAGGTGAGTACACTGTGAGCATGCTTCATTGGCAATGCCTGTTTGGAGTGGTGTGGATGGAAGATACATGAGGGGGGCTGAGGCCTGCATGTGCGGATGGGGAGTGTATGTGCGTCAGGGCAAGGGTGGGAACTGGGGGGCAATGAGTATGACGGTCCGGACGGGTAAGTAATTTCCTATCCCCCTGTACCATTCCTCTGGGTAGGCGCCCACCAGAAGAAGGGTATTTGGCATGCCATCGCCAAGGACATTCGGACCCTGGGGGTCTACCGCAGACGGAGCACCCACTGCCGGAAAAGATGGGAGGACCTGCGCCGATGGAGCAAGAAGACGGCGGAGGCCCAGCTGGGGATGGCCTCCCAACGTGGGAGGGGTGCCCGTCGCACCATGACCCCCCTGATGTTCCGGATCCTGGCGGTGGCGTATCCGGAGTTGGATGGGCGCTTGAGGGCATCACAGCAGCCACAAGTGGGTGAGTACACTCTCATTCAGCTGACTCTGCGCGCATTACGAGGTGTCTGGGTGGGGGAGGTGGGCAGTGGGTTCCCCTAGGCCAGGGCGAACTTGGTAGGCAAGGTCCCTTGTGAGGCAGGCCATGTGGCACCCGAACCCCACCAGTGGTAATAGCTATCAACACCTAGTCAGGCACCTGTGACTTCCAGGTGTGCAGCAATTGGTCTTATGCCTCATACCCCATGGTCAGCTGAAATTTCTAGGAACCGTCAGTGCATGGCTTAGTGCAGAGGGCTGCTCCCTGTGTGTTGTGTCCGCCAACGGTAGTGGTGTTGCATGCACTGAACCTGTCTTTCTTCTGTCTTCCACCAGCCTTTTTGTGGTCTCCCTGTTCTTGTGTGCAATAGCATCATCAGGTGGAGGAGCATTGGCACCGGAGCAGGAGGGAGCTGCAACCCACTTGGCCCTGGAGGGCGAAACAAAGGGGTCTGAAGCCACCAGAGGGACGGAGGGCGAGGGGAGCTCCACGGCGGGGACGGGAGCAGACAGCAGTGACAGCGACTCCTCCTCTGATGGGAGCTCCCTTGCGGTGGCGGGAACCTCTGTGCCCACCGCATCAACAGGTAGAGCCGCCACCCCCCTACCAGCACCGCCCTCCCAGCAGCCCCTCAGCGTGTGTCCCGTGCCCACTCACCAAAGAGGGTGGGCATCTCCTTCGCCCCAGGCACCTCAGGCCCTGCCCCAGTCAGCCCTGCTGCCCTCAGTGAGAAGGCTATTGACCTCCTGAGATCCCTCACTGTTGGGCAATCTACCATTGTGAATGCCATCCAGGGTGTTGAGAGGCATTTGCAACAAACAAATGCATACCTGGAGGGCATTAATTCTGGGCAGGCAGCCCAACAGAGAGAATCTCAGGCTCTGGCCTCAGCACTGATGGCAGCCATTGTCCCTGTGTCCAGCCTACCCCCTCCAACTTCCTCCAGCCAGACCCAATCCCCTGTACCTTAGCCTATCCCAAGCACACCATCAGACCAGCATGTACACTCGCCAACACACAAGAGTGGCTCAGGCAAACATAAGCACCACATATCCCCCAGGCACTCACACAAGCACCATCCCCATGCAGACACAGCAACATCCACTGCCTCCACTGTGTCCCCCTCCTCCACGTCCTCCTCCTCCCTCCCTGTCTCGTCTCCACTCACACCTGCATGCACTACATCCTCAGCCACTGCCTCCATCACCAGCACGCCCATCACCATACACCGCTCACGTGCACTCACCACCCCCACTACCATTCACACATCCCCTGTGTCCTCTCCCAGTGTGTCAGTGAGCCCTCCTCCCAAAGTGCACAAACGCAGGCACACACCCACCCAACAGCCATCCACCTCACAACAGCCTCCGGCCCATGCACCTTCACCCAAATTCAGCAGACGTACACCTCCTACAACCACTACCTCTATCTCCACTCCCAAACCCTCTCAATCTTCCCATCCCAGTGTGTCAAAAAAACTTTTCCTGGCAAACCTTGACCTCTTCCCTTCACCATCCCCCCGTCCTTCCCCTAGGGCCAGGCTTTCCAGGTCCCAGCCCAGCACCTCAGCCACCAAATCCCCAGGCACAGTGGTGCCAGCAACTGCAGGGTCATCGAGTGCACCACCCATCAGGGCTGCCAGTGTGCCACGTAGTGAGGGCAAGGACTGTCCGCCACCTGCTAAGGTGAAAAAGGTGCCCACATCCTGGAGGGAGAAGCCAAAAGTACCAGCCACCAAGGGCTCAGCAAAAAACAAAGGGGATAGTTGCAAGACAACTGCGGCACCATCGAAGCTGGGGAAGGGCCAAAAGATGAAGAGCAGGTCAGGAGAGGGCATGGTGGCACCTACTGAGGGACCAGTGTCACACTTTCTGTCCACAACCACGCCAACCTGTATGGAGGCGAACACCGCTACTGCCCCGCCACCACAACCGCCACCTGCACCGCCACATTCACCGCCACCTGCACCGCCCGGCACGTCTACAGCCTCAACGACAGTCCCCAGCCTCTTCCCCAGTGGGCAGCCGTCCGAGGCTGCAGGAGACGTCCTGCTGTGTCCCTCAGCAGGTGCTGAGCCATGCATCGCCGCCAGCACCGCCGCAACAGACACCGCCACCTGGACGTCTACAGCCTCAACGACAGTCCCCAGCCTCTTCCCCAGTTGGCAGCCGTCCGAGGCTGCAGGGGACGTCCTGCTGTGTCCCTCAGCAGGTGCTGAGCCATGCACTGCCGCCAGCACCGCCGCAACAGACACCACCGCAAACCCCGCCACCGGCCCCCTGCGTCCTCGGACACAGGCACCACCGCTGGCATGGCTACCATCCCCAGTGGTCAGTTGTCTGAGGCTGGAGGAGAGTTCCTGGACCCTGGCCAGCTTCCATGAGGCATTTTTTCCATCACTGTTTGCACCTGCAGGTAGAAGGCACAGCCGCAGCAGTGTGGGGTATGTCGCTGCCTCCATGCCGTATCATGCTACCTGAACCTCGCAAATCTCGTGGCACGCACACCCAGGTGAGGGAATTGTACCGGCCACACTGCACGTGGAACACTCTGGGCACCTAGCCCCCTCCAGAACCAGTGGAGTATCACATCCACTACCTCAGTCCTTGGCAGGATGAGGCACTCTGGGCACAAAGCCCCCTCCAGAACCAGTGGAGAAAGGTATCCACTACCTCAGTCCTTGGCAGGATGAAGCACTCTGGGCACTAGATCCCCTCCAGAACCAGTGGAGACTGTTATCCACTTGAGAGACTGTGGCTTTGCACTCCCCAGGATAAAGCAGTGGGCAAACCACCCACTGGAGAGACTTGAGAGACTGTGGCTTTGCACTCCCCAGGATAAAGCAGTGGGCAAACCACCCACTGGAGAGACGTGAGAGACTGTGGCTTTGCACTCCCCAGGATACATCAATAGCCATGGAGCCCCTCGTGCAGCAGTGGCGGTTGTGCGTTCATCAGGCTGAGGTGCGCCCCCTCCCCCTCCCCCTGAGGTGCCTTTTTATTTTCGATCTGATGCCCCAGCAGTGTTCTCTCTGTTTCGAATCAGGTGTCATGTGTGGGCCTCGCCCATGCATTTTGGGCCCAGTGGTCACGGACAATGATTAGTACACTCTCCGGGCTAGTGTAGTTTGTGTACATATTTGTATATACTGAATTTTGACTTTTGACTAGTGGATTTTTCTTGATTACAATCGTTACAATCATTTCCTTTTTTCCTTGCGCTCTTCCAGGGGGGGGGTGTATATGTAATGTTGCTGCATGTATTTGTGTGTATGTTGTTGAGGGTGAGGGTGGGGGTGTTGCGTGTTGCGTGTGTGTGTCACTCTCTTCCCCCTGTGTTGTAGGTGCAGTACTCACCGTGGTCGCCGCCACCGCCGTTCGTACTCCTGGTAGAAGAGGAGGTAAATCAACATGGGCAGTACGTGTAGTTCCGGCTCCATGGCGTCCTGGTTCCTCGTTGGGTGTTGAGAGGTGAGTGTTTCCCTTCTGTGTACTGTTTCCGCTGTGCTTTTGATGTCGTTGGTTCTGCCACAGAAAAGGTGGCGGATAGGCCTCTTGTAATACAGTGGGCGGTACTTTGTCTCCTGCCTGTCTGTTGGCGGTGTCTGTCGCGCTGTTTGATTCTACCGCCATGGCGGTCGGAGTGTTAAAGTGGCTGTCTATGTTGGCGGTTTCCGCCACGGTCGTAATCCCATTTTTTTTTCTGGCGGCCTGTTGGGGGTATTACCGCTGCTTTAACACCGACCGCCAGGGTTGTAATGAAGGCCTAAGGGTGTCCATGATGCCCCATCCCAAGACCCTGAAAAGTAGGAGTAAAGTTACCCTAGTACCCCAGAAAGACAGTAAAGTCAAGATAGCGGATTCTACAAAGGCAACAATTGACTGCAAAGCACTGAAGACGGATTCCTGGACCTGAGGACCTGCAAAGGAAGGGGACCAAGTTCAAGAGTCACGCAACTGTCTGGGGGGAGGGGCAGGAGCCCACTAAACCCCGGATGAAGGTGCAAAAGGGCTGCCTCCGGGTGGAAGAAGCCAAAGATTCTGCAACAACGGAAGGTGCTAGGAACTTCTCCTTTGGTAAGAAGATGTCGCACGGCATGCTGGAGGATGCAGAGTTATTTCCACGCAGAAAGACCAAAAACAAGCCTTGCTAGCTGCAAGAGTCATGGTTGAAGATAATGGGTGCTGCCTGGGCCCAGGGAGGACCAGGAGGTCGCCCCTTGGAGGAGGAGACAGAGGGAGTGCTCAGCAACAGAGAGAGCCCACGCAGAAGCAGGCAGCACATGAAGCACTTGAACAGGCTTTCAAGAAATCTGAGTACAGCGGTCGTCTCAACACAACAAAAGAGGGTCCCAGGAAGCCGGTGGTCAACTCAGCGAGTTGAGCAATGCAGGACGAAGTGCTGGGGACCTGGGCTGTGCTGTGCACGATGGATTCCTTGCAAAAGTGCACAGAAGCCCTAGCAGCTGCAGATCACGCAGTACACAGGATTACTGTCTGGCGTGGGGAGGCAACGACTTACCTCCACCAAATTTGGACATAAGGACTACTGGACTGTCGGGTCACTTGGATCCAGCTCCTGTGTTACAGGGACCACGCTCGTCAAGATGAGAGGGCACCCAGAGAACCGGTGATGCAGAAGTTTGGTGCCTGCGTTAGCAAGGGGAAGATTCAGTCGACCCACTGGAGATTTCTTCTTGGCTTCCAGTGCAGGGTGAAGGCAGACAGCCCTCAGAGCATGCACCACCAGGAAACAGTCGAGAAAGCTGGCAGGATTAGGCGCTACAATGTTGCTGGTAGTCGTCTTGCTACTTTGTTGTGGTTTTGCAGGCGCCCTGGAGCAGTCAGCGGTCGATCCTTGGCAGAAGTCGAAGAGGGAGATGCAGAGGAACTCTGGTGAGCTCTTGCATTGGTTATCTGAGGAAACGCCAACAGGAGAGACCCTAAATAGCCCTCAAAGGAGGATTGGCTACCTAACCAGGTAAAAGCCTATCAGGAGGGGTCTCTGACGTCACCTGCTGGCACTGGCCACTCAGAGGTGTCCATTGTGCCCTCACACCTTTGCATCCAAGATGGCAGAGGTCTGGGACATACTGGAGGAGCTCTGGGCACCTCCCCTGGGAGGTGCTGGTCAGGGGAGTGGTCACTCCCCTTTCCTTTGTCCAGTTTCACAACAGAGCAGGGCTGGGGTATCCCTGAACTGGTGTAGACTGGCTTATGCAAGGAGGGCACCACCTGTGCCCTGCAAAGCATTTCCAGAGGCCAGGGGAGGCTACTCCTCCCCAGCCCTTCACACCTATTTCCAAAGGGAGAGGGTGTAACACCCTCTCTCAGAGGAAATCCTTTGTTCTGCCTTCCTGGGACTGGGCTGGCCAGGCCCCAGGGGGGGCAGAAACCTGTCTGAGGGTTGGCAGCAGCGGTAGCTGCAGAGAAAACCCCGGGAAGTTAGTTTGGCAGTACCCGGGCTCTGTGCTGGAGACCCGGGAATGCATGGAATTGTCCCCCCAATACCAGGATGGTATTGGGGGGACAATTCCATGATCCTAGACATGTTACATGGCCATGTTCGGAGTTACCATTGTGACGCTGCATATAGGTGTTGACTTATATGTAGTGCACACGTGTAATGGTGTCCCCACACTCACAAACTCCAGGGAATTTGCCCTGAACTATGTGGGGGCACCTTGGCTAGTGCCAGGGTGCCCACACACTAATTAACTTTGCACCTAACCTTCACTAAGTGAGGTTTAGACAAATAGGTGAGTTATAAGTTACTTAGATGCAGTGTAAAATGTCTGTGAAATAACGTGGACCTTATTTCACTCAGGCTGCAGTGGCAGTCCTGTGTAAGAATTGTCTGAGCTCCCTATGGGTGGCAAAAGAAATTCTGCAGCCCATAGGGATCTCCTGGAACCCCAATACCCTGGGTACCTCAGTACCATATACTAGGGAATTATAAGGGTGTTCCAGTGTGCCAATCAGAGTTGGTGAAAATGGTCACTAGCCTGCAGTGACAAATTTAAAAAGCAGAGAGAGCATAAACACTGAGGTTCTGGTTAGCAGAGCCTCAGTGATACAGTTAGGCACCACACAGGGAACACATACAGGGCACACTTATGAGCACTGGGGTCCTGGCTAGCAGGATCCCAGTGACACAGGCAAAAACAAACATACATACAGTGAAAATGGGGGTAACATGCCAGGCAAGATGGTACTTTCCTACACTAATCCGCCGTTCAGGTTTCCCCCCTGGGAAGACAACATCCCCCATACCCGAGCAAGGAAGCCTGTTGTCTAAAAAGACACCGTCCTCATCTAGGCCAGGGATACAGTAGTCTAAGCAATCAGCAATCAGCATGCAGTCGTGGTCATCTGGCTGGAATCTCCCTCTAATGTGTTTGGTACAAAGAAGCGTTTTTATAACAGTTGATGTTCTAAGAAAAGGTCCCACGTAAGGATGTGTATGTTTCTGTGAATGTTGGAGACACAACATACCACTTTTGCCGGCAACCCTATCTAACTGCAGCCTTGAGGAAAGCACAAAGTGCAGTGCTAAGAACGTGATGCTGTCTAAGGCAAAAGAACAAACAGTTTGAGAAAATAAAACAACACCGCAATTGTGGCTAATGCTAGAAAACTGAAGCGATGCTCAATAAAATGTAACTGGATAAAGTGCACAACGGCAGGCCAGTGTGCTATTATAACGTGTCTAAAACATGGCTAAAATAGCTATACGACACCAGTAAACACCTTCAGGCCAGCCAGGAGCTCCAAAAGCACTGCTATGACCAGAAAGCTGCTGTGGTGGAATTCCAACCGGGGTAGAAAGTTTGGGCTTGGAGCCTGTGGTCCCTACATCCCTCCCGGATAAGTGGTCCGGGCCCTACCCCATACTTCACAGAAAAGGGAGGTCACCTATCTATGAGGTGTTCCCCCGCCAGCCCAGTGGGAAAGGTGCGGCAGCATTGTTCTCGGATCATAATAGAGTCAGCGACCATGCTGCAGCACGCAGGGTGCACCGGCACCCTTGAAATGACAGCAGACAGTGCGCACTTCAAGGGTGCTGGGCAGGGGGACCCCTGCACTACTAACGCCATGGCCATGGGCAGTGCAGGGCCCTCCCGTGGCATCCTGCAGTTGTTTCCCGACCAATCTTTTCATGGTGGTGGAACCGCCATGAAAATGCTGGCGGAAAACAATGTGTCTGACTTCAACACTGACCCGTCGGGAAACGTTCCCGGCGGTGACGGCGGTCCCCCTGGTGGGTCCCCCCGTGGGTCCCCCTGGTGGGTCCGCCTGCCGTGGGTGTAATGTGGCAGACAGCTCGCACTGAGCCGTGGTCCACCACACTCGTAACAAGGCCCTAGGAGTCAAGACAGTTATCATGTAAACCCTGTACATGGCCCAGATTATTACAGAGCAACATTACAGTCTATTAAACACAGCAGATTGTTATACAACTGATACTGTGAACTCACATATTCGGAAGGACTTTCATACGCAATAATGAAGAAAGAGAAGATTTGGTAAAATAAAATATTTGCCGAAGTTCACACAGTTTAAGCAGTAAAGCTGTGATTTATCCAGGCATTCTGGTTTCACTTTGTACTGGGTTCACTTTTGTGAAATGTGCGGATTGTACATTTTCTGGCACTAATGTTATGTGCGGGTGGAGCTGTGCACCGGGCACGACAAACAGTTACAATACGATGCTGAGACAGAATGAGTGAAAGGGAACTGAGCCCTGAACAGGCCTTGAGTAACCTGCATTAAATAAACCTTTACTGTGGGGCTATGACCCTGGGGCCAGAGGGGGGGCAGGTGCCAGATATTAATGTGATGTAAAAGTGAGGGGGTGTCTATCTGTGCTCCCCTTTTTAAGCTAAGACTTTGTTTTACTTACTTGTGCATTTATTGCCAGTTTTCTATAGCGCCAGCTCGCATGGAAGGTGTAGAAGCGCTTGATTTGCCCAGAATCACGGGATGGTCAGTTGGTGCCGAGACTCGAGCCTGGCCACCCCGTGGGGAGACGGAGGGTCACATAGTGCTGGATTGTCACTTCTCAGCGCTGTAGCCACATAAAGCGCTTTATTAAATGGGAATAACTTGAAGCACCAAGTGGAGTGTCCTGGTCTTCGAGAGCGGGGCCTGGACCCCAAGGTACTGGAGGGGTTTACATGAGCAGCAGGTGCAGTGCACCGGGACACAGGTACTGGTGCTACTTACATGAGCAGCAGGTGCAGTGCACTGGGACACAAGTACCGGTGATACTTGCATGAGCAGCAGGTGCAGTGCACCGGGATATAAGTACTCGTGATACTTGCATGAGCAGCAGGTGCAGTGCACCGGGACACAAGTACTCCGGGATACAAGTACTCGTGATACTTGCATGAGCAGCAGGTGCAGTGCACCGGGATATAAGTACTCGTGATACTTGCATGAGCAGCAGGTGCAGTGCACCGGGACACAAGTACTCCGGGATACAAGTACTCGTGATACTTGCATGAGCAGCAGGTGCAGTGCACCGGGATACAAGTACTCGTGATACTTGCATGAGCAGCAGGTGCAGTGCACCGGGACACAAGTACTGGTGATATTTACATCGCCCCGTGAAGGTGAAGCACCTGCTGAAGTGAAACACGAGTACCCCCCCCCCCCCCTCACCTACCTCTGACTGCCGGGGGGCAGGTTAGTGGGGAATGCAGGACCCTCGTAGCAAGGAGTTCATTACACCCATACAGCGCCTCCGACTCCAGCCTGGGCCTCGGCGCGCTATGCACAGGCCCCAAAGAGAGACACTGCTCCCCTGGACCTGCCCGGAGGCGCCGGATGCAGGACTGTGGATCGGACAGGAGGCGCTTTACTACCACACACCAGACACTAGGCGCTACCCACGAGGCACGTGATAAACACTCAGAATAAGGAAATTACAGAAATGTCCGTTTTGCATCTTTCAGTCCCGGAATAGAGGGAGGAGGGAGAGGGGTGCTAGAGGGAGGAGGGGGGAGGGGTGCTAGAGGGAGGAGGGGGGGGAGGAGGGAGAGGGAAAGGCATCAGAGAGGGAGGAGAGAAGGGGAGAGGGATGGATGGATGGATGGACGTACATTCCTGCTGATGATGGATGTATGGATGGATGAAAAGACTGAGAGTGGGAGAGGAATGGAGGGGTAGAGGGGGAGGAAAGAAGGGGATAGAAATGGTAAAAGAAGCAAAAGCGAGGAAGGAGGGGTGATAGAGGGGAGGAGGGGGAGGAGGTAGAGAGAAAGGCATCAGAGAGGGAGAAGGGGAGAGGGATGGATGGATAGATAGATGGATAGATGAATGGATAGACGTACAGGAGGATGGATGGATGGATGATGGATGTATGGATGGATGGATGAAAAGAGTGAGAGGGAGAGGAACGGAGAGGGGTAGAGAAGGAGGAGAGAAGAGAGAAGAGAAGGAGAGAGAGATGGATGGATGGATGGATGAATGGACGAACGGGCGGACTGATGGATGTATGGATGGATGAAAAGAGGGAGAGAGGGAGAGGAATGGAGGGGGTAGAGAGGGAGGAGAGAAGAGAAGGAGAGAGAGATGGACGTACGAACGGACGGATGGAAAGAGTGAGAGAAGGAGAGGAATGGAGGGGTAGAGAGGGAGGAGAGACGGATAGAGAAATGAATGATGGAAAGAAAGAGGGAGAGAGAGAGAGAGAGAGAGAGAGAGAGAGAGAGAGAGAGAGAAAGGGCAAAGTAGAAGGTGATCAGGAGGAGGATAGAAGGAGAGAGAAAGATGTTGGCGAGGGAAAGAGAGGGATAAGAAGAGAGGTAGAGAGAAATTGATGAGATGAAGGAGAGAAGGGGCGAGAGATGGTGGAAAGAGAGATAAAGAGAGTTGCACAGGGAGGTGGGGAGGGAGGAGAGAGGGGATAGAGCTATAGATGGATGGAGAGACGGACGGATGGATTTAGGAATGGACAGACGGATTGATGGATGGGTAGGTGGGTGGATGGATGGATGGATGGACGGACGGGTGGATGGATGGATGGAGGGGTGGATGGATGATGGATGGACGGAGGGACAGAAGGATGGATGGATGGAAAGACAGAGACTGCATGAGGAGGTGAAGGGAGCGGGTCTGGTTTGAACATTTGTGCCAAGGCTGCTCTTGGGTCCCAGTCCGGCCCTGGTAGCAAGGACTGCGCAGAGGCAGGAGCCGCTGGTACCATAGAGTCCTATATTATTGCCACTGGAGCGGGGGCGCGTCACTCCTGTCCTAATAATCCCCCTCCTTCCTGCCCCCTCATATAAGTAATGTCCAGGTGTCCGGGGAGGGGTCACTTTCTGTGGTTTCAGGGTCCTGCAGTCCTGCGCTGTACACAACATCCAGTGCTTAATTTGTAAAAGAATAAGGTGGTCATTACAACCCTGGCGGTCGGTGTTAAAACGGCGGTAAGACTGCCAACAGGCCGGCGGTCAAAAATGTGCAATTACGACTGTGGCGGAAACCGCCAACAAAGGCAGCGACTTTAACACTCCGACCGCCACAGCGGTACAAACAAACAGCGCGGCGGTCGCGGCGGTCACTGCCAACAGACAGGCGGGAGACAATGGACCGCCCACACTATTATGACAGGCCAATCCGCCACCTTTTCTGGGGCAGATTCACCGCGGATAAAAACACGGCGGAAACAGGAATCCCGAAGGAAAAACGCTCACCTCTACACACCCCACGAGGAACGAGGACACCATGGACCCGGAACTCCAAATTCTCCCTGCGATAGTCTTCCTGCTCCTCTACTAGGAGCACGAACGCCGGCGGCGAAGACCACAGTGAGTACTGCACCTACGACACAGGGGAGGGAAAAAACAGGGACCCACACACGCAACACCCCTACCCTCACCCACTACAACACACACACTAATGCATATCAATACATCACAGTTACACCCCCAAGCCCCCCGGAAGAATGCAAAGACAATAGAAAATGAGTGGAACCATTGTATTGTATTGTATTGTATTGAATTTTTATAGAGCGCATTCCGGCATAAGCATCGAAGCGCCAAGCAGACCATCAAAGAAGAAAAACTAGCACATACTACCCCAAAGCTTTCATTTACGAAAAGCCAGGTTAGAGTGTCGGGGACCCAGGCTTGGCTGTGCACGAAGGAAATCCTGGAAGAGTGCACAGGAGCCGGAGCAGCTGCAAATCACGCGGTACCCAGCAATTCAGCCTAGCGTGGGGAGGCAAGGACTTACCTCCACCAAACTTGGACTGAAGAGTCATGGACTGTGGGAGTCACTTGGACAGGGTTGCTGAGTTCCAGAGACCACGCTCGTCGTGCTGAGAGGGGACCCAGAGGACCGGTGATGCAGTCTTTTGTTGCCTGCGGTTGCAGGGGGAAGATTCCATCGTCCCACTGGAGATTTCTTCAGAGCTCCTGGTGCAAGAAGGAGGCAGGCTACCCCCAGAGCATGCACCACCAGGAAACAGGCGAGAAAGCGGCAGGATCAGCGATACAAGGTTGCAGTAGTCCTCTTTGCTACTTTGTTGCGGTTTTGCAGGTGTTCTGAGCAGTCAGCGGTCAATCCTTTGGCAGAAGGTGAAGAGAGAGATGCAGAGGAACTCTGATGAGCTCTTGCATTTGTTATCTAAATAATTCCCCAAAGCAGAGACCCTAAATAGCCAGAAAAGGAGGTTTGGCTACCTAGGAAGGAGGATAGGCTAGCAACACAGGTAAGAGCCTATCAGAAGGAGTCTCTGATGTCACCTGCTGTTTCCAAGATGGCAGAGGTCTGGAGCACACTGGAGGAGCTCTGGGCACCTCCCCTGGGAGGTGCAGGTCAGGGGAGTGGTCACTCCCCTTTCCTTTGTCCAGTTTCGTGCCAGAGTAGGGCTGGGGGATCCCTGAACCGGTGTAGACTGGCTTATGCAGAGATGGGCACCATCTGTGCCCATCAAAGCATTTCCAGAGGCTGGGGGAGGCTACTCCTCCCCATCCCGGACACCTTTTTCCAAAGGGAGAGGGTGTAACACCCTCTCTCTGAGGAAGTCCTTTGTTCTGCCTTCCTGGGCCAAGCCTGGCTGGACCCCAGGAGGGCAGAAACCTGTCTGAGGGGTTTGCAGCAGCTGCAGTGAAACCCCGGGAAAGGCAGTTTGGCAGTACCCGGGTCTGTGCTAGAGACTCAGGGGATCATGGAATTGTCTCCCAATGCCAGAAAGGCATTGGGGTGACAATTCCATGATCTTAGACTTGTTACATGGCCATGTTCGGAGTTACCATTGTGATGCTATACATAGGTAGTGACCTATGTATAGTGCACGTGTGTAATGGTGTCCCCGCACTCACAAAGTCCGGGGAATTTGCCCTGAACGAAGTGTAGGCACCTTGGCTCGTGCCAGGGTGCCCACACACTAAGTAACTTAGCACCCAACCTTTACCAGGTAAAGGTTAGACATATAGCCGACTTATAAGTTACTTAAGTGCAGTGGTAAATGGCTGTGAAATAACGTGGACGTTATTTCACTCAGGCTGCAGTGGCAGGCCTGTGTAAGAATTGTCAGAGCTCCCTATGGGTGGCAAAATAAATACTGCAGCCCATAGGGATCTCCTGGAACCCCAATACCCTGGGTACCTCAGTACCATATACTAGGGAATTATAAGGGTGTTCCAGTATGCCAATGTGAATTGGTGAAATTGGTCACTAGCCTGTCAGTGACAATTTGGAAAGCAAGAGAGCATAACCACTGAGGTTCTGGTTAGCAGAGCCTCAGTGAGACAGTTAGTCATCACACAGGGAACACATACAGGGCACACTTATGAGCACAGGGGCCCTGGCTGGCAGGGTCCCAGTGACACATACACTAAAACAACATATATACAGTGAAATATGGGGGTAACATGCCAGGCAAGATGGTACTTTCCTACACAACCCCCCCCCCCAAACGAAGGACAATAAGACTAGCCATGTCCTGATGAGTCTTCATTGTCTAAGTGGAAATATCTGGAGAGTCCATCTGCATTGGAGTGGGTACTCCCAGGTCTATGTTCCACTGTATAGTCCATTCCCTGTAGAGATATGGACCACCTCAACAATTTAGGGTTTTCACCTTTCATTTGTTTTAGCCAAAGTAGAGGTTTGTGGTCTGTCTGAACAATGAAGTGAGTCTCAAACAGGTATGGCCTCAACTTCTTCAGTGCTCAGACCACAGCAAAGGCCTCCCTCTCTATGGCAGACCAACGCTTTTCTCTAGGGGTCAACCTCCTGCTGATAAAAGCAACAGGTTGATCCTGGCCCTCAGAATTGAGTTGTGATAAGACTGCCCCTACCCCTAATTCAGATGCATCAGTTTGAACAATGAATTTCTTGGAGTAACATGGGCTTTTTAGGACAGGTGCAGTGCACATGGCCTGTTTCAGCTCCTCAAAAGCTTTCTGACAGCTAGCTGTCCACAATACCTTTTTAGGCATTTTCTTGGAGGTGAGGTCATTAAGTGGGGCTGCAATGGAGCCATAGTTCTTAATGAACCTCCTGTAATACCCAGTGAGGCCTAAGAAGGCTCTCACCTGGGTCTGGGTTGTAGGGGGAACCCAATCTATGATAGTTTGGATTATCCCCTGAAGTGGTGCAATCTGTTCTCCACCTACCAAGTGTCCCAGATAAACCACTTTCCCCTGCCCTATCTGGCACTTTGAAGCCTTGATAGTGAGGCCTGCCTTTTGCAGGGCCTCCAAAACTTTCCATAGGTGGACCAGGTGATCATCCCAGGTGGAGCTAAAGACAGCTATATCATCTAGATATGTTGCACTAAAAGCCTCCAACCCTTGCAGGACTGTATTCACCAACCTCTGAAAAGTGGTAGGTGCATTTTTCAAACCAAAGGCCATTACTATGAATTGGTAGTGCCCTCCAATAGTCGAAAATGCAGTTTTTGCTTTAGCATCCTCTGATAACTTGATCTGCCAATACCCTGCAGTCAAATCAAAGGTGCTTAGATACTTGGAAGATGCCAGTGTATCTATGAGCTCATCTGCCCTGGGTATAGGGTGAGCATCAGTTTTAGTTACCTGGTTGAGACCTCTGTAATCTACACAAAACCTCATCTCTCTTTTCCCATCTTTTGAGTGAGGCTTTGGTACAAGCACCACAGGAGAGGCCCATGGGCTTGCAGAGTGTTCAACCACTCCCAGTTCAAGCATTTTCTGAACCTCTTGTTTTATGCAGTCTCTGACATGGTCAGGCTGCCTATAGATCTTACTTTTAACAGGCATGCTGTCTCCAATATCTATAGTGTGCTCACACCAAGAAGTGGTGCCTGGCACAGTAGAAAATAGTTCAGAAAACTGACCCAGGAGATTTATGCAGTTGTCTTTCTGCTCAGCAGTAAGACAGTCTGCCAAAACTACACCTTCCACTAGAGCATCTTGTTCTGTGGAAGAGAAGAGATCAGGGAGAGGGTCACTCTCTTCTTCCTGTCCTTCATCTGTTGCCATGAGCAGGGTGAGACAAGCCCTGTCATAGTAGGGTTTTAGGCGATTGACATGGAGCACCCTAAGGGGACTCCTGGCAGTGCCTAAGTCAACCAAGTAGGTGACTTCTACCTTCTTTTCAACAATGATGTGGGGTCCACTCCATTTGCCTTGGAGTGCTCTTGGGGCCACAGGCTCCAAGACCCACACCTTCTGTCCTGGTTGGTACTGAATCAGAACAGCCTTCTGGTCATGCCATTGCTTTTGGAGCTCTTGGCTGGCCTGAAGGTTTTTACTGGCATTTTTCATGTACTCAGCCATTCGGGATCTTAGGCCAAGTACATAGTCCACTATGTCTTGCTTAGGAGCTTTTAAAGGTTGTTCCCAACCCTCCTTTAAAAGTGTTAGAGGACCTCTTACAGGGTGTCCAAATAGGAGTTCAAAGGGGCTGAAGCCCACTCCTTTCTGGGGTACCTCCCTGTAAGCAAAAAGGAGGCAAGGTAACAGGACATCCCATCTCCTCCTGAGTTTTTCAGGGAGTCTCATTATCATTCCTTTGAGAGTTTTATGAAACCTCTCTACCAGTCCATTTGTTTGTGGATGATAAGGTGTGGTGAATTTGTACATTACACCACATTCCTTCCACATGGCCTTCAAGTATGCAGACATAAAGTTGCTACCCCTGTCTGATACCACCTCTTTTGGGAAACCCACCCTGGAAAAGATTCCCAGGAGGGCTTTTGCCACTGCAGGTGCTGTAGTGGTCCTTAGAGGAATTTCTTCAGGATATCTTGTGGCATGGTCCACTACCACCAAGATAAACCTATTGCCTGAAGCAGTAGGAGGGTCAAGGGGGCCAACTATGTCAACCCCTACCCTTTCAAAGGGAACCCCAACCACAGGCAGTGGAATAAGGGGAGCCTTTGGTGTGCCACCAGTCTTGCCACTGGCTTGGCAGGTCACACAGGACTTACAAAAGTCTTTTGTATCCTCTGACATCCTAGGCCAATGAAACAGGGGGACAAGCCTTTCCCATGTTTTAATTTGCCCTAAATGTCCAGCCGAGGGAATGTCGTGTGCCTGAGTTAGGAGTAAGTCTCTGTATTGCAGGGGAATGACCAATCTCCTGGCTGCTCCAGGTTTTGGGTCCCTTGCCTCTGTATACAAGAGGTTGTCCTCCCAGTAAACTCTATGTGAGTCACTGACATCCCCATTTTGCTGTTTGACAGCTTGCTGTCTTAGACCCTCTAATGTGGGACAGGTTTGCTGTGCCACACTCAGCTCCTCCCTGGCAGGCCCCGCTCCACCCAAAATCTCAGCAGTGTCTGCTTCCAGCTCCTCTGGTGAAGGTTCTTCACAGGGGGGAAATTCTTCTTCCTCAGAAGTTGAATCATCTGTAGAGGGAGGGATAGTGGGTAGGGATTTACTCTTACTAACCCTAGCTTTAGGGAGCACTTGGTCCATTGTTCCAGGATCCAAGTCACCCTGTCCTTTTTGCTTTTTGGCCTGAGCCCTGGTTAAAGCAAAAATATGCCCAGGAATGCCCAGCATTGCTGCATGAGCCCCCAACTCCACTTCTGCCCAAGCTGATGTCTCTAAATCATTCCCTAGTAGACGGTCTACAGGAAAATCTGAGGCAACCACAACTTTCTTTGGACCTGTAACCCCCCCCAGTTGAGATTCACAACAGCCATGGGGTGGCTAAGAGTGTTGTTATAAGCGTCTGTCACTTGGTACTGGTGACCAAGTAGGTGTTGTTCAGGGTGTACCAGTTACTCTATTACCATGGTAACACTGGCACCTGTGTCCCTGTAGGCCTGAACCTCAACACCATTTATTAGGGGAAGTTGCTTGTACTTATCCATATTAAGGGGACAAGCAACCAAGGTGGCCAAATCAATGGCATCTTCAGACACTAGCACAGCCTCTGTGGTCTCCCTAACAAGACCAACCCCAACTAAATTACCAAAAGTGAGCCCAGCTACTCCCTTGGATTGGCTATTAGTAGGTTTGCTCCCACCACCACTGCTATTACTAGGGGCACTAGGTGTAGCAGTAGGGGCTGTGGTAGTGGGAGGCTTGGTGTTTTTCTTTGGACAACTGGCATCAGTTGTCCAATGGCCTTTTACTTTACACAAATAGCACCATGGTTTCTTTACTTGATTAGAAGAGGATTTGGACCCACCACCCCCACCAGAGTGTTTTTGTGGGCCTGATGAAGACTCATTTTTAGATTTGTCCCCACCCTTGTCTGAAGACTTACCATCCTTCTTCTTGCCATCCTTGTCACCCCCTGTATGAACTTTTCTGTTCACTCTTGTTCTAACCCATTTTTCTGCCTTCTTTCCCATTTCTTGGGGAGAGGTCAGATCTGAGTCCACTAGATATTGGTGTAACAAATCAGACACACAGTTATTCAGAATATGCTCTCTCAAGATTTGATTGTACAGGCTTTCATAGTCAGAAACTTTACTGCCATGTAACCACCCCTCCAAGGCCTTCACTGAATAGTCAACGAAGTCTACCCAGTCTTGTGAGGATTCTTTTCTGGTTTCTCTGAACTTAATCATGTATTGTTCAGTGGTTAAGCCAAATCCATCCAAGAGTGCATTCTTCAAAACTGTAAAATTATTGGCATCACTTTCCTTCATAGTAAGGAGCCTATCCCTACCCTTTCCACTGAAAGATAGCCATAGGATAGCAGCCCGCTGCCTTTGAGTGACCCCCTGTACAACACAGGCCCTCTCAAGTGCAGCAAACCACTTGTTAATGTCATCCCCCTCCTTGTAAGGGGAACTATCTTGTGCAGATTCCTTGAATCATGCTCTTTCACAGGATTACCATCTGGAATACTGCTGCTGCCACCATGGGGTCCTAACCCCAACCTCTGTCTTTCTTTCTCTAAGTCTAACGATTCCCTGTCTAGAGCCAGCTGTTGTTGTTTAAACTTCAGCCTGGACTCTTCCACTCTCAATCTATTGAGTTCCCTTTCTAACACTCTGTCATCAGGGTGGGTGGGTTGGGCATGCTTTGACACAGAAGAATGATGTGAATAAACAGAGGGAGACCTGTCCCTAACAGTTGGCACCCTAACAACCTGGCCTGCAGGAATAACATCCCTACTGTGATGTGAGCTCACATTAGTACCAGCTATGCTAGGTGGTCTGCTAAGGGGCAGGTTGGGAAGGTCACCATCTAACACTCTTACTGGGGGTGCCCCTGAGTCAGAGTGTGAACCATCTCCTAACTTCTCAATGGATGTGCCAGTTAAGGCCTTATCATTCTCAATAAGCATGTTAGATAACAATTCTCTAGAGGGATTCTTACCCACCCCTAAACCTCTATCAATGCAGAGACTCCTTAAACCCTTCCAGTTAAGGTGGTCATAAGCTGAGCTGACCAGATCAAGAGAAGGTCCTACATCAGACATGATAGAAAAAGGTTTGGGGACAGATAAAAGAAAGAAAAAGTTTCAGGACTTTTTAAGGAAACAGAAAAAAAACTTTTTCAACTTTTTAGAAACTTTTAGAAAGTTTAGAGGTACTTTTCAGCACTTAGCAGATAGTGTAAGAGAAGAAAAGCAAAACTTTTTGGTTAGGTGTACATACACTGAACTTGTTTTGTATATTATTCTCTTATGAAAAGTACACAATGACAAAGTGGTAAGTAGTTACAAGTACTTATCCCACCGCTGCACAACCAATGTAGGAGGCTGGCCTGGCTTGTAGTGGGTACCAAGGGGTACTTACACTCTGTACAAGGTCCAGTTATCCCTTATCAGTGTAGAAGAGGTGTTTCTAGCAGCTTAGGCTGATAGAAGGTAGCTATAGCAGAGCAGCTTAGGCTGAACTAGGAGACATGCAAAGCTCCTACTATACCACTGGTGTCGTATGCCCAATATCATAAGAAAACACAATACACAGGTATACTAAAAATAAAGGTACTTTATTTTTATGACAATATGCCAAAAGTATCTCAGTGAGTACCCTCAGTATGAGGATGCCAAATATACACAAGATATATGTACACAATACCAAAAATATTAATAGCAAAAGGAAGTAATGCAAGCAATGTAAAGTTACAGTGGATTGCAATAGGAGCACATAGGTATAGGGGCAACACAAACCATGTACTCCAAAAGTGGAATGCGAACCACGAATGGACCCCAAACCTATGTGAGCTTGTAGAGGGTCGCTGAGGCTGTAAGAAAACAGTGAGGGTTAGAAAAATAGCCCACCCCAAGACCCTGAAAAGTAGGTGTAAAGTGCACCTATATTTCCCAGAGAGCACAGAAGTCGTGATAGGGGAATTCTGCAAGGAAGACCAACACCAGCAATGCAACCAAAGTGGATTTCCAGATGAGAATACCTGTGGAACAAGGGGGCCAAGTCCAAGAGTCGCAACAAAGTTGAGATTGGGCAGATGCCCAGGAAATGCCAGCTGAGGTTGCAAAGAAGCTGCCACCGGATGGTAGAAGCTGTGGATTCTGCAAGAACGAAGAGGACTAGGAACTTCCCATTTGGAAGATGGATGTCCCACGTCGTGAAGAAGCGGAACAGGCACTTGGAAGAGGAGTGAACCGGAGCTCATCCGAAGACACAAAAGGGAGTCCCACGACGCCGGAGGACAACTCAGGAGGTTGTGCACTGCAGGTTAGAGTGTCGGGGACCCAGGCTTGGGTGTGCACGAAGGAAATCCTGGAAGAGTGCACAGGAGCCGGAGCAGCTGCAAATCACGTGGTACCCAGCAATGCAGTCTAGCGTGGGGAGGCAAGGACTTACCTCCACCAAACTTGGACTGAAGAGTCACTGGACTGTGGGAGTCACTTTGGCAGAGTTGCTGAGTTCCAGGGACCACGCTCGTCGTGCTGAGAGGGGACCCAGAGGACCGGTGATGCAGTCTTTTGTTACCTGCGGTTGCAGGGGGAAGATTCCGTCGTCCCACTGGACATTTCTTCAGAGCTCCTGGTGTAAGAAGGAGGCAGGCTACCCCCAGAGCATGCACCACCAGGAAACAGGCGAGAAAGCGGCAGGATCAGCGATACAAGGTTGCAGTAGTCGTCTTTGCTACTTTGTTGCGGTTTTGCAGGCGTCCTGAGCAGTCAGCGGTCGATCCTTTGGTAGAAGGTGAAGAGAGAGATGCAGAAGAACTCTGATGAGCTCTTGCATTCATTATCTAAAGAATTCCCCATAGCAGAGACCCTAAATAGCCAGAAAAGGAGGTTTGGCTACCTAGGAAGGAGGATAGGCTAGCAACACAGGTAAGAGCCTATCAGAAGGAGTCTCTGACGTCACCTGCTGGCACTGGCCACTCAGAGCAGTCCAGTGTGCCACCAGCACCTCTGTTTCCAAGATGGCAGAGGTCTGGAGCACACTGGAGGAGCTCTGGGCACCTCCCAGGGGAGGTGCAGGTCAGGGGAGTGGACACTCCCCTTTCCTTTGTCCAGTTTCACGCCAGAGCAGGGCTGGGGGATCCCTGAACCGGTGTAGACTGGCTTATGCAGAGATGGGCACCATCTGTGCCCATCAAAGCATTTCCAGAGGCTGGGGGAGGCTACTCCTCCCCAGCCCTGACACCTTTTTCCAAAGGGAGAGGGTGTAACACCCTCTCTCTGAGGAAGTCCTTTGTTCTGCCTTCCTGGGCCAAGCCTGGCTGGACCCCAGGAGGGCAGAAACATGTCTGAGGGGTTGGCAGCAGCAGCAGCTGCAGTGAAACCCCGGGAAAGGCAGTTTGGCAGTACCTGGGTCTGTGCTAGAGACTCGGGGGATCATGAAATTGTCTCCCCAATGCCAGAATGGCATTGGGGTGACAATTCCATGATCTTAGACATGTTACATGGCCATGTTCGGAGTTACCATTGTGACGCTATACATAGGTAGTGATCTATGTATAGTGCACGCGTGTAATGGTGTCCCCGCACTCACAAAGTCCGGGGAATTTGCCCTGAACGATGTGGGGGCACCTTGGCTCGTGCCAGGGTGCCCACACACTAAGTAACTTAGCACCCAACCTTTACCAGGTAAAGATTAGACATATAGGTGACAGTTACTTAAGTGCAGTGGTAAATGGCTGTGAAATAACGTGGACGTTATTTCACTCAGGCTGCAGTGGCAGGCCTGTGTAAGAATTGTCAGAGCTCCCTATGGGTGGGAAAAGAAATGCTGCAGCCCATAGGGATCTCCTGGAACCCCAATAACCTTGGTACCTCAGTACCTATATACTAGGGAATTATAAGGGTGTTCCAGTATGCCGAAGTGTGAATTGGTGAAATTGGTCACTAGCCTGTTAGTGACCATTTGGAAAGCAGAGAGAGCATAACCACTGAGGTTCTGGTTAGCAGAGCCTCAGTGAGACAGTTAGTCATCACACAGAGAACACATACAGGGCACACTTATGAGCACTGGGGCCCTGGCTGGCAGGGTCCCAGTGACACATACACTAAAACAACATATATACAGTGAAATATGGGGGTAACATGCCAGGCAAGATGGTACTTTCCTACAGCGGTGCCCTGTTCAGCTTTGCTTGAGTTGGCGGTGCCCTGTTCAGTGGTGCTTGAGACGGCGATGCCCTGTTCAGCGGTGCTTGAGACTGAGGTGCCCTGTTCGGCTGTGCTTGAGACGGCGGTGCCCTGTTCAGCGGTGCTTGAGACGGTGGTGCCCTGTTCAGCGGTGCTTGAGACGGCAGTGCCCTATTCAGCGGTGCTTGATACGGCGGTGCCCTGTTCAGCGGTGCTTGAGATGGCGGTGCCCTGTTCAGCGGTGCTTGAGATGGCGGTCTCCATTGCAGGGTCTCAGCTGCTGGCGGTCCTTCTTCGCCCAGCGGGGCTTTTGCTGGCGGTCCTTCATGGCCCAGCAGGGCTTTTGCTGGCAGTCCTTCATGGCCCAGCAGGGCTTTTGCTGGCGGTCCTTCATGGCCCAGCAGGGCTTTTCCTCGCGGTCCTTCATGGCCCAGCGGGGCTGGTGCTGGCAGTGGCCTTCTGGGCAGGTGGGCTGGTGCTGGCGGTGGCCTCCTGGGCAGGTGGGCTGGTGCTGGCGGTGGCCTCCTGGGCAGGTGGGCTGGTGCTGGCGCTGGCGGTCCTGTCCTGGGCAGCTGGGCTTGTGCTGGAGGTGGGCTCTGGGGCATCCGGGATGATGGCAGTCTTCTCCGCCGTGCTGCTCTTCCCAGACTTGCAGGGTTTCTTGTGGCCCTTCTTCACCTTGGAAGGTGTCACAGCTGACTCCACGCTCCCACCGGGACCCCTGGGAGCGGCTTTGGTGGCTGGAGTCTTCCCTCTCTCTCCCGCCGGGCACTGGCCAACTTCTGATGCTTCACAGGTGGGGGACTGTCTGTGCTGTGGCTCCGTGCCACACTGGCTGCCCTGGTGGGTGGTGCACTCCAGATTCCGGTGACTACAGGCACCACTGGTCCCGGAGATGTTGTGGCTGAGGTGCTATTTAGGGACCTATGAGACGGATGGGGTGGGGGAGGTGTGGGAAAGAGGTCAAGGTTGGACAGGAAAAGTTTTTTGGAGACAATGGGACGGGTAGCTGGAGGGGGTTTGGGAGTGGAGGAAGAGGTGGTGGTTGTAGGAGGTGTACGTTTGGTGACTTTGGGTGAAGGTGCATTCGCTGGAGGCTGTCGTGAGGTGGATGGCTGTTGGGTGGGTGTGTGCCTGCGTTTGTGTATCTTGGGAGGGGGCGTCACAGACACACTGGGAGAGGACACAGGGGACGTGTGAATGGTAGTGGGGGTGGTGACTGCACGTGAGCGGGGTGTGGTGGTGAGTGTGCTGGAGAGGGACGTAGTGGCTGTAGAGGTACTGCATGCAGGTGTGAGTGTAGACGAGACTGGGAGGGAGGAGGGAGACGAGGAGGAGGGGGACACAGTGGAGCCAGTGGCTGTTGGTGTGTCTTCATGTGTGTGATACTTGCGTGAGTGCCTGTGGGATGTGTGGTGCTTATATTTGCCAGAGCTTCCCTTGTGTGTTGATGTGTGTGCATGCTGGTCTGTAGGTGTGCTTGGGATAGGCTGCGGTACAGGGGTTTGTGTCTCGGTGGAGGAAGTTGGAGGGGGGAGGCTAGAGACGGGGACAATGGCTGCCATCAGTTCTGAGGCCAGAGTCTGAAAAGCTCACTGAAGGGCCGCCTGACCAGAATGAATGCCCTCCAGGAATGCATTGGTTTGTTGCAACTGCCTCTCTACAGCCTGGATGGCATTCAAAATGGTAGACTGCCCAACAGTAAGGGACCTGAGGAGGTCAATGGCCTCCTCACTGAGGGCAGCAGGGGTGACTGGGGAAGGGCCTGAGGTGCCTGGGGCGAAGGTGATGCCCACCCTCCTGGGTGAGCGGGCACGGGGCAAAGGCTGAGGGGCTGATGGGAGGGCGGTGCTAGTAGGGGGGGTGGCGGCTGTACCTGTAGATGCGGGGGGCACAGATGTTGCCGCCACCACAAGGGAGATCCCATCAGAGGGCGAATCCGTGTCGTTGGTGTCAGCTCCTGTCCCCGCCGTGGAACTCCCCTCGACCTCCGTCCCACTGGTGAACTCTGAGTCCGTAGTCTCACCCTCCAGGGCCATGTGGGATGCAGCTCCCTCGTGCTCCGGTGCCACTGCTCCTCCGCCTGATGAGGCTAATGCACACAAGAACAGGGAGACCACAAAAAGGGGGACGACGACAGAAGAAAGATATGTTGAGTGGACACGACAGACACAGAAGCCCCCTGCACTACGCCGCGCTCTTGGGCTCCACTGTTCAATTCCTGGGAAATGGCCTACAAGGCTATGGACGACATCTGCACACATAGATGACACAGGGGCATGACTAGGTGTAGTTGTCACTCTACAGAGGTGGGGTGGGGTGCCACATGGCCTGCCTTATGGAGAGGCCTTGCCTACGGAACTCGCCCTGGCCTAGGGAAACCCACAGCCCACCTCCCCCACCCAGACACCTCCATTGTGCGCAAAGTCAGCAGAATGAGAGTGTACTCACCCCCTTGTGGCTGCTGTGATGCCCTCAAGCGCCCATCCAACTCTGGGTAGGCCACCGCCAGGATCCTGAACATCAGGGGCGTCATGGTGCGACGGGCACCCCTCCCACGTTGGGAGGCCATCCCCAGCTGAGCCTCCGCCGTCTTCTTGCTCCATTGGCGAATGTCCTCCCATCTTTTACGGCAGTGGGTGCTCCGTCTGTGGTAGACCCCCAGGGTCCGGACGCCCTTTCCGATGACATGCCAAATATCTTTTTTCTGGTGGGTGCTGACCTACATGAAATGTACAGGTGAAAAAGAGAAGTTATTACCAACTGCACCGTCAAAGTGATTGGCCCCCATCCCTACCCTTGCCATGTGGCACATGCATTCACCGTCTTTCATGCACGCAGCACTCTCCCCCCTTCCTTCTTACATCCAGCCCTCTCCACACAGGCATGGCCCATACAACATGCTCCCTGTGTACTTACCTGTTTGTCTGGAGGACCGTAGAGTAGCGTGTACTGGGAGAGTACCCCATCCATGAGCTTCTCTAACTCCTCCGATGTGAAGGCAGGGGCTCTTTCCCCAGACACTCGAGCCATTGTCTCTTCCAAACCGAGGTCACAGCAGCACTTGCAGTGTAGGTCCTCTCCTGTCGAAGATCAGGTATCGAGTGATTGAACAGATAGAAAATGGCGGTCATGTCCGCGGCAGTGCATACCGTCACCGCCGGTGTACATCGTCATTGGCTCCTGGGACCCATAGTGTCCAATGTTAACCAATGCAGCATTGCGCTGTGGTCTTCGACCGCCTACCGCAACGGTGTACAACGCCAGCGCAGTTACCTCACATCCCATTCTCCCACTTTAGAGGTCAAGCAGCCGCCATTTCAGGGGCCCACATGGCTTTATTTTTAACTGCGTCACACATACCTAGGCCTTGCCTCAACACTCATACAGGCAAAATTCAGGTTATGAATGGTTTTCTGAGTAAGCTGTGTTTAGGTACCTCTGAGTTGGTTGACTCTGTGCTCGCTCTTGTCCTTCATAGGCACCGTCCGCTGGGACATGTGAGGAGATGGTGGAATCCTCCGGTGTACCGCCCGTTGGTGGACCTGTCGACAATGGAGGAGCGACACGTGATTATCACATACAGGCTTGACCGTGCCACAATCCAGGAACTGTGTACCCAGTTGGAGCCAGACCTGATGTCAGCAATCCGCCATCCCACAGGAATCCCCCCTCAAGTGCAGGTGCTGTCAGTGCTCCATTTCCTTGCAAGTGGGTCTTTTCAAACAACAGTGGCCATAGCATCAGGGATGTCCCAGCCTATGTTTTCCAACGGGTTGTCCAGAGTGTTGTCTGCCCTTCTGAAACACATGCGGAGCTACATCGTTTTTCCTCAAGTGGAGGATTTTCCTACAGTGAAAGGTGATTTCTATGCCCTGGGACACATCCCCAACATCATAGGTGCCATTGATGGGACCCATGTGGCTTTGGTCCCCCCCACAGGAGTGAACAGGTGTACAGAAACCGGAAGAGTTATCATTCGATGAATGTACAGATGGTATGTTTGGCAGACCAGTACATCTCACATGTCAATGCCAAGTTCCCTGGCTCAGTGCATGACGCCTACATCCTGCAGAATAGCAGCGTCCCTTATGTGATGGGTCAACTCCAGAGGCACCGTGTGTGGCTATTAGGTGAGCACCTGGAAGCAGGTCAGTAGGAATGGTTGTCTAGGACTGGGGATATCCCTCCAGGTTAGTGCGTGTCTAACAGTTGTCCCTCACCATTTGCAGATTACTCTGGTTACCCCAACCTGTCATGGCTACTGACCCCAGTGAGGAATTCCAGGACAAGGGCAGAGGAACGCTACAATGAGTCCCATGGGCGAACTAGGAGGGTGATCGAGCGGCCCTTCAGCCTCCTGAAGGCCAGGTTCCGGTGCCTCCATATGACAGGTGGCTCCCTATACTAGGTGTGCCAGATCATCGTGGCTTGCTGTATGCTTCACAACTTGGCTTTGCGACAACAGGTGCCTTTTCTGCAGGAGGATGGTCCAGATGGCAGTATTGTGGCAGCTGTGGAGCCTGTGGACAGTGAAGACGAGGAAGCAGAGGAAGAAGACATGAACAACAGGGACTCAGTGATCTAGCAATATTTCCAGTGAGACACAGGTAAGAGTACAGACCTGCCTACTACATGTACTTTAATACTACTACCTCTCTACCGTCTGTCGTTTTCACCCAGTGTATGTGTAATGATGTACCATGGCTCCATGCCAGAACACTGGGCATGGAACCAGCTTGTTCTGAGGTTCTGTCATGCAGGATTCTCTGCATGACAGTTGATATGCTGGCTGTTGGTTGAGGCTGTAATAAATACCTCCTACCACATATCTTCATCTGGTGTGGATTCACATTATTAAACTGGCGACGCTTGGGCGGAGAAAGGAACCCAGAGGAAGGGACAGCCTCAACAACAACAAAGAAGGAAGAGCTTGGATTATTTAAGAGAAAAACGGAGATAACTTACAGAGACGTGCTGGGAGAGGATCGAGCGTCTTGCAGCATTTTCTAGCGGAGAAAAGTGTAAAATTGCGGTTGTAGGGGCTTTGTGGAAAGCTGTTTGAGCATTTACTGAGGATCAAAGTGGTCTCTGGATGCTTCACGACATCAGAAGGTCAGTGAGCAATTGAAAAAGGACTGAAAGCTGTGGGAATTGTTGGCGGCCATCTTGAGTGTGGTGAAAGGAGAAAAACAAGCCAGATTGACTAAAGAAAATAGACTGGATGTTTGGTTGCAGCCATTTTGAGTGAGGAAAACGATCTGAGATTGCTCAAAGAGAAAGCAAGCCCAACTGCCTGAAGAAAACGGACCAAATGTTTCGTGGCGGCCATCTTAGATGAGGAAGAAGGAATTTTTTTTATTTTAAAAAAACTTTTTTTTTTTTGCAGCACAATTGTTGGAGGACATCGAAGAAGAACATCGACGGTCTATTGGAAGTTGAAACTTAGACGGAGACTGGATAAGGATCACTATATTGGTTTGTGGTCACGGGAATATACATTTCTTTGGAAACTTTATTGCACTTGTGGAATACAAGTATTGGGCGTTGTAAAATGAATTAAACTGAAAAGGTCGTCTCTGCGGTGACAAACACACCTAAAGACCTGTGTTTGATATAGCGGCATCGTGCTGGCACATACGGTGACTGGCACACCTTTTGGACTTTAAGTACTTTTAGCAACTAGTAGGGTTTGGAATATATTGTGGGGAAGAAGTGTTTTACACCTCTTGTGAGTATGCAGAATGTTACGGCGCCGCCGTTTTTCTTGTCAGATCCAGGAGAACCGGTTATTAAGTGGAAGAAATGGAAAAAGATTTTTGAGAATTATGCCAGGGTGTGTGGTACGAATTTGAGTGGTGAAAGGAAGCAGGCACTTTTGTTACATTGTTTAGGGGGTGAAGGACAGGAGGTGTTGGAAAATCTACCTCCATTGTCGCAAGCTGATCAGAGGGGGTTGAATGAATATGAAATATGTGCAAGACAACTAGATTTACATTACTTGCCAAAGATTAGTACTATTATGGAAAGGTACCATTTTGGTTTGCGGGAGCAAGGGAAAGAGGAGAGTGTTGAAGAATATATTACGGCTTTACGGAAGTTGGCTTCAAGTTGTAAATTTGGGGCGTTGGTAGAAGAAAGGATTAGAGATCAGTTTGTGCTGAGGTGTTGCAGTGATAAAGTGAGGGAAGAACTCTGGCTAAAGGACGAGCCACCGTTGGATGAGGTTGTTAGTATTGCAAAAAGGGTAGAGCATATGTTAAAGTGTGTTGGAGAACTAAGTAAAGCACATAAAGAAGACAAGGTCAGTGTAAAAGCACAAGAAGTGGAGTGTCAAGTCATACAAAAAGATAAGAAGAAAAAAAAGTATGAGGGTGTCCGTGAGAAAGGTGTTGTAATAGAAAATAGCGTAGGAAAGACACAGGAGAATAGGAGGTTTGCAACACCTTTTCAAGGAAATTGCTACAGATGTGGAAGATTTGGACACATGGCTAATGCAAGTGAGTGTCCTGCTAATAGGATTACTTGTAATGTTTGCGGAAAAAGAGGACATTTTGGAAAAGATTGTAGGATGAGGAATAGGAGAGATTCTAGATCAGAAATAAAGGAAGTCAGTTTTCAAGTTAGTGAGAGTGAGGTGGAACATCCCTCTGAGTGGGTTTTGGTGGGGGATGTTAGAGTCAAAATGAAATTTGATTCGTGCTCTCACATCACGTTTCTCTGAAAAGATCTTTTTATGAAGAATTTTCAAGGAAGGAAGAAACTGTTCAAACCTAATATTAAACCTACGGGTTATGGTGGGTTGCCAATTAAGTTATTAGGTTATTTTGATGACTGCATTGAGTACAATGGTAGGTTCACTGATGCTAGGATTTATGTTGCTGAGAGGGGTGATAATTTGTTGAGCTGGAGTCATCAAGCACGTTTGGGTGTCATTCTCAATCCTAATGCACATCCATCTGTTCAGGTACAATCTATTGAGGGTGACGAAAACAAGTTTGTGAGAGCTTTTGGTGAATTGTTCAGTGACACCGTGGGGTGTTTAAATGGGTACAATCACCATATTAAGTTGAAACAGGGTGCAGTACCAGTTGTGGCAAAAGTTAGACGCATTCCCATTTGTGTCCAAGACGCTGTACAAAAAGAGATAGATAAATTGTTGTCCACTGGTGTTATACAGCCTGTAGAGGCAACGGAGTGGTTAGCTCCCATTGTTGTGGCACGTAAACCAAATAATGAAATCCGTCTATGTGTGGATCTTCGTGCCTTAAATAAAGAAGTGGTGGTTGACAAGTTCCCACTTCCCAATATTGAGGAATTAGTATCATCGTTGGATGGTGCTTGTTATTTTACCACTCTGGATATGGCATCAGCATACCATCAGGTTGCGTTGAGTAAAGAGTGTCAAGAATTAACGGCTTTTATTACGCCAATGGGGGCCTTCAAGTTTTTGCGTATGCCGTTTGGGCTGGTTTCTGCGGCCTCAGTATTCCAGAGGATTATGGAAGATCTTTTTAAAGGCATTTCAGGCGTAAAGTGCTACCAGGATGATGTATTAATATGTGGGAGAGACGTGAGAGAACATGATGAGAGGGTGCATGCTGTGCTTAAAAGGATGCTTGTTGCTGGGTTATCTCTTAGGCGAAGCAAATGTAAATTTGGAGTCACTGAACTGGACTATTTGGGTCATCATATTTCACGGCAGGGGGTGAGTCCTAAAAAGGATTTGGTGGACACTATCGAAATGTTAAAAGAACCGTGTACAAAAGATGAGGTTTCTTCATTCTTAGGTATGGCAGAATTTTATAACAAATTTATACGAAATTTTGCAGATAAGACAGTAAATCTAAGGAAGTTGATGTGTAAGAATGCAGAGTTTGTTTGGACGGAAGAGTGTGGTACAGAATTTAAACAAGTAAAAAATGATCTCAGGAATGCACCAAACTTACAAGCTTTTGTACCTGGGAATCCCACTTTCATTGTTACTGATGCGAGTATAAAGGGGCTGGGTGCTCTTCTTTTTCAGATCAGGAAGAGCCAAGAGGTGCTAATAGCTTGTGCTTCAAGATGCTTGAAAGGGGCAGAGATAGGTTATTCTGTTATAGAGAAGGAAGCGTTAGCAATTTTCTGGGCCATAAACAAGTTCAGAAAATTTGTGTGGGGATCTTCTTTCGTAGTCAGGTCTGATCATAAACCCCTGAAAGAAATTTTTGAGAAGAAGGGTTTGGACTCAATTTCCTCGAGGATCAGGAGATGGGTCATTTCCTTACAGGAGTATAACTTCATGTTTGAATACATTCCGGGAAAGACAAATGTAACGGCAGACTGTCTGTCGAGATTGGTGGAGGTGGTAGAGAATGATAAATCTCAGGATGAAAATGATCAATGTGATGCTGAGTGTGGCATAAGAGTTTGTGATGTTACGCTGGGGGCTGTAAAGGAAGATGAATGGAGGGATGAGTTGCAAAAGGATAGTGAATTGTGTTCTGTGATGTCTCTTTTGGAACAGCATAAGTCTCGAAGTCTGGTTAAACCTTGGTCGTTAGTTGCGAATGAGTTAGCCGTTGTTGATGGTGTTCTAATGAGGGGCACAAGAATGATTCCCCCATTGAGTTTGAGAGAAGTCATCGTGAACATGGCTCATGAAGGGCATATGGGCATTTCTAAAACCAAAGAGCGCATCCGTCAGGATTTCTGGTGGCCTGGATTAGATTTGATGGTGGAACGTACTGTTAGGGAGTGTACACCTTGTCAAGCTAGTGATAAGGTGCTCAAACCAAGATGTTCACCAATGGTTTGTAGAAGTTTACCAAAAAGTCCATGGGATGAATTAGCTATCGATATTGTGGGGCCATTGCATGGAGAACATCAGACTCCTTACCTGTTGGTGTTGCTGGATTTGTATTCACGATGGGTGGAGGTGAATTTGGTGAGAGAGATCACTTCTCAATCTGTGATCAGTTTTTTAGAATCTGTGTTCAAACGCAATAGTTTTCCTAACTCTATTCTTTCTGACAATGGTCCGCAGTTCTGTTCTACTCAGATGGAGGAGTATTTTGTAAAATGTGGAATTGTACATAAAAAAATTGCGTTATATAATCCAGAGGCGAATGGTGCTTTGGAGAGATTTAACAGGACTTTAAAGGAGAGTATACAATTAGCAAAGGTAAACTGTTTAGATTGGAGAAAAGAACTGCAGGGTCGTATAACAGCTTACAGGTACACTCCTCATGCATCAACGGGGAAGACTCCTTTTGAACTGCTCAGGGGAAGGTCTCCAAATACTTGTTTGTGTCCTGGCTGGATGGTTGCTGGGAAGGGTTTGAAAAACAATGGTATTGGGGAATGGAGAGGCAAAGAAGTGTCTCTGCAAAGCAAAAGGAAGATTTATGTTGATAAAAGGAATAATGCGAAAGTTACACATTTTGAGGTTGGAGATAAAGTAAAGGTCAAAGCTCCTGTTGGGTGTCAAAATTGGTCAAAATATACCTCTCCAAAAACTATCATTAAGCTGTTTAAAAATGCTGTCAAGACGGATGATGGTCGCATCTGGAATCATAGTCGTGTAGCACATTTTGGGGGGTGTGGTGTGGCCGACAGGAGAGATGATACTTCTTATCGTTTTCCCTCTGACATTGATTTAAGGTCTGATAATACTCGTAGGAGTGTCAGAACACGCAGGTTTCCTTTACATTTGCGTGATTTTGTGTAGTTCTTTCTACCCTCTTTTTCTTTCTGTTCAAATGTGTTTTTTGTTCTCATGTTACTTCTGTTCTAATGTAAAGAGGAAGAAGTGTAATGATGTAACATGGCTCCATGCCAGAACACTGGGCATGGAACCAGCTTGTTCTGAGGTTCTGTCATGCAGGGTTCTCTGCATGACAGTTGATATGCTGGCTGTTGGTTGAGGCTGTAATAAATACCTCCTACCACATATCTTCATCTGGTGTGGATTCACATTATTACAGTATGGTCACTGAGTTGTCACTTTCCCTTACGATTTCACAGATGTGGGTCGCACTGTGTGACATCTGCTTAGATTCCTCATGGACTAGAGCTGTGTGACATAGGTATATTGACATTACAATTGAAAGAGCATTTTGTCACTGTAATTGCTAATACACTATTTCAAAATCACAGACAGACTCCAGATTGTTTTGTGCTTTAAGTGTGTTTATTCAAGTGCTCAATATTGGAGGGGGTAGTGAAATGGTGAGGGGTGATGGCGGAGAAATGTCCATGGCAGAGTCCAGTCTATTAGTCTCACAGGTGCATTGCCCATATGGGCATAGGAAGTGGAACTGGGGCAGTTTAAGTATGGACAGGGTGACAAAGTGGGACAGTAGCATGACAATCAGGGTGGTCTCATTTCTTGGCGGGGGTCTTGGCATCGTGTCTGTCTTTGTCCTGGATCTCAGGGACCGTTTGCAGGGTGGTTCTCCCTCTGCAGGGGGTGGAGTGCTGGTGTGCTGGTCCTGTGGCGGGGCGTCCTGTCCACTAGCGCCGTCGGAGGTGGTGGGCAGTTCATCGTCCATGCTAGTGTCAGGGGCCCCTTGTAGTGCTACAGTGTCCCTCCTGGTGTTCACAAGTTCCTTCAGCACCCCTACGATGGTGCCCAGGGTGGTGCTGATGGTTCTGAGTTCCTCCCTGAAGCCCATATACTGTTCCTCCTGCAGGCGCTGGGTCTCCTGAAACTTGGCCAGTACCGTTGCCATAGTCTCCTGGGAGTGGTGGTAGGCTCCCATGATGGAGGAGAGGGCCTTGTGGAGAGTGGGTTCCCTTGGCCTGTCCGCCCCCTGTCGCACAGCAGCCCTCCCAGTTCCCCTGTGTTCCTGGGCCTCCTTCCCCTGGACTGTGTGCCCACTGCCACTGCCCCCAGGTCCCTGTTGTTGTTGGGGTGGTGGGTTATCCTGGGTTCCCTGTAATGGTGGACACACAGCTGATTGACGTGTCCTGGGGACGGAGGTATGGGCCCGCTGGGTGGGTGCTGTGCTGGTGTTTCTAGAGGGGGGAAGGTCTGTGGTGGCCTGTGACTGTGTGAGGGGAACCGACTGTCCCGAGGTCCCAGATGGGCCAGGCTGGTCATCTAGATCCAGTTGGACAGAGTGCTGTCATCACTGTGGGCCTCTTCTGTTGGTGGTGTGGACATGTGTGGACCCTCCTGTCCGGTGACGTTGGGTAGGGGTCCTGCAGGGGTATAAAAGGATGGTTATTACACCTGTGTGTGTCATGGTGTGCAATGGGTGGGTGACCGTGTACCCCAGTGCTTGCATTCCTTTGTGGGACCTCGTGTGATGATGGTTTAGGGGGTTGTATGGGTATGTGCAGTGGGCATGCTTTAGTGATGTGTGTCCATGCTTTGTTGTTGCATGCAGGGCTTGGTGTTGGGATAGGTGGTTTGTGATGTTGGGACATATGTGAGGAGTTGGGGTGCTGGGGGTGAGGGTGAGGGTGGGGGTATGTGCTGGCATGCAGGTAGGTTGGGGGATGTAATAATTAAGATTTGTCTTACCAGAGTCCATTCCTCCACCTACTCCTGCGAGGCCCTCAGGATGCAGAATCGCCAAGACCTGCTCCTCCCATGTTGTTAGTTGTGGGGGAGGAGGTGGGGGTCCGCCGCCAGTCCGATGAACCGCCAGGTGGTGTCTTGAGACCACGGAACGCACCTTCCCCGTAGGTCGTTCCACCTCTTCCTGATGTCCTCCCGATTTCTTGGGTGCTGTCCCACTGCGTTGACCCTGTCCACTATTCTTCGCCATAGCTCCATCTTCCTTGCTATTGAGGTGTGCTGCACCTGTGCTCCGAATAGCCATGGCTCTACCCGGCCGATTTCCTCCACCATGACCCTGAGCTCCTCCTCCGAGAACCTGGGGTGTCTTTGCCGTGTCATGGGGTGGTGTAGGTGATGTGTGGGGTGGAGTGTGTGGTGATAAGTGTGCTGATATGTAGTGGGGTGTTGTGTGAGGTGCGTGGAAGTTCTGTGGGTGATGGTGTTGTGTGCCTGTGGATGCTGTTGTTCTTGCTGGTGCTGTCTCTCTCTGGCCTTCTTTTGGAATTTTTGGTCGTAGGGGTTTGTGGGTGATGTGGGTGTGTGTTTTATATTGTAATGGGTGTGTGGGAGTGGTGTGTGTATGTGTATCAGGTGTGTGTATTTGTAATTGTCCAATGTGGCTGTGTTTTGTAAGAGTGTGTGTATTTTGAGCGCGGCGGTGTGTACCGCCAATGGAATACCACGGTTGAAAGACCGCCGCGTGGATTCGTGTGTCGTGATAGTGTGGGCGTATTTCTGTTGGCGTGACGGTGGAGGTTTTGTTTTCGCCAGTTTATCACTGACCTTTGGTGTGGCGGATTTGTGTGGGTGTCTGAATTTTGGCGGATTCTGAAATGTGGGTCATAATAGCTGTGGCGGGATTCCGCGGCCGCGGCGGTGTGTTGGCAGTCTTCTGCACGGCGGTAAGCAGCTTTTACCGCCAATGTTGTAATGAGGGCCTAAGTGCCGGGCCCAGAGTTGTGCTCAGAAGCCCACCGCCGGCGCTATTGAATGTCAGCTGCTGAATACGAAGGCTGCGTAGTCTTGATTCCACCTCATGGCTCTTTAATCCACCACCAGACACTCTCTGCCCCTTTACCTCTCTCTTGCAGGCTCTTGCTTTTTCCCTTTGTCACTTTTTCCGTCTTTCTCTTCCTCCTTCTTCTTCGAGTGTTTTTCACTCTCTCATTATGGGTCAAAGTTTGATGAGGAAAAATAAGTGCTGGTCCCCAAAAATGAGTGCTGATGAGCCCCACCTGCAACCACCAGCTCAAATGAAGCACTAATCGACATCTTACCGCGTGGTTGACAAATGAAAGAACTCAGGGCATTGGGGGAGGAGGGTGGAGTGAAAAACACAGACAGGAAGGAGAAGAATAAAGAAAAGAGGAGAAGGAAAAGAGCGCTAGAGGAAGAGAATACCCGCAAGGAGCTCCACGACCACATCTCTGCTCTCCGTCACTGCGGACTTCTGATGCCACAAGACAATCAGTGCTCGCCCCCACAGTCGGTCGGCTGCTGCGGTTCCCACTCGCCCCCTCTCTTCTAATGTCACTGTTTGGACCCTTACCACAGTCTTCTGTATCTGACACCCACAGGTCACAGCGTCACTGTCGCCATCTACTGGTGGCTCACCAGTGGCAGGAAGGTGACATTTCTTGAAATGTAACGACTGGTGCCCGGATGCTGCAGAGACCACGGTTCCCTTGACTTACGTCACCCTCGTTGGAGATTCATGAATGGGGGATCCAGGTTTAGGTTCTGTGCTTGCCTTGCCAGCTCTAATCTCGAGTAACCATATGTGAATGGTCACTGACATTTCTTGTCAGCGAATGACTTCATCATGGCCTTTGCTTCGTGGTCAGATGCTGTCCTGCTTCTACAGGGGTCATCTTCCACCTCTGGCAGTCTGGTCTGGATCTTTCTTCCAAACTTTTATTCTGTTGGGGACTTCCACATAGAGCCATGTGGTGTGTCTCTGAGCACTTGACAAAAGGTTTGTCTGAATGATAATTGGGCTAACTTGGCTCTCTTCACAGCCTTCTTGGCAAGCGACATGAACAGTTCAGTCAGGCCATGGGCTTGCGGCAAGATGGGTGTAATCTTTTTATGTTTTACTACAAGGTTTTCCATGGAACTAAGCACTCGTCTCCTGAGAATGGTGGTCTGTTGTCCATTTTTATTACTACTGGATGCCCCAGGCTCCAAACATGGCATCAATTAATGAAAGTAGCAAAGCAAAGATGGCTGAGACTTGGCTCACTAAAGGGAACTGCAAATATTTCTGAATCAACACAAGGACAGTCTGACCAGAAGCCCCTGGTATTCTGCAGCAAGCGTCGACCATATCGCATACGAGAGGTAGGACATTCAGAGCTTCACTGGTGGAGAAGTGTCTTCCCAGTAATTTTACAGAACTGGCTTGTTGTGACGGTTTTGTCTAGAGTACCCATCCCAAGAAACCAGACCTCTTGAAGTACTTTGTGGTGCCACAATACTGCAGTAGCTTTCACGTGCTCGGTCTGCTACTCTCTGCGGGAGTGACCTGGAAGTAACTATTCTGGTTTCCACAAGAGGATCCCGTACTTAGCCTCATAGCTCTTCCTGTATGTTTTTGGAAGCTAACAGGTCTCCTCTCCTGACTCCTACTGGGTGTTGACTCTTGGTGTTAACATATCTCCAACTCGGACTCTCCATCTGGCACTAGTGCAGAACATCTTAGCCCTGTGGGACACCCCTCAGGTTAACCTTTATGCCACATGTGGTAAAACCCATTGTCCACAAGTGTGTGCCCTCCAGTTTCCACTGAGGGGAACTTGGGGAACACATTTAAGTTGAGATGGCATTTTCCGCTTCACTACATTTTTCCTCCCATATCCTTAAATCTTCCAGATCTCAGGACCATTCACCATGACTAGACTGAAGCCATTCTTACCACCCATGTGGTATGTGGAGCTTCTGTGCCTCTCCTTGCTGCACCCGCTCCTTCTGCCTCTCAGGGTGTAGCTTTTACGGCTCTCCTTGTACCACCTGCTCCTTCTGCCTCTCAGGGTGGACCTTCTGCACCTTTCCTTGTACCACCTGCTCCACCTGCCTCTCAGGGTGGACCTTCTGCACCTCTCCTTATACCACCGGCTCCACCTGCCTCTCAGGGTGGACCTTCTGTGCCTCTCCTTGTACCACCTGCTCCACCTGCCTCTCAGGGTGGACCTTCTGCAGCTCTTCTTGTACCATCTGCTCCTTCTGCCTCTCAGGGTGCACCTTCTGCACCTCTCCTTTGTAAGGAAATGCCTCCTCGGCATGGTTACCCCCTGACTTTTTGCCTTTGCTGATGCTAAGTTATGATTTGAAAGTGTGCTGGGACCCTGCTACCAGGTCCCAGCACCAGTGTTCTTTCCCTAAACTGTACCTTTGTCTCCCCAATTGGCACACCCCTGGCACCCAGATAAGGTAAGCCCCTTGTACATGGTACCCCTGGTACCAAGGGCACTGATGCCGGGGAAGGTCTCTAAGGGCTGCAGCATGTCTTATGCCACCCTAGGGATCCCTCACTCAGCACATACACACTGCTTGCCAGCTTGTGTGTACTGGTGGGAAGAAAAAGACTAATTCGACATGGCACTCCCCTCAGAGTGCCATGCCAACCTCACACTGCCTGTGGCATAGGTAAGTCACCCCTCTAGCAGGCCTTACAGCCCTAAGACAGGGTGCACTATACCACAGGTGAGGTCATATGTGCATGAGCACTCTGCCCCTACAGTGTCTAAGCAAAACCTTAGACATTGTAAGTGCAGGGTAGCCATAAGAGTATATGGTCTGGGAGTCTGTCAAACACGATCTCCACAGCACCATAATGGCTACACTGAAAACTGGGAAGTTTGGTATCAAACTTCTTAGCACAATAAATGCACGCTGATGCCAGGTTGCACTTTATTGTAAAATACACCCAGAGGGCATCTTAGAGATGCCCCCTGAAAACATACCCGACTTCCAGTGTGGGCTGACTAGTTTTTGCCAACTTGCCACACACCAGACATGTCGTTGGCCACATGGGGAGAGTGCCTTTGTCACTCTGTGGCCAGGAACAAAGCCTGTACTGGGTGGAGGTGCTTCTCACCTCCCCCTGCAGGAAGTATAACACCTGGCGGTGAGCCTCAAAGGCTCACTCCCTTTGTTACAGCACCACAGGGCATCCCAGCTAGTGGAGATGCCCGCCCCTCTGGCCACCGCACCCACTTTTGGCGGCAAGGCTGGAGGAGATAATGAGGAAAACAAGGAGGAGTCACTCCCCAGTTAGGACAGCCCCTAAGGTGTCCTGAGCTGAGGTGACCCTTACTTTTAGAAATCCTCCATCTTGTAGAAGGGGGATTCCCCCAAGAGGATTAGGGATGTGCCCCCCCCCCACAGGGAGGAGGCACAAAGAGGATGTAGCAACCATCAGGGTCAGTAGCCATTGGCTACTGCCCTCCCAAACCTAAACACACCCCTAAATTCAGTATTTAGGGGCTCCCAGAACCAAAGAAGACAGATTCCTGCAACCTAAAGAAGAAGAAGGACTGCTGACCTGAAGCCCTGCAGTGAAGACGGAGATGACAACTGATTTGGCCCCAGCCCCACCGGCCTGTCTCCCTACTTTGACGAAAACTGCAACAGCGACGCATCTAACAGGGACCAGCGACCTCTGAAGCCTCAGAGAACAGCCCTGCATGTAAAGGGCCAAGAAGCTCCCGAGAACAGCGGCCCTGTTCAAACAAACTGCAACTTTCTGCAACAAAGAAGCAACTTTAAAGACTTCACGTTTCCTGCCGGTAGCGTGAGACTTTCCACTCTGTACCCGACGCCCCCGGCTCGACCTGCGGAAAACAAACACTACAGGGAGGACACCCCGGCGACTGCGAGCCCGTGAGTAACCAGAGTTGGCTCCTCTGAGCCTCCACAGCGACGCCTGCAGAGGAAATCCAGAGGCTACCTTAAGGATTCCCCCCTATGCCTGCCTGCATCGTTGAAGAGACCCCCGGGTCTCCCCACTACTTTCACTACAAAACCCAATGCCTGTTTGCACTCTGCACCCGGCTGCCCCCGTGCCGCTGAGGGTGTACTTTCTGTGCCTGCTTGTGTCCCCCCCGGTGCCCTACAAAACCCCCCTGGTCTGCCCTCCGAGGACACGGGTACTTACCTGCTGGCAGACTGGAAGCAGGGCACCCCTGTTTCCATTGAAGCCTATGTGTTTTGGGCACCTCTTTGACCTCTGCACCTGACCAGCCCTGAGCTGCTGGTGTGGTAACTTTGGGGTTACCCTGAACCACCAACGGTGGGCTACCTTGGACCAAACTTTGAACCCTGTAAGTGTTTTACTTACCTGTGAACTTAACAATTACTTACCTCCCCCAGGAACTGTTGATTTTTGCAGTGTCCACTTTTAAAATAGCTTATTGCCATTTTTGTCACAACTGTACATGCTATTGTGATTATTCAAAGTTCCTAGAATACCTGAGTGAAATACTTTCATTTGAAGTATTACTTGTAAATCTTGAACCTGTGGTTCTTAAAATAAACTAAGAAAATATATTTTTCTATATAAAAACCTATTGGCCTGGAATTTGTCTTTGAGTGTGTGTTCCTCATTTATTGCCTGTGTGTGGACAACAAATGCTTAACACTACCCTCTGATAAGCCTACTGCTCGACCACACTACCACAAAATAGAGCATTAGAATTATCTCTTTTTGCCACTACCTTACCTCTAAGGGGAACCCTTGGACTCTGTGCACACTATTTCTTACTTTGAAATAGTATATATAGAGCCAATTTCCTACATCCTTGTACCACCTGCTCCTTCTACCTCTCAGGGTGCACCTTCCGCGCCTCACCTTGTACCAACTGCTCCACCTGCCTCTCAGGGTGCACCTTCTACAGCTCTCCTTGTACCACCTGCTCCTTCTGCCTCTCAGGGTGCACCTTCTGCACCTCTCCTTGTACCATCTGCTCCACCTGCCTCTCAGGGTGCACCTTCTGTGGCTCTCCTTCTACTACCTGCTCCTTCTGCCTCTCAGGGTGTACCTTCTGCACCTCTCCTTGTACCACCTGCTCCACCTGCCTCTCAGGGTGCACCTTCTGCGGCTCTCCTTGTACCACCTGCTCCTTCTGCCTTTCAGGGTGCACCTTCTGCACCTCTCCTTGTACCACCTGCTCCACCTGCCTCTCAGGGTGCACCTTCTGCGGCTCTCCTTGTACCACCTGCTCCTTCTGCCTCTCAGGGTGCACCTTCTCCACCTCTCCTTGTACCATCTGCTCCACCTACCTCTCAGGGTGCACCTTCTGCACCACTCCTTGTACCACCTGCTCCACCTGCCTCTCAGGGTGGAGTTTCTGCGCCTCTCCTTGTACCACCTGCCTCTCAGGGTGGACCTCCTGCGGCTCTCCTTGTACCATCTGCTCCACATGCCTCTCAGAGTGGAGCTTCTGCACCTCTCCTTGTACCACCTGCTTCACCTGCCTCTCAGGGTGTACCTTCTGCGGCTCTCCTTGTACCACCTCCTCCACCTGCCTCTCAGGGTGTACCTTCTGCACCTCTCCTTGTACCACCTGCTCCAGCTGCCTCTCAGGGTGCACCTTCTGCACCTCTCCTTGTACCACCTGCTCCTCTGACTCTCAGGGTGAATCGTCTGCGCCTCTCCTTGTACCACCTGCTCCTTCTGCCTCTCAGGGTGGATCGTCTGCCCCTCTCCTTGTACCAACTGCTCCTTCTGCCTCTCAGGGTGCACCTTCTGCGCCTCTCCTTGTACCACCTGCTCCACCTGCCTCTCAGGGTGGACCTTCTGTACCTCCCCTTGTACCACCTGCTCCACCTACCTCTCTGGGTGCACCTTCTGCACCTCTCCTTGTACCACCTGCTCTTCTGACTCTCAGGGTGGATCGTCTGTGCCTCTCCTTGTACCACCTGCTCATTCTGCCTCTCAGGGTGCACCTTTTGCGCCTCTCCTTGTACCACCTGCTCCATCTGCCTCTCAGGGTGCACCCTCTGCACCTCGCCTTGTACCACCTGCTCCTTCTGCCTCTCAGGGTGCACCCTCTACACTTCTCCGTGTACCACCTGTTACATCTGCCTCTCAGGGTGGATTGCCTGCGCCTCTCCTTGTACCACCTGCTCCTTCTGCCTCTCAGGTGCACCTTATTTCCCAGTTGGAGGGGCAGGATCTGCACCTCATCCTCCAGAGCCCCCACCTTCATGTCTGGAGATTGATAGGGAGCATTGGAGCCCCTTCCATCTGCCTGTGGAGGTGGTTGATGTTATTTTCTCAGCTTGTTGCCTCTCCTAGTTGGTCTGTTCTGGAAGGTCAAACACATACATTGTCTAGTATGGGAAGCTGGTGTTACAGGATGAAAGAGGCCTCTCCCCACCATCATGGGGGAGGGGGAGAAACACCTATGAGCAGCTCTACTCAGCAAGCATTGACAAATCGCCTACGCAAGTGCTATTAGCTTTGGCAGTGTGTTTAGCCAAGTTGTACACCAGGGTGGCTGCTCTATAGCATGGCTAAAAGTTAGTGGCTTAGAGAACACTGGTATGTTGTGGAACGGCAAAAAGTGGAGTAGAGTGTCATAGAGTGGAGTAGCATTGAGTGTTGCTTATAGGAGTGGCATACGGTGGAGTTGTGTAGCGTGGCATACAGTACAGTAGAGTGGACTGGTGTAGAGTGCATTGGCGTAGAGAGTTGCAGAATAACGGGGTGTAGAGTGGAGTGACATAGAGTGCAGCAGTATAGAATTCAGTGGTGTACAATGCAGCATCGTAGAATCGTAGAATGCAGTGGTGTAGATTAGAGTGTTGCATAGTAGAGTGCAGTGGCTTTGAGTGCAGTAACCATACCACATTACCTTGGTTCAATCAGAAAAATGAAATGGTAAAATGTGCATTCTGTTTGACTATCTGAAGAGATTATTTAACTGCAGTGGTAGCGTGGGTGGGTGTGATTTTCAGGCGATACTGGCTCGCGTGACTGTGCAGCAGCACCAACATGTATTGTTTTTCACTTTTTTAGAGCGTTGGAGGCCTGAGGCATGTGCTCTGTTTTGTGAAAAGAGAGAAACTCGGGTAATGCCAACGGTGAACAGTACACGTGCAACCACAATCTGCATTTGATTTCCACGTACTGGGTCTGCACATGAAGTACTACGTTCGGGTTCAAATGGGAGGACGAGTGTGCTCTAATAACAAATCACTCAGATCTAGTTGAAATCGTACCCCCAGACTTCACAACAATGACAGTACCCCCAGAACAATCTGAAATATGTACACAAAAGCAACACTTTTGCTACAGAGGAGACGGCAACACGATCAGCAGGCTGCTGCTCCTGTAGACAGCTTGGGTGGCACCGAGCCGTGCCACGCTTTCACTTTCAGTATAGAGGGGACAAGGCCGCCAGACCAGCAGGCTGCTGCTCCTGCAGACAGCTTGGGTGGCACTGAGCCGTGCCACGCTTTAACTTTCAGTGTAGAGAGGACAAGGCCACCAGACCAGCAGGCGGCTGCTCCTGTAGAGAGCATGGGTGGCACCGACCCATGCCACGCTTTCACTTTCAGCATAGAGAGTACAAGGCTGCCAGACCAGCAGGCTGCTGCTCCTGTAGAGAGCATGGGTGGCACCGACCGATGCCATGCTTTCACTTTCAGTATAGAAAGGCCAAGGCAGCCAGACCAGCAGGCTGCTGCTCCTGCAGATAGATGGGTGGCACCGAGCCGTGCCACGCTTTCACTTTCAGTATAGAGAGGACAAGACCGCCAGACCTGCAGGCTGGTGCTCCTGTAGACAGTTTTGGTGGCACCGAGCCGTGCCACGCTTTCACTTTCAGTACAGAGAGAACAAGGCCGCCACACCAGCAGGCTGCTGCTCCTGCAGACAGCTTGGGTGGCACCGAGCCGTGCCACGCTTTCACTTTCAGTATAGAGAGGACAAGGCTGCCAGACCAGCAGGCTGCTGCTCCTGCAGACAGCTTGGGTGGCACCGAGCCGTGCCACGCTTTCACTTTCAGTATAGAGAGGACAAGGCTGCCAGACCAGCAGGCTGCTGCTCCTGCAGACAGCTTGGGTGGCACCGAGCCGTGCCACGCTTTCACTTTCAGTAAAGAGAGGACAAGGCTGCCAGACCAGCAGGCTGCTGCTCCTGCAGACAGCTTGGGTGGCACCGAGCCGTGCCACGCTTTCACTTTCAGTATAGAGAGGACAAGGCCGCCAGACCAGCAGGCTGCTGCTCCTGCAGACAGCTTGGGTGGCACAGAGCCGTGCCACGCTTTCACTTTCAGTATAGAGAGGACAAGGCCGCCAGACCAGCAGGCTGCTGCTCCTGTAGACAGCTTGGGTGGCACAGAGCCGTGTCACGCTTTCACTTTCAGTATAGAGAGGACAAGGCCGCCAGACCTGCAGGCTGGTGCTCCTGTAGACAGTTTTGGTGGCACCGAGCCGTGCCACGCTTTCACTTTCAGTACAGAGAGAACAAGGCCGCCACACCAGCAGGCTGCTGCTCCTGCAGACAGCTTGGGTGGCACCGAGCCGTGCCGCGCTTTCACTTTCAGTATAGAGAGGACAAGGCTGCCAGACCAGCAGGCTGCTGCTCCTGCAGACAGCTTGGGTGGCACCGAGCCGTGCCGCGCTTTCACTTTCAGTAAAGAGAGGACAAGGCTGCCAGACCAGCAGGCTGCTGCTCCTGCAGACAGCTTGGGTGGCACCGAGCCGTGCCACGCTTTCACTTTCAGTATAGAGAGGACAAGGCCGCCAGACCAGCAGGCTGCTGCTCCTGTAGACAGCTTGGGTGGCACAGAGCCGTGCCACGCTTTCACTTTCAGTAAAGAGAGGACAAGGCCGCCAGACCAGCAGGCTGCTGCTCCTGTAGACAGTTTGGGTGGCATCGAGCTATGCCACACTTTCACATGTCAGGTTACAGGAAACCTTTTAAAGATTTGAGTCAGTGCCTTGCTAGGCTTCAAGTAACCAAGAAGTGTAACTCATCACTTTAAAGCAATTCACATGCTTTTTTTTTACAATGCACTTAATGCATGTGTTTCTGACTGTACATGAAAGTTTCTAATTTTGTTGGAAAATGAAACAAAGGCACAGGGTGATGAACTGATTTACTGGGGATCGCTCACTTTGTTAAGCATTAAAGTTTCAGACCCCGTTCTCCCACTTGTCTTCTGCCTCAGGCGGACTCTCAGGGCCACCATTTCCAGATGTTGTCGAGGGGCAGGAAAGCGGATGCAATGAGCAGGCAGCTGCTTAAATTTATGGGTTTCAGTTTGTCTTGTGTTGTAAATTTGCTCTATTTGCCCCATCTTTTACACGATTTACGCGGGGGGAACCCATTCCCCCCCAAAAGCCCTGCTTGAAAACATGGCCTACTTGCTGGGTTTACTTTAGCACAAGTGTTTACGCCCCCCCCCCCACTTTTAAATGTCACCAGCCGCCACTGATTCACATGCACAACGCAGGGGAGGTTGTGTCTAGGATTCCAGGTTCATTGTGAGCTGCAGAACTTTAGTTGCAAGGGCCGGTGGGTGCACATTCACACTGGCAGGTTGTTAGAGGGAAATCTGTTAATAAAATAAGACAGATCAATTTGACACAATAATATAGGTTTAATCGATTTTCAGCTGGGAACGACAGGCAGTCCCAACATAGAGGCCATGACTGAAGTTCAAAGTTCTGGTTCAAACACCAGTAGCATTTATACTGTAAAAACCACAAAAAACTGTGGTGAAGAGTTCACCATTGACGTAAGCAACTACAAGCAGTACAGATAAGGTCATGAGGTGCCCCTGGAAAGAAGCACATGAACTTGTTGGCCTCATGGGTGGGTAAGTTACACTGACGTCATTCACCATATCTATCTTTCTGCACAACAAGAAATTATGGGGGTCATTCTGACCCTGGCGGTCATCGACCGCCAGGGCCGACGACCACGGAAGCACCGCCAACAGGCTGGCGGTGCTTCCCAGCCCATTCTTACCGCCGCGGTCAGAAAAGGGGATCCGGCGGTTTCCCGCCGGAATACCCCTGGCTGGGCTGAATCTCCATGGTGGCGCTGCTTGCAGCACCGCCATGGAGATTCCGACCCCCTTCCCGCCATCCTGTTTCTGGCGGTTTTTACCGCCAGAAACAGGATGGCGGGAAAGGGTGTCGTGGGGCCCCTGGAGGCCCCTGCACTGCCCATGCCACTGGGCACTGCAGGGGCCCCCTAACAGGGCCCCACAAGGATTTTCACTGTCTGCATTGCAGACAGTGAAAATCTCGACGGGTGCAACTGCACCCGTCGCACCCCTGCAACTCCGCCGGCTCCATTCGGAGCCGGCTTCATTGTTGCAGGGCCTTTCCCGCTGGGCCGGCGGGCGATCTTTTGGCGGTTGCCCGCGGAGCGGTCTTTCGACGGGGTAACTTTGGCGGGCGGCGTCCGCTGCCCGCCAAAGTCAGAATGACCCCCTATATGTTGCGTGCTGCTCATGGTAGCCCTGCCTTGCAAATACTTATCTGACCCTTACACAGTTCCCCCTAACACGATATGAATGACTTGTGGTTTTTAGGACCCCTGTGCTAAGGAAGGATACACCCTTCTGTTCCACCGTGTTCATGCTAAGTGAACATTTTGAAAGCAACAGTTGGTGCAGCTTTAAAGAAAAACTCTCATTCTAATGTGGCTTGGGCCTCTTGTGTGTTTCAGCACAGCTAACTTAACAATGCAGCATGTGTATATGTTTCCTAAGTAATAAGTGTTTGTTTGTCCTAAATATGACCTGCCTTTTCTATTGAACCCACAGTCTGTCTTTTTTCAACATGTCATGTATTAAGCCTTTCACTACTTACATTGGTTTACAACTATCTAGCCTAAAATGCTTGTATTGGGATTTGGGAACTTATGTTTGTTTGTATGTGATGTATTCCTATTCTTCCTACATCAAGGTACAGGCCTGCCCGTCTAATTCACTAACATGGTACGCTGCCACCAGCTGAAACCCCTGACATGGACGGGAGTCCGATGTCAGTACCAGGCCGCACTTGGTGTGTCCCTCCCTGTTCAGGACTGGGTCTAGAGGTCCAAGACCGGGCCTATGTCAATGCACACACATGAGATGAGTGTGTAGCATGACCAAAAAAGTAGGATCATATGTAGGCAGTTTGGTTACGCAGGGCGGGGGACCTTCTCGTCCCAAAACCACATCCCACATACATCCCATCTCTTCTTCGGTCCAGTGAGATTCACAGGATTATTTATTAGTGAGTTCCAGAGCCCCTTCCACGCATGAGGTGCCACACAGAAGAAATCCACATTGTATGTTTCAGCAGGCTTTAATGAAAATGAATGCTGTATCTAAGTGCAGATACTGCGTGTGCTTGTAATCAGTATAAATCAGTATAAGCAGAACAAGCATGAAGATATGAGCAATACAACAGTAGATTAGAAAAAATGGGAACACGATTGATGGTTTTTCATATCTTAACAATTAATGATGGACCCCCGGCTTCCCAGGGCCCCAGATGGGTTAAACCTATTGAGCATGAAAGGTGCCACCATGAAATTCTCAGAAGGCCATGAAACGCACACTTTCAAGATGTAATCTGATCTGCGCTGTGAATGTCTTTTTGATGTAAAGTGCCCTAATGGTCCTATGAATTCTGTTGTAGACTTACTTAAACCGGGGGTGTTCAATGTGAGGGGTCAGCACCTTGTTCCCCCCACTGACTGTCAGTATAAACTCATGAAGGCTTGAGCCATCCCGCAAGAACGGCACCACCAGTTCCTATAAGCCCCCATAAGTGTTCAAATCAGAACTCAAAAGCGGCGTCTCACCTGTTCTAGATTTTACCTGCTTTTACAGCTGATTCATTGGAGAGGCTGTGTTCTTTCCCCTGTTCCTCCTTTATGCCTGTCCTCTTCTCCACTTCCCTTCTTTTCCGCTCTCTCATTATGTTATCGTCCCAGCACGTACTTCCCGTGACATATGTTACAATCATGTCCAGTGTTTACAATTTCCCAATTGTGAAGTGTCTCATAATCACATGCCTGTGCACCTCCTCTGTTTGTACCTCATAAGAACCTACCTGTGCACCTCCACTGTTTGCACCTCATAAGCACCTACCTATGCACCTCCTCTGTTTGCACCTCATAAGAACCTACCTGTGTGCCTCTTCTGTACCTCATAAGCACCTACCTGTGCACCTCCTCTGTTTGTACCTCATAAGCCTCTACCTGTGCACCTCCTCTGTTTGTACCTCATAAGCACCTACCTGTGCACCTCCTCTGTTTGTACCTCATAAGAACCTACCTGTGCACCTCCTCTGTACCTCATAAGCACATACATGTGCACCTCCTCTGTTTGTACCTCATAAGCACCTACCTGTGCACCTCCTCTGTTTGTACCTCATAAGAACCTACCTGTGCAACTCCTCTGTTTGTACCTCATAGGCACCTACCTGTGCACCTCCTCTGTTTGTTCCTCATAAGAACCTACCTGTGCACCTCCTCTGTTTGTATCTCATAAGAACCTACCTGTGCGCCTTCTCTGTACCTCATAAGCACCTACCTGTGCACCTCCTCTGTTTGTACCTCATAAGCCTCTACCTGTGCACCTCCTCTGTACCTCATAAGCACATACATGTGCACCTCCTCTGTTTGTACCTCATAATCACATACCTGTGCACCTCCTCTGTTTGTACCTCATAAGCACCTACCTGTGCACCGCCTCTGTTTGTACCTCATAAGCAACTACCTGTGCACCTCCTCTGTTTGTACCTCATGAGAACCTACCGTGCACCTCCTCTGTTTGTACCTCATAAGCACCTACCTGTGCACCTCTTCTGTTTGTACCTCATAAGCACCTACCTGTGCACCTCCTCTGTTTGTACCTCATAAGAACCTACCTGTGTGCCTCCTCTGTACCTCATCAGCACCTACCTGTGCACCTCCTCTGTTTGTACCTCTTAAGCACCAACCTCTGCACCTCCACTGTTTGTACCTCATAAACACCTACCTGTGCACCTCCCCAGTTTGTATCTCATAAGCACCTACCTGTGCACCTCCTCTGTTTATACATCATAAGCACCTACCTGTGCGCCTCCTCTGTTTGTACCCCCCAGACAGACATAGAGAAAGGAACAGGCTCTGACTTATGCTCCTGGTATAAGTGTGCCTCACAGGCAGCGACCGTTGCATCTCTTCTGAGGCGCAGAAAGGAGCAAACACCTTCATGTGCACCTCCTCCGTATATCACAGACCCGGAAAGGAACACGTATCTATCTGTTTGTACCTCACGAGCACCTACCTGTGCACCTCCTATATTTGTACCTCTTGAGGACCTACCACTGCACCACCTCTGTTTGTACCTCTCGAGGACCTACCTCTGTACCTCCTCTGTTTGTACCTTACAAGCACCTACCTGTGCACCTCCCCAGTTCGTAGCTCATAAGCACCTACCTGTGCACCTCCTCTGTTTGTACCTCACAAGCACCTACCTTTGCACCTCCACTGTTTGTACCTTACAAGCACCTACCTGTGCACCTCCCCAGTTTGTATCTCATAAGCACCTACCTGTGCACTTCCTCTGTTTGTACCTCTTAAGCACCTACCTGTGCATCTCCTCTGTATATACATCATAAGCACCTACCTGTGCGCCTCCTCTGTTTGTACCCCCCAGACAGAGATAGAGAAAGGAACAGGCTCTGACTTATGCTCCTTGTATATGCGTGCCTCACAGGCAGCGACCTTTGCATCTCTTCTGAGGCGCAGAAAGGAGCAAACACCTTCACGTGCACCTCCTCCGTACATCACAGACCCGGAAAGGAACATGTATCTATCTGTTTGTACCTCACAAGCACCTACCTGTGCACCTCCTCTGTTTGTACCTCTCGAGGAACTACCTCTGTACCTCCTCTGTTTGTACCTTACAAGCACCTACCTCTGCACCTCCCCAGTTTGTACCTCTTAAGCACCTACCTGTGCACCTCATGTTTGTACCTCATAAACACCTATCTGTGCACCTCTTCTGTTTGTACCTCCTAAGCACCTACCTCTGCACCTCCCCACCTCTTAAGCACCTAGCTGTGCACCTCCTCTGTTTGTACCTCATAAGCACCTACCAGTGCACCTCCTCTGTTTGTACCTCATAAGCACCTACCTGTGCACCTTCTCTGTTTGTACCTTACAAGCACCTACCTGTGCACCTCCCCAGTTTGTACCTCTTAAGCACTGACCTGTGCACCTCCTCTGTTTGTACCTCATAAGCACCTACCTGTGCATCTCCTCTGTTTGTACCTCATAAGCACCCACCTGTGCACCTCCTCTGTTTGTACCACATAAGCACCTACCTGTGCACCTCCTCTGTTTGTACCTCATAAGCACCTACCTCTGCCTCTAATATGTATGTACTTCATAGGCACCTACCTGTACGCCTCCTGTTTATTCCTCATAAGCACCTACCTGTGCACCTCCTCTGTTTGTACCTCTTAAGCACCTACCTGTGCACCTCTTCTGTTAGTACCTCATAAACACCTACCTGTGCACCTCCTCTCTTTGTACCTCTCAAGCACCTACCTGTGCACCTCCTCTGTTTATACATCATAAGCACCTCATACGCACCTACCTGTGCACCTCCTCTGTTTATACCTCTCAAGCACCTACCTGTGCACCTCCTCTGTCTGTATCCCATACGCACCTACCTGTGCACCTCCTCTGTTTGTACCTCACAAGCACCTACCTGTGCACCTCCCCAGTTTGTACCTCTCAAGCACCTACCTGTGCACCTCCTCTGTTTGTACCTCTTAAGCACCAACCTCTGCACCTCCACTGTTTGTACCTCATAAACACCTACATGTGCACCTCCCCAGTTTGTATCTCATAAGCACCTACCTGTGCACCTCCTCTGTTTATACATCATAAGCACCTACCTGTGCGCCTCCTCTGTTTGTACCCCCCAGACAGACATAGAGAAAGGAACAGGCTCTGACTTATGCTCCTTGTATACGCGTGCCTCACAGGCAGCGACCGTTGCATCTCTTCTGAGGCGCAGAAAGGAGCAAACACCTTCATGTACTCCTCCTCCGTATATCACAGACCCGGAAAGGAACACGCATCTATCTGTTTGTACCTCACGAGCACCTACCTGTGCACCTCCTATATTTGTACCTCTTGAGGACCTACCACTGCACCACCTCTGTTTGTACCTCTCGAGGACCTACCTCTGTACCTCCTCTGTTTGTACCTTTCAAGCACCTAGCTCTGCACCCGCCAGTGTGTACCTCTTAAGCACCTACCTGTGCACCTCCCCAGTTTGTATCTCATAAGCACCTACCTGTGCACCTCCTCTGTTTGTACCTCACAAGCACCTACCTTTGCACCTAATCTGTTCCTCATAAGCACCTACCTGTGCATCTCCTCTGTTTGTACCTCTTAAGCACCAACCTCTGCACCTCCACTGTTTGTACCTTACAAGCACCTACCTGTGCACCTCCCCAGTTTGTATCTCATAAGCACCTACCTGTGCACTTCCTCTGTTTGTACCTCTTAAGCACCTACCTGTGCACCTCCTCTGTATATACATCATAAGCACCTACCTGTGCGCCTCCTCTGTTTGTACCCCCCAGACAGAGATAGAGAAAGGAACAGGCTCTGACTTATGCTCCTTGTGTATGCGTGCCTCACAGGCAGCGACCTTTGCATCTCTTCTGAGGCGCAGAAAGGAGCAAACACCTTAACGTGCACCTCCTCCGTACATCACAGACCCGGAAAGGAACATGTATCTATCTGTTTGTACCTCACAAGCACCTACCTGTGCACCTCCTCTGTTTGTACCTCTCGAGGAACTACCTCTGTACCTCCTCTGTTTGTACCTTACAAGCACCTACCTCTGCACCTCCCCAGTTTGTACCTCTTAAGCACCTACCTGTGCACCTCATGTTTGTACCTCATAAACACCTACCTGTGCACCTCTTCTGTTTGTACCTCCTAAGCACCTACCTCTGCACCTCCCCACCTCTTAAGCACCTAGCTGTGCACCTCCTCTGTCTGTACCTCATAAGCACCTACCAGTGCACCTCCTCTGTTTGTACCTCATAAGCACCTACCTGTGCACCTTCTCTGTTTGTACCTTACAAGCACCTACCTGTGCACCTCCCCAGTTTGTACCTCTTAAGCACTGACCTGTGCACCTCCTCTGTTTGTACCTCATAAGCACCTACCGGTGCATCTCCTCTGTTTGTACATCATAAGCACCCACCTGTGCACCTCCTCTGTTTGTACCACATAAGCACCTACCTGTGCACCTCCTCATACATGTTTAACGAGAGCTGCAGATTGTCATTTCTACTAAAGCATCATCCGTGAATACACATGGAGAAAAACATTTAAATACACTGAGTGTGTGAAGAGCTTTTGTTACTTAACAATCCTATGACTACATGAGCAAATAAACACAGAAGAAAACCCATTAATTTGCCCAAAATGCGGAAATAGTTTTGATGGACCTTCAGCATTAAGGAATCATCAGCGTACACACACGGGGAAAACCACACTATTGCAGCGAATGTGTGCAGAGCTTTAGCTGTTTATCACTCCTGCAAAGACATCAGTGAACACACACAGGGGAAAAAACATTTGAGTGCCCTGAATGTGTGAAGAGCTTTAATCAGTTGTCATACCGCCGAAGACATCAACAAACACACACAGAGGACAAACCAAACCATTGCAATGAATGTGGCACTAGTTTACCTTAGTCATCAACATTAAAGATTGATCAGAGAATATACACAGGAGAAAAGGGTATTTATTTGATTATTAAACCTACAAGGACATCAGCGAACACACATAAGAGACAAACCATACCATTGCAATGATTGTGGAAGTAGTTTTATTCATTAATCAACATTAAGGAATCATCAGCGAACACACACAGTGGAAACACATTCAAGTGTAATGAATGCGAGAAGAGATTTAGTAACTCATCGACCCTAAAACATCATCAGCAAGCATACACTGGAGAAAAAAATCAGTTGCAGTGAATGTGTGAAGACCCTTTGTCAATTATCAAACCCAAAAAAATACCAGCAAACACACGCACTCACTGAACACATGTAGGAATAATTATAGAGATGCAGCGAACGAAGAGGAAATAAGTACAGCAAATAATAAAATTATAATTATGTGGGCCATTCAAATACAGATGATAAACAGCAGATGATAGACGACCCAACTAGTAGGAAAGAACAAAAACACAGATATTTGTAGAATCATAAAAGTGTCTGTTCCTAGCGACTGCTCATTTGCTGAAACACCATGAAGCACATTGGAACATTAGCACAAAGCGGGGTGAAGAAGAGCTACAAAGAAACATATCAAAGCACACGTGATCATGCTACCTATAGAAACAACACTGTGAACAATACTAGGACTAAGAAGGGTTTTTTCAGATAACTTTAAGGATTAATTCACAAAGCACACACTGGAGAATATTCACAGCTGGTTGTGGTGTTGGTCATTTTATGCAACATTGATGGTTCTGTGACAGCCAGAGAATAGTGTCCGAAAGCACAAGAAGTGAATGAAGGAAAATGTGTGCTGTATCTCTCAGAGTTAATACTTGCAGTACACGACAATTACCTCCAAAGCCCTTATGTATGAGAAATGATGCTCATTTCCATCATCACTTGTGTCTGTAAATGCATCAACCACCGCGGCACTTTACCAGAAGAGTCCAACACCGAGCTGGTCCTTAGAAGAGTTTCTGGCTCGCCACTGACTATGTAAATGTTTCATGGTAACATTATATCTAAATAAATATATTTTATGAGTTTCTGATTTACAGAACACCATTCATCCAAATCTCAACTAGTGAAAGGACAGAATGAGTGCATGATGGTGAAATTATTGATAGGTGAAAAGCTGTTGAAAAATTTAGTTTGGCTACATAAAGATTGATTTTTGAGCAGTAAAGAATTCCAGCTCTTAGCAGCCAGAATACAGAACTACTGACTCCCTCTATACATTCCGGGATGGCCCACCACATCGCACTAAGCAAAAACACTGAGACGGTGACATCCACAATCACCAAAGGGCAGATACTTTACTATAGGGGGGTGACTAGCTCTAAGAACCTACACATACACGTGTACGTCTTCCAATTCTATGGTATATTTGACACTGAGGTGGGACCACATTCATATTAGAGAACCCTTAACCTCCCTAAGTGAAGATTAGGTACATACACGTTTCGTTCTTGAAGAAATGCCACTTGATCTTTTTTGATGATCCAGGAATGAAACATGTCGACCGTAAATCTGTTTTAAATGGAATTTATTTGATCACACTCCTTCAGGAGAAGCTAGGATCATTGCATCTCTAGGCTTCCCACATCTTTTTTTAATGTTGGCATAGATGTTTTCACTCTAACTAAATTACTATTAAGAAAGCTCTATAGTCAATTTTAGTTCAAGTTCCATTCAGATCATTATACTGGGATACATCAAACATTTCTAGTATTCTTTTGCCCAGTGATGAACTATACCACCTTTGGGTAAGTGAGGGCACTTGCTTCTATGAGCAGAGCTCTTAATGGCCAATAACGCCCTGGGTCTCTAAAATGATGCATCGAACTTAGGGGCTCATTTACAAGAAATGACACACAACTGCTCTAGCGCAGTTGTGCATCAAAACGGTTATCATCGGCTAACGTCAGATACTAACACCATGCTTGTGCCATATTTACAAAACAGCGCTTCATGGCGTTAAGATCATGCTAACATAAAAAAAGGTGCTAGCCTGTGCGCCATGCTGCAAAAAAAAAAAAAATGACCCTAGTGCTGCAAAAGTGACATTAGCTTGATTAGCGCCCATCTGCCACTAGTCAGCCGAGAGTCATATTCGCACCAAAAAGCGCTGTAAAATGTGCCGGACGTGTACGCCGGAGCACAAACAACCACACTGACAACACTGCTGAAGCTGACATGGACCCCACAGGAGAGCAGAGACCCCAGGACAACCTTAGTACAAGCCAGGATTCACAGTCAGAGTCCCGGGAGAAGGGCACGAGGAAGAGGAGATCAACATCCTGATCAAGGAGGTAACGGAGCATCAACACCAGCTCTTCGTCACCTCCAAGTTGCCATTAGGGAGGAAAGAGGCCACATGGCAGTACACAGTGGACAAGGTAAACAGTGTGACTGAGGTCAAGAGGCAGTCATCTACTGCAGGAAACGCTGGCACGATTGCAAGCGCAATCAAAGTGCAGAACAAAGGAAAAACTGCCTACAACCGCAAGGCAGCACTGCAGGCCGGAGGTGGAAGTCCAGCACCCCAAGAGCACCTCGATGAGTTGGAGGAGATGGTGGCAGCGCTCATCCCTGAGGAGTTGGTGGCAGGAGTCCCAGGACAGTGTGGTGTATGAAGACATACAACAACCACATGGTGTAGGAAAGTACCATCTTGCCTGGCATGTTAGCCCCATTTTTCACTGTATATATGTTGTTTTAGTTGTATGTGTCACTGGGACCCTGCCAGCCAGGGCCCAAGTGCTCATAAGTGTGCCTGATTGTGTTACCTGTGTAGTGACTAACTGTCTCACTGAGGCCCTGCTAACCAGAACCTCAGTGGTTATGCTCTCTCATTTCTTTCCAAATTGTCACTAACAGGCTAGTGACCAATTTTACCAATTCACATTGGCTTACTGGAACACCCTTATAATTCCCTAGTATATGGTACTAAGGTACCCAGGGTATTGGGGTTCCAGGAGATCCCTATGGGCTGCAGCATTTCTTGTGCCACCCATAGGGAGCTCTGACAATTCTTACACAGGCCTGCCACTGCAGCCTGAGTGAAATAATGCACACATTATTTCACAGCCATTTTCACTGCACTTAAGTAACTTATAAGTCACCTATATGTCTAACCTTTACCTGGTAAAGGTTAGGTGCAAAGTTACTTAGTGTGTGGGCACCCTGGCACTAGCCAAGGTGCCCTCACATTGTTCAGGGCAAATTCCCCGGACTTTGTGAGTGCGGGGACACCATTACACGCGTGCACTACACATAGGTCAATACCTATGTGTAGCTTCACAATGGTAACTCCGAATATGGCCATGTAACATGTCTAAGATCATGGAATTACCCCCTCTATGCCATCCTGGCATTGTTGGCACAATCCCATGATCCCAGTGGTCTGTAGCACAGACCCTGGTACTGCCAAACTGCCTTTTCAGGGGTTTCACTGCAGCTGCTGCTGCTGCCAACCCCTCAGACAGGTTTCTGCCCCCCTGGGGTCAAGCCAGGCTTATCCCAGGATGGCAGAACAAAGGACTTCCTCTGAGAGAGGGTGTTACACCCTCTCCCTTTGGAAAATGGTGTGAAGGCAGGGGAGGAGTAGCCTCCCCCAGCCTCTGGAAATGCTTTCATGGGCACATCTGTGCCCATTTCTGCATAAGCCAGTCTACACCGGTTCAGGGACCCCTTAGCCCTGCTCTGGCGCGAAACTGGACAAAGGAAAGGGGAGTGACCACTCCCCTGACCTGCACCTCCCCTGGGAGGTGTCCAGAGCTCCTCCAGTGTGCTCCAGACCTCTGCCATCTTGGAAACAGAGCTGCTGCTGGCACACTGGACTGCTCTGAGTGGCCAGTGCCACCAGGTGACGTCAGAGACTCCTTCTGATAGGCTCCTTCAGGTGTTGCTAGCCTATCCTCTCTCCTAGGTAGCCAAACCCTCTTTTCTGGCTATTTAGGGTCTCTGTCTCTGGGGAAACTTTAGATAACGAATGCAAGAGCTCATCAGAGTTCCTCTGCATCTCTCTCTTCACCTTCTGCCAAGGAATCGACTGCTGACCGCGCTGGTAGCCTGAAAAACTGCAACAAAGTAGCAAAGACGACTACTGCAACTCTGTAACGCTGATCCTGCCGCCTTCTCGACTGTTTTCCTGGTGGTGCATGCTGTGGGGGTAGTCTGCCTCCTCTCTGCACTAGAAGCTCCGAAGAAATCTCCCGTGGGTCGACGGAATCTTCCCCCTGCAACCGCAGGCACCAAAGAACTGCATTACCGGTCCCTTGGGTCTCCTCTCAGCACGACGAGCGAGGTCCCTTGAATCCAGCAACTCTGTCCAAGTGACTCCCATAGTCCAGTGACTCTTCAGTCCAAGTTTGGAGGAGGTAAGTCCTTGCCTCCCCACGCCAGACTGCATTGTTGGAAACCGCGTCTTTTGCAGCTACTCTGGCTTCCGTGCACTTCCGGCGAAAATCCTTTGTGCACAGCCAAGCCTGGGTCCACGGCACTCTAACCTGCATTGCACGACTTTCTAAGTTGGTCTCCGGCGACGTGGGACTCCTTTGTGTAACTTCGGGTGAGCACCGTTTCACGCATCCTCGTAGTGCCTGTTTCTGGCACTTCTCCGGGTGCTACCTACTGCTGAGAGGGCTCCTTGTCTTGCTCGACGTCCCCTCTCTCTCCTGACGTAATTTGCGACATCCTGGTCCTTCCTGGGCCACAGCAGCATCCAAAAACGCTTACCGCACAATTTGCAGCTAGCAAGGCTTGTTGGCAGTCTTTCGGCGGGAAAACACTTCTGCACGACTCTCCACGGCGAGAGGGATCCGTCCTCCAAAGGGGAAGTCTCTAGCCCTTTTCGTTCCTGCAGAATCCTCAGCTTCTTCTGTCCAGTAGAAGCTTCTTTGCACTCACAGCTGGCATTTCCTGGGCCTCTGCCCATCTCCGACTTGCTTGTGACTTTTGGACTTGGTCCCCTTGTTCCACAGGTACCCTCGACTGGAAATCCATCGTTGTTGCATTGCTGGTTTGTGTCTTTCCTGCATTATTCCCCTATCACGACTTCTTTGTCCTTTGGGGAACTTTAGTGCACTTTGCACTCACTTTTCAGGGTCTTGGGGTGGGCTATTTTTCTAACCCTCACTATTTTCTAATAGTCCCAGCGACCCTCTACAAGGTCACATAGGTTTGGGGTCCATTCGTGGTTCGCATTCCACTTTTGGAGTATATGGTTTGTGTTGCCCCTATCCCTATGTGTCCCCATTGCATCCTATTGTAACTGTACATTGTTTGCACTGTTTTCTAAGACTATACTGCATATTTTTGGTATTGTGTACATATAACTTGTGTATATTTGCTATCCTCACTCTGAGGGTACACTCTGAGATACTTTGGCATATTGTCATAAAAATAAAGTACCTTTATTTTTAGTATAACTGTGTATTGTGTTTTCTTATGATATTGTGCAAGTGACACTTGTGGTACTGTAGGAGCTTCACTCGTCTCCTAGTTCAGCCTAAGCTGCTCTGCTAAGCTACCATTATCTATCAGCCTATGCTGCTAGACACCCTATACACTAATAAGGGATAACTGGGCCTGGTGCAAGGTGCAAGTACCCCTTGGTACTCACTACAAGCCAGTCCAGCCTCCTACACATGGTAAGTTACAATGTGGGGCAATGTGGGCACTACGCAATAGCATAAGGTGGAGGCAGCAATGCCCTGGCACTATAACACACACTCTGCAGGCCAAAGGCTAGCATGCTAGCACTTATATGGTGAAACAGTAAAAAGATGTAATGCACACTGATCACCCATAAGTAGCACTGACCATTACACAACCATTACTTCCCTCAACTCATTGTCTGAAGTGCAGCATTTGCCAACGTGTACCTCACATTGTACCTTATGTATGAGGAAATTACACACTGCAGTGCAGAAGGACATGCTGTGTCAAATACTAAGGGCAGGAATGCGCAGTATGTCATGAAACCCAGGGGAACATCTACAAGCTCCAAGGTGTGTCACTCATTCACATAGGAAAAGTGATGGATTGGCAGAGCACGAGGCTTGGCTAAATTCCTCAGATTGTTCCTAGCTGCCACTAAAGGGACCACAGGAATTCACACCAAATCATCATTTAGAGGGGGGATCTAAGATATGCACACCACTGGGCCATGTGTGGATAAACTAATGAGCATATGTGGGTTCATCCCAAATCATGACTTGGAGGGGGATGTAAGAAGTGTACACCACTGGACAACGTGTGGATAAACTAATGAGTATATGTGGGTTCATCCCAAATCATCATTTGGAGGAATATTTAAGAGATGCACACCACTGGAACATGTGTGGATAAACTAATGAGTATATGTGGATTCAACCCAAATCATCATTTGGGGGAGGATTTAAGAGATGCACACCACTGGACCATGTGTGGATAAAATAATGAGTATATGCGGGTTCATCCCAAATCATCACTTGGCGGTGGGAGTTAAAAGGTGCACACCACTGGACCATGTGTGGATAAACTAATGAGTATATGTGGGTTCATACCAAATCATCACTTGGAGGGGGATTTAAGAGATGCACACCTCTGGACCAAGTGTGGATAAACTAATGGGTATATGTGGGTTCATACCAAATCATCACTTGGAGGGGGATTTAGGAGATGCACACTGTAGGAAAGTACCATCTTGCCTGGCATGTTACCCCCATTTTTCACTGTATATATGTTGTTTTAGTTGTATGTGTCACTGGGACCCTGGTAACCCAGGGCCCCAGTGCTCATAAGTGTGCCTGTATGTGTTACCTGTGTAGTGACTAACTGTCTCACTGAGGCTCTGCTAATCAGAACCTCAGTGGTTATGCTCTCTCATTTCTTTCCAAATTGTCACTGACAGGCTAGTGACCATTTTTACCAATTTACATTGGCTTACTGGAACACCCTTATAATCCCCTAGTATATGGTACTGAGGTACCCAGGGTATTGGGGTTCCAGGAGATCCCTATGGGCTGCAGCATTTCTTTTGCCACCCATAGGGAGCTCTGACAATTCTTACACAGGCCTGCCACTGCAGCCTGAGTGAAATAACGTCCACGTTATTTCACAGCCATTTTACACTGCACTTAAGTAACTTATAAGTCACCTATATGTCTAACCTTTACCTGGTAAAGGTTAGGTGCAAAGTTACTTAGTGTGAGGGCACCCTGGCACTAGCCAAGGTGCCCCCACATTGTTCAGAGCCAATTCACTGAACTTTGTGAGTGCGGGGACACCATTACACGCGTGCACTACATATAGGTCACTACCTATATGTAGCTTCACCATGGTAACTCCGAATATGGCCATGTAACATGTCTATGATCATGGAATTGCCCCCTCTATGCCATCCTGGCATTGTTGGTACAATTCCATGATCCCAGTGGTCTGTAGCACAGACCCTGGTACTGCCAGACTGCCCTTCCTGGGGTTTCTCTGCAGCTGCTGCTGCTGCCAACCCCTCAGACAGGCATCTGCCCTCCTGGGGTCCAGCCAGGCCTGGCCCAGGATGGCAGAACAAAGAACTTCCTCTGAGAGAGGGTGTGACTCCCTCTCCCTTTGGAAAATGGTGTGAAGGCAGGGGAGGAGTAGCCTCCCCCAGCCTCTGGAAATGCTTTGTTGGGCACAGAGGTGCCCAATTCTGCATAAGCCAGTCTACACCGGTTCAGGGACCCCTTAGCCCCTGCTCTGGCGCGAAACTGGACAAAGGAAAGGGGAGTGACCACTCCCCTGACCTGCACCTCCCCTGGGAGGTGTCCAGAGCTCCTCCAGTGTGCTCCAGACCTCTGCCATCTTGGAAACAGAGGTGCTGCTGGCACACTGGACTGCTCTGAGTGGCCAGTGCCACCAGGTGACGTCAGAGACTCCTTGTGATAGGCTCCTTCAGGTGTTAGTAGCCTTTCCTCTCTCCTAGGTAGCCAAACCCTCTTTTCTGGCTATTTAGGGTCTCTGTCTCTGGGGAAACTTTAGATAACGAATGCATGAGCTCAGCCGAGTTCCTCTGCATCTCCCTCTTCACCTTCTGATAAGGAATCGACCGCTGACCGCGCTGGAAGCCTGCAAACCTGCAACATAGTAGCAAAGACGACTACTGCAACTCTGTAACGCTGATCCTGCCGCCTTCTCGACTGTTTTCCTGCTTGTGCATGCTGTGGGGGTAGTCTGCCTCCTCTCTGCACCAGAAGCTCCGAAGAAATCTCCCGTGGGTCGACGGAATCTTCCCCCTGCAACCGCAGGCACCAAAAAGCTGCATCTCCGGTCCCTTGGGTCTCCTCTCAGCACGACGAGCGAGGTCCCTCGAATCCAGCGACACCGTCCAAGTGACCCCCACAGTCCAGTGACTCTTCAGCCCAAGTTTGGTGAAGGTAAGTCCTTGCCTCACCTCGCTGGGCTGCATTGCTGGGAACCGCGACTTTGCAAGCTTCTCCGGCCCCTGTGCACTTCCGGCGGAAATCCTTCGTGCACAGCCAAGCCTGGGTCCACGGCACTCTAACCTGCATTGCACGACTTTCTAAGTTGGTCTCCGGCGACGTGGGACTCCTTTGTGCAACTTCGGCGAGCACCGTTTCACGCATCCTCGTAGTGCCTGTTTCTGGCACTTCTCCGGGTGCTACCTGCTTCAGTGAGGGCTCTTTGTCTTGCTCGACGTCCCCTCTCTCTGCAGGTCCAATTTGCGACCTCCTGGTCCCTCCTGGGCCCCAGCAGCGTCCAAAAACGCCAAACGCACGATTTGCGTGTAGCAAGGCTTGTTGGCGTCCATCCGGCGGGAAAACACTTCTGCACGACTCTCCAAGGCGTGGGGGATCCATCCTCCAAAGGGGAAGTCTCTAGCCCTTGTCGTTCCTGCAGTATTCACAGTTCTTCAGCCTAGTAAGAGCTTCTTTGCACCAACCGCTGGCATTTCTTGGGCATCTGCCCATCTCCGAGCTGCTTGTGACTTTTGGACTTGGTCCCCTTGTTTCACAGGTACCTTCAGACAGGAATCCATCGTTGTTGCATTGCTGATTTGTGTTCTCCTTGCATTCTCCCTCTAACACGACTATTTTGTCCTTAGGGGAACTTTGGTGCACTTTGCACTCACTTTTCAGGGTCTTGGGGTGGGTTATTTTGCTAACTCTCACTATTTTCTAATAGTCCCAGCGACCCTCTACAAGGTCACATAGGTTTGGGGTCCATTCGTGGTTCGCATTCCACTTCTGGAGTATATGGTTTGTGTTGCCCCTATCCCTATGTTTCCCCATTGCATCCTATTGTAACTGTACATTGTTTGCACTGTTTTCTAAGACTATACTGCATATTTTTGCTATTGTGTATATATATCTTGTGTATATTTCCTATCCTCTCACTGAGGGTACACTCTAAGATACTTTGGCATATTGTCATAAAAATAAAGTACCTTTATTTTTAGTATAACTGTGTATTGTGTTTTCTTATGATATTGTGCATATGACACTAAGTGGTACTGTAGTAGCTTCACACATCTCCTAGTTCAGCCTGAGCTGCTTTGCTAAGCTACCATTATCTATCAGCCTAAGCTGCTAGACACCCTATACACTAATAAGGGATAACTGGGCCTGGTGCAAGGTGCAAGTACCCCTTGGTACTCACTACAAGCCAGTCCAGCCTCCTACATTGGTTGTGCAGTGGTGGGATAAGTGCTTTGAGACTACTTACCACTCTTGTCATTGTACTTTTCATAAGAGAAAAATATACAAAACAAGGTCAGTGTATATACACATAGCCAAAAAGTTTTGCATTTCCTCTTTTCACTCTTTTCTAAGTGCTGAAAAGTACTTCTAAACTTTCAAAAAGTTCTTAAAAGTTTAAAAAGTTTTTTCTGTCTTTCCAAAAAGTTCTGAAAACTTTTTTTTTCTTTGTCTATCACTTTAACTCTCTCTAAAAATGTCTGGCACAGGCCAAAAAGTTGAACTGTCCAAACTTGCATATGATCACCTTAGCTGGAAAGGAGCAAGGAGTCTCTGCATAGAGAGAGGTTTGAGTGTAGGGAAGAATCCTTCTTTAGAACTGTTAATTAATATGCTTAGAGTACAGGATAAGGCCATAAGTGCCCAATCTGTAGAAAAAGTAGCTAATGGTTCTCAATCTGATCCAGGGACTCCCCCAGGAAAAGGTTCAGGAAAGAAACTTCTCAGCCTGCCCATTACTAGACAGTCTAGCATAGTTGGTACAGAGGTTGAATCACATCATACTGATGATGTGCTCTCACATTATACTGGTAGCCAAGCTGTTAGGGTGCCCTCTGTAAGGGACAGGTCTCCTTCTGTTCATTCCCATCATACCTCTGTATCTAGAAATGTCCCTCCCACCCACCCTGATGACAGATTGTTGGAAAGGGAGCTCAATAGATTGAGAGTGGAGCAAACCAGACTGAAGCTCAAGAAGCAACAGCTGGATTTGGATAGACAGTCTTTAGAAATAGAGAGGGAAAGACAGAAAATGGGTTTAGATACCCATGGTGGCAGCAGCAGTATTCCCCATAGTCATCCTGCAAAAGAGCATGATTCCAGGAATCTGCATAAGATAGTTCCCCCTTACAAGGAGGGGGATGACATTAACAAGTGGTTTGCTGCACTTGAGAGGGCCTGTGCTGTACAGGATGTCCCTCAAAGGCAGTGGGCTGCTATCCTATGGCTATCATTTACTGGAAAAGGTAGGGATAGGCTCCTTACTGTAAAAGAAAATGATGCTAACAATTTCCAAGTTCTTAAGAATGCACTCCTGGATGGTTATGGCTTAACCACTGAACAGTACAGGATCAAGTTCAGAGATACCAAAAAGGAGTCTTCACAAGACTGGGTTGATTTCATTGACCAGGCAGTGAAGGCCTTGGAGGGGTGGTTACATGGCAGTAAAGTTACTGATTATGACAGCCTGTATAACTTAATCCTGAGAGAGCATATTCTTAATAATTGTGTGTCTGATTTGTTGCACCAGTACTTGGTGGACTCTGATCTGACCTCTCCCCAAGAATTGGGAAAGAAGGCAGACAAATGGGTCAGAACAAGAGTGAACAGAAAAGTTCATACAGGGGGTGACAAAGATGGCAACAAAAAGAAGGATGGTAAGTCTTCTGACAAGGGTGGGGACAAATCTAAAAATGAGTCTTCATCAGGCCCACAAAAACACTCTGGTGGGGGTGGTGGGCCCAAACCCTCCTTTAATCAGAACAAGGAAAAGAAACCATGGTGCTATTTATGTAAGATAAAAGGCCATTGGACAACAGATCCCAGTTGTCCAAAGAAAGGCACCACAGCTCCTACCACTACAACCCCTACTGCTACACCTAGTGTCCCTACTAATAGCAGTGGTGGTGGGAGCAAACCTACTAATAGCCAATCCAAGGGAGTAGCTGGGCTCACTTTTGGTAATTTAGTTGGGGTTGGTCTGATTAGGGAGACCACAGAGGCTACTTTAGTCTCTGAAGGGGCTATTGACTTAGCCACTTTGGTTGCTTGCCCCCATAACTTGGAGAAGTACAAGCAACTAACCCTAATAAATGGTGTTGAGGTCCAGGCCTACAGGGACACAGGTGCCAGTGTCACAATGGTGATTGAGAAACTGGTGCACCCTGAACAACACATACTTGGACACCAGTACCAAGTAACCGATGCTCACAACATAACACAAAGCCACCCCATGGCTGTTGTAAATCTCAACTGGGGGGGGGTATCTGGTCCAAAGAAAGTTGTGGTAGCTTCAGATTTACCTGTAGACTGTCTATTAGGGAACGATTTGGAGACATCAGCTTGGTCAGATGTGGAGTTGGAGGCCCATGCAGCAATGCTGGGCATCCCAGGGCATATTTTTGCTTTGACAAGGGCTCAGGCCAAAAAGCAAAAAGGACAGGGAAGCTTGGATCCTGGAACAATGGACCAAGTGCTCCCTAAAGCTAGGGCTAGTAGAAGCAAACCACTTCCTACTATCCCTCCCTCTACAGTGGATTCTACTTCTGAGGAAGAAGAATTCCCTCCCTGTGCAGAACCTACACCAGAGGAGCTAGAAGCAGACACTGCTGAGCTTTTGGGTGAAGGGGGGCCTGCCAGAGAGGAGCTGAGTGTGGCACAGCAAACCTGTCCCACATTAGAGGGTCTCAGACAGCAAGCTGTCAAACAGGCTAATGGGGATGTCAGTGACTCACACAGAGTTTACTGGGAGGACAACCTCTTGTACACTGAGCAAAGGGATCCTAAACCTGGAGCTGCCAGGAGATTAGTGATCCCTCAGGAGTACAGAAAGTTCCTCCTAACACTGGCACATGACATTCCCTTAGCTGGGCACCTGGGTCAAATGAAAACTTGGGACAGATTGGTACCACTGTTTCATTGGCCTAGGATGTCTGAGGACACAAAAGAATTTAGTAAGTCCTGTGAAACCTGTCAAGCCAGTGGCAAGACAGGTGGCACCCCAAAGGCACCCCTTATCCCACTGCCTGTGGTTGGGGTTCCCTTTGAAAGGGTAGGGGTTGACATAGTTGGCCCCCTTGACCCTCCTACTGCTTCAGGCAATAGGTTTATCTTGGTGGTAGTGGACCATGCCACAAGATATCCTGAAGCTATTCCTTTAAGGACCACTACAGCTCCTGCAGTGGCAAAGGCCCTCCTGGGAATATTTTCCAGGGTGGGCTTCCCAAAGGAAGTAGTATCAGACAGGGGAAGCAATTTCATGTCTGCATACTTAAAGGCCATGTGGAAGGAGTGTGGTGTAACTTACAAGTTCACAACACCCTATCATCCACAAACAAATGGACTGGTGGAGAGATTTAATAAAACTCTCAAAGGCATGATTATGGGACTCCCTGAAAAACTCCGCAGGAGATGGGATATCCTTCTACCATGCCTCCTTTTTGCCTACAGGGAGGTACCCCAGAAAGGAGTGGGCTTCAGCCCCTTTGAACTTCTTTTTGGACACCCTGTTAGGGGTCCACTCACACTTGTAAAGGAGGGTTGGGAACAACCTTTAAAAGCTCCTAAGCAGGATATTGTGGACTATGTACTTGGCCTCAGATCAAGGATGGCTGAGTACATGAAAAAGGCCAGTAAAAACCTTCAGGCCAGCCAAGAGCTCCAGAAGCAATGGCATGACCAGAAGGCTGTTTTGGTTCAGTACCAACCAGGGCAGAAAGTGTGGGTCTTGGAGCCTGTGGCCCCAAGAGCACTCCAAGATAAATGGAGTGGTCCACACACAATTGTTGAAAAGAAGGGTGAAGTCACCTACTTGGTTGACTTAGGCACTGCCAGGAGTCCCCTTAGGGTGCTCCATGTCAACCGCCTGAAACCCTACTATGACAGGGCTGATCTCACCCTGCTCATGGCAACAGATGAGGGACAGGAAGAAGACAGTGATCCTCTACCTGATCTCTTCTCTTCCACAGAACAAGATGCTCTTGTGGAAGGGGTAGTTTTGGCTGATTGTCTTACTGCTGAGCAGAAAGATAATTGCATAAATCTCCTAGGACAATTTTCAGAACTCTTCTCCATTGTGCCAGGCACCACTTCTTGGTGTGAGCACACTATAGATACTGGAGACAGTTTACCTGTCAAAAGTAAGATCTATAGGCAGCCTGACCATGTCAGGGACTGCATAAAGCAAGAAGTTCAGAAGATGTTGGAACTAGGAGTGGTTGAGCACTCTGACAGTCCATGGGCTTCTCCTGTGGTACTGGTACCAAAACCCAATTCTAAAGATGGAAAGAAGGAAATGAGGTTTTGTGTAGACTATAGAGGTCTCAACTTGGTAACCAAAACAGATGCTCACCCTATACCCAGGGCAGATGAGCTAATAGATACACTGGCATCTGCCAAGTATCTAAGCACTTTTGATTTGACTGCAGGGTATTGGCAGATCAAAATGTCAGAAGATGCTAAACCTAAGACTGCATTTTCTACCATTGGAGGACATTACCAGTTTACTGTAATGCCTTTTGGTTTGAAAAATGCACCTGCCACTTTTCAGAGGTTGGTGAACACAGTCCTGCAAGGGCTGGAAGCTTTCAGCGCAGCATATTTGGATGATATAGCTGTCTTTAGCTCCAGCTGGGATGATCACCTGGTCCACCTTTGGAAAGTTTTGGAGGCCCTGAAAAAGGCAGGCCTCACTATCAAGGCTTCAAAGTGCCAGATAGGGCAGGGTAAGGTGGTTTATCTGGGACACCTTGTTGGTGGGGAACAGATTGCACCACTTCAGGGGAAAATCCAAACTATTATTGATTGGATTCCCCCTACCACTCAGACTCAGGTGAGAGCCTTCCTAGGCCTCACTGGGTATTACAGGAGGTTCATTAAGAACTATGGCTCCATTGCAGCCCCTCTTAATGACCTCACATCCAAGAAAATGCCTAAAAAGGTATTATGGACAGCAAACTGTCAGAAAGCTTTTGAGGAGCTGAAGCAGGCCATGTGCTCTGCACCTGTCCTGAAAAGCCCTTGTTACTCTAAAAAATTCTGGGCCATATTTATACTCCGTTTGCGCCGAAATTGCGTCGTTTTTTTTGACGCAATTTCGACGCAAAACTAACGCCAACTAACGCCATATTTATACTATGGCGTTAGAGGCGAATAGCGCCAAAGTTCCCGGAATGTGCGTCATTTTTTAGCGTGAACCCCTTCCTTGCGTTAATGATATGCAAGGGAGGCGTTCCCGTCTAAAAAATGACTCCCAGGCCTTTACGTGGTATTTATACTCCCGGGCAAAAGAGACGCCCGGGAGTTGGCGTGGCTAAAAACGGCGCATTTGCGCCACTTTTTAACGCCTGCTCAGGGCAGGCGTTAAGGGGCCTGTGGGCTCAAAATGAGCCCACAGGTGCCCTCCCATGCCCCCAGGGACCCCCCCTGCCACCCTTGCCCACCCCAGGAGGACCCCCAAGGATGGAGGGACCCACCCCAGGGACATTCAGGTAAGTTCAGGTAAGTATAATTTTTTATTTTTTATATTTTTTTTTGGTGGCATAGGGGGGCCTGATTTGTGCCCCCCTACATGCCACTATGCCCAATGACCATGCCCAGGGGACAGAAGTCCCCTGGGCATGGCCATTGGGCAAGGGGGCATGACTCCTATCTTTACAATGATAGGAGTCATGTTGATGGGGGATGGGCGTCGTTAAAAAATGGCGCAAGTCGGGTTAAGACGATTTTTTCGACGTAACCTGACTTGCCCCATTTTAAGACGCCCATGCGCCATTTTCCCCCTACGCCGGCGCTGTCTGGTCTACGTGGTTTTTTCCCACGCAAACCAGGCAGCGCCGGTCTGATTGCGCCGTCTAACGCCATTCCATAAATACGGCGCCCGCATGGCGCTTCAGAATGGCGTTAGACGGCGCAAAACTTTTTGACGCTAAACTGCGTTAGCGCAGTTTAGCGTCAAAAAGTATAAATATGGGCCTCTATGTCCAAACTGATGCATCTGAATTAGGAGTAGGGGCAGTCCTATCACAACTTAATTCTGAGGGCCAGGATCAACCTGTTGCTTTTATTAGTAGAAGGTTGACCCCTAGAGAAAAGCGTTGGTCTGCCATTGAGAGGGAGGCCTTTGCTGTGGTCTGGGCTCTGAAGAAGTTGAGGCCATACCTGTTTGGCACTCACTTCATTGTTCAGACAGACCACAAACCTCTACTTTGGCTAAAACAAATGAAAGGTGAAAATCCTAAATTGTTGAGGTGGTCCATATCCCTACAGGGAATGGACTATACAGTGGAACATAGACCTGGGAGTAGCCACTCCAATGCAGATGGACTCTCCAGATATTTCCACTTAGACAATGAAGACTCATCAGGTAATGGCTAGTCTTATTGTCCTTCGTTTGGGGGGGGGTTGTGTAGGAAAGTACCATCTTGCCTGGCATGTTACCCCCATTTTTCACTGTATATATGTTGTTTTAGTTGTATGTGTCACTGGGACCCTGGTAACCCAGGGCCCCAGTGCTCATAAGTGTGCCTGTATGTGTTACCTGTGTAGTGACTAACTGTCTCACTGAGGCTCTGCTAATCAGAACCTCAGTGGTTATGCTCTCTCATTTCTTTCCAAATTGTCACTGACAGGCTAGTGACCATTTTTACCAATTTACATTGGCTTACTGGAACACCCTTATAATCCCCTAGTATATGGTACTGAGGTATCCAGGGTATTGGGGTTCCAGGAGATCCCTATGGGCTGCAGCATTTCTTTTGCCACCCATAGGGAGCTCTGACAATTCTTACACAGGCCTGCCACTGCAGCCTGAGTGAAATAACGTCCACGTTATTTCACAGCCATTTTACACTGCACTTAAGTAACTTATAAGTCACCTATATGTCTAACCTTTACCTGGTAAAGGTTAGGTGCAAAGTTACTTAGTGTGAGGGCACCCTGGCACTAGCCAAGGTGCCCCCACATTGTTCAGAGCCAATTCACTGAACTTTGTGAGTGCGGGGACACCATTACACGCGTGCACTACATATAGGTCACTACCTATATGTAGCTTCACCATGGTAACTCCGAATATGGCCATGTAACATGTCTATGATCATGGAATTGCCCCCTCTATGCCATCCTGGCATTGTTGGTACAATTCCATGATCCCAGTGGTCTGTAGCACAGACCCTGGTACTGCCAGACTGCCCTTCCTGGGGTTTCTCTGCAGCTGCTGCTGCTGCCAACCCCTCAGACAGGCATCTGCCCTCCTGGGGTCCAGCCAGGCCTGGCCCAGGATGGCAGAACAAAGAACTTCCTCTGAGAGAGGGTGTGACTCCCTCTCCCTTTGGAAAATGGTGTGAAGGCAGGGGAGGAGTAGCCTCCCCCAGCCTCTGGAAATGCTTTGTTGGGCACAGAGGTGCCCAATTCTGCATAAGCCAGTCTACACCGGTTCAGGGACCCCTTAGCCCCTGCTCTGGCGCGAAACTGGACAAAGGAAAGGGGAGTGACCACTCCCCTGACCTGCACCTCCCCTGGGAGGTGTCCAGAGCTCCTCCAGTGTGCTCCAGACCTCTGCCATCTTGGAAACAGAGGTGCTGCTGGCACACTGGACTGCTCTGAGTGGCCAGTGCCACCAGGTGACGTCAGAGACTCCTTGTGATAGGCTCCTTCAGGTGTTAGTAGCCTTTCCTCTCTCCTAGGTAGCCAAACCCTCTTTTCTGGCTATTTAGGGTCTCTGTCTCTGGGGAAACTTTAGATAACGAATGCATGAGCTCAGCCGAGTTCCTCTGCATCTCCCTCTTCACCTTCTGATAAGGAATCGACCGCTGACCGCGCTGGAAGCCTGCAAACCTGCAACATAGTAGCAAAGACGACTACTGCAACTCTGTAACGCTGATCCTGCCGCCTTCTCGACTGTTTTCCTGCTTGTGCATGCTGTGGGGGTAGTCTGCCTCCTCTCTGCACCAGAAGCTCCGAAGAAATCTCCCGTGGGTCGACGGAATCTTCCCCCTGCAACCGCAGGCACCAAAAAGCTGCATCTCCGGTCCCTTGGGTCTCCTCTCAGCACGACGAGCGAGGTCCCTCGAATCCAGCGACACCGTCCAAGTGACCCCCACAGTCCAGTGACTCTTCAGCCCAAGTTTGGTGGAGGTAAGTCCTTGCCTCACCTCGCTGGGCTGCATTGCTGGGAACCGCGACTTTGCAAGCTTCTCCGGCCCCTGTGCACTTCCGGCGGAAATCCTTCGTGCACAGCCAAGCCTGGGTCCACGGCACTCTAACCTGCATTGCACGACTTTCTAAGTTGGTCTCCGGCGACGTGGGACTCCTTTGTGCAACTTCGGCGAGCACCGTTTCACGCATCCTCGTAGTGCCTGTTTCTGGCACTTCTCCGGGTGCTACCTGCTTCAGTGAGGGCTCTTTGTCTTGCTCGACGTCCCCTCTCTCTGCAGGTCCAATTTGCGACCTCCTGGTCCCTCCTGGGCCCCAGCAGCGTCCAAAAACGCCAAACGCACGATTTGTGTGTAGCAAGGCTTGTTGGCGTCCATCCGGCGGGAAAACACTTTTGCACGACTCTCCAAGGCGTGGGGGATCCATCCTCCAAAGGGGAAGTCTCTAGCCCTTGTCGTTCCTGCAGTATTCACAGTTCTTCAGCCTAGTAAGAGCTTCTTTGCACCAACCGCTGGCATTTCTTGGGCATCTGCCCATCTCCGAGCTGCTTGTGACTTTTGGACTTGGTCCCCTTGTTTCACAGGTACCTTCAGACAGGAATCCATCGTTGTTGCATTGCTGATTTGTGTTCTCCTTGCATTCTCCCTCTAACACGACTATTTTGTCCTTAGGGGAACTTTGGTGCACTTTGCACTCACTTTTCAGGGTCTTGGGGTGGGTTATTTTGCTAACTCTCACTATTTTCTAATAGTCCCAGCGACCCTCTACAAGGTCACATAGGTTTGGGGTCCATTCGTGGTTCGCATTCCACTTCTGGAGTATATGGTTTGTGTTGCCCCTATCCCTATGTTTCCCCATTGCATCCTATTGTAACTGTACATTGTTTGCACTGTTTTCTAAGACTATACTGCATATTTTTGCTATTGTGTATATATATCTTGTGTATATTTCCTATCCTCTCACTGAGGGTACACTCTAAGATACTTTGGCATATTGTCATAAAAATAAAGTACCTTTATTTTTAGTATAACTGTGTATTGTGTTTTCTTATGATATTGTGCATATGACACTAAGTGGTACTGTAGTAGCTTCACACATCTCCTAGTTCAGCCTGAGCTGCTTTGCTAAGCTACCATTATCTATCAGCCTAAGCTGCTAGACACCCTATACACTAATAAGGGATAACTGGGCCTGGTGCAAGGTGCAAGTACCCCTTGGTACTCACTACAAGCCAGTCCAGCCTCCTACACACACCTCTGGACCATGTGTGGATAAACTAATGGGTATATGTGGGTTCATACCAAATCATCACTTGGAGGGGGATTTAAGAGATGCACACCTCTGGACCATGTGTGGATAAACTAATGGGTATATGTGGGTTTATCCAAAATCATCATTTGGATGAGGATTTAAGAGATGCACACCACTGGACCATGTGTGGATAAACTAATGAGTGTAGGAAAGTACCAGCTTGCCTGGCCTATTACCCCCATATTTCACTGTATATATGTTGTTTTAGTCTATGTGTCACTTGGACCCTACCAGACAGGGCCCCAGTGCTCATACGTAGGTGCCCTGTATGTGTTCCCTGTATGATGCCTTACTGTCTCACTGAGGCTCTGCTAACCAGAACCTCAGTGGTTATGCTCTCTCTGCTTTCCAAATTTGTCACTAACAGGCTAGTGACTAAATTTACCAATTCACATTGGCATACTAGTACACCCATATAATTCCCTAGTATATGGTACTGAGGTACCCAGGGTATTGGGGTTCCAGGAGATCCCTATGGGCTTCAGCATTTATTTTGCCACCCATAGGGAGCTCTGACAATTCTTACACAGGCCTGCCATTGCAGCCTGAGTGAAATAACGTCCACGCTATTTCACAGCCATTTACCACTGCACTTAAGTAACTTATAAGTCACCTATATGTCTAACCTTCACCTGGTGAAGGTTGGGTGCAAAGTTACTTAGTGTGTGGGCACCCTGGCATAAGCCAAGGTGCCCCCACATTGTTCAGGGCAAATTCCCCAGACTTTGTGAGTGCGGGGACACCATTACACACGTGCACTATACATAGGTCACTACCTATGCATAGCGTCACAATGGTATCTCCAAACATGGCCATGTAACATGTCTAAGATCATGGAATTGTCACCCCAATGCCATTCTGGCATTGGGGTGACAATTCCATGATCCCCCGGGTCTCTAGCATAGTACCCGGGCACTGACAAACTGCCTTTCCGGGGTCTCCACTGCAGCTGCTGCCAACCCCTCAGACAGGTTTCTGCTCTCCTGGGGTCCAGGCAGCCCTGGCCCAGGAAGGCAGAACAAAGGATTTCCTCTGAGAGAGGGTGTTACACCCTCTCCCTTTGGAAATAGGTGTGAAGGCGCGGGAGGAGTAGCCTCTCCCAGCCTCTGGAAATGCTTTGATGGGCACAGATAGTGCCCATCTCTGCATAAGCCAGTCTACACCGGTTCAGGGATCCCCCAGCCCTGCTCTGGCGCGAAACTGGACAAAGGAAAGGGGAGTGACCACTCCCCTGACCTGCACCTCCCAGGGGAGGTGCCCAGAGCTCCTCCAGTGTGTCCCAGACACACAAAGTAGCAAGACGACTACTAGCAACCTTGTATCGCTTCAACCTTGTATCGCTTGTATCGCTTCATCCTGCCGGCTTTCTCGACTGTTTCCAGGTGGTGCATGCTCTGGGGGTAGCCTGCCTTCATCCTGCACCAGGAGCTCTGTAGAAATCTCCTGTGGGTCGACGGAATCTTCCCCCTGCTAATGCAGGCACCAAAAGACTGCATTACTGGTCCTCTGGGTCCCCTCTCAGCATGACAAGCGTGGTCCCTGGAACTCAGCAACTCTGTCCCAGTGACTCCCACAGTCCAGTGACTCTTCAGTCCAAGTTTGGTGGAGGTAAGTCCTTGCCTCCCCACGCTAGACTGCATTGCTGGGTACTGCGTGATTTGCAGCTGCTCCGGCTCCTGTGCACTCTTCCAGGATTTCCTTCGTGCACAGCCAAGCCTAGGTCCCCGATACTCCTTCCTGCAGTGCACAACCTTCTGAGTTGTCCTCTGGCGTCGTGGGACTCCCTTTTGTGACTTCGCGTGGACTCCGGTTCACTTTCCTTCCAAGTGCCTGTTCAGGTACTTTTGCGGGTGCTGCCTGCTTCTGTGAGGACTCCCTGAGTTGCTAGGGGCCCCTTCTGTCTCCTCCTCCAAGTGGCGACATCCTGGTCCCTCCTGGGCCAGAGCAGCACCCAAAAAACTCTACGGCGACCCTTGCGGCTAGCAAGGCTTGTTTGTGGTCTTTCTGCATGGGAACACCTGTGCAAGCTTCATCGCGATGTGGGACATCTGTCTTCCAAAGGAGAAGTCCCTAGCTCTCTTCGTTCTTGCAGAACCCCAAGCTTCTTCCATCCAGTGGCAGCTTCCTTGCACCCTCAGCTGGCATTTCCTGGGCTCCTGCCCACTCTCGACACTGTCACGACTATTGGACTTGGTCCCCTTGTCTTACAGGTACTCAGGTCTGGAAATCCACTGTTGTTGCATTGCTGGTGTTTGTTCTTCCTGCAGAAACCCCCTATCACGACTTCTGTGCTCTCTGGGGGTAGTAGGTGCACTTTACACCTACCTTTCAGGGTCTTGGGGTGGGCTATTTTTCTAGCCCTCACTGTTTTCTTACAGTCCCAGCGACCCTCTACAAGCTCACATAGGTTTGGGGTCCATTCGTGGTTCGCATTCCACTTTTGGAGTATATGGTTTGTGTTGCCCCTATACCTATGTGCTCCTATTGCAATCTATTGTAATCCTACACTGTTTGCATTACTTTTCTTGCTATTAATTACCTAATTTTGGTTTGTGTACATATATCTTGTGTATATAACTTATCCTCATACTGAGGGTACTCACAGAGATACTTTTGGCATATTGTCATAAAAATAAAGTACCTTTATTTTTAGTACTTCTGTGTATTGTGTTTTCTTATGATATTGTGCATATGACACCAGTGGTATAGTAGGAGCTTTACATGTCTCCTAGTTCAACCTAGGCTGCTTTGCCATAGCTACCTTCTATCAGCCTAAGCTGCTAGAAACACCTCTTCTACACTAATAAGGGATAACTGGACCTGGCACAAGGTGTAAGTACCTCTGGTACCCACCACAAGCCAGGCCAGCCTCCTACAATGAGTATATGTGGGTTCATCCCAAATCATCATTTGGAGGGGGATTTAAGAGATGCACACCACTGGACCATGTGTGGGCACATACATTGATTGATTGTGGGCATGGTGGGGCGCTGATACTGCTCCGCACGCTAGGTGCTGACTGTGTATGCCAAAATTACATTTTGTGTGAAGTGGGAGACCGTGCATACTGCAGAGGTGGGAATGTTTACTAAATGGTACCTACACAATTACACAAGGGCCACTGGGTCTGACTATGCAATGCCTGTAGCACACCTGGGAAGGGATTGCTGAGAAAAGACCACTGGGGGTATACAAGCTGCATGTCATCTGGATTGGGGGGAACATGTGGCGCGTGCCAGGAGGGAGTCTGATGGAACATTGTCTCATGGTGCCACTAGTACAATCTGGAGGATGTCAAACACGGACTTGACAAGGGATAACAAGAAACACCTAACCACCACAAATGATACAACCTATGGAAGAACACAGGCTGAAGTGGGTGGGCCCAATGATGTGGGACTCTGATGTCTGTACCGCTAGTACAATGCTGGGTAAAACATCAACCACTGCCGTCCACAGCAAAACAACATGTGGTCACACTGGATATGGACATGCATGATCAACATGTTGTAGGCATTTAAGAATTAAGGTTTGATCTGGTATGAACACTGTGTGCCACTCACCTGTGTAGGTAATCTGAGGAGGTCCCTACAAATACACAGGTGTGGTCTAGAGTCAAATGATGTGTGACACTCTGCAGATGAACTACTAATAACAGGATGTCAGGGGGAGAATGTCAGTGAGATAAGCTAACCATCAGGACATGGCCCATCCCCTCAGAGCAGGCACAAAGTGCATGTGACAACAATCCATATGTAATGGAAATGTTGCTAAACTGTGCATCAATACCCATGGCCAACAGGTGTACCACACAACACTATTCAACTCAGGGACCTATGTAGGTGGAAATCACGTAGCTTACTGTGCTATGTAACAATACTTTTAAAATGCAGGGATGTGTTTTATCCACAAAAAGCAATGCATACCTGTGCATTCCATAATTCCAACAGCAACACAGGTATCCTTGCACCATGGTGGAAGTGTGCCTTTGTTGCAGGTTTGATTTACCATGTGTATGAAGGGACAATTGCCTGTACACTAACAAACAGGAATGCTGTCTACCACTTCAATGCGTGCTGCATAATGCAGCACACATTGCAAGAGAACGTAATTCTGGAGAAATACCTCATTCCTCCCCTTTGGACCACTTCAGTGCCACCCCTGAGGGGTTCTAGGAATCTGTCATTTTTCAATAAAACCAAATCTGGGAATGCGCAAAAATTCTCTGGCTTCCATGGGTGCTATAATGGAACACCCTACGCAACACCCATGGAACTCACCTAACGCGCAGTGGCATGTGTGAAAGGGGTACTTATTTACCAGCCGAGCAGCAAAAACAATGACACTCTGGTTACACAGTGTGCTGCTAGGACCACATAACTGAGGGGCTGAAAGTGCACCTTTAGAAACCTCGATTATTAAATAGATTACTCATGTCAACATCTAGCAGAGGCTAACATTAACATACCTTTCTATCTTTGCAGCGGATGATGCCATACCTCCTGCCCAGCTGTCTGTCCTGGACTTTCCCAAGGATGGCGATGACCACCTGCAAATCATCCACCAAGACACCCTCCAACAACTCCTGGGTGCCATACAGACTCCATCTCCTGTCATGGGCAGGGTTGGCAGCATCCCAGGATCCCCAAATGATCTTCCCAATTTGCAAAAGACACCAGCTGCCAGCCCACACGGAGACCTGGACTCCCAGGAACCACAATTAATCTTCCAAAGGAGCGAGGTAGGGGTCCAGTGGGAGCTGGCAGATCAGGAGAGGGTGGGGATGGAGACCATGGTCGGAACACAAGAGGGAGTCCAAGGATGCCTCAGTCCGAATAAGGGCAACTTGTCCCCCATGAGAGGTACCTACTCTCCACTCCATGGCCTCCAGCAATCTCTGGTTGACATCTCTGGTTGACATCTCTGGTGTCATGAGGCAGAGGTATGAACATATGTCATGCCAAAGTGTCATTAGCGAGATGGCAAAAAAGCTGGGGACAATAAGGAACATCCTTGAGTCCTGGATCTATGGCTGGACTGCTTCATTGCCAGCTTGGGTGTCTACCACTGGGACGATGCTGCTTTGCTGCTGTGTTGCAGAACCAGCATGTCATCCTTGCTGCTGTGCTGCCTTACGTGTGCCACAAATGAGAGCTAGGTTCATGTTGTTGCCCCCCTTCCGCCTCGGTGATTGTGGAACAGGACACACCCAGACACATCTGGAGGCGCTTGAAGAGTTTGCACTGGAAGACATGGAGAGTAGCGGGGTAAAGTCAAAGAGCGGTTCATACAGTGCTTTGTGAGGGAGACACGACTCTAAGAAGGAGAAGTTAGACGGATGCCAGGAGCACAGCACACGCAGTGAGACCTGTGCATTCCACAGCGCCCGTGCGCGGCGTCACATTGTCTGCGACACAACATGGCGAGGAAGAATGAGAGTGGAGTGTGTGATGTAAATACACTTCAGTCCTCTACCTCAGTGTTTGGAAGATGCTCATGTGAAGTGAAGCTGTTAATACTTCTCTGCAGCAGCAACCACACACCAGGGAGGGCAGGACAACACAACAGGAAGCAACAGAAATCTCCAAAGCAACAAAACCTGCATTGATATGCAATTTGGGTGCTCAGTGTGTGGAGTTTGAAGAATTCACGTTGCATAGCTTAATTATGGGCAAAGTGTTGGAATGCTGTCTGAGGAGACACCGCCCTATTAAGGAATTACCCACAGGAACAGGGAAATTAGAAAAACGCAGTCCAGTTTATTTTCAGTTCCCTGCTGGAGGCGGCCACCAGAGGGCGCTCCTCGCCTGCTTATGAAATCCACTGAGCACATTGTATGTAAGGGAGAAGGGTTTCCTCTTCCGGGTCAGCGGCGGCAGAGACAGCACCAGCAGCAGATGCTGACATCACTTCCGGCCTCTCCCTCTGTGTCCAGCCTGCTGCAGAGGAGGAAGGACCCCCTGTCTGTCTGTGCAGTTATCTTCATCTTCAGACCCTCACAGACCCCCCAGACCCCAAATCTGCACCTGCCCCCCCCCCCCCAGGAGGAGGAGAGAGCCTGGAAATGTCTGCACAGGTTCCTGCTCAGGTAGGAGATTGTCAGCACCTTCTGCTGTGTTTGTAGAAATAGACTGAATAATCCTGGAGGAAATCTCTGCCAGGAGCCGGGCTGAGCTGGGCTCTTCTATCCGGGGGCCTCTGGGGGCTTTCCTTCCGGGCCTGGGGGTGTTTGTGGTCATCATTTGTGTTAAAGAGGGGATCTGTGCACTGCACTGCATCTTACTGCACTGAGGAATCTGTGCAATGCATCTTACTGCACTGAGGGGTCTGTGCACTGCATCTTACTGCACTGTGACCAATCTCTGCACTGCACTGCATCTTACTTCACTGTGAGGAACCTGTGCACTGCACTGCATCTTACTGCACTATGAGGAATCTCTGGCTGGAGCTGGGCTGAGCTGGGCTATTCTATCTGGGGACCTCTGGGGGGCTTTCCTTCCGTGTTTGTGGTCACCATTTGTGTTAAAGAGGGGATCTGTGCACTGCACTGTATCTTACTGCACTGTGAAGATTCTGTACACTGCATCTTACTGCACTGTGAGGAATCTGTGCACACTGCACTGCATCTTACTGCACTGTGAGAAATCTCTGCCAGGAGCCGGGCTGAGCTGGGCTGTTCTATCCGTGGACCTCTGGGGGACTTTCCTTCCGGCCCTGGGGGTGTTTGTGGTCATCATTTGTGTTAAAGAGGGGATCTGTGCACTGCACTGCATCTTACTGCACTGTGAGGAGTCTGTGCACTGCACTGCATCTTACTGAACTGTGAGTAATGTGTACACTGCATCTTACTGCACTGGGAGGAATCTGTGCACTGCACTGCATCTTACTGCACTGAGGAATCTGTGCACTGCATCTTACTGAACTCCGAGGAATGTGTCCTTACTGCACTGCATCTTACTACACTGTGAGGAATTTGTGCACTGCACTGCATCTTGCTGCTCTGTGAGAAAGCTGTACACTGCATCTTACTGCACTGTGAGGGGTCTGTGCACTTCACTGCATCCTACTGCACTGTGAGGAATCTGTGAACTGCACTGTATCTTACTGCTCTATGAGAATCTGTTCATCTGGTGGCATTGGCCTTGCCACACTGGCTGCTTGTCCCCTTACAATAGATAAGTACAGGCAGTCAGTTTCCATAAATGGTGTTGAGGCCCAGGCCTACAGGGACACAGGTGCCAGAATCTGAAAACTTGATGTCACCTGCACAACATCTCCTTGGACAGAAGTACCAGGTTACTGATGTCAATACCTCCACTCAGTCTCTCCCCTTAGCTGTAGTTCAACTTAGTTGGGGTGTACTTACTGGTCCTAAGCAGGTGGTGGTATCACCTACCTTACCTGTAGATTGTCTCTTAGGGAATGACCTAAAGGCCTCAGGTTGGGCTGAGGTAGAGTTTAGTACCCATGCAACCATGCATCCCTGAGGAACTGCTTCCTCTAATTTCTGGTGAAATGAAAAAGCAAAGGAGAGAAAAAGGCCTGAAATCTCAGGATCCTTCTTCAACAACCGGTAAAAAGGACATGAAAGTATCTCCTTCCCACCCTGCCATTAAGGATAACATTCCTGTGGTGGGAGAGACCTCTCCGGGGGTGGAACCTGTACCAAGGGAACCATCAGCTACTACAGCTGTACTCCCTGAGGTGAAAGTACCTCTCTGTGGGATTAGTCCCACCAACCCTACCAGAGAAACTAAAGTGCAGCAACCGTGCACTGCCTCACAACACTAAGGACAGCATCCCTGCCCTAGTGTGGAGCTTATATGACAACAGCCCTGCCCTGCTCCAACTCAAGAGAAACAGCAACCCTGTTCCCTCTTACAGCCATATGGACAAACGTTTTGCCCAGCAATGGCTTTAATGAGACAGCATCCCTGTCTGGCATTCTCATCACTTGAAATAGGCCCAGTGGACCAATTCCACTGCTCTAAACTAAAACATACTAATAGGAACTCTGAGAATATAACTTCACATTGTTGGCTAGCTAAAAAAAACTCCAAACAGGGTGGTTCACATCTCCACAGGGAAGTAACCATACAGTGGATGATAAAGGGAGTAACCAATCTATTGCAGAGCTACTCTCTACTTATCACCACTTAGACAATAAAGACTCAACTCGTCAATGTTAGCCTTATTGTCCTTCGTTTGGGGGGGTTGTGTAGGAAGGTAGCCTCTTTCTAGCCTTGTTACCCCCACCTTTGGCCTGTTTGTGAGTATATGTCAGGGTGTTTTTACTGTCTCAATGGGACCCTGCTAGCCAGTACCCCATCGCTCATAGTTTGTGGCCTGAATGTGTGTTCCTTGTGTAGTGCCTAACTGTGTCACTGAGGCTCTGCTAATCAGAACCTCAGTGCTTATGCTCTCTCTGCCTTTAAAATTGTCACGGCAGGCTAGTGACCATTTTCACCAATTCTAATTGGCACACTGGAACACTCTTACAATCCCCTAGTATATGGTACCTAGGTACCCAGGGTATTGGGGTTCCAGGAGATCCCTATCGGCTGCAGCATTTCTTTTGCCACCCATAGGGAGCTCAGACAATTCTTACACAGGACTGCCACTGCAGTCTGAGTGAAATAACGTCCAAGTTTTTTCACAGCCATTTTACACTGAAATAAAGTAACTTATAAGTCACCTATATGTCTAACCCTCACTTGGTGAAGGTTAGGAGTAAAGTTACTAAGTGTGAGGGCACCCTGGCACTAGCCAAGGTACCCCCACATTGTTCAGGGAAATTTTCCCGGACTTTGTGAGTGCGGGGACACCATTACACATGTGCACTACATATAGGTCAGTACCTATATGTAGTTTCACAATGGTAACTCCGAACATGGCCATGTAACATGTCTGAGATCATGGAATTGTCCCCCCATGCCAAATCTGGTATTGGGGTGCCAATCCCATGCATTCCCGGGGCTCCAGCATGGACCCCGGGTACTGCTAAACTAGCTCTCAGGGTTTTCACTGGAGCTACTGATGCTGCCAACCCACAGACAGGCTTCTGCCCTCCTGGGGTCTGGGCAGCCCAGTCCCAGGAAGGCAGAACAAAGAATTTCCTCTGAGAGAGGGTGTTACACCCTCTCCCTTTGGAAATAGGTGTTCCTCAGCATCTCTCTCTTTGACTTCTGCCAAGGATCGACCGCTGACTGCTCCAGGATGCCTGCAGAACTGCAACAAAGTAGCAAGAAGACTACCAGGGACATTGTAGTGCCTAATCCTGCCGGCTTTCTCGACTGTTTCCTGGTGGTGCATGCTCTGGGGGCTGTCTGCCTTCACCCTGCACTGGAAGACAAGAAAAAATCTCCAGTGGGTCGACTGAATCTTCCCCCTGCTAAGGCAGGCACCAAACTTCTGCTTCACCGGTGTCTGGGTCCCCTCTCATCGGGACAAGAGTGGTCCCTGTAACACAGGAGCTGGATCCAAGTGACCCCGACAGTCCAGTGGTCCATCTGTCCAAATTTGGTGGAGGTCAGTCCTTGCCTCTCCATGCCAGACACTAATCCTGTGTACTGGGTGAACTGCAGCTGCTAGGGCTTCTGTGCACTTTTGCAAGGAATCCTCTTTGCACAGCACAGCCCAGGTCCCCAGCACTCCGACCTGCATTACTCAACTCGCTGAGTTGAACACCGGCTTCGTGGACCCTCTTTTGTAGTGTTGAGACAACCGCCGTGCTCAGTTTTCTTGAACCCTTGTTTAACTACTTCTGCGGGTGCTGCCTGCTTCTGCGTGGGCTCTCTGTGTTGCTGAGCGCCCCCTCTGTTTCCTCCCCCAAGGGCGACCTCCTGGTCCTTCCTGGGCCCGGGCAGCACCCATTTTCTTCAACCGCGACCTTTGCTGCTAGCAAGGCTTGTTTGCGGTCTTTCTGCGTTGAAACAACTCTGCATCCTCCAGCATGCCGTGGAACATCTTCTTTGCAAAGAAGAAGTTCCTGGCATCTTCCGTTGTTGCAGAATCTTCAGTTTCTTCCACCTGGAGGCAGCCATTTTGCACCTTCATCCGGGGTTTAGTGAGCTCCTGCCTCCCCTGGACACTTTTGTGACTCCTAGACTTGGTCCCCTTCCTTTGCAGGTCCTCAGGTCCATGAATCCGTCTTCAGTGCTTTGCAGTCAGTTGTGGTCTTTGCAGAATCTCCTATCACGACTTTAGTGCGTTTTCTGGGGAAGTAGGGTCAATTTACTCCTACTTTTCTGGTTCTTGGGGTGGGGTATATTGGACACCCTTAGTGTTTTATTACACTCCCTGCGACCCTCTACACACTACACTAGGCCTGGGGTCCCTAAGTGGTTCGCATTCCACTTTCTTAGTATATGGTTTGTGTTGCCCCTAGGCCTATTGCATCCTATTGTATTCTACAGTGTTTGCACTACTTTTCTAACTGTTTACTTACCTGATTTTGGTTTGTGTGTATATTTTGTGTATTTTACTTACCTCCTAAGGGAGTATATCCTCTGAGATATTTTTGGCACATTGTCACTAAAATAAAGTTATGTTTAGTAACTCTGAGTATTGTGATCTTATGATATAGTGCTATATGATATAAGTGGTATAGTAGGAGCTTTGCATGTCTCTGAGTTCAGCCTAAGCTGCTCTGCTATAGCTACCTCTATCAGCCTAAGCTGCTAGAACACTACTAATCTACTAATAATGGCATCTTAGAGCACTCTGAGATTTCTGTGCACACTGCACTACCTCTTACTGCAGTATGAGGAATCTGTGCACACTTCTCTGGTTCATACTGAACTATATGAAATCTGTGCTCACTGCATTGCTTTTTACTGTACTAATCTGTATGTTGCAATGCTTTTTACTATGCTCTGAGAGCCATTGATGGAGACAAAATCTGTCCAAACTGGTCTTTGTTTCTTACAGAATTTATGGTGTTTACAAAAGTATAAATCTGTGCACACCGCACCGTTGTTTACTTCATTATGAGGGGTGTTTACAAAAGAGTAAATCTGTCCACACTGCACTGTTGTTTACTTGATTATGAGGAGGGTTTACAAAAGAGTGAATCTGTGCACAAAGCACGTTGTTTACTTGAGTATAAGAAGGGTTTACAAAAGAGTGAACCTGTGCACAAAGCACCGTTGTTTACTCGATTATGAGGAGTGTTTACAAAAGAGTGAATATGTGCACAAAGCACTGTTGTTTGCTTGATTGTGAGGAGTGTTTACAAAAGAGTGAATATGTGCACAAAGCACCGTTGTTTGCTTGATTGTGAGGAGTGTTTACAAAAGAGTGAATATGTGCACAAAGCACCGTTGTTTGCTTGTTTGTGAGGAGTGTTTAAAAAAGAGTGAACCTGTGCACAAAGCACTGTTGTTTGCTTGATTGTGAGGAGTGTTTACAAAAGAGTGAACCTGTGCACAAAGCACCGTTGTTTGCTTGATTGTGAGGAGTGTTTACAAAAGAGTGAATCTGTGCACAAAGCACCGTTGTTTACTTGATTGTGAGGAGTGTTTACAAAAGAGTGAACTTGTGCACAAAGCAACGTTGTTTACTTGATTGTGAGGAGTGTTTACAAAAGAGTGAATCTGTGCACAAAGCAACGTTGTTTACTTGATTATGAGGAGTGTTTACAAAAGAGTGAATATGTGCACAAAGCACTGTTGTTTACTTCATTATGAGGGATGTTTATAAACAAGTAAATCTGTGCACAAAGCACTGTAGTTACTTCATTATGAGGGGTGTTTACAAAAGGGTAAATCTGTGCACACTGCTCTTTATTTTCTTACACTATTTGTGGTGTTTACAAAAGAGTAAATCTGTGCCTTCTGCTCTTTGTTTTGTTACACTATTTGTGGTGTTTTCTAAAGTGTGCATCTGTACATTCTGCAGTTATGAAGGATGTTTGTAAACGACTAATTCTGTGCTCTTCCGTTTGGGTAAGGGTACCTACAGATTTGTAAAGTGCACTGATAGATTTATTCTGATATCCAGTCTTTCTGTTACATGGCTTGTACTTCCACATTACCAACATCAAAAGAAGATTTTTCCTATTTTTCTTCAATATTTTACTTTGAGGCTGCTGATTTCTAGAAAAACACAAAGTAGAGTCGCTGATTATAATCCTACAGACAGTTTTTGAAGACACCTGGTGCTAAACTCTACAATTTCTAACTCAATGAGAACCTCAATAAACTTGTGAACATGTGAGGGCGGAGAAACTGGATTTTTCTCCACTTAAAGTTCAGCCCCTGTGCATGTCGCCTGCTTCTGATTGAAACCCTTGGTGTCTTTCCTGATATACGCCCCTGCTGTTTACTAGATGTCCATCATGGGATGTTGAGTACACATCCGGCCTCCTGTGACCCTGCCTCCACTTCCATGAAGAAAGCCTGGCAGAGACAAATCTAAAATATTCTCTATTATAGTTGGCTGACTCCTCCGAATTCCAAAAAAGGCTTCATTGCTGAATAAGACTGATTGGAAGGCTCTCTGGTTGAACATATCGTAGATCCCACGTGTTGTCCTGGGTGAAGGAGGGTGTGGCAGGCATAGTTTTCACAGAACTGCTCTGATGGGCGATTTCAGTGCTGGGAATCCGAAGAATCCATTTGGCCCCTTATCAGTGGAGGTTCTTTGACCTGTTTATGATATATCTGCCTGGCAGACTAGTGCTGTGTCACACATTAGGTGTGCCACAGGAGAGTACATAAGCCTTTCAGCCTAGTTTAGCAGAAACCTTGTTGGCCAAAACTATGGAAAGGTACCAAGATATAGGGCCCGATTTACAAAGGTAAAGTTAGAGCAGAAGTCTTACTTAGACCAAAAGTCTAACTCTGCTACTTTCATTATTCACAAAGGTAAGTTACTACTAGTAACTTTAGCACTAGTAATTTTACTAGTAGTAACTTTACTGCTAGTAAGAGGGGTATTCGATGTACAACTACAAGGCACTATAATGCCTTGATAATAAGCTGATCCAAGATAACTTTCATGTTTTGCTTCTGGCTTTAGAGGACATTGAGCCTGTTTTGGGGGCTCAGCAATAAGATATAGAATAGATTCTTTATCCACCTCTACTTGGTTTCTATACAGCCCTGGAGCTTGATTTGAAGCTCACACTTGCATACTTTACCCTGAGGTCCTCAGATTTGTAGGAGGAAAATGCTAATAATTTTTCCTTCTCTCCTGAGGGTGCATTCCTTCTAAAGGATGGAGGACAGTGATCCTCTGCAAGAATGATGTTGTAGGCATCTGATAAATTTGTGCTTTAAATCTGTGTGGTATATCCCCTCAATTCATATTTTTACAATCAAATCCCTGTCTGGAGAATGTGCATGTCCGTCTGGAGCAAACCTCTACGTAGCCTTCAGTCTGATTCACCAACAGATGTTTTCGAATAGTCTGGTGCACTATTTTCACTCAGTTGGGCTGTCCACTAACATTGTCACCTAAGTCCTGTTCTGCAGAAGTATTCAAAGTTTGTATGGCATTTTTTAGTTAAGCAAGTCATTTTCTTACTTTTTAGGTTAAAACCTGCCCCAAGAAAGCTTTCCACCTGTTGCTTACCATTGACTTTATGCTTTGAGGCTCACATTTTTTGTTTTCTATTTGCTGGTTTTATTTGCTTTAGGCTGTCCAGCTTGAATTTGTTCCTCCTGTTGCCCAAACATTGTTGCTGTATTCTTCCACAAACTCGCTTTCTTTAAACTGGCCTTTAAATCCTGTTCTTATCTTGTCACATTTGCTGTGCATTCAGAGGCAGAGGTCAACTGTTAGGCTCTCTCTTCCAGGGAACATAGTGTTTATTTTTATTTCTCTGACTGCTGAGTATCCATGCAAGAGATGAGGTTATTGGATGCTTTTTGCTCAGCACACAATAAAGAAAAATATGCTGATGTTGCAGTACATTTCAGAATTAGAACAAATGAAGCACATTTTTTTTGTAATTCTGTAGCGTAGTGGAAACAAATATTTGAATACAATTAAAAAACATCAATACACTAGGTGATTACATTTGCATACATTATGATTTGTGTGGAGTAAAACCGAATTTCTTTGCAAATGTAATGGTCATTTCAATTGAAAATGTGTTGTCTGTAATGGCAATGTGCTATAAAACTATGCATATTCCATATTACTCCACTTCACTCTATGTCCTTCCACTCTATGTAACGTCACTCCATTCTATGCCATTCCACTCTACGACATTCCACTCACTTTACGCCTCTCTGCTCTAAGTCACTCTCCGATATGCCACGCCACTCAACTCCACGTCATTCTAACCTACGTCATTCACTCCACAACACCACTTCATCCTACCCCACTCCACTCCAATGCACCCACCCACCTCACTCCACTTCTCTAAAATCTACTCCACACCCATCTGCCCAGCTCTACTCCACCCAATCTACCCCGCTCCTCTCTACTCTACCTCACCCCAGTTTACCCACCCCACTCCAGGCTAATCTATACCACTACGATCTATCACACTCCGCTCCACTATAATCCAATCTACCACCCTCTACTCTATTCCACTTCAAACTACCCCACTCCACTGCAATCTATCACACTCCACTCCACTATAATCCAATCTACCACACTCTACTCTATTACACTTCAAACTACCCCACTCCACTGCAATCTATCACACTCCACTTCAATCCAATCTACAACACTGTACTCTATTCCTATTCAATCTACCCCACTCCACTGCAATCTATCACACTCCACTCCACTATATTCCAATATACAACACTCTACTCTATTCCACTTCAAACTACCCCACTCCACTGCAATATATCACACTCCGCTCCACTATATTCCAATCTACAACACTGTACTCTGTTACACTTCAAACTACCCCACTCCACTGCAATCCATCACACTCCACTCCACTATAATCCAATCTACCACACTCTGCTCTATTCCACTTCAAACTACCCCACTCCACTGCAATCTATCACACTCCACTCCACCATAATTCAATCTACAACACTCTACTCTATTCCACTTCAATCTACCCCACTCCACTGCAATCTATCACACTCCGCTCCACTATAATCCAATCTACCACACTCTACTCTATTCCACTTCAATCTACCCCACTCCACTGCAATCTATCACACTCTGCTCCACTATAATCCAATCTACCACACTCTACTCTATTCCACTTCAATCTACCCCACTCCACTGCAATCTATCACACTCCGCTCCACTATAATCCAATCTACCACACTCTACTCTATTCCACTTCAAACTACCCCACTCCACTGCAATCTATCACACTCCACTCCACTATATTCCAATCTACAACACTGTACTCTATTCCACTTCAAACTACCCCACTCCACTGCAATCTATCACACTCCACTCCACTATATTCCAATCTACAACACTCGACTCTATTCCTATTCAATCTACCCCACTCCACTGCAGTCTATTCCACTCCACTACAGTCTACCCCACTCTACTCATTCTAACCCAGTCAACCCCACCCCACTCCAATCTACTCCACACCACCCAACTCCTCCAATTTATCTCACTTCAATTCAACCCACTCCAGTGTACCCCAATCAAATCCACTCCAGTCTACACCATTCCACTCTGCTGCACTCCACTCCAAGAAAACCCAGTCCACTGTACCCCACTCCTCTCCACTCTAACCCACTCCACTCCAATCTACCCCACTCCACTTCAATCTACACCACTTAACAGCAATCTAACCTACTATTTTTTTGTCATTCTTTTCATTGAATTTCCAGCAAAAATAGACAATGCACATCATCGTGGCTGGAATAGTGAATTCACAATACAACAAGGACATCAAGTCAGACTTCACAAATTAGAAGGATGTACGCCACTGTGTCAAGTGACAATAACCATAAATTGAGAAGCAACGTTACAGCAAGTGAGAAACAAACCCAGTTCATGTCAAGGTGTTAGACATGGGGGTGGCTGACCCTTCTGGTGACTCTGCATCCTGTAGTGATCTGAGGTAAGCACGCAGGGTCTGCAAGATAACTCCCTAGAGTGGGAAGTAGGTGGTTGTAGAGGGGCATACACTCCTCTGGTCATTGCACAATATATAAGGCTTTTGGAGCATGCTTGATTTTGAGGAGGGGACATTTAAAGCCCCAGTAGACAGCTATCTCGCTTTTGGCCAGCATTAGCACCATGGCTGCATATTGCCACAGGGGCTGAAGTATGGGTTCCATGTACCCTAGTAGAGCCAGCAGGGGGTTCCTGCGGGACCCGAGTGTCCAAAATTGAGGATAACATGATAAATACTTCGTTCCAATATGCTAAGATGTAGGTATAGGTCCATGTCATGTGGACCAAATCTGCATTCTCAGCATTACATTTCGGACAGGTGGAGGACCACATGGAATTGAATTTGGCCAGTGCAGCGGGTCCATGTAGATTCTGCTAAGGAATCTGTAATGGAGCAGTTTATGTCTATGGTTTGGGGATACACTGCGGGTCACAGAGCATCAGGCGTACCAAACCCTGTCGGGTAACGATCGTCCCAGCTCCACTTCCCAGAAAGGGCCCCACACACCCCTAAGCCCCTCCCCCCCGGTCTCAGACCGGGAGCAGAGCTAGACAAGTGCGATACAGTTTTGAGACCAGATTGTGTCTCGAGTCAGCAGTGTTCAGAAGAGTGAGGGGGGTGAAGTCAGACAGCGCAAGCGGATAGGAGGCAATCCATGCACGCAACGTACTCTGTAGATGACTGAGGATGAAGTGGTGCATCATGGTCGCGCTATGAAACCGAGTGTCACCCGGTCGCAAGAAAATGTGACCCTTGGGAAGAGATCCCCCCCATTGACCAAAGTGTGTTTGTGTCCAGGGTAGAGTGCACCAGTCGTCCTTTAAGGGGAGAACAGGAGAGTAGAGCATTGTTCCCTCCAAGAGGTGCACCAGCCTGTGGCTAAGGGTTGAATGTCAACGGGGTCCAGTGGCGTACCGATCGGGAGCAGAGTTTTTAGATCAGTGGGATACACTAGGTCCCTTTCCAGAATTGTATAGGGCAGTCGTGAGTCAGGGTGATACCAATAGTAAGCGTAGTGGCATTGAGCTATTAAATAATATCGTTGGAAATGACACCAAACACCAAAGCCCCCACTCTTCTATGGGAGCACCAAAATGTCCCATCACTCCGCCCGCCCAGACCAGTCATGTCCAGGATGTCCATAAAGTTGCAAAGAAGAAACTTGTGAGGGGAACGGGGATGTTTACTAGCAAACGCAGGAGCACTACCATTTTGATCAGGGCAATGCAGCCCACCATGGACAGGGGAGGCAGATCCATCGGTCAGTCTGGACATTCAACTTATCCAGTGCTGGACGGAAACGAAGACATACCTGCTCGCAGTCCCTATGAATATGAACACCCAGGGTCTTGACCTGGTCGTCATACCAAGAGAGTGGGTATTCGCATGTAACAGGGGATGTGGCCGCTGTGAGGGGGAACAGTTCAGACTTGCCCCAGTTTATCCTGAGGCGCGAGTACGTTCCAAATCTTGATATCTCTTGGAGCACTGGGTCGAGGGTGACTGCAGGGTGGCGAAGGAACAGGAGAATGTCATCCGCATAGAGAGAGATAAACAAGGGGCTTGTTTTGTACTGTAGTCCACGTGGAGATGTTTGTCCTGTAGATGTCGGACGAGTGGGTCCATCGCAAGTATAAAGAGCAGGGGGGGAGAGAGGTTATCCCTGTCTCGTCCTCCTAGAGCTGGGGAATGGCTGTGTTAAGGTGCCATTACCCCAGAGACAAGCAGTTGGGGAAGAGTATAATAACATAATTAGGGATGTGAAGCCATGGGGCACACCAACCTTACCGAGTGCAGCCTCACAGAACGGCCACTCCAGGGAGTCAAAGGCCTTTTGCGGTAGGTACAGGTCTGGTAGGCAAAACTCTGTGTAAGATGGCAAAAACAGTCCGCAGGTTAATGGACGTTGATCTATGCAGGACATATGCTGATTGTAACAGTGAAATTATTTATATACAAATTCTTACCCATCGTCAGAAAACTTGTTTTAGTTTGGATGATCAGTCACTATTCTTCCCCATTCCACAACTGCCAATGCATTTTCCTTTCTGTGCAACCCAGGCCGACTATTCATTAAATGTTTTTTTCTCTTTCTCTCACTTGATGAACACTAGATCTGCCCAGAATCTGATCCTTCTGAAGTATCTGTACCTTTTTTTGGTGAATGCTTTTTTGCCAGTCCCATTATATACACCCACATATCCTCCCATTCACCAACAACCCGTCATCACGTTCACCACCACCTGCCCGCGTTCCCATTTACCGCCACCCATCTACCATCCCGTTCACTTCCCCCTCCCCCTTCTCGTTCACCACAACCCCAACTTGCTCCCGTTCACCACCCCACCCGCCCTCTCATTCACCACCCCCACCCGATTGCCAAAGCCAATAGCTTATCCATAGGCGTGACGTATTGGCTTTGCCAATGCCTGTTTGTTTTGAGATGTGGTTTGATGGCTCATGACCCCAAGGTGTCACAGCTCACAGATGTATACGCTTCCAAACACGCTTTTGAACTTTTTTTTTTTGGACTGCTGAGAGCCTTTTGCGCATGGCCAAGGCTGCTGCTTCTCTGCCCTGAATGATGGAAGAAACTGTTTGCCCATTCATTTCATTCCTAGATCTACAGCTGATGCAGCTTTGTACTCATTGGTACTCACCTTAGTACATCAGTAGTACCAGTGAGGGTCTGCCATGTGTAGTACAGTAGCTACTTCCCCAGGTGGTGCACTCTTCCGAAGGTGGCACGTAGTCAAAATGCTGCTAGTCTTGTTAGTGTTGCAAGCAATCCAGAAGGCAATTTTGTCGCTTTGCCCATAACAACGCTTATAAAGTCAATGGATTGTTTGCCTATATGGAACCTTCTGTTTATGTTGCACGTCCTACTCAAACTGCTGTGCCTTCTTTCTTCTGCTGTACACACTGTCTGAGTCACCTATTTAGGATACCGTGTGTACCCAGCCAGTATGGGTTCAGGAGGCCCCTGAATTAGAGAACCCAGTCCGACATTCCAAGGTGTGTGTGGTAAGTGACTAACAAACAAATTTTGCTGATCTTGATAGGTCAGTGGGCCCTCAAGGTCATGATATGCTTGGTGCTGTGCAGGAACGGCTGCATACTTGTACGTGTGGAAAGCCCATTAGTAGTATTTATGGATCAAAGTCCAAGCATTAGGAAAACATTTCAAAGGCATATGCAGCATGTGCATGTACAACAAACGTTATTGCATCCCCGTTATCAGGGACACCCCTGTCTTCACAATGCTGTGCAACTGCTGCCCTGTAATTGACTCCTATAGTAACAGGAGCTCCCATGTTTAATGAACTATTTCAACTAATTTGAGACCCTAAATGCAGAAACCACAGATTTGGATTAGTAAAATTCCCTTAATGGTCCACTTGGGTAAAAAAATCTAGCTGAAATGTTTGTTGACTACTCATATTAACCCCTTAACTTCTGGACCTTCCCCGCCACACCTATGTGCTGAGCCCCTTTTCAGCTATTTGCGGTAGTTTGTGCTTAGGTCTCCATAACTTGTTTGCACATAAGGTACTCATGGCAAATTTGCTTCCTCTTATTTCTAACATCCTGGGTATTGTAAAGGTACCCAGGGTTTGTGGATCCCCTTGGAGGAGATTGTGATAATGGGCACAATAAAGCACAATTTTGAGTTTTTTGGGAAAGAAAATAGGAAAAAAGTGCTCTGGATAAAAGTGTCTGGTTTTTTTCCTCTAAAAACGACATCATCGAACATTTGCTGCGTTAAAGTCACCATCTTCACAACTTTCAGGGACTTGCAGAGCTGAATTAAAGAGGTAGCCCATTTTTCCTCTTTTTGTGCCCTGAACATACTTCCACTGTGTGGTGAAAACTATTGTGAAACCCATGGGTGATCCAGGAAGTCCATAGATTTCTGAAAAGTCGACAAAACTCAGAATTCAGAAATGGGTGTTATCTGTAAACCCTTAAGGTTTCCCCAAAGATGCTAACTGTTGAAATAAAGAAATATTGAAAATGAGTAGGAAACAACAGCCATTTGTGAAAACATTTTAATCTGTACATTTTTGACACAATGGCCAATTTACAAAAGTGTTATTTATACAACTCTGAACTTTAGCGTACCCATACTAGCATATGATTTAGAAGGTATTTTTCAAAATGTCTTCTTTCTTACTCACTAGCTTAGTTTTGGAAGGCACAAATGTAGTGAAATCCAATTGGTAATAATAAGTGTTCTACTATTCTATTCTCCCACATGTCATCTGATAAAAATGGTACCTCACTTGTGTGCGTCGGCATAGTGCCTACGATAGGAAACGGCACAAAATGTGAACATCGCATGTTTCCACTCAAAATAGACCCTTTTTTTGCAGAGTGGGTAGGTGTGGATTTTGGGCCCTGGCTCAGCCGGCGCATTTCTGAAAACTAGACACCTGGGTAAATCCAGGATGGGGTGACGTATGTGGCTTTCATCACGCTGCAAACGTCAAACTTTAACTATAAAAACACATTATCCTCACATTTCTGTGATGAAAAGTTCTGCAATCTGCATTGAGTTCCAAACTTCCCTCTATCCAGCGTTCCCCCAAGTCTTCTGATAAAAATGGTAACTCACTAGTGAGGTTAGGTGTTGTGCCCGCAACAGGAAAAAGCCCAAAACACAGAATGGATGCATCACATTTTTTCACTCAAAGCTGGCCCTTTTTTTGTAAAGTGAGTAGCTGTGGGTTGTGGGCCCTAGCTCAGCCAGTAACTAGGGAAACCAAGCAAACTTGCACATTTTTTAAAACTAGATACCTACGGTGGGGTAACTTGGTCAATGGGAGCCCACTCACAAGGGCTCCAATTGACCGTTATTTGATCCATTCTTGTCGCAGGCAGTAGGCTCAGCCACGCAGGAGGCACACTGCTTTTTATCAGCACAAGTGGGGTAAGGCTGGATCCTAGGAATTTTGTGGATTCCTTCGGATTCCAAAAGTTTCAATCACAGAAATGTAAGGAAAGGGCATGATGTCAGGGAACGTTTGAGGTTTGCAGTCATTGAGGGTAAGAAAACCTCATGGGATCCATGCAAGGCACCCCCTCCCCACGGGAATCCCCCGGTTTTGTAGTTTTCAAGAATGTCTTAGGTTTGTTAGTTTGCTTGGATGGCACCACAGCACAGCCCCAAATACTACAGCTCATACCCCTATTACTTAACTATCAACGTAGCGCTTTAGGGCATTTTGTGTTATGGTCTCTTGGCCCACCCACACAGATAGGGTACCGTTCTTATCAAGGGAGATATGGGATCTCTGGGTGGTAGGAAACTTGTGACTCCCTGCAGATTACACCGTTTTCCTCACAGAAATGTGAGGAAAATGTCTGTCTTTAGTCAATGTTTAGTTTTGCAGGGCATTGTGGGTAAGACAGTGTTGTGGGATTCACGTGAAGCACATCGCCCTGTACTCTCCCCGATGTCTAGTTTTCAGAGCTGTTTTGTCTGGTAGACTTTTCCAGATGGCAGCCTACCCAAGCCCAAAAAGTGCAGCAATTCACCATTACAAGTGGGACAACTTTGGGAGTTAGCCACACTCTCCTGGCCCATATGTGAAGACAGCATCCAAAAGAATCCAATGTCCCCTGTGGAGAAGAAAGACTGTTGAGCCTTTAGGGGTGAGGATGGGCTTGATGTTAGCATGAACCGGACCCACTCCATTATTTTGTTTAAAATATATTTCTGGCATACAGTGGGCTTTCTGCCCCCAGACACAAATTGGGGAGCAAACCTATCTGCCCCTGCAGGGTGGGAGGGAGGCAGACAGACTTGTTTCCGTCATTTGGAGTGGGAGTGTGGCTAAAGCCAGGGTGTATCTGCATCACTTTCTTTTGCCCTAATGTTGAAATTCCTGGGGTCAGGTGGACTTTCTACCTCCCCGGGAGACATATTTGGGGAAACTTTCCCAGTTGCCACAAACTTCCTACCTGTCCCTATAGGCAGAAAGGCACTATTACCCCTTCTGGGACGGGCCATGGCTCCATGCCAGGGTAGGCCGTACTTCCTTTTGTTTGTTTTGGCTCTGTTTTTAAACACCTGGGCCCGTATTTATACTTTTTTAGTGCCGCATTTGCACCGCTTTTTGGCGCAGAAACGGTGCAAACTTACAAAATACAAATGAATTTTGTAATTTTGCGCCACTTTGGCATAAAAAAATGATGCAAATGCGGCACTAAAAAGTATAAATATGGGCCCTGGTGTTTAGTGGACTTTATGTTCCTGGGGGAGCAGATTAGGGATGAATACCCCTATTCACCCGCAATCGGAGAGCAGAAAGTCTATTGGACAGTGGGATAGAGGAGAGGACAGGCTCATGACCAGCATAGCACAAAACACTGCATAAATGCAGTCCCTGGTGTCTTGTGGGCTTTCTGACCCTCCCCCCCAGTTTGGGGGTAATTGCCCAGACGGGGCAAAAAGACTTGTTTCTTTTTTGGGGGTGGGGGCATCGCAATGCCCATGGTGGGCTTTTTGGCCTCACAGGCAGGCAAATTGAGGGTAATCACCCCCATAAACATTCCCGGGGGGACAGAAAGACTAATGCCACACTTTTTGGGTTAAGGTCAAAGCAACACCTATTAGGGGACTTCCCTCACCCCTAAAAAAAAAATTCCAAAACTTTACCTGGTGCCCCCAGGAGCAGCTGGAGGGTAATCACCCCCCCCCCTAGGTGGGGCAGAAAGACTCATGCTGTAGTTTTCGGGGTGAGGGTATGGACTTGCTCATGGTAGGCAGTCCTCACCCCTATATGTTCTTTTTTTCCCTGGTGTCTAGTGGGCTTTCTGCCACCCCCACTATCCCCCCCCCCCAAGGTGACAGTTTGGGTGTGATAACCTCATTGCCCCCCCACCCCCAAGGTGGCAGTTTGGGTGTAATAACCTCATCCGCCCCCCCCCACCAAGGTGGCAGATTGGGGGTAATAACCTCATCCGCTCACCAGGAGGGAAAGAAAGACCAAGATATTTTAGGGGTGGTGGGTGAGCACAATCCCTTTCCCAAGGGGCTGCTCTCCAATGTCCCTGGAACGTAGTCGATGGATCCCTGCTTGGGTATCTCTCCCCTGTGGAGAGATCCACTGGGCAGAGGTATCTTCAGGAAGGAGAGATTATCTACTTTTCAACAACAACTCTACCAAAGGTACTGGGCATCTTGACCATGAGAGACAGAATGAGCTACAAGTTGTCAGTATAGGAGAGGATGCTGTTGTGAGAGCGGATGTTAGAAATGGGGTCTCTAGTTGGCAGAGGTATACACCTTTGTCCAAGTAGGGACCATAATCCTAGTCTGGGTAAATCACACACAATCCAAATTATCATGTGCCCACCCTCTGGTAGCTTGGCACTGAGCAGTCAGGCTTAACTTAGATGGCAATGTATAAAGTATTTGTGCAATAAATCATATAGTAACACAGTGAAAACCCCACAAAAATACACTACCCAGGATTAGAAAAATAGATTATATTTATCTGAATAAAATAAGGTCAAAACGATGAAGATTCAATAAGGACAAGTTGAAATATCAATTTTGCAAGATTAAAAAGAGTCTTACATCTTACAAACCAACAGTTGTCTCTTGATTACACAAAGTACCTGGTTTGTGTAAAAAATAACACGCATGAGGACCGCAGAGGAGGAGATGCGTGGAAAAATATGGTGTGCGTCGGATTTTCTGACACAGCATTTCTTTTCATGCTACAAGGGGCTTGCGTCATTTTTCGATGCGCAGTCTCGGGGATCTTTTTGACGCCCAAGGACGATGCGGGAAAAACCTGGGCGCGCTGAAAGAAGTCCATCCACTTGGGAAGTCGGGCTGCGTTGTTCCGGTTTGGCCGTGCGGCGATTTCTCAGTCGCAAGCCAGGCTGTGTGTCGTTTCCAGCAAGCTGTGTGTCAATTTTCAGCGCACAAGGAGTTTCCTGAAGCGATGAAGCCTTTTTGAACCTGAGACTTCAGAAAACAGGAGGCTAGCTCAATCGAAGCCCTTGGAGAGCAGTTCTCAGCAATGTCAGAGGGCAGCAGGGCAGCAGAGCAACAGCAGGGCGACAGACCTTCTCAGCTAAGCAGTCCAGATGAGTCCTTTGGGCAGCCAGGCAGTTCCTCTTGCCAGGTTGCAGGTTCAGATCCAGGAGTGTCTGAGTTGGTGGAGTCAGGGACCCAGTTTATATACCCAAAAATGCTTTTGAATTGGGGAAGCCTTCAAAGAGTGGTTGTGAAGTGCACAGATTCCCATTTCAGTAGAGGTCTGTCTACCAGGGTCCTGGTACGGGGTTTGGCAGTCCATTGTGTGAGGGCAGGCCACTAGCCTTTGATATGTAAGTGTCAGGCCCTTCACCCTTCCAGTCCAGGAAGACCCATTCATTATGCAGATGAGTGCAGGTGTGACTGAGTGTCATGTGTTTGTGGTTGTCTGGGTGAAATGCACAAGGAAGCTGTCAACCAGCCCAGCCCAGAGGTTGATTAAAGACAGGCTGCAAGGCACAGATGGTTTTTAAGTGCAGAAAAATGCTCAGTTTCTAAAAGCTGCATTTCTAAAATAGTAATATAAAATCCAGCCTCACCATTCTGGCCATAATAATATGATCTAGTTACCCCTTTCTGATCACAATGTACCACTCAAACAGTAGATGAGGGTAGTCCTAATGCTTTCCTATGAAAGGAGAAGGCCTCACAGTAGTGTAAAACGAATTTAGGAGTTTTCCACTAGCAGGACATATAAAACACACATGTATATTCCCTGCCTTTTACCTACATAGCACCCTGCCCTATGGGTTACATAGGGCCTACCTTACGGGTGACTTATATGTAGAAAAAGGGGAGTTTATGACTTGGCAAGTACTTTTAAATGCCAAGGAGAAGTGGCAGTGAAACTGCACACACAGGCCTTGCAATGGCAGGCCTGAGACATGGTTAACGGGCTACTTATGTGGGTGGCACAATCGGTGCTGCAGGCCCACTAGTAGCATTTAACTTACAGGTCCTTGGCACATGTAGTGCACTTTACTAGGGACTTACGAGTAAATCAGATATGCCCTTTGGGAATGAACCAATGTTAACATGTTTAAGGGAGAGAGCATATGCACTTTAGCACTGGTTAGCAGTGGTAAAGTGTGCAGAGTTCTAAATTCAGCAAAACCGGTGTCAGAAAAGTGAAGGGAGGGAGGCAAAAAGTTGGGGGATGACCACCCTAAGGCTGTCAGGTCTAAGAGCGGATGATTTTGTCTAGAGGGAGCATGTATGCATTGAAGAGGGTCGGGCTCAGGGAGGATCCTTGCAGAATTGTATAGATGAGGTCGCGGGTATTTGAGGTGTACGGTGCCAGGCTAACTGACTTGGTTCTTCCACTCAGGAAGAAGCAGACCCACCAGAGTGCATCTCCTTGGATTCTGATCTTGTGTAGGCGTTGGATGAGTATGGGGTTGGAGACTGTCTCAAACTCTGCTGAGAGGACCAGGCGGATGAGGACACATCGGCCCTCATTTTGACTGCCAGGGTAAACGTGGCAGTCCCACGATCAACAGGCTGGTGGTGCAGACCGCCACATTATGAGAGTGGCGGGTGGGCCTCTGCCGACCTGCCACATCTCCACTCATACCGCCATGACAGCCGGAACCGCCGGTCCAGAGATGATCATCTCCTGCCAGGCAATCCACAGAAGACCGCCGGCGGTATTAGGAGCCAGCTTTCCGCCATGGTTTCCACAGTGGCACCGCCACTAAACCATGGCGGAAAGGCTACAGGTGACAGGGAATTTCTTCCCTGTCACTGGTTGAGGCTTCAGCCACAGCGCCCCATCCTCCCAACCCTCCTTCAGCCACAGTGCCTCCCACCCCCACATACATGCAGACACTCACCTCTACTTACATACACGCATTTACTCACACACATCCATACACGCATTCACACCAACATTCATACACGCATTCACACCAACATCCATACACACATTCACAACAACATTCATACATGTATTCACAACAACATTAATACACGCTTTCACAACATTCATACACGCATACTCACACCCATCCAAACATGCATACTCACAAGCATACACACTTACATGCAGACACACACTCATTTTAACATTCAGACATGCATACAACCACGCATACACACATTAATGCACACACGCAGACACCACACACTCCCCTGTCAGATGGTCACCTTACGTGGTCCGTGGAGAAGGTCCTCCGGCAGGGAACGGGAGCGCCCCACCAGCAGGACACCGCCAGGCCGTATTGTTCAATGCATTCCTTTTAACACCTTAGCTGCACCCCATTCTGGACACTGCTGCAGGCATACATACCAATAAGAGTTCCATTAAACGTTTCTTTCTCTCTTCAATTGCTAAATGCCCCAGGTTAAGTCACCTACCTGACAGAGGTAGTTATATGAACTAATATTCATGAATCAGGTTCTTTACTCTTCAGTCAAACTGGTTGTCTTTATGGAACTGCTTTCTCTCTAATGTGTGTCTATCAATAATGATCTTTACTTGTAGCGCAAGAAATTAGGTCATATTTAGGCCCTCATTACAACCCTGGTGGCGGTGATAAAGCGGCGGTAATACCGCCAACAGGCCGGCAGTAAAACAATGGAATTTGGACGACGGCAGAAACCGCCAACACAGACAGCCACTTTAACACACCGACCACCCCGGCAGTAGCAACAAGCACCGTGGCGGAAACCGGCAACAGCCAGGCGGAAGACAATGTACCGCCCACACTATTACAACTGGCCTGTCCGACACCTTTTCGGGGGAGGTACCAACAACATCAAAAGCACGGTGGAAATAGTACACAGAAGGCAAAGGGCTCACCTCTGGAGACTCAAGGAAGAACCACGACGCCATGGAGCTCGAATTGCAGGTGTTCCCCATGCTGGTCTACCTCCTCCTACACCAGGAATACCAACGCCGGCAACGATGACCACGGTGAGTACTGCCGCCTAGCACACAGGGGAGGGGGAAGGAAAAAGAGAATGACACACACCTGCAACACGCAACACTCCCACCCCCAACACCATACACACAAACAGATGCAGTAACATTACATATTCACCCTGTACCCCTCAGGAATAATGCAATGACAAAAAGATTTGAAGAAAGTGAGTGTAATAAGATAAAATACTAGAAATGCGTACTCAAAAATCAAAATAGTATTTACAGATATACAAATGAAGGGACACTGCCCAGTCCATAATGTCCGTGGGCCACAGGGCCATATCACATAGGCCAAGGCCCCACTTGACTCCTGCCTCAATACGGAGAGTACACTGCTGGGGTATCAGGTCGAAAATACACAGGCACCTCAGGGAGAAGGGGAAGAGGGGCCACCTCAGCCGGAAGATGGTACAACGCCACTGCTCCTGGAGGGGACAACATGCCCTCTGCGATGTCCTGGGGAGTGCAAGACCACAGTCTCTCAAGTGGGTGGTTTGCCCACTGCTTGGTCCTGGGGAGTGCAAGGCCACAGTCTCTCAAGTGGGTGGTTTGCCCACTGCTTGGTCCTGGGGAGTGCAAAGCCACAGTCTCTCAAGTGGATAGCTTCTCCACTGGTTGTGGAGGGGGCCTTGTGCCATGTGTGCCTCATCCTGGCAAGGTTGCGGTTAGTGGATGCCTTCTTCCACTGGTTCTGGAGGGGGCCTTGTGCCCAGTGTGCATCATCCTAGCAAGGAGGGGATGAGTGGATGTTTCTTCCACTGGTTCTGGAGGGGGCCTTGTGCCCAGTGTGCTTCATCCTGGCAAGGATGCAGTGAGTGGATGCCTTCTTCCACTGGTTCTTGATGGGGCCTTGTGCCCAGTGTGCTTCATCCTGGCAAGGAGGGGGTGAGTGGATGCCTTCGTCCACTGTTTCTGGAGGGGGCCTTGTACCCAGTGTGCCTCATCCTGGCAAGGAGGGGGTGAGTGAGTGGATGCCTTCTTCCACTGGTTCTGGAGGGGGCCTTGTGCCCTGTGATGCAGCACATGGGTAGTGCAAGGTCACAGTCCCTCACCTGGGTGTCAGACCCACGTGATTTGTTGTGTGCAGGATGCATGACACTCCATGGAGGCAGGACTATAGTCAATCCGCCGGCGGCAACGGCTGCACAGTGGTGGCAGGGCCGGTCCTGGTGTCAGTGCTGTCAGCCCTTCCCCTGCAGCCTAGGATGGCTGCCCAATGAAGCTGCTGCCTGTGGTGCTGGTGGCGGTGCTGCCAGTGAAGAGAGGAGGCTCAAGCCCTTCCCCTGCAGCCGACTCCAGCCCTTCCCCTGCAGCCTCGGACGGCTGCCCACTGGGGCTGCTGCTGCTGCCAGTGGTGCTGGTGGTGGTGCTGCCAGTGGTGGGGGAGGCACAAGCCCTTCCCCTGCAGCCTCGGACAGCTGCCCACTGGGGCTGCTGCTGCTGCCAGTGGTGCCGGTGGCAGTGCTGCCAGTGGAGGGTGGAGGCACAAGCCCTTCCGCTGCAGCCTCAGACGGCAGCCCACTGGGGCTGCTGCTGCTGCCAGTGGTGCTGGTGGCGGTGCTGCCAGTGGTGGGGGGAGGCTCCAGCTCTTCCCCTGCAGCCTTGGATGGCTGAAGTGCCATGGTTGGTGGTGGGGGCTCAGATCCTGTCACAGCACCAGGGCTCCTGTCCCTCCTGCCTGCGGGGCAGGCCCTTGGCAGCTGGTGGTGCCTCCTTGCCCTTGGCAGCTGGTGGTGCCTCCTTGCCCTTGGCAGCTGGTGGTGCATCCTTGCCCTTGGCAGCTGGTGGTGCCTTCTTGCCCTTGGCAGCTAGTGGTGCCTCCTTGCCCTTGGCAGCTGGTGGTTCCTTCTTGCCCTTGGCAGCTGGTGGTCCCTTCTTGCCCTTGGCAGCTGGTGCAGGCACAATGCCAGTGCTGATGGGTGTCTCCTTGGAGCCTCTCACACCTGCAGTAGCTGCCGAAACTACAGTGGCCGTAGACTGGGTGGCTGAGGTGCTGGCCTGGGTTCTGCCCACCCTGGCCCAAAGTGAAGGACGGGGTGGGGGGTAGGGAAGAGGTCAAGGGTGGAGAAGAAAAGCTTCTTAGGGACACTGGGGCGGGAAGAGGGTGAAGGTTGGGGGTGGAGGAAGAGGGAGTGGTTGTAGGAGGTGTCTGTCTGCCGTGTTTGGGTGAAGGTGCATGGGCTGGATACTGTTGTGAGGTGGATGGCTGTTGGGTGTCTGAGTGCTTGTGTTTGTGTACTTTGGGAGGAGGGGGCACAGACACAGTGGGAGAGGACACAGGGGACGTGTGCATGGGTGTGGGGGTGGTGACTGCCAGTGAGGTGTGTGTTCTGATAGGTGTGCTGGTGATGGTGGTAGTGGATGAGGATGTAGTGCATGTAGGTGTGAGTGGAGACGCTACTGGGAGGGAGGAGGAGGAGGGGACACAGTGTAGGCAGTGGATGTTGGTATGTCTGCTTCTGCATGGCGTTTGTGTGAGTTCCTGTGTGATGATGTGTGGTGCTTGTGTTTGCCTGAGCCAGTCCTGTGTGTTGTCTTGGGTGCATGCTGGTTCTGATTGTGTGCTTGGGATAGGTTGGGGTTCAGGGGAATGGGACTGCATACAGGAAGTTGGAGGGGGGAGGCTAGAGACAGGGACAATGGCTGCCATCAGGGAGGAGGCCAGAGCCTGGAATGATCTCTGTTGGGCCGCCACGCCAGAGTGAATGCCCTCCAGGAATGCATTTGTATGTTGCAAATGCCCTGCCAGCCCCTGGATGGCATTCACTATGGTTGACTGCCCAACAGACATGGGTCGTAGGAGGTCAATAGCCTCCTCACTCAGGGCAGCAGGGCTAACTTGGGCAGGGCCTGAGGTGCCTGGGGCGAAGGAGATGCCCACCCTCCTGGGTGAGCGGGCACAGGAAACTCGCTGAAGGGCTGCTGGGAGGGTGGTGCTGGTACGGGGGTGGCGGCTGTACCTGTAGTTGGGGCGGCCACAGAAGTGTCCGTCACAAGCAGGGAGCTTCCATTGGAGGAGGTATCACTGTCCAAACTGTCCCCTCCAGTCTCCGTAGTGGTGCTCCCCTCGCCCTCCGTCCCACTGGTGCCCTCACGGTCTGTGGATTTGGCCTCCAGGGCCATGTGGGATGCAGCTCCCTCCGTCGCCGGTGCCTCTGCTCCTCCACCAGATGATGCTATTGCACATAAGGACAGGGTGACAAAACAAAAAGGGGGGGGAAGAGACAGAGGATACACTTGGTCAATGCCAGCAACAACACCACTGTTGGCGTACACAACACACAGGGGACAGCCCTACGCACTACGCACTGCACTACCACTCACAATGCTAGTCACCAGGCCATGGACAGTAATACCTAACACCAATAGCAGCATACCTGAGAGCCACAGATCCCTGCCCAGTAGTAGATGCCCACTAGCATGTTTAGGGGTGGAGTGCATTAGCCTCTTCCCATCATGGAACCTACCCTGCAATGTCCGGCCTGGCCTAGGGGCACCCACAGGCCCACATCCCCCACCCAGAGACCACCCCACCTCGCGCAATTTGCAGATTTGAAAACTATACTCACTCCCTTGTGGCTGCTGTGATGCCCTCAAGCGCCCATCCAGCTCCGGATAGGCCACTGCCAGTATGCGGAACATCAGGGGGGTCAGGGTTCGACGGGCACCCCTTCCTCGTTGGGAGGCCATCCCCAGCTGGGCCTCCGCTGTCTTCCTTGCCCAGCGTCTCAGGTCCTCCCACCGTTTTCGACAGTGGGTGCTCCGCCTGCCGTAGACCCCCAGGGCCCGCACGTCCTTGGTGATCGCACGCCATATTCCCTTTTTCTGATGGGCGCTGACCTGCAGAAAAATGAAAATAGAAAAAGGGATCAGTCATACTGTCCGGCCTGTTACACCCATGGCCCACCATATCCCTCCCATCCCCTTACACACATACATTGCCCACCATACATGCAGCACGCTGCCCAGGACCCCTCCACCACTCCCCTCTTACACGAGGCCTTCACACACAGTACACCATGCATTCATGCCCCATGCATCGTGCACACAGTGTACTCATCTGTTGGTCTGTAGGCCCATAAAGCAATCGGTACTGGGGTAGGACCCCCATCCATCAGGCTCTCCAGCTCCGCAGTGGTGAAGGCAGGGGCTCTTTTCCCAGTGACTTGAGCCATGGCCGCTTCCAAACACAGGTCACAACAGCACTTGCAGTGTAGGACCTCTCCTGTTGAAGGTCAGGTAGCAAGTGAGGGAACAAATAGAAAATGGCAGTCACGTCCACGGCGGTGCATACTGTCACCGCTGGCGTACATCACCATTGGCTACTGTAACCCATAGGGCCCAATGATAACCAATGAGGAGTTGCACTGCGGTATTCAACCGCAACGTCAGCTGCATTACCTCATTTCCACCTGTCGCTTCACACATGACAGGTGTCTGCCATTTCAGGGGGGGGGGGGCAGGCCATGGCACCTAACTGCGTCACAGCCGACATAAGCACATTTTGGGACTAAAAATAAACATACTGTTTCTGTCACAACATGCAATGCATTGTACATTGAGGAAATGTTGAAAACTGACCAGATGCTCATCGTTTTGCCCCCTAGAGTACAACCGCTGAGGATGAATAGGAGATGGAGACATCCCCCTTGTACAGGCCCCTGGTGGACTTGGCAACAATGAAGGACAGGCACATTATCCTGACCTGCAGACTTGATAGGGCCACAATCCAAGAGCTGTGTGCCCAATTGGAGCCAGACCTGATCTCAGCTGTCCGTCAACCCACTGGGATCCCCCCTTTTGTGCAATTCCTATCTGTGCTCCATTTCTTGGCGAGTGGCTCCTTCCAAGTGACAGCGATCATGGCAGCAGGAATGTCCAAGCCAATGCTCTCAGTAGTGCTGACCAGAGTGTTGTCTGCCCTGATGAAACACATGCGCAGCTACATCGTATTCCCCCAGGTGAAGGATTTGGCCACAGTGAATGCTGACTTCTATGCAATGGGACATATCCCCAACATTGTTGGGGCAGTTGATGGTACACATATTGCCTTTGTCCTCCCCAGGAGAAATGAACAGGTGTTCAGAAATCGAAAGGGCTTTCAATCCATGAATGTGCAGATAGTGTGCCTGGCGTACTAGTACATCTCCCTCTGTGAATGCAAAGTATCCTGGGTCAGTGCATGATGCTTATATCCTGAGGAATAGCAGCATCCCATATGTGATGGCTCAACCCCAGAGGCACAGGGTGTGGCTAATGGGTGAGCCCATGGTCCCCACCCAGTGTATGTTGATATATGGGTGTGGGGTTGCCCCAAATGGTGAGTGTCTGGCTAAAAGGTATCCCTCGATATTTACAGGTGACTCTAGTTACCCCAACCTCTCATGGCTACTGACCCCTGTGAAGAATCCCAGGACAAGGGCAGAGGAACGTTACAATGAGGCACATGGGTGAACAAGGCAAATTATAGAGCAAACCTTTGGCCTCCTGAAGGCCAGGTTTCGGTGCCTCCATCTGACTGGTAGTTCCCAGTGCTACTCACCCAAGAAGGTGTGCCAGATCATCATGGCATGTTGCATGTTGCACAACCTTGCCTTGAGACGCCAGGTGCCTTTTCTGCAGGAGCATGAGGCTGGAGATGGGCGTGTGGCAGCGTTGGAGCCTGTGGACAGTGACGAAGAGGAGGCAGAGGATGAGGACAACAGAACATTTATCATTCAACAGTACGTCCAGTGACACACAGGTAAGACACTATAACTTCACCTCCCATTGCAGTTTTGTGTTGTAAATTGTCACTGCCAGGCTGCTGTTCCCACTACTATGGCCACTTACTGTACCCTTTGACATGTCTATTCACAGATATTTGTGCCCTACTCTCGCTCCTGGTATATTGACTGCAGCACAATACAGGTCATACCTATGTATACATTACTGTACAGTCTACTTGCAATGTCTACAGATTGTTAAAGGAATACATACTTAAATCATTTGACATACTACATACTTGTATTTTTTCAAAGGGTGATTATTCAATTGCTGTAAATTTAATGGGGATGTGCAGTGGGCTTGGGTGATGGTGGAGGAGAGTCCAGGATAGAGTCCAGTCTCTTTGTATCACAGGTGCATTGTCCACGGGGGCATAGTAAGGGGAGCAATGGCAGTTCAAGGTGGACAGGGTGACAGAGTGGGACACAAGGGTGACATTCAGGAGAGTCTTATTTCCTGGCGGGGGTCTTGGCAATATTCTCTGGCTTCTGCCTGGATCGCAGGGACCGTTTTCAGGGTGGTTCTCCTTCTGAAGGGAGAGGGGTGCTAGTGGCCTGTTGTTCCTGTGGTGGGGCCTCCTGTCCACTAGTGTCAGCGGAGGGGGAGGGCTGTTCACGTGCGGCTAGTGTCAGGGGCCCGTTGGTGTGCCACTGCCTCTCTCATGGTGTTGGCCATATCTGCCAGCACCCCTACAATGGTGACCAGGGTAGTGTGGATGTCCCACAGGTCCTCCCTGATTCCCCAGGGACTGCTCCTTCACAGTTGCTGGGTCTCCTGCAACTTGGCCAGTATCTGGCCCACTGTCTCCTGGGAACGGTGGTATGCTCCCAGGATGTTGGTGAGTGCCTCGTGAAGAGTCGGTTCCCTGGGCCTGTCCTCCCCCTGTCGCACAGCAGTCCTCCCAGCTTCCCTGTTGTCCTGTGCCTCTGTCCTCTGAACTTTGTGCCCACTGCCACTGACCCCAGGTCCCTGATCGTCCTATGTTTGTGGGGTGGCCTGGGGTCCCTTTAGTGGTGGACACACTGCTGATTGACGTGTCCTGGGGACAGAGGGATGGGCCTGCTGGGTGGGTGCTGTGCTGGTGTTTCCTGAGTGGGGAGGCTCTGTATTGGTATGGGACTGTGCCTGGGTAACCGACTGTCCGGAGGTCCCTGATGGGCCAGGTTGGTCATCCAGATCCAGGCGAGCAGAGCTGCTGTCATCACTGTGGACCTCTTTGTCGGGGGGATACTGGTTATTGCTGGCACCTCCTCTCCGGTGATGTTGGGTGTGGGACCTGTGGGGATGTAAATGCAGTGTTAATGTGTCTGCATGTGACATCCTGTGCATGGGTGTGTTGCCCTGTATGGTTGTGAGTACCCTGTCAGCTTTGCCTTGTGTGAGTAGTGATTTAGTGGGCCAGGTGCTCTCTCTAGTGTGCATGCTGTTGTGATGGGTGTCTATGCAGGGCTGTGAGTGATGTCCATGCATTGGTGGTACATGCAGTGCTGGGTACTGGGATGGGTGGGTTGTGATGGTGTGGTGTATGTGAGGTGGTGGGGTGATAGGGGTGGGGGTATGTGATGGCATGCAGGTATGGGGGTGATAGTAATAGAGATTTGACTTACCAGAGTCCAGTCCTCCAGCTACTCCTGCCAGGCCCTCAGGATGCAGTATTGCTAAGACTTGCTCCTTCCATGTTGTTAGTTGTGGGGGAGGAGGTGGGGGTCCACCGCCAGTCCTCTGTACAGCTATCTGGTGTCTTGCAACCACGGAACGCACCTTCCCCCATAGGTCGTTCCACCTCTTCCTGATGTCATCCCTTGTTCTGGGGTGCTGTCCCACGGCATTGACCCTGTCCCCGATTCTCCGCCATAGCTCCATCTTCCTTGCAATGGATGTCTGCTGCACCTGTGATCCGAATACTTGTGGCTCTAACCGGATGATTTCCTCCACCATGACCCTTAGCTCCTCCTCTGAGAACCTGGGGTGTCTTTGTGGTGCCATGGGTGTAATGTGTGTGGTGTGTGTGAGGGTGTGTGGGGTGATGTGTTGGGGTGTGTGCTGTGAGGTGCGTGGATGGTGTATGGGTGATGGGTGATGGTGTTCTGTGGCTCTGGTTGTGTGGGTGCTCTTGCTGTATCTCTCTCTAGTTACAAATTGTGTTTGTCGTAAAGGGATGTGGGTATTGTGTGTGTGTGTTTTATAGTGGTGTGGGTGTGTGAGTGTGGTGTGTGCATGTGTGTCAGGTGTGTGTATTTTGAATTGTCCAATGTGGTGCTGTTTTGTATGTGTGTGTGTATTTTCAAAGCGGCAGTATGTACTGCCAATGGTTTACTGCGGTTGAATGTCCGCCGCGGTGATTCGTGGGTCATAATGCTGTGGGCATAGTTCTGTTCGCGTAACGGTGTGGGTTTTGGTACCGCCATTTTATCACTGACCTTTGGGCTGACGGACTTGTGTTTGTGTCCGTATAGTGACGGATTGCTATGTGTGTGTCATAATATGGGTATCGGTATACCGCTGCGCTCGCAGTATGTTGGCGGCAGTCGGCATGGCGGTAAGTGGGACTTACCGCCAATGTCATAATGAGGGCCTTAGTCTCTTCCTCTGAGTTAGAACCAAAACTGAGACGAGGCTTGAAACGCTAAGGAATTCAGCCGACTTGGCTCCTACCAGGGAGCATCCACTCTGTCCCAAGTGAGGGCCGGATCACTTGCAGCGTGAGCAATCTCATCACCAAAGTGCTCAGGTTAACAAACCTTGGCCAACAAAGTCTGTCAACAAAACTGAGAGATCCAGTTTAGTGCGGGAGCCCAGGAAAGAAGGTGTTCCTCTGATCAGTACCTGGAATAGTGAGCACGCTCAGTGCTTCTGGATTTTATAGTGCTGACGTGCACTCCTTCTCTGGAACTAAATGATGGACAATATTAGTTCCCATACTGAATTACAGAATTGCAGCGTGGAATATTGATTGCATATTGCGCTGCATGCAACCCCAGTACAGGCAGTGGTCCAAGGCGGCAACCACAGGCAATATTAGTTCCCGCATTGAATCTTAGCAGGCAATATTATTTGCATGTTGTAGTAAGTATAAACCTCAACACAAGCAGGGATTCAAGGCTCTCGCACTGAATGACAGCAGGCACTATTGATTTCATATTGCAGGACATGTAGATCCCATTTCGGGCAGGGATCAAGGCGTTAGCTGACACAGTGGAATTCATAACAGGACCACCATTTGGTGGTCTCTGCAAACCAGCGGGCTTTTCCACAGGATAGTTGCCCATTGCTCGAGTAGCCCTGAGGTAGGCAAGGGATCCACCCAGGCACAGGCCCTAGGCACGCACCACCAAGATTCTGATGACAAAGGACCAGCATACATCAACCACTGCCTGAACTTTCATCAGCTCTCTAGACACCTGCGCTCCACTTCCATCGCTCACATTTCCCGCATCTGCCGAAGCAGCAGTGTAGGATGCTCCTTCTCCCACTTCTCTGGCAAGTCCTGGAACGACCTCCCTCTGCACCCCCGGACATCATCCTCTCTCACTGAATTCAGAAAAGGACTGAAGACCTGGTTCTTCAACTGATCCAAGCAAGAACCCAGTGCCTGGATACCCTCACAAGTGAGTAGACACACTCAATAAAACTGAGTTGATTGATACTCCAAATAAGAGGTTGCCACCCACCATCTTTGCAGTAAGATGTGTTTTCTGAAGAAACGCAATGTTAGTCTGCGTCAAAAGTAAGAATAAATTAGGTGACGGCATCTGGGCTTGGCCATTCCCTGTATAGTTTAGGTCAGTATGTTATATGTGGTCATAAATGTGTGACATGTCAGCATGTTGGTGCCTAGGTTATCCATCCGCTCTCTTCCAGGCTCGTAATTCTAGAACCTGTGACCACAGCCGGTCCCTGACCCGGGTGTATAGAGTAATGCTGCTTGTCCACGAACAAAAACATAAAACATTTACCCCAACTCCCAGGTCCCTGGTTGTGTCTCATATGTGGCCATGACGAAAGGAAAACTAAAGAGGAAAACAGACAAGAGAGGAACATGTTCCATATGAGACCGGGGATTACAGTCTCTTCGTTTGTCACGGAGAGAAATGCACAAACCGTACCCTAACGGTGGTGCCCATTGTTCCTTCTCCTTTTCAGTCTGCACTCTGAGAAGCCCCTCCACTCCAACATAGAACACATTTTGTGGTGTCATATCACTTGGTCGTCCGATGTCATGGACATTAATTCCAGGCCTGTGCTCAATTCTGCTGGAGTGAGAGCCAAATCAGATATCCCCTCCCAGTCTGGGGTGATGGAAGGGAACCTAGGGGCGGTCGCTGTTTGTCTGTGGCAGGATACAACCTCTGCCACAACCATGGCACGTTCTTGCTCTTCCTACTCGCTGGAGGCCCTGCTCCTGGGGGTCCTGGGCTGATGCCTTTGTGGTGTGGGAGGCTTCCAGTCTGTATTCCATTGAATGTCGTGGGACATTGCTGACACCCCCTTCGTCTCCAGCCAGCCCCAGGCATTTACCAGTGTTGTGAAAAATAGGGTGGCTTGAGAGTCCACCATAGGCAGTTTGGCTGTGTGTGTAAGAGAATATTTCAGGCCGAGTTGCTGGAAGTTCTCTGTGACCATCAAGAATGAACCTCTGACTCTTTGTACTTCTGTAGTGTAGTCTGGATACATGTTCATTGAGGCCTTGGAGATTCATCAGGGATCCTTGGACCTGGCAACTTGCAGTATGTGATTGCATTCCCAGTAGTTAAAGAGACAAGCCACCTCCAGCGGGGATGGAGCCCCTGTTGGGGGTCTGTCCTGGGTCACCATGGACCCGATTCAGTGTCCAGACTTGATACGTTTACTGCCAAGGACAATATGAATCAGACATTCCTCGAGTAAAAGTTCCATATTTGGACCTTCTGGGAGGCCCACCACTTGCATATGGTTCCGGCAAGATTGGCCCTCAGTGTCCTCCACCATGGTTTGTACTTGTGATACCTCCATCTGAAGGGCGTTGATGTGGGACAGAATCTCTGTCAGCAAGGGGCGCGTTCCCGGCAGCACCAATTTGCTCGCATCTATTCTGTCCCTAAAGGTGGCCTGATCTGCTTGTCGGACCCATATATAATTAACTAAGGTTTCAATTTGTTTCCAGAGTAGTTTTCATATCCCAGATGGTCTGTAAAGACAAGGTGAAGAGAGGAGGTGGCACTTGAGATGATCCAATGGGAACAGGAAAGCATTGAATTATGTGAATGCAGTTAACTTCGTTATATACTTCCAGAGAAGTTAACTTTGTTGTACACTTCCTGAAACTTAAGAAACAGCAGTACATCCTGAGTCCTCTTTTTCCACAATCTGTTTTTGTTTACATGAAATCTGGTCCATCTGCATCTACCATAAGCTGTACCTGTAGCATGTGGGTGGCCCGTGCTCGCCCTTTCCATGCTAAGTTACTACGTGATCACTAATAAATCACCTCCTTTTCTGAAGTGGATAAGATGTGACATGTTCAACAGAACATTTAGTTAAATATCTGTGGGTGGTGAAAAAAACATTGCTAAGTTTCAAATATGGTAAATAAGAGATGGTGTTTATAGCCAGTTAAATATTGTTTTTCACATTCTGTTACATTTGCATTTTGTAATTTAAAATCTCTTTACATCCAACAGAAAACAAGCATTGAATGCATGAAATGCTTATGAATAACAAGAATGATTCTGTAAGTCGACAAAAATGGTCAGAAACAATCCAATATTCAGGAAAACATCAGTACAGTCAGAGACTGAGAACCCTGAGCATAAACTGACAGACGCTGGAAGAAGCTCTAAAGGACAATTCAGTGAACCCAAGACTGTAAGCTGTGCACCTTCACACCACAAGACTGTGAAATGATGTCAAGAAAATTAAGGTAACAGCACCGACAAACCACCTCCTGAATAAACAGGCGACCAACACCAGTTTTGATCATGGGATCTGTATGATGTGTTTACCACGGTGCTCTGGTTCCTAAAATGATAACAGACCATAATTCAGTGCACCAAGTAAACTCTTCTTGACTACACCACAAGAACCAGAGAAAAGCACAACTGAGTGGAGACAACAACTGAATGATAAAGGAAAGAAGAGTTCTACTGTCTACAATACAACGGACTGTCCCAATGTACACCAACCAAAAGGAAGAGGATTAATCTTTACCCACAAGCCTCGAAAATGTTATCCAATCTAAAGGCATAATCTCTCGTAAGGAAGCCTTGCTCATATTATGAGTCTGGCAAGTATTTAGTGACCATTGTACTTTACTTTTAAATTGGAAATCAAAAGTCCTTAATACGAACAAATACAGGAAACTGAGATTAATACAAGTGCTTTACCAACCATGTTGACCCATCAGAAAACACAGTCATGTGCTGTAGACAAATATAGACCCGACCCAGAGACTCTAACCAAGAAAGAAGAATCATACACATGCAGTGAGAGCTTTAGTTTGTCATCGCAATTGAAGCCCCATCAGCAAACACACACAGGAGAAAAGCCATTCAGATGCAGTGAATGTGCGAAAAGTTTTAGTCGATTATCATGCCTGCAAAGACATAAGCGAACGCACACTGGGGAAAAACCATACCATTGCAGTGAATGTGTGAAGAGCTTCAGTCAGTTATCACACCTACGAATACATCAGCGAACACACAGGGGAAAAACCATACCATTGCAGTGAATGTGTGAAGAGCTTTAGCCACTTATCAGCCCTACAACAGCATCAGCGAACACACACCGGGGTAAAACCATACCATTGCACTGAGTGTGGAAAGAGCTTTACTCTGTTATCACACCTCCAAAGACATCAGCGAACACACACGGGGGAGAAACCATATCATTGCAATGAATGTGTGAAGAGATTCAGTCAGTTATCATATCTCCAAAAACATCACCGATCACACACAGGCGAAAAACCATACCATTGCAGCGAATGTGAAAGTCGTTTTAGTGAATCTTCAACATTAAGGAAACATCGGGGAATACACACAGGAGAAAAGCCTTTTAGGTGCAATAAATGTCTGAAGAGCTTTAGGCTGTTATCAGATTTGAAAAGCCATCATCGTACACATTCCGGGGAAAAACCATACCATTGCAGTGACTGTGGAAGTAATTTTAGTGGCTCTTCGACATTAAGGAATCATCAGCGAATACACACAGGAGAACAGCCATTCAAGTGCACTGAATGTGTGAAGAGCTTTAGTCAATTATCAGCTCTCCAAAGCCATCAGCGTATACACACCGGGGAAAAACCCTATCATTGCAATGAATGTGGAAGTAACTTTAGTAGCTCTTCGACATTAAGGAATCATCAGCGAATACACACAGGAGAAAAGCCATTCAAGTGCAATGAATGTGAAAAGAGCTTTAGTTTTTTATCATACCTAAAACAGCATCAGCGAACACACACTGGGGAGAAACCATACAACTGCAGTGAATGTATGAAGAGCTTTAGTCATTTATCACACCTCCAAAGCCATCAGCGAACACACACAGGGGAGAAACCATACCATTGCAATGAATGTGTGAAGATATTCAGTCAATTATCAGATCTCCAAAAACATCAACAAACATACACAGGCAAAAAAACATACCAATGCAGCCAATGTAGAAAAAGTAGTTTTAGTGCATCTTCAACATTAAGGAAACATCAGCAAATACACACAGGGGAAAAGCCCTTCGGATGCAGTGAATGTGTGAAACGTTTTAGTTGATTATCGTGTCTGCAAAGACATCAGCGAACGCACACTGGGGAAAAACCATACAATTGCAGTAAATGTGTGAAGAGCTTCAGACAATTATCACACCTACGAATACATCAGCAAACACACACGGGAGAAACCATACCATTGCAGTGAACGTGTGAAGAGCTTTAGTCACTTATCAGCCCTACAACATCAGCGAACACACACCGGGGTAAAACTATACCATTGCAGTGAGACTGGAAAGAGCTTTAGTCTGTTATCCCACCTCCAAAGGCATCAGTGAACACACATGGGGGAGAAACCATTCTGTTGCAATGAATGTGAGAAGAGATTCAGTCATTTATCAGATCTTCAAAAACATCCGCGATCACACACAGGTGAAAAACTAAATCATTGCAGCGAGTATGGAAGTAATTTTAGTGAATCTTCAACATTAAGGAAACAGCGAATACACACAGGGGAAAAGCCATTCAAGTTTAATGAATGTGTGAAGAGCTTTCGTTGGTTATCACACATCCGAAGCCATCAGTGAACACACACTGGGGAAAAACCATACAACTGCAGTGAATGTGTGAAGAGCTGTAGCCAGTTATCAGAACTACAAACACATCAGTGAACACACAAAGAGTAAAAACTATTCAAGTGCAGTGAATAAGAGAAGACCTTTAGTTGATTACCAAGTGTACATAGCTATCAGCGAATTTCAGAAGATGATAACATTACAATAATGCAGGATATTCAAATTCCAAGTGATGATAAGTAGATGATAGAAGCCTTGGCTAGTAAGTAAAGAAAAAACACGCAGATAGTTGTAGAATCATAAAAGTGTCTGTTGTCAGTGGTTGCTCATTTAATTTCTCTACATATAAGAAAAAGAAAAGAAGTTGCAATCAACACATTAAGACATCAACAGAGTGTGGACTAAAAGGAAAAGTGTGTTTTTTCTTTGATGAAGTAAAGTTCTAAAGAAAAACATCCAAGCACACTTGATCATGCTGCCTGTGAAAGCAACACTATGACCAATGCTTGGACTAACACGTGTATTTCAGCTAACTTCTGGTATTAGTGCTAAAACCTATAAACCCAACCCACTCAAACCGATTAAACAAGCACACACTGGAGAATATTCATAGCTGAATGTGGTGTTTGGCGCTTTATGCAAGATGGTTTAGTGACAGTGGCAAGAGAACAGTGTCCAAAAGCATAAGAATCGAAAGTAGGAAAATGTGAACTGTAACACTCTGGGTTAATGTTTGCTGTGCTCAGCATTTACCTCCCAAGATCTAATGCAGGAGAAGTGATGCTCATTTCCATCATCACATTCATTTGTTAATGCACCCACCATAGTGGTACTTCCACAGTGGTGTTCAACAGCTCCATCCTTGGGAGACTGGATGGCTCACCATGGACTATTTAAATGATTTATTGTTAGATTAATTGTATGTAAATATACTTTATGGTTTAAGATCTCTTTTATTTATTTTAAAGAACATTACAATATCTCCCACCTACAACCATTGGCCTGTGGGGGGGAAACAAAAAAGAAGGAAAGATGAGAAGGGAGAGGGGTGTAGAGGCGGGGGATACCTTATTTCAGTGGTTTGCTGTTGTCAATCGTTGGCCCAGCCAGAGCTCAGATTATCAGCCGGAATTGTTTGTCAGGGGTAAGTTTATTGGTACAGTCATGAGAATTTACTGTCCTTGTCAACCGCAGGATGCGGAAGTATGAGTGGCCGGTCAGTTCCCTAAGCTCTGCTGCCATATATCTGAGAGCCGGGCACCATGTTTTATCGAAGCAGGGTAGTGTACCGGTTGCTGCTGCCGTCAGTTTTTCCATGCCCATAAGTGTCCACAATTTGTGTAACCAGTCAGTGTGAGTGGGGATAGACTCCGAGCCCCAGCGCACCAGCAGTAGCTGCTTAGCATCTCCCAAGGCCAGAGTAATAGCCCGGCCCCTAGCGGAGCAGAGCAGCATGTTTGGCGGTTGGGGAGGCCCAGCAGGATATAACTAGGAAACTGTGGTATGTTGGTGTTATAAATATCATCTATTGCTTGGAGAATTGGGCCCCAAAAGGGGGTAACTTTTGGACAGTGCCACAACAAAAGTGTGCACTACAGTCTGCATCCACACCAACACTTACCATCGCTATGCACCCCCCATTTAGCCATCCAAGCCGGTGTATAATACATGTGGTGGGCTATTTTCAGGAACATTTCTTTGGTGGTTGTGGCGCGGGCTGGCACTCGTGCCCTGTGTAAAATATCCTGCCACTCTCGATCTGTAAAGGTGCACTCGCATTCGAACTCCCATCTGCGTTTGGCTGGTGTGGGGAGAAGCGTGGTCGGCATAACCAAAAAGGTGTAAATATCGGACAGGATTCGCTTGTCCGTTTCCCTAGTTAGGAGCCACTGTTTGAAGCAAGTTAGGGGTCTGCTCGCATGCGGACGTATTGCGGGGGAGGTTACCCAGTGGTAGACAGCTACGTATTGCCAGTATGCGTTGTCAGGGAAACCATACTCTGCCTATAGTCAGCTAAAGTCCATGACACCTTTCTCATTAAAGAGGTCCACGATTCTCTTGCACTGTGAGTCCTGCCATGTTAGATAAGCAGGCTCCCCAATTGCGAGGTTGCCGTTAAGCGGTGTCTGGGGGGAGATCGGCATGGACAGTCCCTTTGCCATCTATACCCTGTCCCATGCTCCCATCGTAACCCGCAGGACTGGGGAAACATACACTCCGGGCGGTCAGTGCCTTCTAGGTAGCCATGGCACCTTCCATATGTGCATTCCCGCTACTGCCTGGTCGATAAAACACCAGTATTTTTACATGTGCGGGCGGGACCATTTGACCATATAGTGCAGCTGAGCTGCATAATAGTAGCTAAGCAGATGCCTGACACCCAGGCCTCCCTCTGCCTGAGATAGGCATGCCTGGCCCTTTGACATTCTAGCCCTCTTGCCACTCCAAATATACTCCCATATAAGTGCCTGCAACTTGTCTAGCAGGTGGGGAGGTGGCTGCAGCGGCAGTGTCTGCATGAGGTAAAGTATTTTAGGCAGAAGAGTCATCTTAATCGCAGCTATATGACCCAGCCACAAGAGGCTGTAGGCCCTCCATTTCGTCAGTTCAGTGCGAGCAGTATCCAATATACTTGTGTAGTTACATGCTGCCGTCGCTTCGGGCATGGGATCTTTTTTTCAGGCCCAGATACATGATTTCTTGTGCGGCCCATGAGAAGGGGAGCCTTGCCTCTAGAGAGCACCTTTCCGTCTCTGGGATAGTTAAGTTCAGTATCGATGATTTGGTGAGATTGGTTTTAAAGCCTGAGACTTTACCAAATGTTATCAGTTATGTCATGACACCTGCCAGGGAGATTTGAGGTTGAGAGGTATGGAGCAGCAAATCATCTGTGTAGAGAGCCAGTTTATGCGTTCTACCACCCATCGGTAGCCCAGTTAGATCTGGATGATTGCGTATACATTCAGCAAAGGGCTCCATGTATAGGACAAAAAGTAGAGGCGAGAGGGGGCAGCCCTGCAGTGTACCTCTAGGTTTATCATAATTGCACCGTATCCAGTCGCGTAATCTGGAACCAAGCCCGAAATGCCTCAGAACCTCATGGAGGTAATACCAGTGGAGCCGGTCAAAGGCCTTTTCTGCGTCAATACAAAGAAGAAGGGCTAGGATTTGGGCGCGATGTACCTTGTCCGGTAAATAGCATAATCTTTTATTATTAGCGCTACAGGAGTGCTCGGGGCTGAACCCAGTTTGGTCCGGGTCGATCAGGCCCTGCAGGTATGGGTTCAGCCTGTGGGCTAGGACTCCCGTAAAGATCTTGGCGTCCACATTCAGTAATGTGATGGGTCGGTATGAGGAGCACAGGCGTGGGTCCTTCCCCGGCTTAGGGATAACGGTCACCACGCCTAGTTGCATTGTGGGGGAGGGGGAAGCTGTGCTTAAAATATTGTATAATTGAGCCAGCACTGGTGCTAGCTGGGCATCAAAGGACTTATAGAATTCCGATTGAAAGCCGTCCGCACCAGGCGCTTTACCTGGTTGTAAACGGTGTATGGCCGCAAGGACCTCCGCTGTAGTGATATCCCCGTCCATTAGTTCACTATCAGGTGGGGGGATTCGGGTCAGGGGGACAGAGTTCAGATAGCCACCCACTCCCTTCTCATCAAGTTCTTCCGCTGTGTACAAGTCAGAGTAGAACCGTTCAAACTGGTGTAAAATTAGCTCCTCTTGGTAGGTCCATGTGCCATTAGGCAATTGGAGCTCCACCACACGTCGTCCTGCAGCCTGTACACTGAGTCGGTGAGGCAGTAGGTGACCCGCTTTATTACCCCCTGCGTAGTATTTCTGCTTAGTCTGTAATAGGGCGTATTCTGCCTTATTCCCGTCTAAGGTTTGTAGCTGCTTACGGAGAGTGCAAAGTTGTCTCCTCACTACCAAATACCCAGTCCGGCCATGGGTGACTTCCAGACTCCTTATGTCATCCTCTAGCTGCTGGCGTTTTTCCCGTCTGGCCTTATTTAGACTCACCACTATCGCTATGCCATGTCCCCTAATAACTGCTTTAAGAGTTTTCCATAAAGTGGCAACACTGACCTCAGGGGTGTCATTTGTGTCTAGGTAATGCTTTATTGTGTCCTCAGTTTCTGCTAGTGTCCTTGTATGATAGGAGTCTCGTATTAAGGTGCCAACATTTTGCATCTGGGGCGTTTGGTGAAAGGCTGAGCGACAGCTTGAGCGGGGTGTGATCCGACAGGGATGCCATCCCGATCTTAGTCTTGGTTACCCGGTTGGTAACGCGTGGTGAGGTGAGGAAAAGGTCAATGCATGCGTAGGTCTGGTGTGCAGCAGAGAAGAAAAAGTATTCCCTCTCCATCGGGTGCTGCTTGCGCCAGACATCTATGAGTACTGCCGCCCCCACCCACTCCCGGAAATTCTTTGGGAAGGCACCCACATGGCCATATCTCTGAACTGATCTGTCAAGCTGGGTGTCTGGCACTAGGTGAAAGTCTCCCTCCACCACAATGTCCTCGTCCAGGGTAGCCAGAACCCTCCCCTGGGCATCTCTTAAGAATCGTGCCTGCTGTTCGATCGGAACGTAAATGGTAGCTACCATCAGCCTATGGCCTCGAAGGTCTATGTGAAGGGAGAGAAGTCTCCCAGGAATCTAGGCTTGTACACCAAGTGCCGTCATAGGAAGTTGGTGGCCAAAAGGATTGCTACCCCTGCCCGCCTCCCGGGGCCTGAGGAGTGAAATTGTCTGTCAAACCAGCGTGATCTCAGCCTTTTCCAGTCTGAGCGAACTAGATGAGTTTCCTGTAGGAGGCAAAGATCAGCCCTTGCGTCTCTGAGCTGTATCAGCAGTGCTTGACGTTTCACAGCTGCATTAAGACCCTGAACATTTAGACTAAGGACAGTGGTCATGGGGAAGGTGAGGCTTACCGATACGGTGTTGATTGAACCCTTTACCCAATAGGACAAATACCCAGGTATGTGTACCCGTGACTGGCAAGGGGGTAAGGTGTGGCCCTGCAAACTCAGGATAGAGGGATAGGGAGTAGGGAAAGAGAGAACAAACAACAAGGTATAAACTGAGAAGTGTTCCCCGTCTGAGAACAAACGTAGATCAATCTGGAGGTGAGCCCGGTCCTCATTCCGTCGTCAGGCGACCTCCACTGTTGAGGGGATTGGAGCTCCGCCACACGGCGGTCTCAATCAAGTGTCCCTTTGCCTTCACCAGATTGTGCTCTGCTTCTCTAACTGCCCATCGGGCCGCAGTTCTTTGTCAAGATTGTATGTGGATCTTCATTGGTCCGAATCCACTTCTGAGACGCTGTCATGGCTGCGTAGGCTTTTAAGTAATGTCGCCCTCTCTGCCTTTGTGAGCTTATGATGTTTGGAACATCTGGCCTCAGTTTTTGAGTGCCCCCCCATCAATTTGCGGTTGCTGCTCTCGTTCCTTTGGCAACTGTGCCATGTCTCTGAGGGGGGATGGCATTCCATCCATGGCCTGTGCCTCCTCCAACGTGCAGATGCTGTGGGTTTCATTTTGTCAGACGAAGTGGAGGCGGAAAGGATGGCCCCACTTATATCTAATACCACTTTCTCTTAGGAAGTCTGTTACAGTTCAGAACACTCTACAATGCTGTAGCGTCAGCGTCAATAAGTCCTGGAATAAGCCAACTCGAAAACCCTCAAAGTCAATTAATGGTTGGTCTCAGACCACTGACATTATGGTCTCCCTTTGTAGTGATGCAGGCAGGTCAGTGTGTCCTGAGCTTGACCTTGTGAGCAGACCGGACGGCCAACCCTGTGTGTTCTGTCAAGCATCACAGTCTGATCCTTTAGGGCCGGTGCTACATGTTGGAAAAGGCGAACCACAAAGTCCTCTAGCACTCCTGTCACCGCTTGCGATGGTACACCCTTTATTCGAATATTGGAGCGTCTCCAAGTCCTCAATCTGGTATTGCAGTTCTTGATTCTTGTCCTGTAGGGTAAGAGGCTCCCTCTTGTAGCAGTCCAGTTCTTCCTCTCGCGCATCACAGGCTTGTTCTAGTGTGTCTACTCATTGACCCAGATCCACAACTTCTCGTTTAAGTTCTTTGACCTCCGCCACTATTTCTTGTTTCAAGTCTCCACGTAGGGACCCAAATAGCTGCTCCATGAAGGAACTAGTCAGGGGTGCTTCTCCGTCTCCCTATGTTCCTTGGTCTACCGACTCTCCACGTTCTGTCACCGGGGGCTCGAATGGCTGCGCCTTCTTGGCTGGAATTTTGTTGAAGAGGTCCTTGAGGGAACCCTCCTTCTTGTTATGTCTCTGGGACATCATTGCGGCCATCCCGTGAGGGATCTCTGACCTTATTGGAAATATAGTCCACCAGCTGCGTCCTCGGCTCGTTGAGTGTCTCTGTACCGTCGCTGATACCTGAGTCGTCAGGTCCGGTGTCAGCCCTCAGTTCACGTAGGTCTCCGGGTCAGGGTGTCCGCTCACCCCCCCCCTCGCCTACCCGTAGCCCAGGGTCCCAGGCAGTCTCTGAGTCTCTGGTCTGATCGGTAAGTCGCCCCGTCCCAGATCCTCACGTGGAAGATTGGCTCGCTTCTCTGGCCGCGCAACGCAGCCGCTCTTATTTCACGTCCCCCAACGGCCTCGGTGCTCCCGCTCTCTGCCGTTTGATTACGTCACCTTCTACCTGCCCTGCAGCCACTCAAGCGCCCATGGGCCTCCGCTCCGCTAGGCCTGTCTTGTCCTTCCTTTAGGCCAGCACGGCTCCGGCTTCTCTCCTTCGCCCAACCGGCGATCAGGGGGGAAGTCTGACCACTCCTCGCATCCAGTTGGGCCTCGAAAGCCCCCAGTTTCCGCGACACACGTGGTCCTCCTCAGCTCCCTTCCGTAGGCAACCAGTCAGCGCCCCCGGCGCCACACAAGGGCCCCAGGAGACACGCACCAGGCCGTTGGGTCGTGCACCGGGGGGTGCCTCCACACAACATCCCCCCGCAGACCGGGCCTCCTCACCCCGGCAGGGACCCGAGAGGCCTCCACGCCATTCGCGATCTGCCTCAGCCCTGCTTTCGCCATCTGCCGGGCCACGCTCCGGTTCTGCGGCCAGTCTCAGGGGCCCGCACGGCACCAGGGGACACTGCCTGTGGCTACTGGTTGCATGACAGGGCGCACAAGCTGGTGTTTCTCAAGGCCAATGGCGGAGTTCAGGAGAAAGGCTCCTAAGCGGTGGCCATCTTAGCCACTCCCGTAAATATATTTTATGAGTTTGTTATTTGCAGAGAATCATTCAACCAAATTCTGACTGGTGCAAGGATAGAATCAGTGTAAGATGGCAAAACTGTTGATAGGAGAAAAATATGTTGAAACGTTTAGATCCTAATAGGTTTCTGAAGGCTTGACCGTTAAGTAAAGATTGAATCTTCAACAGTAAAGAATCGCAGCTCTTAGAAGCTAGAATCCAGAACTATTGACTAAATTCTATACATTTCTAGAACCTTGGCACGGGAAAAGAAATCTGGATTGAGAAGAAAAGAAACACAAATGATATTCAGATTTATTTTAAAAGCAAAAAGGAACTCTCATTTTTTATAGCTCTGCTGGTGAATGCAAGGACTTAAAGTGTGTGTGCTGCCTCGTGAGTAAAAAATGTACATTTGTGATGCAGTTGTGACTTTCTCGGACCACAAGTAAGATAGACCGCAGCTTTCTGAATCATCTTAAATGTGCATTTGTGTTGCTCGAGCCGACCAAATAGAGTATTCTCATAGTCCAGCCTTGTGTAGATAAATTAGTTCTCTGATAAAATATTCATGTGAGAAGAAAGAAATGGAAACATCTTCAGTAGCCTAAGATGGATAAAAACTAATGCATTTCATTGAATTAATAGTAAAGTGCTGAGTCCCTGCTGCTGACCACCATCACCTGATCCTAATAGTGGTAGTTTGGGATGAGGTCACTTTCAGAACTTGAAAATGAAACTGTTACTTGCTGTTAACTACCAGAATGAACACAGCACATCTATGTTGCCAGAGTTCTGTACATCCTGGCATGTTTCGTATTGAAGGCTTTGTGACCCAATGAGAGTCAAGTGTCTCAGCACCTGTCACTAAAGAGAGATCACTTCTGATGGATACTTCTACCTGATGATTCCTCCCCTATAGCATAATCTGCAGGTGCCAGTCTGGATCCGGAATATTCAAGGCTAGTTGTGAGAAAGAAGCCTCTTTCTAGCATGGTTACCCCTACTTTTGGTCTGTTTGTGAGTGTGTGTCAGTGTGTTTTTACTGTGTCACTGGGAGCCTGCTAGCCATGACACCAGTGCTCATAGATAAAAACCTATATGTCAGTGTATTTTGCCTGTCTCACTGGGATCGTGCTAGCCAGGACTCCAGTGCTCATAGTTTGTGGCCTAATGTATGTGTTGTCAGTAGTGCTTGACTGTGTCACTGAGGCTCTGCTAACCAGAACCTCAGTGCTAATGCTCTCTCTGCTTTTAAATTTGTTACTGTAGGCCAGTGACTTCATTTACCAATTTAAATTGGCACACTGGACCCCCCTTATAAGTCCCTAGTATATGGTACCTAGGTACCCAGGGCATTGGGGTTCCAGGAGATCCATATGGGCTGCAGCATTTCTTTTGCCACCCATATGGAGCTCAGACAAACCCTTACACAGGACTGCCATTGCAGCCTGCATGAAATGGTGCACACACTATTTCACAGCCATTTTCACTGCACTTATATGACTATAAGTCACCTATATGTGTAACCTTCACCTGCTGAAAGTTAGGTGCAAAGTTACTAAGTGTGAGGTCACCCTTGCACTAGCAAAAGTGCCCCCACATAGTTCACGGCCATTTCCCCGGATTTTGTGAGTGGGGGACGCCATTACACGTGTGAACTACATTTAGGTCAATACCCATATGTAGCTTCACAATGGTGACTTCGAATATGACCATGTAACATGTCTAAGATCATGGAATTGTCCCCCCGTTCCAAATCTGGTATTGGGAGCCAACTCCATGCATCCTGGGGGCTCCACCATGGACCCCCAGTACTGCCAAACCACCTCTCTGAGGCTTGCTCTGCAGCTGCTGCCACCTCACAGACCGGGTTTGGGCCTCCTGGGGTCTGGGCAGCCCAGTCGAAGGAAGGCAGAACAAAGCATTTCCTCTGAGAACAGGGTGTTACACCCTCTCCCTTTGGAAATAGGGGTTACAGGCTGGGAAGTGGTAGCCTCCCCCAGCCTCTGGTAATGCTTTGAAGGGCACAGATGGTGCATTCTTTGCATAAATCAGTCTACACCGGTTCGGGGACCCCTTCTTTCCTGCTCTGGTGGGAAACTGGACAAAGGAAAGGGGAGTGACCACACCCCTGTCCATCACCACCCCAGGGGTGGTGCCCAGAGCTCCTCCAGTGTGTCCCAGACTTCAGCCATCTTGCTTTGAAAGGTGTGGGGGTACTCTGGAGGGCTCTGAGCGGCCAGTGCCAGCAGGTGACGTCAGAGACCCCTCCTGATAGGCCCATACCTGATAAGGTAGCCAATCCCCCTCTCAGGGCTATTTAGGGTCCCTGCTGTGGGTTCTTTTCAGATTCTGCTTGCAAGTTTCCTTCAGGACTCCTCTGCAACAACTTCGGCATCCTCTGACCTAGGATCAACCGCAGCCTGCTCAAGAAACGCTGTAACTGCAACAAAGTATCCACAAGAGATACTTTTCTTCTGCAACCTCAGCTCCAAGTCAGCAGCTGCAACAGTTTCCACGGTGTGCACACTCTGGGGACTCCCTGTCTTCATCCTGCACCAGAAGGGCCAGTGGAGTGACAAAGTCACTCCCCTGCTCCAAGCAGGCACTGTACGCTTGGACTCCTCTCACAGAAACGAGCTTGCTCCTAAGGACACAGAGGGCGGACATCATCGACATAGACTGTCCTGAGGTCCTGCTGACGCCATTTGAAGTAGGTAAGACCTTGCCTTCCCTGAGAGCGATGGTACCCCTGTGTACTGTGTTTTCTTCACCTCCTGAGGCCTCTGTGCACTGTTTGCAAAATCCTTCGTGCACAGCCTGGCCCATGTACCCAGCACTCCATCCTGTGATGCTCAACTTGCTGAGTTGTTCTCCGGTGGCGTGGGACCTTCTTTTGTTGTGGTGCATCAACCGCATTTTGCACCTCCTTTGTCCCCGGATCCTGTGACTCCTCGGGGTGCTGGCTGGCATCCGGAGGGCTCTCTAAAATGTTGAGAGCTCCCTCTTCCTCCTCACACAGAGTTGAGGCCCCCAGGTCCCTCCTGGGTCCATCCAGCACCATTTTGATGCAAAACGCACTTTTGTCGTAGCCAAGGCTTGTTGGTGACTTCCAACACAAAATTACGTCTGCAACGATCTTCACGTTGTGGGACATCCTTTGCATCACACAGAAACCCGCTGGCATGTTCCTAGGGTGCATTCCTGCAGTCTTCAACTAACTGGGTACTCTTCTTTTGTACCCTCTTCTGGGTTGGCAGGGGCTCCTGTCCTTCCCGGAACTTCTTTTGACTTCTGGACTTGGTCCTCTTCATTTGCAGGTCTTCAGGTACAGGAATCCAGCAGTTGTTCTTTGCAGACTTGGTTGCTGCAAAATCCCAATCACGAGGTGTAGTGTGTCCTAAGGAAACTTGCAGTCCTTTACTCCTGGTTTTCTGAGCTCTGGGTTTGGGTAATTTACTTACCTTTACTGTATTCTTACTCTCCCAGCGATTCTGCACACACTACGGTTGTCTAGGGGGGAATTTGTGATTTGCATTCCACTTTCTTAGTGTATGGTTTGTGTTGCCCCTAGACCTATTTTCTCCCATTGCAATCTATAGCATTTCCTATTGTTTACATTGTTCTATGACTAATTACTTGTCTAATGTTGGTGTCTAGTGTATATATTGTGTAGAATAATACCCACCTCCAGAAGGAATATTGTCTCTAAGATATTTTTGGTACTTTGTCACCCAAATAAATACCTTTACTTTTGGTAACACTGAGTATTGTCTTTACTTGTGTATAAGTACTGTGTAACTATAAGTGGTATTGCAGGAGCTTTGCATGTCTCCTAGTTCAGCCTAAGCTGCTCTGCTATAGCTACCTCTATCAGCCTAAGCTGCTAGAACACTACTACTTCACTAATAAGGGATACCTGGACCTGGTATAAGGTGTAAGTACCCAAGGTACCCACTACAAGCCAGGCCAGCCTCCTACACTAGTACTCTACTGCTAGGACGCCTGGCATTGTATTGGTGCCAAAAGTAACATTCATTGGTGTCACCAAAGCCATATAGCGCTTACACCAGTACCAGGACATCAGTTACTTTTGTCTACTCTTTCGATGCAGATATGGAGCTCGCTCACTCAAAGAATCTTGAGTTTTCCCACAGGAATTTTTCCAACAAGCGCACTACTATGTCCCGTCCTAAGATATCCGTGTTCAGGCTCTGTAAGGATTGGGAAGGACTGGTGTCCCTAATAGATCCGCACTTCATCTGCCACAAGTGCCTCGGTTCAGACTACGACTCCTGGTCCTGTAACTCCTGGCAGAGCAAGCCCTCAAAGGCCATCAAGGACATGAGGCAAGGCTCTTCATGGCCCGGGTCGGGGACGAGAAACACAGTTGACACTGCTTCTGACCACACTACAGTTCAAAAAGAAAAAGTTAAAGCGGCAGGCCCTAGCTCAAGTGTTGCTAGCTTTGGAAGCTGGAGATTGTATGGTGTCACTCAACCAGCAGTATAGGTACTTCCACATCCCGATCCTGCATTTGCATCAGAGGTATCTTGTTTTGTTGTAAGTTCTATGTGCTACTAGTTTGTTGTGCTCCCATTTGAGTTAATATCGGCACCTCAGTTGTCACAAAGGTGGTGGCAGTGTTTACAACCCATTTTCAAAGGTTGTGCACACCTATATTCCCGCCGTACCTGGATGACTTCCTAATCAGACTTGGATCGCCAATGGTGGTATCTCCCAGTCTGCAGTCAAGAGTAGCCCTACTGTTCGACCTGAGTTTCTCAACAAATGAGCCAGAATCCCACCCAACGTCCTTCCAACGACTCCGCTTTATAGGGTCAGCACTGGACACCACTCTTCCCCATGCCGTTCCTCCACCTCAAAGGATTGCAGACATTCAGGGGAAATGGTTCCCTCTTTTCAACACAGTGCAAAGGTCCCAGTTCTGTAGGTCCTCTGACTCCTAGGTCTGATGGGTTCCTGCATTCTCCTAGTCCCATATGAATGTTGGTACATGTACGCCCTACAATGGTGCCTCTGTGGGCAGTGGCTACAGTACATGGGAGATCTGTTGGACTCCATCATAATCTCCAGAAGTGCTGCAGCAGAAGTGGTTGAATGGGGGAATTAGGTAAAACTGAGTTGCAAGATGGCCTTTGCTCCCCCTTCAACCGTGGCTACAGTAGTAACAAATGCTGCCACTTCAGGGTGGGGGGCTTGCCTAGAGGATCTGGTGATCAGAGTTTTTGGTCTCTGGAAGAACAGGCTCTGTTGGAACTGCAGGCAATGTGGCTGGCACTCAAGGCCTTCTTCTCTTCCACCCAAGGTTGGTCCGTCCAGATCCTAGCAGACAACTACGGAGTGGTGTGCTACGTCAATAAGCTAGGGGGAATACGGTCTCATCTATTTTGCCTGCAAGAATTAAGACTGGTCTTGGCCACACCACCAAGGACTTTGGATCACCATTGGCCACCTAGTGGATTTTCCTTGAATTTCAGAGCTGACAGTCTCAGCAAGCATTATCTTGCCGACCAGGAGTGGCATCCACTAGGGATATTAGTCCAGGACATCTTCACCCGGTTAGGTACTCCTCAGGTGGGCTTGTTCACTTTTTGGGAAAATGCTCAATGCCACAAGGGCTGTGCCCTACAGTATCCATTCATGGGTGTATTGGGGCCACGTTTCAGTTTAGGTGGAAGTTTTAACTGCACTACACATTTCTTTTGATTTCTTGGGTTCTGAAGAAGTTACACCAAGATCAGTTGCAAGTCTTTCTCATCGCCCCTGATTGGCCAGCAGGAGTGTGGTATGAAGACCTTCAGCGCTTCTCCATATGTCCCCTTCGGAAGCTGCCATGCAGACTAGACCTTCTCTCCCAGTCGGAGGGAATGCTGCTGCATCCCAGTTTCCAAGGCCTTCACCTTCGTGCCTGAAGATTGAGCAGGGACATCTGAACTCCGTGCAGCTGCCACCAGAGGTGATAGACATAATCTTGTCAGTGCGTCGACCCACCACCAAGTCCATCGGAGCAAGAGGTTACTAAGCTGTGGTAACAGTCTTTCTGGGGTTTACTCTATCTACTTGCAGATTCCTCATTGATCCATCAACCTCGCCGTTTGATGGATGTGTTATAGGGAGAGTTAATAAGGTCCCAAATTAATTAATGTCAATGTTAGTTAATCTGCTGGCCTTGAAGCTGGGAAAAAATGGATGGAAACTGATGTGCTTGTGCTCTATATTGCTCTGGTGGCATCATCAAATGCCACCTTTGGGCCTGATGCGAACCAACTCTCCCTACCGGCGATGTGAGAGCTTTGAAGTTTCCATAGTGGCGCCTGAGAGTATTCTACAGGTGAGGAATCTGCAGGCAGATAAGAGTATCCACCAGAAAGATTGTTACCACAGTTTTTCTTCCTGCCTCATGCCTACCTGTCTGCATGACATGGCGGGGGTTCACTGAGAATTGTCTTCTGCACCTGGGCAGAGGGCAGTGAGGATGTTTGAATAATTTAAATGGTTTGTTGATTGATAAGAAATCTGTCTCTAGCTTTCAGTGCAGATGCGCAGAATAATGAGCTGCACACAGTCGCTCACACAGCCAGTTGTGTGACTCCAAGGAGACAAATAACAATAAAACAGGATTGCATTTTTCAAGCTGCTTTTGTCAATGTATTGTTGCCCTTAAAATGAAAATAACGCTATTAAAAAAAAAAAAAGCTAATGTGAGAAACTGTAAATATGTAATAACTTTCCTCCTAATATCACATGACCCAAGTGTTCTGTAATACTTTCCCAAAAGTATGAAACATATTGAAACTAGAGAGTGTGTGAGTTTAAGTCATAAATTGATGTCATTAGCCTAACAATTCACGTCATCCATAGGAAGGAGGAAGCTGCTGGAACATATTTCTGCAAGTGCCATTCAACCATTGATATTTTAAACTATTGATTGCTTTAAGTTCGTTTTTAGACATTAGATGTAACTTATACTTTTGGTGCAGTAGTTCCTTGTTTCCCTACTACCGTTTATGAATAGATTAACTAATGTTAAATGCATTTTTGTCATTGATGTATTCTTCTGTACTATTGATGTAACACTTTCATGCAATGTACACTAATGCACATTAATTCTAAAATAATTCTTGATTGATTCATTCACTCACATTCTGTCAACTCTTTAGTGATTTTGTTATTTAAGAAGAGAGAATACTGAAATGTGTGTCTGGGACAGTGATTCTTAACCTGTGGTCCAGGGAACCGTTGACGTCTGTGAAACCTACTCAGGGGTCCCTGTGACTGCTTAGAAAACCAAGTATTATTTAGAGATTAATAAAGTGTATGTAAGAAAAGGCTCAAAATGTACAATTGAAAATTCTGCAAACGTTCTGTAAATGTGAATGAATGTGAGATTGGTGGCAGAAAATTAAGTTGCTCTCCTCAGATTGATTTGTGGGAGCAGTGCAAGCGCAACAAACAGAATATAGTATGGACGATGAGTGGCCTCAGATGGATTAGAAAAGCTGAATCATGTCCCCTCCTCCCTTGTTCAGATGGACCATTAGCTCGGTGAGTTCATCATGCATTTCAAAATCAAGGCTTCATGATGTAAAAAGTAAAAGCAAGACAGTCTTGTAAGCATTGAGGAGAAGGGTTGAGGCAACACCAACTTCTCTGTGACTCCCCCTACTCAAGTACTGCAAACAGGAGTGTGATCATTTAAATGCTAACAGCGCCCGTTTATGAGCATCTCTCTCTGTCAAACCCAACCTATTCTTCACTCTGTCCAGCAGCACCTGTAGACAGCTGTAGGGTGCACACCAGACACTTTATTTAAAACCAAAACTTTTCTATACCCTCTCTGGCAGCACCTGTAGGAGACTAGTGGGTGAACACCGGACACTCTTTATGTCAAACCCAACCTATTCTCTACCTCCTGCAGCACCTGTAGAAGACTCGTAGGTGAACATTTGAGGCAAATAAAATAAAACTGGGACTGCTGTCCGACCCGATCACTGGCCCTCAGTGACTGGTCCTAGAGACCGACCAGGGCTTGTTTGGTCACACAGTGGTAATCCTTTAGACATTGGTGACTACTGCCCCAAAAACTGAGGGGGTCATTACAAGCTTGGCGGGCGGCTACTGCCGCCCGCCAAGCGGTAACCGCCGTGCGGCCGCCAATGCGGCCACACTCCCGCGGACCCCATTACAACATCCCCGCTGGGCCGGCGGGCACAAACCTAGTTTACGCCCGCCGGCCCAGCGGGGATGCGGCCGCAACATAGGAGCCGGCTCCTAATGGAGCCGGCGGTGTTGCGGCCGTGCGACGGGTGCAGTAGTTTACGCCCGCCGGCCCAGCGGGGATGCGGCCGCAACATAGGAGCCGGCTCCTAATGGAGCCGGCGGTGTTGCGGCCGTGCGACGGGTGCAGTAGCACCCGTCGCGCTTTTCACTGTCTGCTATGCAGACAGTGAAAAGCTGCACGGGGCCCTGTTAGGGGGCCCCTGCACTGCCCATGCCAGTGGCATGGGCAGTGCAGGGGCCCCAGGACTCCCCTTACCGCCAGCCTCTTCCTGGCGGTGCAAACCGGCAGAAACAGGCTGGCGGTAGGGGAGTCATAATCCCTAGGGCAGCGCTGCTTGCGGTGCGACCGCGGCGCTACCGCCGCGGTCGTAATATGGGTCTCCGTACCGCCAGCCTGTTGGCGGTACGGACGCCACATTAGCCCTGGCGGTCTCCAACCGCCAGGGTCGTAATGACCCCCAAAGTCTTGACACAACCAGTGATTGGTCAACTGATTATTGTAATGTGTGATAAGTCTTTATACCTGACCTCCAGTGGGGAGATTGACTCCTGGCTTGGATTAGGAGCCCTCTGTGTGTAAGTAACCCTAACTTTGTAGGGTGCTTCATAGGGTTACCATTAGTGTTGGGGTGGGAATGTCCGGTGCATGGTGTCAATTTGTTTTATCCTGCCCTGAGTGCCTACCCTCGACCATCTGGCGTCATGGTTTTTCTTTTTTCCCCAGTGTCACACTGATCTGATGTATGTGTGTAAAGGTTTAGGCTTGTCCCTTGACCTGGACCTGGAGGGGCAACCAAAGCATGCCCTCATTTGTTGGACAGTTGCCTAAAATCCCTGTCATGGTTTTATCATGTAGAGAGATGGTTTCTCCGAGTTTTGTAAATCAGTAGTTGTGAACTGTGTCACATGAATGTAGCGCTTACTGCCCACTCATGTAGAGTTCTGCTTCTGTGCACTAACCCAGATCCTGATGCTAACATCCTGTGCATGTTATGTGTGTGCGTTCACGTGTTACCTGTATGAGACATTCATTGTGTGTATGAGTAAAACAGAGAATTAGTGTGATGCTATTAATGGTGTTTGACCAATGACTTTGTGTTTCACACTGCGCATATTAGTTGCTCAATGTTCACCAGTAGCACATTATGGGGGTCATTCTGACTCCCGCCGGCCGCGGTAACCGCAGGGCCGGCGGGAGCCGCCAGAATACCGCTGCGCGGTCAGAAGACCGCCGCGGTTATTCTGAGTTTCCCGCTGGGCGGGCGGGCGCCCGCCAGAAGGCCGCCCGCCCATCGGGAAACCCCCTTCCACGAGGATGCCGGCTCCGAATGGAGCCGGCGGAGTGGAAAGGGTGCGACGGGTGCATTTACACCCGTCGCGATTTTCAGTGTCTGCATGGCAGACACTGAAAATCTTGGTGGGGCCCTGTTAGGGGGCCCCTGCAGTGCCCATGCCATTGGCATGGGCACTGCAGGGGCCCCCAGGGGCCCCAACGACACCCGTTACCGCCATCCTGTTCCTGGCGGCGAAAACCGCCAGGAACAGGATGGCAGTAAGGGGGTCGGAATCCCCATGGCGGCGCTGCTTGCAGCGCCACCGTGGAGGATTCCCCAGGGCAGCGGGAAACCGGCGGGACACCGCCGGTTTCCCGTTTCTGACGGAATGCCCATGGATGCACTGCCAGCCTGTTGGCGGTGCATCCGCGGTCCCCGGCCCTGGCAGATTTTACCGCCAGGGTCGGAATGACCGCCAATATGTTTTGATCAGTTTAGCTGCCTATTGCCTTTACCATGGAGTTAGCCATTACATTTTGCATTCAGTTTAGCTGCCTATTGGCTTTAACATGGCATTAGCCATTACATTCTGTATTCAGTTTAGCTGCCTATTGGCTTTGACATGGCATTAGCCATTACATTCTGTATTCAGTTCAGCTGCCTATTGGCTTTGACATGGCATTAGCCATTACATTCTGTATTCAGTTTAGCTGCCTGTTGGCTTTGACATGACATTAGACATAACATTTGATATTTAGGTTAGCTGCCTATTGGCTTTAATGTGGGGTTAGACATTGCAGTTGAGACATTGCAGATGAGCTGTGTTTTTTCCAAGCTGTGTTTTTCCACATGGTAGACCAAGCAGTGTTTTTCACACCAGACCTTAGCTGATAAGAGCACGTAGATTAATTCACCAACTCATGCCCCCACCACCTGTTCCAAGTCTGAATCAACCACATCAGCATGGAACCTACCAGCTTCCTCCACACCTTCATCACCCTAGGTGTTTGTACGGACAAATGGAAGCTCTTGGAAAGCAAACCCTCCACCAACCTCAGACAACTAAAAACTTACCAACCCATTCCTCTGCTTCCCTACCCTGCCAAAGTTCTGGACAAGGCCATTGCTGAAAAGCTCACCAGGTACCTGGAAGAAAGCAACTTGATCACAGGGGAAGACTCTCCCCTTAACCTTTTTGACCTATCAGCTGCTTTCAACACTGTCTCCCATCACACCCTCATCAACAGACTCCACAGCATTAGCATACAGGAAGACGCCTTCAAATGGATCACCTCCTTCCTGACAGGACATACCCATAGTGTCAGGCTGCCGCTCTTCACATCCACACCCAAAAACATCATATGCAGTGTACCCCGAGGATCATCCCTCAGCCCCACTTTGTTCAACACCTACATGATCACCCTGGCTGACACCATCAGATTCCACGGACTGAACATCATCTCCTATGCAGACGTATCCCAGCTCATCTTCTCGTTCACAGAAGACCCCTCCACCACCAGGACAAACTTGGCTAACATAGCCGACTGGATGAAAACAAACTGCCTCAAACTCAGCTGCGACAAAACGAAATTGCTGATCCTCAGAGAAACACATCCATATGGGTCAATAGCTGGTGGCCAGCTGAACTCAGACCCACTTCCACAGCTACAGACCACACGTGCAACCTCAGCATCATCCTTGACAGCAAACTCCCCATGAATTACAAACAACACAGTTGTCTCCCGACCTACACCCTCCCTATGTTCTGCAGAATCTCTACTCCGGCATCTCTTCCTAGCTCCTCAGGATGCTCTAGACCATAGAGAATGCGGCAGCCAGACTCGTCCTAGACCTCCCCAAATGCACCCACATCACCCCCCACCTCACAAACCTCCAGTGGCTCCCAGAAGAGATGCCAGTTCAAGCTCTTCATGCTTGTCTACAAAGCTCTAAGTGATCAAGGACCAGCCTACATCAACCACCATATAATCCTCTATCAGCCCGCCAGACACCGGCGCTCCTCACTGGCCTTCAGGTACATACCCAGAATCCAGCGCAACCACAACGGTGGCCGCTCCTTGTCCTACATCGTCTCCAAAGCATGGAATGACCTAACCCTCCCCTTCCGAAAATCACCCTCACTGGCGGACTTCAGGAAGAGACTCAAGACCTAGCTGTTCGACAGAGACATTGCTCCCAGTGCCCAGATACCCCCAGGGGTGGCAGTGCTGTGCTCTAGAAATACTGATTAATTGATTGATTGGAAGAGGAGTGTCTTATGATATATGAGTTAGGGTTACCACCTGGCCAGTTCTTTACAGGCATGACCAGTATGTTAATGTCCCGGCCAGAAAAAAGCAGAAAAAAATCACCTAAAACCAGTACTTTTCCTCTTTTCAGCCGCACTTAATATAGCTGCCTTAATAATCCATGACTGGCAGTTAAAGTAAACAAAACAGTAAAGCCATGTTAAAGGTAAATACAGACAATTTCATGAAAAGTCTAGTTTGAGTATCCAGTTTAGGCCTTTGTAGAATCTTAAAACATGAACAAATTGTCAGTATTTTTCTCTCGAAAAGGTGGCAACCCTTGCTTTTTTGCTTTGTAATTCAACCATTGTTTGGAGGGAGGTGATCAGTGGCGTTGCCTCCTTGACAGTTTTATACCGGCATGGCCAGAATTGTAACGCCCCGGTCGTAATAACATTTTTAAAAGTCACTTCAAGCTGGTATTTTTCACCTTATCTTTGCATACTTTCAAAAGTAATGTCAATATGCTTTCCATATCACACCTGTCTGCTAAATAAAGTAAATAAAGACAGAGGCCATGTTAAAATGAACACAGATGATTTCATACAAAGTCTACTGAAGAACCATGTCCGGCCCTTTGCAGTGTGTGAAAACTTTAACAGACGGCCAGTATTTGTCTATGCGAAAGGCGGCTATCCTAAAGGTCAACAAAGCAGCAAACAGGCAGTCTCTGGTGTCACGCCTGAAATCTAGCTTAATACACAGCCCTATCAAATATAAAGAATAACCTACAGAAAAGGGGGAATTAGAAAAAAGCTGCCCAATTTACTTCAAGCATGTATCTAATGAAATATAGGCCGTCATCTCTAGTTGCCACCTTTCTGTAAACACCAGATACAACTCAACCCTCTGCACCGGTGTTTGGAAGATGCTGATGGGAAGTGAAGCTGCAGCCCTTCCAAGTAACACGCATCAGAGGTTAGACTAACACATTTGAGTGTGGTGGTCCGCATTACCACACAAAAATGCATTAGTCACACATGTTTAGGTTCTTGGTACCACCTGTGCACTGCGATGGAGAAGCTAGAAGTGACCACAACCGTCAAAGTGTGGAAACTGGGTAACAAATCAATTTTGTATTTCCTCAGGCTTGTCCTCATTCTGTGATACTCAATGATGATCCATTTGCAAAGGGCTGGATGACCTTTATTAAACTAATGTACCCTGACATCTAAGGCTTGCTTGAAAAAGACACCTCACGCGACATGAATTGCTTCATTTGCCCAGCAATAAACAGCTATCTGGATGTCCACATAGGACAGGGTAGGGGTTGACGCCTTGGAAAGTCCCAACCATTTGAGTAATGTGAAGTTCACGCTTGTGGTCATCTTGTATCACGCTGCCATCATGAATTGGTTAGATACCTAATATATGTGTAAAACCATGCAACTTCTGATCAACATCACGCCATGTACTTGAAGAAATTAAGTTTCTGTTATTCTGATCGGACAATATATTTTCACGTCTTTGTGGTTTTCATGTATAAAAGATCTGATGGAACTTCTCCAAATTGGACACTTTGGTGGTCATTATCACATTGGCGGTCTTTACCAAAGACTGCCGTGGAGGCGGTAATCCACCTGCCAGATTATGACACACAAACAGAAAACTGACAGAAACCAGCCACAACCACAAGTCCGCCAACGAAGGCGAAAAACTCTCAGACCCACCACCCTCACTGCCACACCATCAAAACACCACCCTCCAAATTATGACCCACAAATCACCACAGTGGACATTTAACGGTAGTGCACACCGCCACGGTGGAATTGGGCACCCAACACCACTTCAGGCCAACATTGGTCAGATCAAAAAACCCACACCTGACACATATACACACACACCCACCAACAGCACAATAAAACACCCCCCGCAATCCTTTGTAAACACGAAACGACTGCTACACCTTGCCAGGTCAAGCACTTAGAGAACCGCTCACACACACATCTACCTATACATCAGTCACGCATCACACACCTCACACCCTACCACAACACTGAACACCCACTGCATAACACACACAACAGACAATAGGCATGTCCCCACAAAAGCACCCCTGTTTCACAGATGAGGAGTTGCGGGTGATGGTGGAGGAAATTGTCAGGGTAGAGGTCCAGCAGATCTCCATTGCCAGGAAGATGGAGCTATGGAGGAGGCTTGTGGACAGGGTGAACTCCCTGGGACAACATCCACACACAAGGGAAAACATTTGAAAGAGGTGGAACGGCCTACAGGGCAAGGTGCGTTCGATTACATCAAGGCACCAACTCGCCATCATGAGGACTGGCGGTAGACTCCCACCTCCTCCCCCACAGTTCACACCATGGGAGGAGCAAGTCTTGGCAATCCTGCATCTTGAGGGCCTCACTGGAGTCACTGGAGGGCTGGACACTGGTAAGTCACATTAATACCTACCTCCACCAATAGCTGCATGGCATGTCTCCCTGTCACCGACTCTCTACACCCCACTCCATCCCACACAGTGCACCACCCCAGTGACCAAACTTAAATTTGTACCCCTGCATGCACTACCCACTGCAAGCACACCCCTCCCAGCACTGCATGGACAGCCTGTAGAACAACCAATCCCACAATCCATAATCATACAGGACCAAAGGTATGAGGACAACAGCAACCCATAGGGAAAGTAGAAATGCGGAAAATGTGACAGACAATTAACCTAACAAATCACTTACATCCCCACAGGTGCCCCAGCCAATGTCAGCTGCAAGCAGCTGCCACTTCAACCCAGTCCTCCTCCAGAAGATGCCCTCAGTGATGACAGCAACTCTGGATGTCCCGAGCTGGATGAACTCCCTGGCCCATCTGCGACCACAGGTCAGTTGGCTTTCACATCCTACAGCCAGTCCACCACAGCCCCCCCACTCTGACTCCAACACCACAGCAGCCAGCCAACGTCCCCAAACCCCTGTCCCCAGGACATGTCGCTCAATAGTATGCCCACCTGCACTGGGACCCGAGCCGAGACCACACAGACAAGACAATGAAGGTCCTGGTGTAAGTGAGAGTGGGCACACTGTTCAGGGGAAACAGACACAGGGGCAGTAGGAGGTCAGCTGTGCTCCAGGGGAAGGCCAGGCCCAGGGAACCAGCTGCCAAGGAGACATTCTCACATGTCCTCGGGTATACCAGAAATCACAGGACAGGATGGGCCAGTTGATCAGCATCATGCAGGAGTACCAGCGCCTGCAGGGGGTACACCACCAAGAGGTCAGCTCCATTGTAGGGGTGCTGGGTGACATGGCCAACACCATGCAGGAGAACAGATAATACCAGCCCACTTCCACTAGCAAGTCCACTCACCAGCCATCAACATCTGCTGCAGCTAGTGGCCAGGATGACCTACCACAAGACTCACAGTACAACAGCACCACTTCCTTTGCAGCAGAAGAACCACCCCGCAAAAGTTCCCTGCGACCTAGACTGTTGCCAAGAGCAAGACCACCACCAGAAAATGAGCCCCTCAAGAGTGTTCCCCATATGTGCCACTGAGTCATCTTGTTCACTTTGGACTGCCATTGCTTATCTTCGGCCTATGGACACTGGACCTGAGCTACACACAAAGTGAGCCACCACACTGAAGTTTTCTTCAACCATCACCCCACTCCATAGCACTATCCCATTATCATAGTAACTTAAATAAACACCCTTGAACAAAGCTTGTGTAATAGTGCTTTATCAGACCGAAATGTGCAATGAAATTAACTGTATCATCCTGTGCAAATGTCCTATAATGTGTGATTCCATCCAACAAAAGTGTTAAAGCAGTCTGTAGTCATCACATCAGCACACAGTTATGACCACACCAACATCTGCAAAAAGGGAATGCATAAGTGACAGTCAGTAGAAATGTATAGGCAGTGATTGGCACAACACAGCTGGCACACAGCACTTAGCTTAATAAGAGATATGATCAGATCTACAGTCTTACTTGAGTGTCATTGGAAGTACTGCTATATGATATGTGTCCTGTCGTTAACATCCTCCTCCTCACTGTCTTCAGTGTCAACTGCTGCCACAGGTGCATTGTCAACCCCCTCCTCCTTCAGGCAGGGCACATGGCATCTGAGGGTCAAATTGTGCAGCATGCAGCAGACCACCACAATCTGGCAGACCTTCTTAGGGGCATAGCATAGGGACCCACCATTTCAATGGAGGCACCTGAACCTGGCTTTAAGTAAACCAAATGTGCGTTCTACAACTCTCCTGGTACGGCCATGTCCCTCATTGTACCGATTCTCAGGCCCTGTTCTCTGATTCCTATCAGGGGTCAACAGCTAGGACAAGTTTGGGTAGCCTGAGTCACCTGGAAGTAGTGAGGGACACGCATTACCAATGTAAAATTGCCTAGAGTACAACTCCATTTGGCATACACTGACATACATTGTGTGAAGATTCAGTCTCACTTATGAGCCACACTCTGTGCCTCTGAAGTTGTGCCATCACCTGTGGGACTCTGCTATTCCTCAATACATATGCATCATGCACAGATCCAGGAAACTTGGCAGTGACGTGGGAGATGTATTGATCAGCAAGGCACAATCAAAGCAAAACACAAACGCTGTGGGATAGCGTAACTGGATGGACGGAATGCAGAACCAATCAAACATTCACCCCCAGTCACAGATCCGGGTTTAATCCATCCATTATTTTGCTCACCATGCCATCCCAGTTTGAACCCAGCCATATGCAAATCAGTCTTGACCCTGTTCCTCATGGGAACAGTCCAGCCCGAACTGCCAGGCCAGGTTCTCCCTGGACCGGAAACAAGCATCCTGGGACCGGTTTCGGGGTTTCACCCCTCATCAGCCAGGCTAGCTTGAATCCAGTGGCACAGTGAGCCCGGGACCCACGTCTGGGCATACCCGGTGCACTTAGGGCGGCAAAATCAAAGCAAAACACAAACGCTGTGGGATAGCGTAACTGGATGGACGGAATGCAGAACCAATCAAACATTCACCCCAGTCACAGATCTGGGTTTAATCCATCCATTATTTTGCTCACCATGCCACCCCAGTTTGAACCCAGCCATATGCAAATCAGTCTTGACCCTGTTCCTCATGGGAACAGTCCAGCCCGAACTGCCAGGCCAGGTTCTCCCTAGACCGGAAACAAGCATCCTGGGACCGGTTTCGGGGTTTCACCCCTCATCAGCCAGGCTAGCTTGAATCCAGTGGCACAGTGAGCCCGGGACCCACGTCTGGGCATACCCGGTGCACTTAGGGCGGCAAAATCAAAGCAAAACACAAACGCTGTGGGATAGCGTAACTGGATGGATGGAATGTAGAACCAATCAAACCTTCACCCCCAGTCACAGATCTGGGTTTAATCCATCCATTATTTTGCTCACCATGCCACCCCAGTTTGAACCCAACCCAGATTGATCAGCAAGGCACACCATCTGGACATTAATTGAGTGGAAACTCTTCCTATTCCTGTAGACCTACTCACATGCCCTGGGAGGGACCAAGGCAATATAGTTCCCATCAGTTTCCCCAATCACATGTGGTAAGTGTCCCATGGTGTAGAATCCTGCTTTCACAGTGGGCAAATCTTCACACTGGGGGAATGAGATGTAGCTGTCCATATATTTGAGCAAGGCAGCCAAAACCTTTCCAAGCACTACAGAAGACATTGGCTGTGACCTTCCTACAGCCAAGCCCACTGTCACCTGGAATGAACCACTTGCCAGAAGTGGAGCACTGAGAGCACCTGCACTACAGGGGGAATTGCTGCAGTGCTACGGATAGTAGGAATTAGATCAGGCTCTAATTGTGCACACTGCTCAGTAATTGTGGCCCTGTCTAGACGGTAGGTAAGTATGATATGCCGCTCCTCCAGTGAAGCCAAGTCCACTAGGGGTCTGTACACAGGAGCTTGCCTCCTCCTCCTCACCCTCCGCAGTGGTTGGTACCTAAGTGAGCCAAAAAAAATTTGTGTGACTACAGGAAGTATCAACACACAATATCACAGTACACAGTACATATATATATATGTAGAGGACTGGAATTGTCAAGGTGTGTACTATCGATACCAATGACGCACAATATTGTGTGCAACATGAGTACTACTATCAGGAAATGGCAACTGCCTGTCCTGTATGCAGGGACAGGTGGAAGTGACCTCACTCTGGCAGTGATTGGCATCATGGCGGACGCCGGTCTGCACCGCTGTGCAACTCGTCATTGGCTAACACGGAGCTCTATGGTATACAGGAACCAATGATGATTAACGCCGGCGGTGACGGTGTTCACCACAGCGGACGTGACCGCCATTTTCTCTGTATCACTTCACTTGATTCCTGACTTTATAGAATTGCACATCTCCACTGCGTGTGCTGCTGTGACCTGTGTCCGGAACCTGCGATGGCCCGTGTTACAGGGGAAAGAGCCCCAGCCTTCACATCCAAGGAGTTGGAGAAGCTTGTGGATGGGGTTGTACCCCTGTATGGGCAGTTGTATGGGCCTCCAGACCAACAGGTGAGTACATAATGGGTACATTGGATGCAACATGGCTGCATGGCGAGGTATGTGTGTGCTGGCTGCATGAAATGTGTATGCAGAGGTAAGGGTCATATGTGTGCTTCATGTGGGTCATATGCTGGATGTAAGCCATTTATGTAACAGAATGGATTGTTGAGTTCATGGTATCCTTCTGTCAGGAATCCCCAAGGTGCCTCATGCGTTATCTGTCAGCATCCCCAGGGATTAGGGTTAAATCATATCTCTGTTCTTGGTTAAACCTTCATGTTTCTAAGTAAACATAAAGTGCTGTGTTACACAATTGGTTTTATCAATGTTTGTTTTGCCAATGCTTGATTGCTAATGTGAGCAGGTGTAGACATGTGCTTCTAATTGGGTGTGGTGCAGACATGTGCTTCTAATTGGGTGTGGTGACTCATCCACATGTGGAAACTCAACTGGTTTCCTGATTGGCTATAAATAGCAGAGTGAAGCATGCCTCCCTGCTTGGCTTTGTTTTGCTTCCTGATGTCAGCATCTGATTTGGCAGTCCAGCCCTTGCTGTCAACCTTGTATTCTGGACTTTCGAGGCAATTCTTTTCTTCGCTCCTATACCAGCTGACACCAGGCATTCCTCCAGCACTCCGGAAAAGACTGCAGCTAAGTGACTAGTATTCTCCAGGGAGTTTGTTCTTTGAGCGCTGCGCTTTCCTAGAACAGCTGGTGTATTTCAGACCTCGTAGTTTGGCATGGTGCTTATCGTGAAGAGACAATTGCATTTCTGAACATTCTACATTATTATTGCAGATTGCAGTTACTTGCCTAAATGTGCTTCAGGAAATCTGCTTGAGCTGAAGTACTACAAAAAGTGACTCCAATTTTAAAAGAGCATTTACGTGACTTTTCTTTCTCTAATAGCATAACTCTTGGATTTAAATTGTGTCATTTATGCCTGTGTTTCAGTTTTGAGGAATTTGCTTTTGAAGGGTTTTTCACACACACAGTGAAACCAAACCAAACTGTGCCACCCTAACTGTTTAAACTCAGAGTGGACATTTGTATTTCTTGGATTGTTTTTGTTCCTTTTAGTTTAACCCTATCCATGCAGGAAAGTTATACGTGATATAAAAAATACCCTTGTTTATCTCTCTTGTGCATGACAAGTGCAACCACAGTTCTAATTGTAGTGTGCAACAGTGAATCTCTGTGAAGCCAGCCCTAGTGTCGCAGTACTTATTGTTATGGTACTCAGTTTGGGTTTTTGGTAATGCAGTGTTAGTAATTGTGCCAACAGTTATTATCCAATAAAAGTATTGGAGCATCCCGGTGTTCTTCTACCGCTCCCATGCCCATATCAGAAAGAGAGATTCAGTTTCAAGGAAGTTGAGTGCACTAACTCTACTATCACTCTGTCAACAATGATCTGCCCCCCGAAGATACAGGGTGCCTGGCTGGACCCGCAAGACGTGGCAGTGTTTTGTCTCTTTCTCTTCCACTCCCCCTTTACTTTTGGGACACCTGCCGGGGTTTCTGTGTACACCAGGAAGTGCTGAGAGGTGCTCCAGGAGGTCGGGGGCATACCAGTGTCCCTGCAGACATCCTGCTTTTCTGGTGAGTGGCCTCGTCTCAACACCTTCTGTCTGTGTCTCCTCTGCAAGTCAGCGCCCATCAGAAGAAAGGGTTGTGGCATGCCATCGCCAAGGACGTGTGCACCCTGGGGATCCTGAGCCAGCAGAGCTCCCACCGCAGGAAACGGTGGGAGGACCTGAGACTCTGGGCCCAGAAGACCGCGGAGGCCTAGATGGGAAGGCCTCCCAACGAGGGAGGGGTGCCTGTCGGAGTCTGACCCCACCCCAATGGCCCGCATACTGGCGGTGGTCAATCCTGAGTTTGATGGGAGCTTGAAGGAAACACAGCAGCCAAAATGGGGTGGTTATTATTTATTTGGGCAGGCATGGGGCTTGGGTGCAAGGTTCTAGTCAGTGGGTACTACCATATGCCAGTTTAGCTTTTCATGTGTGGTCCTATTAAGCTATGTAGTGTAGAATGTATATTTGGTATTGATGAGCAGCTTGCATGTCATGGCAGACAGAGCTTAATGAGTTCCAGTAGGTGTGCAGTTGGTAGTGTTTGGGTTCTTTACTGCTGTTGTACCAAGGTAATAGTTTGTCAGTGTTGTCCATACTGCAACATTGTTAGTCCCAGTGAGTGAATGTGATGTTTATGCCATATGTGCTGTTGTTGCTGTAATTGATCCTGTTCTCCCTTTCTTTCTCCCCCACCCTCTCCTTTTCTCATCCTGTCCTTCTGTGCATTAGGATCATCTGGCGAATGAGCAGGAGCACCGGCGAGTGGGGGGGGGGCTGCAGCCAATGGACCCAGGAGGTGGAAAGCACAGACGCTGAGGGGACCAGTGGGTTGGAGGGTGAGGGGAGAACCAAGGGATAGACAGGAGCGACGACTACAGACTCAGATTCCTCCTCCGATGGAAGCTCCCTGGTGGTGGTGGACCCCTCTGGGACCACCCCAGCTACAAGATCTTCTGCCACCCCGTACCAACCCAGCAACCCAGTTCTGTGGGCTGAGGAATCTGTGCACTGCACTGCATCTTAGTGCACTGTGAGGAATCTGTGCACTGCATCTTACTGCACTGTGAGGGTTCTGTACATGCTTCACTGCATCTAACTGCACTGTGAGAGATCTGTGCCAGCTATGCTGCATCTTACTGCACTGTGAGGAATCTGTGCACACTGCACTGCATCTTACTGCACTGTGAGGAGTCTGTGCACGCTGCACTGTATCTTACTGCACTGTGAGGAAGCTGTGCACACTGCACTTTACTACATTCTACTGCACTAAGAGGAATCCGTGCAGTGCATCATACTGCAGTTTACTCCACTCTGAGGAATCTGTGCAGTGTGTCATACTGCAGTACATGGAATCTGTGAACACTGCGCTGCATTTTACTGCCCTATGAGGAATCTGTACTACTCTGCAGCTTTGTTACTGCACTATGAGGAATCTGTACATGCAGTGCTGCATCTTACTGCACTGTGAGGAATCTATGTTTACTGCACTGCATCTTACTGCACTATGAGTGGTCTGTGCATGCAGTGCTGCATCTTGCTACACTGTGAGGAACCTATGTTCTCTGCACTGCATTTTACTGCACTGTGAGGGATCTGTGTGCACTGCATCTTAGTGCACTGTGAGGAATCTGTGGAGCTACACTGCATCTTACTGCACTGTGAGGGATCTGTGTGCACTGCATCTTACTGCACTGTGAGGAATCTATGCTCCCTGCTCTGCATCTTACTGCACTGAGGAATTTGTGCACACTGCATTGCATCTTACTACACTGTTAGGAATCTGTGCACACTGCACTGTGAGGGATTTGTGTGCACTGCACTGCATCTTACCACACTATGCGGAATCTGTGCACGCTACACTGCATCTTACTGTACTGTGAAGAATTTGTGCCACTGCACTGTATCTTACTGCACTGGGGAATCTGTGCACCCCACACTGCATCTTAACTGCACTGTGGAATGTGTGCACACTGCACTGCATCTTTCTGCACTGTGAGGGATCTGTGTACACTGCACTGTACCTTACTGCAGTATGAGGAATTAATGCGCAGTACACTGCATCTTACTGCACAATGAGGAGTCCTCACCACTGCACTGCATCTTACTACACTGAGGAATCTGTACACCCTGCACTGCATCTTACTGCACTGAAGAATCTGTGCACCCTGCACTGCTTCTCATTGAACTGAGGAATCTGGGCACACTGCACTGCATCTTACTGCACTAAGAGGAATCTGTGCACTGCATCTTACTTCACTAAGAGGAATCCGTGTACCCTGCACTGCACCTTACTTCACTAAGAGGAATCTGTGTACCCTGCACTGCATCTTACTGCACTAAGGAACTTGTGTGTCCGAAAAATTATAAACAAAGTGATCTTGTAGTTGAAATTATTATGCAGAAGAGACTGTGTTTGTTCATTTAAATCGGCAGGTCTTGTTGATAAAGATTGGTCCAAGGCTGTAGGAGGCTGGACTGGCTTGTAGTGAGTACCAAGGGGTACTTGCACCTTGCACCAGGCCCAGTTATCCCTTATTAGTGTATAGGGTGTCTAGCAGCTTAGGCTGATAGATAATGGTAGCTTAGCAGAGCAGCTTAGGCTGAACTAGGAGACGTGTGAAGCTACTACAGTACCACAAGTGTCACTTGCACAATATCATAAGAAAACACAATACACAGATATACTAAAAATAAAGGTACTTTATTTTTATGACAATATGCCAAAGTATCTCAGTGAGTACCCTCAGTATGAGGATAGCAATTATACACAAGTTATATGTACACAATACTAAAAATATGCAGTATAGTCTTAGAAAACAGTGCAAACAATGTATAGTTACAATAGGATGCAATGGGGACACATAGGGATAGGGGCAACACAAACCATATACTCCAAAAGTGGAATGCGAACCACGAATGGACCCCAAACCTATGTGACCTTGTAGAGGGTCGCTGGGACTATTAGAAAATAGTGAGAGTTAGAAAATTAGCCCTCCCCAAGACCCTGAAAAGTGAGTGCAAAGTGCACTAAAGTTCCCCAAAAGACAAAGAAGTTGTGATAGAGGAATAATGCAGGAAAGACACCAACCAACAATGCAACAACTGTGGATTTCCAATCTAGGGTACCTGTGGAACAAGGGGACCAAGTCCAAAAGTCACAAGCAAGTCGGAGATGGGCAGATGCCCAGGAAATGCCAGCTGCGGGTGCAAAGAAGCTTCTACTGGACAGAAGAAGCTGTGGTTTCTGCAGGAACGAAAAGGGCTAGAGACTTCCCCTTTGGTGGACGGATCTCTCTCGCCGTGGAGAGTTGTGCAGAAGTGTTTTCCCGCCGAAAGAACGCCAACAAGCCTTGCTAGCTGCAAATCGTGCAGTTAGCGTTTTTGGACGCTGCTGAGGCCCAGGAGCGACCAGGAGGTCGCCAATTGGACCAGGAGAGAGAGGGGACGTCGAGCAAGACAAGGAGCCCTCTCTGAAGCAGGTAGCACCCGGAGAAGTGCCAGAAACAGGCACTACGAGGATGCGTGAAACGGTGCTCGCCGAAGTTGCACAAAGGAGTCGCCGGAGACCAACTTAGAAAGTCGTGCAATGCAGGTTAGAGTGCCGTGGACCCAGGCTTGGCTGTGCACAAAGGATTTCCGCCGGAAGTGCACAGGGGCCGGAGTAGCTGCAAAAGTCGCGGTTCCCAGCAATGCAGTCTAGCGAGGTGAGGCAAGGACTTACCTCCACCAAACTTGGACTGAAGAGTCACTGGACTGTGGGAGTCACTTGGACAGAGTTGCTGGATTCGAGGGACCTCGCTCGTCGCTGGCAGCACCTCTGTTTCCAAGATGGCAGAGGTCTGGAGCACACTGGAGGAGCTCTGGACACCTCCCAGGGGAGGTGCAGGTCAGGGGAGTGGTCACTCCCATTTCCTTTGTCCAGTTTCGCGCCAGAGCAGGGGCTAAGGGGTCCCTGAACCGGTGTAGACTGGCTTATGCAGAATTGGGCACATCTGTGCCCAAGAAAGCATTTCCAGAGGCTGGGGGAGGCTACTCCTCCCCTGCCTTCACACCATTTTCCAAAGGGAGAGGGTGTAACACCCTCTCTCAGAGGAAGTCCTTTGTTCTGCCATCCTGGGACAAGCCTGGCTTGACCCCAGGGGGGCAGAAACCTGTCTGAGGGGTTGGCAGCAGCTGCAGTGAAACCCCAGGAAAGGCAGTTTGGCAGTACCAGGGTCTGTGCTACAGACCACTGGGATCATGGAATTGTACCAATAATGCCAGGATGGCATAGAGGGGGCAATTCCATGATCTTAGACATGTTACATGGCCATATTCGGAGTTACCATTGTGAAGCTACAGCTAGGTAGTGACCTATATGTAGTGCACGCGTGTAATGGTGTCCCCGCACTCACAAAGTTCAGGGAATTGGCCCTGAACAATGTGGGGGCACCTTGGCTAGTGCCAGGGTGCCCTCGCACTTAGTAACTTTGCACCTAACCTTTACCAGGTAAAGGTTAGACATATAGGTGACTTATAAGTTACTTAAGTGCAGTGTAAAATGGCTGTGAAATAACGTGAATGTTATTTCACTCAGGCTGCAGTGGCAGGCCTGTGTAAGAATTGTCAGAGCTCCCTATGGGTGGCAAAAGAAATGCTGCAGCCCATAGGGATCTCCTGGAACCCCAATACCCTGGGTACCTCAGTACCATATACTAGGGAATTATAAGGGTGTTCCAGTAAGCCAATATAAATTGGTAAATTGGTCACTAGCCTGTTAGTGACAATTTGGAAAGAAATGAGAGAGCATAACCACTGAGGTTCTGATTAGCAGAGCCTCAGTGAGACAGTTAGTCACTACACAGGTAACACATTCAGGCACACTTATGAGCACTGGGGCCCTGGAGAACAGGGTCCCAGTGACACATACAACTAAAACAACATATATACAGTGAAAAATGGGGGTAACATGCCAGGCAAGATGGTACTTTCCTACAAAGGCTCATAGATCGTACTCTTTCCTGATGCACCTATAGAGACGCTCTACATCAAGGGGGTCATTCTGACCCCGGCGGTCTCAGACCGCCGGGGCCAGGGTCGGCGGGAGCACCGCCGACAGACCGGCGGTGCCCCGCAGGGCATTCTGACCGCGGCGGTTTGGCCGCGGTCAGATTCGGAAAACCGGCGGTCTCCCGCCGGTTTTCCGCTGCCCTGCAGAATCCTCCATGGGGATTCTGACACCCCCTACCGCCATCCTGTTCCTGGCGGGTCTCCCGCTAGGAACAGGATGGCGGTAAGGGGTGCCGCGGGGCCCCCGTAAGAGGGCCCCACTATGTATTTCAGTGTCTGCATTGCAGACACTGAAATACGCGACGGGTGCCACTGCACCCGTCGCACCTTCCCACTCCGCCGGCTCAATTCTGAGCCGGCGTCCTCGTGGGAAGGCTGTTTCCCCCTGGGCTGGCGGGCGGCCTTTTGGTGGTCGCCCGCCAGCCCAGGGGGAAACACAGAATCACCGCGGCGGTCTTCTGACCGCGGAGCGGTGTTCTGTTGGGGGAACATTGGCGGGCGGCCTCCGCCGCCCGCCAATGTTAGAATCACCCCCCAAGTGTCACACAGCTCTTGTGACACTTATCCCAGACGACATCCTCAACTTTACTCAGGACGTTTATTGTGTCCCTGATATAGGAGATAAATTGATTAGAAATGGCTTGAGGAACATGTAGTAAATGTTCAGTTGGTGACCCACAATAATTGGGCAGCCAGGTGGCCCTTATTACCACCTATAATACTTCCAGCCACCAGATTCAGTAATCGGGCGACCAGGTGTGACATCAGCTGGCCTTTATTACCACCTATAATACTTCCAGCCACAAGATTCAGTAATCGGGCGTCCAGGTGCTAAGTCAGCATGCCTTTATTAGCACCTATAATACTTCCAACCACCAGATTCAGGACTCGGGTGACCAGGTGGAAGTCAGCTGGCCTTTATTACCACCTATAATACTTCCAGCCACCAGATTCAGTACTCGGGTGACCAGGTGGAAGTCAGCTGGCCTTTATTACCACCTATAATACTTCCAGCCACCAGATTCAGTACTCGGTGACCAGGTGGGTGTCAGGTGGCCCTTATTACCATCTATAATACTTCCAGCCACCAGATTCAATACTGAGGTGACCAGGTGGAAGTCAGGTGGCCTTTATTACCACCTATAATAATTCTAGCCACCAGATACAGCAGATACTCAACAGACACTGTTGGCTTCTTTTTGGAGGTCCCACACTAGAGACCATTTTAACTAATATACCCATGGTGACCTATAGGCGGTGCTGTACCATGAAGGACACAGTCAGCCCCAGTTATATTGTCCCACTTGGTTACCAAAGCAACTTCTGGGTTTTTACTTATATGTGACATGTTCTGTGTGCAGTTTTGGTGTGAATAAAATCACTTCATTCAAGTATAAACCAAATTTTAACCACAAAATCACTACTTATAAATTGTAGACAAAATATCTGATTTATGTGATAATTTGTGGCTGTGACAAGATTTATGTGGGAAGCACCACCAGAGTGTTGAGGTTCAGGATAGTGGGACATGAGACCCACCCTACCCCCGGTCACATCATGATTGCATGAGAGAGAAGGACGGTCCATTCCGCTTTCATGGAATTGATGTGATTTCTAATGCTGTATGAGGTGGAGACAGAGAACATCTCCTTATGTGGATTCCGTGTTTGAGGGCAGCTGATGGAGGTTTAAATAAGCATAGCTGCCGAGGTTTCAGATTGCTGTGCGTGACATTTTCATAATTTCTGTGTAATTATGAAAGACATTTCACGACTATGAGTGACACTTTCAGAACTGTCTCCTGATGCCATAAATGAAGTATGTCCTATGATACACAAAAAACGTTACTTACATGTAACCCTCATTCTTAATCATTAAAATCGCTGCTGAATTCACGAAGAACACTAATCAAAACATAGCTTGGATTAAAGCAGTGTGTCTTTGGCTGGCCGGCGGTAAAGGCACTAAATATTTAAATACTGTGGACCTCATTTACTAGGCCCTAGCGGAACACTGCGCCACCAGAGCTTCATTTTTTTGACGTTCCAGTGGCCCAGTGTGCCGCCCACATTTTCAAGGCCATGCAAAGACTTACTTTCCATGGCCTTGTAAATATGGGCCCCTATCATGAATATCACTGCGTGAAAGGGGCGTTGCATGGGCGTTGCTTGGGGTGTTCCCACACAACACCAATGGAATCCCAAAGAATCTGACGCATTACCAGATTTACAAGTGTGGGAATGCATTCTACAGCACACATAGAAGGAAGAAACCCTCATTAATTATTGTTTATGTGCAGGAAGGTGTCATTTCCTGCACATAAGCAATCATCCCTGCAATGCAGGCACCCTTGCATCATGCATTGGCGCTAAGCAGCAATTTGTGCACCAGCACAGGGGACAAGGACAGGGATGCGCCATATCTTATTGGTCTTTTGCTATCTCAGCGTGGTATATGGGTTTTCTGCATGCGTTTTCACTCATCAACACTGCCAGAGCTATGAACCCTTTTGTGTCACAATGTCTTCTGCACACTATCCCCTTTAGACTGTACAGCGGTTCGATCAGGATGGGGGTGATGTGATCATATTTCTTCAAGCCCTGGATGATACGTACTGCAGCATGTAGGAAGCCCACAAGGTGTGCATTGTGGGCTCTGGAAGGTCATGGAGTAGAGTTAACCCACATCTATATGCGAGCGTATGAGCGCTTGTACAGCAGTTCTGAATTTGCATCTGAAGTTGCTTTTTGGAAGAAACTGTTTAATTTTTTTTAGAAGAGATCATATTTATTTTGCAGTCAGTGTATCCCTTGAACGTGAAAATGATGTCCAGATTGAATCCAAGCATCTTAGCTTTTATTGAATGCTGGAGTTTGAAGCCATCAAGGTTTAGGTCATTGAACCTGTAGGAAAGTACCATCTTGCCTGGCATGTTACTCCCATTTCTACATGTGTGTCAGTTTGCTTTTGCCTGTCTCAAAGGGATCCTGCCAGCCAGGACCCATGTGCTCATAGCTTGTGGCATAAATGTGTAACCCTGTGTAGTGACTAACTGTGTCACCGAGGCTCTGCTAATCAGAACCTCAGTGATTATGCTCTCTCTGCCTTTAAATTTGTCACTATAGGCTAGTGACCACTTTTACCAATTTCAATTGGCACACTAGAACACCCTTATGATTCCCTAGTAGATGGTACGTAGGTACCCAGGGTATTGGGGTTCCAGGTGATCCCTATAGGCTGTAGCATTTCTTTTGCCACCCATAGGGAGCTCGGACAAACCTTTACACAGGCCTGCCACTGCAGCCTCAGTGAAATAACGCACACACTATTTCACAGCCATTTTCACTGCACTTAAACACCCATATCTCTAACCTTCACTTGCTGAAGGTTAGGTGCAAAGTTACTAAGTGTGAGGGTGTAGGAGGCTGGACTGGCTTGTAGTGAGTACCAAGGGGTACTTGCACCTTGCACCAGGCCCAGTTATCCCTTATTAGTGTATAGGGTGTCTAGCAGCTTAGGCTGATAGATAATGGTAGCTTAGCAGAGCAGCTTAGGCTGAACTAGGAGACGTGTGAAGCTACTACAGTACCACTTAGTGTCATATGCACAATATCATAAGAAAACACAATACACAGTTATACTAAAAATAAAGGTACTTTATTTTTATGACAATATGCCAAAGTATCTTAGAGTGTACCCTCAGTGAGAGGATAGGAAATATACACAAGATATATATACACAATAGCAAAAATATGCAGTATAGTCTTAGAAAACAGTGCAAACAATGTATAGTTACAATAGGATGCAATGGGGAAACATAGGGATAGGGGCAACACAAACCATATACTCCAGAAGTGGAATGCGAACCACGAATGGACCCCAAACCTATGTGACCTTGTAGAGGGTCGCTGGGACTATTAGAAAATAGTGAGGGTTAGAAAAATAACCCTCACCAAGACCCTGAAAAGTGAGTGCAAAGTGCACTAAAGTTCCCCTAAGGACAAAATAGTCGTGTTAGAGGAATAATGCAGGAAAGACACAAACCAGCAATGCAACAACTGTGGATTTCCAATCTAGGGTACCTGTGGAACAAGGGGACCAAGTCCAAAAGTCACAAGCAAGTCGGAGATGGGCAGATGCCCAGGAAATGCCAGCTGCGGGTGCAAAGAAGCTTCGACTGGACAGGAGAAGCTGAGGTTTCTGCAGGAACGAAAAGGGCTAGAGACTTCCCCTTTGGTGAACGGATCCCTCTCGCCTTGGAGAGTCGTGCAGAAGTGTTTTCCCGCCGGAAGGACGCCAACAAGCCTTGCTACACGCAAATCGTGCGTTTGGCGTTTTTGGACGCTGCTGGGGCCCAGGAGGGACCAGGAGGTCGCAAATTGGACCTGCAGAGAGAGGGGACGTCGAGCAAGACAAAGAGCCCTCACTGAAGCAGGTAGCACCCGGAGAAGTGCCAGAAACAGGCACTACGAGGATGCGTGAAACGGTGCTCGCCGAAGTTGCACAAAGGAGTCCCACGTCGCCGGAGACCAACTTAGAAAGTCGTGCAATGCAGGTTAGAGTGCCGTGGACCCAGGCTTGGCTGTGCACAAAGGATTTCCGCCGGAAGTGCACAGGGGCCGGAGTAGCTGCAAAGTCGCGGTTCCCAGCAATGCAGCCCAGCGAGGTGAGGCAAGGACTTACCTCCACCAAACTTGGGCTGAAGAGTCACTGGACTGTGGGGGTCACTTGGACAGAGTCGCTGGATTCGAGGGACCTCGCTCGTCGTGCTGAGAGGAGACCCAAGGGACCGGTAATGCAGCTTTTTGGTGCCTGCGGTTGCAGGGGGAAGATTCCGTCGACCCACGGGAGATTTCTTCTGAGCTTCTGGTGCAGAGAGGAGGCAGACTACCCCCACAGCATGCACAAGCAGGAAAACAGTCGAGAAGGCGGCAGGATCAGCGTTACAGAGTTGCAGTAGTCGTCTTTGCTACTATGTTGCAGGTTTGCAGGCTTCCAGCGCGGTCAGCAGTCGATTCCTTATCAGAAGGTGAAGAGGGAGATGCAGAGGAACTCGGCTGAGCTCATGCATTCGTTATCTAAAGTTTCCCCAGAGACAGAGACCCTAAATAGCCAGAAAAGAGGGTTTGGCTACCTAGGAGAGAGGAGAGGCTACTAACACCTGAAGGAGCCTATCACAAGGAGTCTCTGACGTCACCTGGTGGCACTGGCCACTCAGAGCAGTCCAGTGTGCCAGCAGCACCTCTGTTTCCAAGATGGCAGAGGTCTGGAGCACACTGGAGGAGCTCTGGACACCTCCCAGGGGAGGTGCAGGTCAGGGGAGTGGTCACTCCCCTTTCCTTTGTCCAGTTTCGCGCCAGAGCAGGGGCTAAGGGGTCCCTGAACCGGTGTAGACTGGCTTATGCAGAATTGGGCACCTCTGTGCCCAACAAAGCATTTCCAGAGGCTGGGGGAGGCTACTCCTCCCCTGCCTTCACACCATTTTCCAAAGGGAGAGGGTGTCACACCCTCTCTCAGAGGAAGTTCTTTGTTCTGCCATCCTGGGCCAGGCCTGGCTGGACCCCAGGAGGGCAGATGCCTGTCTGAGGGGTTGGCAGCAGCAGCAGCTGCAGTGAAACCCCAGGAAGGGCAGTTTGGCAGTACCAGGGTCTGTGCTACAGACCACTTGGACCATGGAATTGTACCAACAATGCCAGGATGGCATAGAGGGGGCAATTCCATGATCATAGACATGTTACATGGCCATATTCGGAGTTACCATGGTGAAGCTACATATAGGTAGTGACCTATATGTAGTGCACGCGTGTAATGGTGTCCCCGCACTCACAAAGTTCAGTGAATTGGCTCTGAACAATGTGGGGGCACCTTGGCTAGTGCCAGGGTGCCCTCACACTAAGTAACTTTGCACCTAACCTTTACCAGGTAAAGGTTAGACATATAGGTGACTTATAAGTTACTTAAGTGCAGTGTAACATGGCTGTGAAATAACGTGGACGTTATTTCACTCAGGCTGCAGTGGCAGGCCTGTGTAAGAATTGTCAGAGCTCCCTATGGGTGGCAAAAGAAATGCTGCAGCCCATAGGGATCTCCTGGAACCCCATTACCCTGGGTACCTCAGTACCATATACTAGGGAATTATAAGGGTGTTCCAGTAAGCCAATGTAAATTGGTAAAAATGGTCACTAGCCTGTCAGTGACAATTTGAAAGTAATGAGAGAGCATAACCACTGAGGTTCTGGTTAGCAGAGCCTCAGTGAGACAGTTAGGCACCACACAGGGAACATATACATGCACACCTATGAGCACTGGGGCCCTGTGTGACAGGGTCCCAGTGACACATACATATAGGCCACAAACCTATGAGCACTGGGGTCCTGACCAGCAGGATCCCAGTGACACATAACAACCATACTGAAAACATGGTGTTTTCACTATGAGCACTGAGGCCTGGCTATCAGGATCCCAGTGAGACAGTGAAAACAGTGACAAACACCCTGACATACACTCACAAACAGGCCAAAAGTGGGGGTAACAAGGCTAGAAAGAGGCTACCTTCTCACACAACCCCCCCCCAAACGAAGGACAATAAGGCTAACCTTGGCCAGTTGAGACTTTATTGTCTAAGTGGTGATAAGTAGAGAGTAGCTCTGCAATAGACTGGTTACTCCCTTTATCATCCACTATATGGTTACTTCCCTGTGGGGATGTAAACCACCCTGTTTGAAGTTTTTTAGCTAAGCAACAATGTGAAGATGTATTTTCAGAGTTTCTATCAGTAAGTTTTAGTTTAGAGCAGTGGGAATTGTCCACTGAACCTATTTGTAGTGATGGAAATGCCAGACAGGGATGCTGTCTCAGAAAAGCCATAGCTGGGCAAAAACTTTGTCCATCTGGCTGGAAGAGAGAACAGGGATGCTGTTTCTCTTGAGTTGGAGCAGGGCAGGGATGCTGTCCTATGAGCTCCACACTAGGGCAGGGATGCTGTCCTAAGTGTTGTGAGGTAGTGCAGGGTTTCTGCACTAAAGTTTCTCTGGGAGGGTTGGAGGGATGCTCCATGTTAACTAAAATGGTGCTGTTTTTCTCACCAATGTTAGTTATCCCACAGAGAGGTACTTCCACCTCAGGGAGTACAGCTTTGCCAGCTGATGATTCCCTTGGAACAGGTGCAACCCCAGGAGAGGTTTCTCCTACCACAGGAATGCTATCCTGAATGGTAGGGTGGTTAGGGGATACTGTGATACCCTTTTTACCTGTTGATGGAGAGGTATCCTGAGTTTTCAGGCCTTCTCTCCTTTGCTTTTTCATTTCACTTGAAATGAGAGGGAACAATTCCTCAGGGATGCCCAGCATGGCTGCATGGGCATAAAACTCTACATCAGCCCAACCTGAGGCCTCTAGGTCATTACCTAAGAGACAGTCTACAGGTAAGCTAGGTGATACCACCACCTGCTTAGGGCCAGTAACTCCACCCCAACTAAACTGAATTATAGCTAAGGGAAGAAACTTAGTGGAGTTATGGACATCAATAATCTTATACTGTTGTCCAATGATGTGTTGTTCAGGAGGCACTAGGTTTTCAGTCACCAAAGTGAAACTGGCACCTGTGTCCCTGTAGGCCAAGGCCTCAACACCATTTATTGAAACTGTCTGCCTGTACTTATCCATTGTAAGGGGACAAGCAGCCAGTGTGGCAAGGCCAATGCCACTAGGTGTGACAGAAACTGTCTTGGGACTGATTACATCAGTTTCCACTATGGACCCATAAGTGAACCCAACTACACCCTTTGCTTGACTGTTGCCAGCAGTCCCACCACTAGTACCACTACTGCTAGGGGCACTAGAGCTTGATGTATTAGTGGTGGTAGGCTCAGGGGGTTTACCTGGACAGGACTTATCCCCTGGCCTATGGCCTCTATTTTTACACACAAAGCACCAAGGCTTTTTAATGTGTGCAGGTTGGGAAGAAGAGGAAGAATTTGTTTTATCCCCACCCTCTGAAGAGTGTTTAAGATTTGAAGTGGGATCTTTGGTTTTACCCTTATCCCCATGCTTATCTTGAGATTTTTCACCATCTTTCTTCTTATTGCCATCTTTGTCACCCCCTGTATGAACTTTTCTGTTCACCCTTGTTCTGACCCATTTGTCTGCCTTCTTTCCCAATTCTTGGGGAGAGGTCAGATCAGAGTCTACCAGGTACTAGTGCAACAAATCAGACACACAATTATTAAGTATATGCTCTCTCAGGATTGTGTTATACAGGCTTTCATAATCAGTAACTTTACTGCCATGTAACCACCCCTCCAAGGCCTTCACTGAATGGTCAATGAAATCAACCCAGTCTTGTGAAGACTCCTTTTTGGTCTCTCTGAACTTTATCCTGTACTGTTCAGTGGTTAAGCCATAACCATCCAGGAGTGCATTCTTAAGAACTGTAAAATTATTGGCATCATTTTCTTTCACAGTAAGGAGCCTATCCCTACCTTTTCCACTAAATGATAGCCATAGGATAGCAGCCCACTGCCTTTGAGGGACATCCTGTACAACACAGGCCCTCTCAAGTGCAGCAAACCACTTGTTAATGTCATCCCCCTCCTTATAAGGGGGAACTATCTTGTGCAGATTCCTGGAATCATGCTCTTTTGCAGGATGACTATGGGGAATACTGCTGCTGCCACCATGGGTATCTAAACCCAACTTCTGTCTTTCCTTCTCTAATTCTAAAGACTGTCTATCCAAATCCAGCTGTGAGCTTCTTGAGCTTCAGTCTGGTTTGTTCCACTCTCAATCTATTGAGTTCCCTTTCTAACAATCTGTCATCAGGGTGGGTGGGAGGGACATTTCTAGATACAGAGGTATGATGGGAATGAACAGAAGGAGACCTGTCCCTTACAGAGGGCACCCTAACAGCTTGGGTACCAGCATAATGTGAGAGCACACCATCAGTATGGTGTGATTCAATTTCTGTACCAACTATGCTAGACTGTCTAGTAATGGGCAGGCTGAGAAGTTTCTTTCCTGAATCTTTTCCTGGGGGAGTCCCTGGATCAGATTGAGAACCATTAGCTACTTTTTCACCAGATTGGGCACTTATGGCCTTATCCTGTACTCTAAGCATATTAATTAATAGTTCTAAGGAAGGATTCTTCCCTACACTCAAACCTCTCTCTATGCAGAGACTCCTTGCTCCTTTCCAGCTAAGGTGATCATATGCAATTTTGGACAGTTCAACATTTTGGCCTGTACCAGACATTTTTTAGAGAGAGTTAAAGTGATAGAAAAAGAGAAAAAAGTTTTCAGAACTTTTTGGAAAGACAGAAAAACTTTTTAAACTTTTAAGAACTTTTTGAAAGTTTAGGAGTACTTTTCAGCACTTAGAAAAGAGTGAAAAGAGGAAATGCAAAACTTTTTGGCTATGTGTATATACACTGACCTTGTTTTGTATATTTTTCTCTTATGAAAAGTACAATGACAAGAGTGGTAAGTAGTCTCAAGCACTTATCCCACCACTGCACAACCAATGTAGGAGGCTGGACTGGCTTGTAGTGAGTACCAAGGGGTACTTGCACCTTGCACCAGGCCCAGTTATCCCTTATTAGTGTATAGGGTGTCTAGCAGCTTAGGCTGATAGATAATGGTAGCTTAGCAGAGCAGCTTAGGCTGAACTAGGAGACGTGTGAAGCTACTACAGTACCACTTAGTGTCATATGCACAATATCATAAGAAAACACAATACACAGTTATACTAAAAATAAAGGTACTTTATTTTTATGACAATATGCCAAAGTATCTTAGAGTGTACCCTCAGTGAGAGGATAGGAAATATACACAAGATATATATACACAATAGCAAAAATATGCAGTATAGTCTTAGAAAACAGTGCAAACAATGTATAGTTACAATAGGATGCAATGGGGAAACATAGGGATAGGGGCAACACAAACCATATACTCCAGAAGTGGAATGCGAACCACGAATGGACCCCAAACCTATGTGACCTTGTAGAGGGTCGCTGGGACTATTAGAAAATAGTGAGAGTTAGAAAAATAACCCTCCCCAAGACCCTGAAAAGTGAGTGCAAAGTGCACTAAAGTTCCCCTAAGGACAAAATAGTCGTGTTAGAGGAATAATGCAGGAAAGACACAAACCAGCAATGCAACAACTGTGGATTTCCAATCTAGGGTACCTGTGGAACAAGGGGACCAAGTCCAAAAGTCACAAGCAAGTCGGAGATGGGCAGATGCCCAGGAAATGCCAGCTGCGGGTGCAAAGAAGCTTCGACTGGACAGAAGAAGCTGAGGTTTCTGCAGGAACGAAAAGGGCTAGAGACTTCCCCTTTGGTGGACGGATCCCTCTCGCCTTGGAGAGTCGTGCAGAAGTGTTTTCCCGCCGGAAGGACGCCAACAAGCCTTGCTACACGCAAATCGTGCGTTTGGCGTTTTTGGACGCTGCTGGGGCCCAGGAGGGACCAGGAGGTCGCAAATTGGACCTGCAGAGAGAGGGGACGTCGAGCAAGACAAAGAGCCCTCACTGAAGCAGGTAGCACCCGGAGAAGTGCCAGAAACAGGCACTACGAGGATGCGTGAAACGGTGCTCGCCGAAGTTGCACAAAGGAGTCCCACGTCGCCGGAGACCAACTTAGAAAGTCGTGCAATGCAGGTTAGAGTGCCGTGGACCCAGGCTTGGCTGTGCACGAAGGATTTCCGCCGGAAGTGCACAGGGGCCGGAGTAGCTGCAAAGTCGCGGTTCCCAGCAATGCAGCCCAGCGAAGTGAGGCAAGGACTTACCTCCACCAAACTTGGGCTGAAGAGTCACTGGACTGTGGGGGTCACTTGGACAGAGTCGCTGGATTCGAGGGACCTCGCTCGTCGTGCTGAGAGGAGACCCAAGGGACCGGTAATGCAGCTTTTTGGTGCCTGCGGTTGCAGGGGGAAGATTCCGTCGACCCACGGGAGATTTCTTCTGAGCTTCTGGTGCAGAGAGGAGGCAGACTACCCCCACAGCATGCACAAGCAGGAAAACAGTCGAGAAGGCGGCAGGATCAGCGTTACAGAGTTGCAGTAGTCGTCTTTGCTACTATGTTGCAGGTTTGCAGGCTTCCAGCGCGGTCAGCGGTCGATTCCTTATCAGAAGGTGAAGAGGGAGATGCAGAGGAACTCGGCTGAGCTCATGCATTCGTTATCTAAAGTTTCCCCAGAGACAGAGACCCTAAATAGCCAGAAAAGAGGGTTTGGCTACCTAGGAGAGAGGAGAGGCTACTAACACCTGAAGGAGCCTATCACAAGGAGTCTCTGACGTCACCTGGTGGCACTGGCCACTCAGAGCAGTCCAGTGTGCCAGCAGCACCTCTGTTTCCAAGATGGCAGAGGTCTGGAGCACACTGGAGGAGCTCTGGACACCTCCCAGGGGAGGTGCAGGTCAGGGGAGTGGTCACTCCCCTTTCCTTTGTCCAGTTTCGCGCCAGAGCAGGGGCTAAGGGGTCCCTGAACCGGTGTAGACTGGCTTATGCAGAATTGGGCACCTCTGTGCCCAACAAAGCATTTCCAGAGGCTGGGGGAGGCTACTCCTCCCCTGCCTTCACACCATTTTCCAAAGGGAGAGGGTGTCACACCCTCTCTCAGAGGAAGTTCTTTGTTCTGCCATCCTGGGCCAGGCCTGGCTGGACCCCAGGAGGGCAGATGCCTGTCTGAGGGGTTGGCAGCAGCAGCAGCTGCAGTGAAACCCCAGGAAGGGCAGTTTGGCAGTACCAGGGTCTGTGCTACAGACCACTGGGACCATGGAATTGTACCAACAATGCCAGGATGGCATAGAGGGGGCAATTCCATGATCATAGACATGTTACATGGCCATATTCGGAGTTACCATGGTGAAGCTACATATAGGTAGTGACCTATATGTAGTGCACGCGTGTAATGGTGTCCCCGCACTCACAAAGTTCAGTGAATTGGCTCTGAACAATGTGGGGGCACCTTGGCTAGTGCCAGGGTGCCCTCACACTAAGTAACTTTGCACCTAACCTTTACCAGGTAAAGGTTAGACATATAGGTGACTTATAAGTTACTTAAGTGCAGTGTAACATGGCTGTGAAATAACGTGGACGTTATTTCACTCAGGCTGCAGTGGCAGGCCTGTGTAAGAATTGTGAGAGCTCCCTATGGGTGGCAAAAGAAATGCTGCAGCCCATAGGGATCTCCTGGAACCCCATTACCCTGGGTACCTCAGTACCATATACTAGGGAATTATAAGGGTGTTCCAGTAAGCCAATGTAAATTGGTAAAAATGGTCACTAGCCTGTCAGTGACAATTTGAAAGTAATGAGAGAGCATAACCACTGAGGTTCTGGTTAGCAGAGCCTCAGTGAGACAGTTAGGCACCACACAGGGAACATATACATGCACACCTATGAGCACTGGGGCCCTGTGTGACAGGGTCCCAGTGACACATACATATAGGCCACAAACCTATGAGCACTGGGGTCCTGACCAGCAGGATCCCAGTGACACATAACAACCATACTGAAAACATGGTGTTTTCACTATGAGCACTGAGGCCTGGCTATCAGGATCCCAGTGAGACAGTGAAAACAGTGACAAACACCCTGACATACACTCACAAACAGGCCAAAAGTGGGGGTAACAAGGCTAGAAAGAGGCTACCTTCTCACAGAGGGCACCCTTGCACTAGCAAAGGTGCCCCCACATAGTTCAAGGCCATTTCAACACTATTACACGCGTGCACTACATATAGGTCAATACCTATGTGTAGCTTCACAATGGTAACTCCGAATATGATCATGTAACATGTCTAAGATCATGTAATTGTCCCCCATGCCAAATCTGGTATTGGCGTTCCAATTGTATGCATCCCCGGGGCTCCACTATGGACCCTGGGTACAGCCAAACCAGCTCTCTGGAGTTTTCTCTGCAGCTACTGCTGCTGCCACCCCACAGACAGGGTTCTGCCCGCCTGGGGTCTGGGCAGCCCAGTCCCAGGAAGGCAGAACAAAGAATTTCCTCTGAGAGAGGGTGTTACACCCTCTCCCTTTGGAAATAGGTGTTAAAGGCTGGGGAGGGGTAGCCTCCCACAGCCTCTGGAAATGCTTTGAAGGGCACAGATGGTGCCCTTGTTGCATAGGCCAGTCTGCACCTGTTTAGGGAACCCCCAGTCCCTGCTCTGGTGCAAAACTGGACAAAGGAAAGGGGAGTGACCACTCCCCTGTTCATCACCTTCCCAGGGGTGGTACCCAGAGCTCCTCCAGTGTGTCCCAGACCTCTGCCATCTTGGATCCAGAGGTGTGAGGCCACCCTGGAGGCCTCTGAGTGGCCAGTGCCAGCCGGTGATGTCAGAGACGCCTCCTGATAGGTGCTTACCTGACTAGGTGGCCAATCCTCCTCTGAGGGCTATTTAGGGTCTCTCCAGTGGGCTTTTCCTCAGATAACGACTTGCAAGAATTCACCAAAGTTCCTCTGCACCTCTCTCTTCGACTTCTGCCAAGGATCGACCACTGACTGCCCCAGGACGCCTGCAAAACTGTAACAAAGTAGCAAGAAGACTACCAGCCACATTGTAGCGCCTAATCCTGCCGGCTTTCTCGATTGGTGGTGCATGCTTTGGGGGCTGCCTGCCTTCATCCTGCACTGGAAGCCACGAAGAAATCTCCCGTGGGTTGACGGAATCTTCCCCCTGCTTCAGCAGGCACCAAACGTCAGCATCACCGGTACTCTGGGACCCCTCTCATCCAGACAAGCGTGGCCCCTGGAACACAGGTGGTGGACCCAAGTGACCCAGACTGTCCAGGGGGCCAACTTTCCAAATTTGGAGGAGGTAAGACCTTGCCTCCCCTCTCCAGACAGTAATCCTGTGTACCACGTGAACTGCAGCCAGAAGGGCTTCTGTGCACATTTCCATGAAATCCTGCAAGCACAGCCAAGCCTAGGTCCCCAGCACTCTGTCCTTCGATGCTCAGCTCCCTGAGTTGATCTCTGGTGTCGTGACCCTCTTTTGCAGTGTTGAGACGACCGCTGTGTTCAGACTTCTTGAAGCCATGTTCAAGGACTTCTGCGGGTGCTACCTTCATGTGCGTGGGCTCTCTACGTTGCTGAGGGCCCCCTCTAGCTCCTCTCCCAAGTGGCGACATCCTGGTCCTTCCTGGGCCCTGGGCAGCACCCTTTTTCTTCAACCGTGACTCTTGCAGCTAGCAGGGCTTGTTTGTGGTATTTTGCCAAGGAAACAACTCTGCATCCTCCAGCACTCCGTGGGACATCTTCTGCACGAAGGAGAAGTTCCTAGCACCTTTCGTTGTTGCAGAATCTTCAGCTTCTTCCATCCAGAGACAGCCATTTTGCACCTTCATCCGGGGTTTAGAGGGCTCCTGCCCCCCAGACACTTACGCGACTCTTGGACTTGGTCACCTTCCTTTGCAGGTCCTCAGGGCCAGGAATCCATCTTCAGTGGTTTGCAGTCTGTTGTGGTCTTTGCAAAATCCTCTATCACAACTTTAGTGTGTTTCTGGGGAAATAGTAGTACTTTACTCCTACTTTACAGGGTCTTGGGGTGGGGTATCTTGGACCTCCTTAGTGTTTTCTTACACTCCCAGCGACCCTCTACACACTACACCAGCCTAGGGGTCCATTCGTAGTTTGCATTCCACTTTCTTAGTATATGGTTTGTGTTGCCCCTAAGCCTATTGCATCCTATTGTATTCTACAGTGTTTGCACTACTTTCTGACAGTATTACTTACCTGATTTTGGTTTGTGTGTATATTTTGTGTTATTTTAGTTACCTCCTAAGGAAGTATATCCTCTGAAATATTTTTGGCCCATTGTCACTAAAATAAAGTACCTTTTTAGTAACTCTGAGTATTGTGTTTCTTATGACATAGTGTTAAATGATATAAGTGGTATAGTAGGAGCTTCGCATGTCTCCTAGTTAAGCCTAAACTGCTCTTCTGCAGCTACCTCTATCAGCTTAAGCTGCTAGAACACCTCTAATCTACTAATAAAGGATAACTGGACCTGGCACAAGGTACATTTGTACCCACTATAAGCCAGGCCAGCCTCCCACAGAACCTGGTTTGTTTTGTTTCGTTTGTTGCTCGTGTTGATCCTGGACATCCAGGTCTGGATTGAGTACAATCAGTGGTTGAAGTGTTGGGTTTCTGATGCAAAGTAGACTTTGAAGTAGAGTTGTGTATCATTGGCATATTAATGAATCCTCATGCTGTTATCTGTGAGTAAAGCACCAGCCAGCTCCATACAAAAGCTAAAGATGACAGAAGACCATATAGAACCCGGGGGGCCTCCATAGGCGATAAGTATCTTTTGTGGCCTGGAGATGCCCCTGTGAACAAACCCCTTCTGGTTTTAGAGTTCCGCCTCAACTGTATAAATGTACAACCAGGGGAGGGTCGCTTCATATATATAATTCATTTATTGTCCATCGCAGCCATGAGGTGCAACTGGGATTCTGCTTTAGAAGAAAGTTCAGCTTTTGCTAATTGCCCAAAAATCATCAGTGCGCCATACGGCCATGTAATTTATTTTGCGTTTGTTTGGGGAAGACATTGGTCATAAGGGGGTTAGATGAAGCCACTATGGGGCTTTTTTACAAGCCCCTAGCATTCTGCAGCACACATAGAAGGAGAAAATCACCATTAAAGATTGTTTTTTGTGGAGGAAGGTGTGTTTTTTGTGCAGGAAGGTGTTCTGCAACGAAACAATCTCCCCTGCAACGCAACCATGACGCTAGAGTGGGTCTGTTGGTGCAAGGCAGCTAATTTAGTGCTGGCACAGGGGGAAACACAGAGGTGCACCATATTGCTGTAAATACGGCGTATCCCTGTATTTTTGGAAATGTTGGAGTGCGGCGCTGCCAAATTTTGCACTGCACCGGCTCCGACATTTCCTTGTAAATGAGGCCCTATGTTTTGTGTTTATTTTACATCCTGAGACTTTACCAAAGTCTTTGAGGATGAGTAAGTTTACGGGTCCCGGTCCAATATGAAAAACACGATCTAATTGTAACAGAGAAAGGCTATATTGCTAAGGCAATGTTGAAAGGAGAGTGGGCGGAGGTGTGGCCTAGATGGTGACCGGAGCGGACGCCTAAGACGGAGCTCTGATCCGGGCCTGATTAATATTCGACCAAATCTACACTGCCTGGGCCCCCAGCCATCCTGAATTAAAGCTGACTGGGTCCCCTGAAGGCCACTGCACAAAGCGGAGTGAAAGTGCCTAGACGAGGCCCCTACCTTCCGACGGTCGCTGCAGAAAGTGGAACACGGGAACCAAAACTTGACCATTGAACACGAGGTGCCGCTGACGCGGGCACTGAAGATGAAGCCACTGTGAACCTCAGAGGTTACAACAAGCGACAGTGCAGACAGCGATGTGGAGACCAACGACATGCCACCGAGTGCCGCAGTGGTTACGATGGAGGTCTGAAGACACTAGATGGAGCAACACGAGGCAAAGTGGTGAGTCGGGGGAGCTGAGATATCCTAATCAGGCTGACGTTGTCGACTGGGCCCCCAAACTGAGAGATAGGCGCACCCGCAGTCGAAACTCCGAGTAGCATTGACCGCAGGAGGAAAGGGAACCGCCTGAAACAACCATTGCCCCGGAAAGGCACAATATGACTGCCCTGCTTTGACACCCTGCTGCACGGGGCTACTATTCAGAGTGGACGAACTGGCCGACAGGGCCCCACACCAAAAATATAGGTCCCAGGGACCCCAATTGAGAGCATCAACTTCACTGAGGAAAACACCCACAGTGTATGGCCCACCCTACGGACATTAAACTAGAGACCAGAAGACAGGCAGAACGGTGAGGCCTACTGCTGGTGGTGCTGGAAACGAAGGGAGCAGCGTAGAGGGGTCGGGCCCTAGAGTCAGCTACTGAATGTTTAAGAAACCCCTGGCCTATTGTACCCAAACACCACAATATTGAGAGGGCTGCCAACGGAGAACCTGGAACTGTGGGCGCAGAATTGCCAGAGCGAAATATGGTGAAGCCCAAAACGGCGAAGCTCCCCTACCATTAGGAGGGACCATGCGATGGCGCCATACTCCAATAGATGAATGTCACGCTTCAAACTCATTCCGCACAATTTGAGAAACTCCTGCAAGCAGTACCAGACACTAAAACTGCCTTAGAATCAAAGATTGAATCCGTGTCACATGAAGTTAACTTACTTCGAGTGGACCAACACAAATTGGTCGATAGAGTAGATGATACTGAGTCATCTCTGGTGACCTTGCAGCCTACATTACAGAAACTCCGCAGCATGGTAACGCAATTATAGATGGAAGTGGCTTCCCTGCAGCGCAGGGCCAAGGACGCAGAAGGGTGATCACGGAGGAACAACATCCGATTCCTGGGGTTCCCGGAATGTGTGAAGGAAGCCAATGCCGAACTCTTCCTGGAGCAGTGGTTGACGACCACAATACTGGAGAACAGGGTGCCGGCTTTCTTCTCCATGGAACGAGCACACAGGATCCCCTGCAGACCACCACCACCCGGTGCCCCACCCAGGCCACTGATATCCTGCCTCCTCAACTTCCGTGATCGAGACCTCATCCTGCAGAGCTTTCGAATAAAGGGCCCATGGAGATTCGAAAATGCACCATCACAACAGATCCAGATTACATGCTCTGGTACTGCGCAGGAGAAGCTCATTCACAAAGGTTAAACAACTCCTATACGAACATGGCATCAAATATGCACTGCTCTTTCCACTGAGGCTGAGTGACAGACAGAGAGAAACCCCAGAAGATGTCTGGACATGGCTGTACACTAAAGGCTTGGCACAATCGACACAAGAGGCACCTCAATCCGAGGGATGGATGATACCCCGACACAAAAGGAAACCGGGTGCCCGGGTACGACCGACAAAAGCTTAAGCAGCGGAAAGTCAAGCCCAAGCACTACTGGAAGCCACACAGCTCATGTCCAATTGCTTCACAACTCTACAGGATACCGCACACCCGATACGGATTCCTCAGAGTGTCACTCAAATGTCACGACGACCAGTTCAAAACAGGGACCAGGTATCACCCCACGCACAGCAGACGATTTGTAACCACACTACTATAACTGGCACTGCCTGAGATTTAAATGGAGAACCCACTCCGTAGACGTGGAGACAACATTCAGGTATGCCACAAGCACTAATGAATAACTTTGCTGCAACAATCAACCGTCCTTATTGACTTAAGGAACCCAAAAACACTCAAACCGGAAGACACTGGCTCGCGTCAGTGGCATAAAGCCATGCTTTTAGACCTCCAACAACATCAAGGTGATGGCCACCAGCGTTCAATGGACGCACATAGCACCCACACCTGGAAGGGGACGTGGAGCTTGAGGACTTGGCTAATTATGGTAGCGGGCCGGAGAAAAGCTGCAAACACCATCCAGATACCCGCGTCCCCATCATGTCTTTCCGAATGGATGAAAAACCACCCCACAACAGTTTATTTCTCTGTTATCTGCATGGGGGAGATGACTGCAGGCCCGTTGGCCACCAACCAAGAGGGATGTTGATGGGGAATTGCTAGTTCACACAAAGTTCTTGATGGAGACATGGGGAGCCGGGAAGGAAAAGGGACACAGCGGGAATGCTCCTTCTAATCCCCAGTACATGGACACCATACTAGGATAGACTTACTTTTGGGTCCAACACGCTTGGCGCAGGACATCCTGCAGGCAGAATATTTAGGCAGGACACTGTCTGATCATTGTCTGTAAAGGGTCGAACTAGAATGGGCAGGCTGTACACGAGTATACCAGTGTGGCGAATGTAGCCTGCCGTACTTAGACATCTGCCATTCCGCCAAAAGCTAGGTGACCGTATCCTAAGATACTTTGAGCATAATAAGGGAACAGCTTCATCACGAGCAGTAGAATGGTACGCACACAAGGTGGTGGTACAAGGACACTGCCTCTCAGCCACGTGGGGAGTCTGGCACATCTTAACACGTAAATTGACCATATTAGAGACGGACCTGCATGCACTAGAATGTGGGATGGCGTGAGGCACCGCAGACCCTGAACACTCTGTGAATTACGAGCACGACACAAAGATGCGGACTTGCAGCTACGACGGCACAACACTATGGCCCTCATTACAACCCTGGAGGTCGGTGTTAAAGCGGCAGTAAGACCGCCAACAGGCCGGCGGTAAAAAAAATGGAATCACGACCATGGCGGAAACCGCCAACATAGACAGCCACTTTAACACTCCGAACGTCACGGCGGTACAAACAAACACAGCGGCGGTCACACTATTATGACAGGCCAATTCGCCACCTTTTCCGGGGCGGATTCAACGTAAATAAAAACATCCAAAAATAAACCCTCATCCACAACAACATACACACCAATACATGCTGCAACATTACATTTACACCACCCACCCCCCCTGGAAGAACGCAAGGACAAAAGGAAATGAGTTGAATGATTGTAATCAATAAAAATACATTAGTCAAAACTTTATATACAGTATAAACAATTATGTACACCAACCAATCAAGTCCGGGTAGTGCACCATTCATAGTCCGTGGACCACTGGGCCCAAAATGCATGGGCGCGGCCCACACTAGATACCAGACTCAAAACTGAGAGAACACTGCTGGGGCATCAGATCGAAATGAAACAGGCACCTCGGGGAAGGGAAGGAGGGCACCTCAGCCGGATGAGTGCACAACGCCAGCTCCACAAGGGGGCTCTATGCCCACTGATGTATCCTGGGGAGTGCAAAGCCACAGTCTCTCCAGTGGGTCGGTTGCCCACTGCTTTATCCTGGGGAGTGCAAAGCCACAGTCTCTCAAGTCTCTCCAGTGGGTGGGTTGCCCACTGCTTTATCCTGGGGAGTGGAAAGCCACAGTCTCTCAAGTCTCTCCAGTGGGTGGGTTGCCCACTGCTTTATCCTGGTGAGTGCAAAGCCACAGTCTCTCAAGTCTTTACAGTGGGTGGGTTGCCCACTGCTTTATCCTGGGGAGTGCAAAGCCACAGTCTCTCAAGTCTCTCCAGTGGATGGTATGCCCACTGCTTTATCCTGGGGAGTGCAAAGCCACAGTCTCTCAAGTCTCTCCAGTGGATGGTTTGCCCACTGCTTTATCCTGGGGAGTGCAAAGCCACAGTCTCTCAAGTCTCTCCAGTGGGTTGGTTGCCCACTGCTTTATCCTGGGGAGTGCAAAGCCACAGTCTCTCAAGTCTTTACAGTGGGTGCTTTGCCCACTGCTTTATCCTGGGGAGTGCAAAGCCACAGTCTCTCAAGTCTCTCCAGTGGGTGAGTTGCCCACTGCTTTATCCTGGGGAGTGCAAAGCCACAGTATCACATGTGGATGCCTTTCTCCACTGGTTCTGGAGGGGGCTTTGTGCCCAGAGTGCTTCATCCTGCCAAGGACTCAGGTAGTGGATGCCTTTCACCACTGGTTCTGGAGGGGGCTTTGTGCCCAGAGTGCTTCATCCTGCCAAGCACTGAGGTAGTGGATGCCTTTTTCCACTGGTTCTGGAGGGGGCTTTGTGCCCAGAGTGCTTTATCCTGCCAAGGACTCAGGTAGTGGATGTGACACTCCACTGATGGTGGTGCAACATGCAAGCTGCCCATGCTCCTGGAACTGACTACCAGCCTCGTACGACTGACCACTGGGGATGGCAGCCATGTTTGCAGTGGTGCCACTGGCTCAGGATGTTGCAGTGCCACTGGCGGTGCTGGCGGCCATGTCAGTAGCGGCGGTGCTGGTGGCGGGCTCACTGACTGCGGTGCTGGCGGTGGTATCAGTAGCGGCGGTGCTGGTGGCGGGCTCACTGACGGCGTTGCTGGTGAAGGGCTCAGTGTCTGGGGTGCTGGCAGCGGTGTCAGTAGCGGCAGTGCTGGTGGCGGGCTCACTGACTGCGGTGCTGGTGGCGGGCTCACTGACTGCGGTGCTGGCGGTGGTATCAGTAGCGGCGGTGCTGGTGGCGGGCTCACTGACGGCGTTGCTGGTGAAGGGCTCAGTGTCTGGGGTGCTGGCAGCGGTGTCAGTAGCGGCAGTGCTGGTGGCGGGCTCACTGACTGCGGTGCTGGTGGCGGGCTCACTGACTGCAGTGCTGGCGGTGGTGTCAGTAGCGGCTATGCTGGTGGCGGGCTCACTGACGGCGGTGCTGGTGAAGGGCTCAGTGTCTGGGGTGCTGGCGGCGGTGTCAGTAGCGGCGGTGCTGGTGAAGGGCTCAGTGTCTGAGGTGCTGGCGGCAATGTCAGAAGCGGCGGTGCTGCTGGCGGTGTCGGTGGTGGTCTTGTCCGCCATGCAGGTTGGTGTCGACGCGGACCTGCCTTTGATTTTCAGGCCCTTCCCCACCTTGGATGGTGGCGCAGCTGTCTTGCCACTTTCAATTTTTGTCTTGACTGAGCCCTTGGTAGCAGGTGTTTTGGCCTTCTCCCTCCAGATGTGGGCAACTTTTTCTGTTTTGGAGGTGGCGGAATGTCCTTGACCATTGCTCCTTGGGACACTGGCAGCCCTGTTGCTTGGCGCACTCCAAAATCCCGATATTGCTGGTACCACTGTGCCCGGTGATGTGGTGGCTGAGGTGCTGGGTTGGGACCTGGAAAGGCGGGGCCCTAGGGGATGGACGGGGGAGGTGTAGGGAAGAGGTCAACATTTGATAGGAAACGTTTTTTAGACACACTGGGACAGGTAGATGGAGGGTGTATGGGAGTGGAGGAAGAGGTAGTGGTTGTAGGAGGTGACTTTGGGTGAAGGTGCATTGGCTGTAGGCTGTTGGGAGGTGGATGGCTGTTGGGTGGGTGTGTGACTGCGTTTGTGTACTTTGGGAGGAGGGCTTACAGACACACTGGGAGAGGACACAGGGGATGTGTGCATGGTAGTGGGAGTGGTGAGTGCACGTGAGCCGTGTGTGGTGATGGGCGTGCTGGTGATGGAGGTAGTGGATGCAGGTGTGAGTGGAGACGAGACTGGGAGGGAGGAGGGAGACGTGGAGGAGGGGGACACAGTGGAGGCAGTGGATGTTGGTATGTGTGCATGGGTATGATGCTTGTGTAAGTGCCTCTGGGATGTGTGGTGCTTCTGTTTGCCTGAGCCACCCTTATGTGTTGAGGTGTGTGCATGCTGGTCTGATGGTGTGCTTGGGATAGGCTGAGGTACAGGGGATTGGGTCTGAGTGGAGGAAGTTGGAGGGGGGAGGCTGGACACAGGGACAATGGTTGCCATCAGTGCTGAGGCCAGAGCCTGAAATGCTCTCTGTTGGCCTGCCTGGCCAGAATGATTGCCGTCCAGGTATGCATTTGTTTGCTGCAACTGCCTCTCTACACCCTGGATGGCATTCAGAATGGTAGACTGCCCAGCAGTGAGGGATCTCAGGAGGTCAATGGCCTCCTCACTGAGGACAGCAGGGCTGACTGGGGCAGGGCCTGAGGTGCCTGGGGCAAAAAAGATGCCCACCCTCCTGGGTGAGCGGCCACGGGATACACGCTGAGGGGCTGCTGGGAGGGCGGTGCTGGTATGGGGGGTGGCGGCTGTACCTGTTGATGCAGTGGGCACTTAGGGGCCTGCCACCGCAAGGGAGCTCCCATCAGAGGAGGAGTCGGTGTCGCTGGTCTCTGCTCCTGTCCCCGCCGTGGAGCTCCCATCGCCCTTCGTCCCACTGGTGACCTCAGACTCCGTTGTCTCGCCTTCCAGGGCCATGTGGGATGCAGCTCCCTCCTGCTCCGGTGGCACTGCTCCTCCGCCTGATGATGCTAATGCACACAAGAACAGGGAGACCACAAAAAGGGGGGGGGGAAAGAAGAAAGACATGTTCAGTGCATGCAATACCACTACAGTTGGCAGACACTACAGACGTAGGCGTGGCGTAAAAGCTACAGTCCCTCCAGCAGAGAGACATACAAGCAATCCGTTAGAACTTACCACCATAACATTAAAATGGCCCAGTCCACTTTTTATGGTGAAAAAATAGAACGCTCGTTATGTCCCCAGAAAGAAATCTTTCAAATCTTTAAAGATCTCACTACCCCTTCTAGATCTACCCCGATGATGGAGGCCTCTGTGTCCTACAGTGATCGACTGGCATCCTTTTTTCAGGACAAAGTCATCAGCATTTACTCGGGTTTTCCTCCATATATGAATCACTTCCCCACTGACAATCCTATAGACTCCCTACCTATAGGAGCTTCCCTTATCTCCTTCCCTCCCCTCACTGAGGAGATGACCACTAATCTTTTGTCCAAAATTAAATCTGGCTCTCCCTTAGACCCCGCTCCTCCCTCTGCTCTCGTGCAGGTAGCAGATGTTATTGTCCCTCCTCTCACCAAAATTCTTAACAATTCACTTTCCTTGGGATCGGTTCCCCTGTCATTTAAACACGCTATTGTTAAACCCCTTTTGAAACAACCCAAACTGGACCCTACTTTACTAGAAAACTTTAGACCTGTTGCTCTTCTTCCTATTTCCGCAAAAATCCTTGAGAAACATGTCAACACTGAACTCACCTGTTATCTTGAAAGCAATGAGCTTCTTCATCCTACACAAATGGGCTTTAGAACCTTGCACAGCACCGAGTCAGCTCTTCTTACAGTAACTGAGTCAGCCCGCCAGCTCTTAGACCGAGGGTCGCACGTAGCTATCATACTGCTTGACCTAAGCGCAGCATTCAATACTGTTGACCACGATCTTCTCGGTTCGAGATTATCAGATATAGGAGTAGGAGGCTCTGCGCTTTCCTGGCTCTCCTCCTTCCTCAAAGACAGATCTTTTCAAGTTTTGGACCGTACCTGTTTTTCCGGTCTCTACCTGCTGGCATGCGGAGTTCCCCAGGGCTCGTCTCTCAGCCCCACTCTTTTTAATGTCTATCTGTCACCTTTAGCTAGAGTAATTGCCCCTTACAATTTGACTCTGGTGACCTATGCAGATGACACCCAGCTAGTGGTGTCTCTTTCCAGTTCCGGGGACTCTCCAGTGACTAATTTCTCTCGCTGCATGAGTGATATTGCCAATTGGATGACCAAGTCCAAACTCAAGTTTAACGATGGGAAATCGGAAGTCCTGATCCTTGGTAACGGCCCCCTCGCTCTCCCTCTTCCCTCTCTCTCAGATGCCTTTAAATCTCTTCCTCCTCCGAAACCCCAAGTTAAGACTTTAGGTGTGATACTTGATCCCCGGCTTACCATGGATTCTCAAGCCAGTAAAATCTCTTCTACCTGTTTTGGCCTCTTTCGGATGTTTAGAAAGATTCTTACCCTTCTTCCTCCCACAGCCAGAAGAATCCTCATTCAATCCCTAATTCTCTCTCGCTTGGACTATGGAAATTCTCTGTTCCTTAGTTCCCCTCTCTATGTTCTAAAGAAGCTGCAAAAAGTACAAAATGCAGCAGCCAGACTTCTTACCCACTCTTCAAAATTCGCCTCCGCTAAACTGGCTATCTCCACCCTCCACTGGCTCCCCGTCAGAGAAAGGATCCAGTTCAAATCTCTCTGCATTGTTCATAGGGCCCTACAGGACAAAGGCCCCATCTCTCTGAGGAAACATATTTTCCTGCATATTCCTTCCAGGAGCCTTCGCTCCTCCTCTCTTAGGTATGCACATGTTTCTCGCTTCAAGAGAGCCTGGGGTAATAACTCATTCTCTACTAGAGCCTCCCACCTTTGGAACACCCTTCCTACGGAACTCCGTTTGGAACCCTCCGAGCGCCTCTTTAGGGAAAAGCTTAAAACTTTTTTATTCTGTAACTAATACCGGTTCTCTCTCCTTCTTGTGTTTCGCTACTTTCAGCGCTGGGATGCCTTCGGGTCGCCATGCGCTTTACAAATTCTGAAAACTAAACTAAACTAAACTGAAAACTAAACACAGCAGCCCTCTGCACTACGCCGTGCACTTAGAGTTCCCTTATTAATCACATGGACATAGGGTACAAGGCCTATGCCCGATTGCTGCACACATGGAGGTCACAGGAGCCTGACTAGGTGTAGATGGCTCTTACCACTGGTGGGGTTGGGGTGCCACATAGCCTGCCTCACAAAGGGTCCTTGCCTACAAAGCTCGCCCTGGCCTAGGGGAACCCACTGCCCACCTCCCCAACCAGACACCTCCTAATGCGCGCAGAGTCAGCTGAATGAGAGTGTACTCAGCCCCTTGTGGCTGCTGTGATGCCCTCAAGCACCCATCCAACTCCGGATACGCCACCGCCAGGATCTGTAACATCAGGGTGGTCATGGTGTGACGGGCACCCCTCCCACGTTGGGAGGCCATCCCCAGCTGGGCCTCCGCCGTCTTCTTGCTCCAGGGGCGAATGTCCTCCCATCTTTTCCGGCAGTGGGTGCTACGTCTGTGGTGGACCCCCAGGGTCCGGACATCCTTGGCGATGGCACACCAAATATCCTTCTCCTGGTGTGCGCTGACCTAGAGGAATAATACAGTGGAAAAGGAAAAACTTTAACCGTCCGGACCGTCACAGTCATTGGCTAATGTTCCCACCCTTGTCCTGACGCACATACACTCATCGTCTGCTCATGCAGTCCTTAGACCCCCCCCCCCTGGTATCTTCCATCCACACTTCTCCAAACAGGTATTGCCCATACAGCATGCTCCCAGTGTACTCACCAGTTTGTCTGGAGGACCGTAGAGTACCGTGTACTGGGGGAGGACCCCATCCACTAACTTGTCCAACTCCTCTGAAGTGAAGGCAGGGGCCCTTTCCCCAGACACATGAGCCATCGTCGCTTCCAGACTGAGGTCACAGCAGCACTTGCAGTGTAGGTCCTCTCCTGTCGAAGGTCAGGTATCAAGTGAGTGAACAGAGTGAAAATGTTGGTCACATCCGCGGCGGTGAGTACCGTTACCACTGGCGTACATCGTCATTGGCTCCTGGGATCCATAGGGCCCAATGTAACCAATGCAGGATTGCGCTGCGGTCTTCCACTGCCTCCCGCGACGGTGTACAACGCCAGCGCAATTACCTCATATCCCCTTGTCCCACATTACAGGTCAGGCAGCCGCCATTTCAGAGGGCCACATGGCATTATTTTTTTATGCGTCACACATATCTAGGCCTTGCATACACACAGAGACAGGCACATGGCGGATTGACAAATGTGTGCAATAAATAATTTTTTTACTACCTCAGTGTTGGCTGACTCTGTGCTCACTGTTCTCGTCCATAGGGCACGTTCGCTGGGGCAGGTGAGGAGATGGCGGCATCCTCCAGTGTACAGACCGCTGGTGGACCTGTCGACAGTGGAAGAGAGACATGTAATAGTCACCTACAGACTTGATCGTGCAACAATCCATGAACTGTGTGCCCAGTTGGAGCCAGACCTGATTTCAGCTATCCGCCATCCCACAGGAATCCCCCCTCTAGTGCTGGTCCTGTCAGTACTCCATTTCCTGGCAAGTGGGTCTTTTCAGACTACAGTGGCCATAGCATCAGAGATGTCCCAGCCTATGTTCTCAAACGTGTTGTCCAGAGTGTTGTCTGCCCTGCTTAAACACATGCGCAGCTACATCGTTTTCCCTCAGGTGGAGGATTTGCCTACTATGAAAGGTGACTTCTATGCCCTGGGATATATCCCCAACATCATATGTGCCATTGATGGGACCTATGATGGCCTTGGTACCCCCCGCAGGAGTGAACAGGTGTACAGAAACCGAAAGAGCTATCATTCAAGGAATGTGCAGATGGTGTGTTTGGCCGACAAGTACATCTCCCATGTGAATGCCATGTTTCCTGGCTCAGTGCATGACGCTTACATTCTGAGGACTAGCAGCATCCCTTATGTGATGGGGCAACACCAGAGGCACTGTGTGTGGCTAATGGGTGAGGACAAGGACCTATATCCTGTGAATAGTTGTCTGGGTCTGGTGTTGTCCCTAAGGGTTAGTGTGTGTCTAACAGTTGTCCCTCAACATTTGCAGGTGACTCTGGGTACCCCAACCTGTCATGGCTACTGACCCCAGTGAGAAATCCCAGGAGAAGGGCAGAGGAACGCTACAATGAGGCACATGGGCGAATTAGGAGGATTATAGAAAGAACCTTCGGCCTCCTAAAGGCCAGGTTCCGGTGTCTCCAAATGACAGGTGGTTCTATGTACTACTCATCAAACAAGGTGTGCCAGATCATCGTGGCCTGCTGTATGCTGCACAAACAGAAGGAGGTCTTATGGCAGCTGTGGAGCCTGTGGACAGTGAAGAAGAGGAGGCAGAAGAAGAGGATATCAACAACAGAAACAACGTTATCCAGCAACACTTCAAGTGAGACACAGGTAAACAGACATCACTGCCTCCTACATCTCATACAATTGTTAGACCTATCATATGTCTGCCACTTTCACCCAGTGAATGGACCCTGACCTGTCACTTTGCCTTTCCATTTCACAGATGTGGGTCCCACTGTGTGACCTCTGCTATGTTACCTCATGGACTAGAGCTGTGTGACATAGGTATGTTGACAATACAATGGACATTGCTATTTGCCTCAGTTATAGCAAATACACATTTATGAAAGCACAGACTGACTCCAGATTTGTGATTCAAGGGTGTTTATTTAAGTGCAAAATAGTGGAGGAGGTTGTAAAAAGGTCAGGGGTGATGGTGGAGGAATGTCCATGGCAGAGTACAGTTATTTGTCTCACAGGTGCATTGTCCAAACGGGCATAGGTTGTGGAGCTAGGGCAGTTTAAGGATGGACAGGGTGACAAAGTGGGACAGAAGGATGACATTCAGGGTGGTCTCATTTCTTGGCGGGGGTCTTGGCATTATTCTCTGTCTTTGTCCTGGATCTCAGGGACCGTCTACGGGGTGGTTCTCCATCTGCAGGGTGTGGGGTGCTGGTGTCGTGGTCCTGTGGCAGTGCCTCCTGTTCACTAGCGCCGGCGGAGGTGGTGGGCAGTTCATCATCCAGGCTAGTGTCAGGGGCCCCTTGTTGTACCACAGTGTCCCTCCTGGTGTTCACAAGGTCCTTCAGCACCCCTACAATGGTGACCAGGGTGGTGTTGATGGACTTGAGTTCCTCTCAGATCCCCAAATACTGTTCCTCCTGCAGCCGCTGGGTCTCCTGAAACTTGGCCAGTACCGTTGCCATCGTCTCCTGGGAATGATGATACGCTCCCATGATGTTGGAGAGTGCCTCGTGGAGAGTGGGTTCCCTGGGCCTGTCCTCCCCCTGTCGCACAGCAGTCCTCCCAGTTCCCCTGTTTTCCTGTTCCTCTGTCCCCTCAACCGTGTGCCCACTGCCACTGCCCCCAAGTCCCTGCTGTTCTTGGGTTTGTGGGTTTGCCTGGGTTCCCTGTAGTGGTGGACACACTGCTGCTTGACGTGTCCTGGGGACAGAGGGATGGGCTCGCTGGGTGGGTGCTGTGCTGGTGTTTCCTGAGGGGGGAGGCTCTGTGGTGTCATGTGCCAGTGTGTGGGGAACCGACTGTCCCGAGGTCCCAGATGGGCTGGGCTGGTCATCTTGATCCAGTTGGACAGAGCTGCTGTCATCACTGTGGGCCTCTTCTCTGGGGGGGTGGACATGTCTGGAACCTCCTGTCTGGTGACGTTGGGTAGGGGTCCTGCAGGGGTGTAAAGGCATGATTATTGCATCTGTGTGTGCCATCGTGTGCAACGGGCGGGTGACCCTGTACCCCAGTGCTTACATTCTTGTGTAGGACATTGTGTGATAATTGTTTTGGGATCTGTGTGGGTATCTGTAGTGGACATGCTTTGGTGATGGGTGTCCATGCTTTGTTGTTGCATGCAGGGCTTGGTGTTGGGATATGTAGTTTGTGATAGTGGGGCATATGTGAGGTGTTGGAGTGATGGGGGTGAGGGTGAGGGTGGAGGTATTTTATAGCATGCAGATAGGTTGGGGGATATGGTAGGAAAGAGTTGACTTACCAGAGTCCATTCCTCCTGCTACTCCTGCGAGGCCCTCAGGATGCAGTATAGCCAAGACCTGCTCCTCCCATGTTGTTAGTTGTGGGGGAGGAGGTGGGGGTCTGTCGCCAGTCCTCTGAACTGCAATCCGGTGTCTTGAGACCACAGAATGCACCTTCCCCCGTAAGTCGTTCCACCTCTTCCTGATGTCATCCCGTGTTCTTGGATGCTGTCCCACTCCGTTGACCCTGTCTACGATTCTGCGCCATAGCTCCATCTTCCTAGCTATGGAGGTGTACTGCACCTGTGATCCGAATAGCTGTGGCTCTACCCGGATGATTTCCTCCACCATGACCCTGGGCTCCTCCTCAGAGAACCTGGAGTGTCTTTGTGGTGCCATGGGGTGGTGTGGGTGATGTGTGAGGTGGTGTGTGTTGTGATGTGTGAGGTGGTGTGTTTGTGTGTGTTGTGTGAGGTGCGTGGATGTTGTGTGAGTGATGGTGTTGTGTGCCTGTGGATGCTAGTTTGTTGATGATGGTGTCTCTCTCTGGCCTTCTTTAGCAATTCTGGTTGTAAGGGTTTGTGGGTGATGTGGGTGTGTGTTTTATATTGTATTGGGTGTGTGGGAGTGGTGTGTGTATGTGTATCAGGTGTGTGTATTTGGAATTGTCCAATGTGGTTGTGTTTTGTAAATGTGTGTGTATTTTGAGCTCTGCAGTGTGTACCGCCAATGGAATACCGCCGTTGAAAGACCGTCGCGTGGATTCATGGGTCGTGATAGTGTGGACGTATTCCTGTTGGCACGACGGTGGAGGTTTTGTTATCGCCAGTTCATCACTAACCTTTGGTGTGACGGACTTGTGTGGGTGTCTATATTTTGGCGTATTCCGAGCTGTGGGTCATAATAGCTGTAGTGGAATTCCGCCACCGTGTGTTGGCGATCTTCTGCATGGCGGTAAGCAGGATTTACTGCCAATGTTCTAATGAGGGCCTATATCACCAGACTACACGCGGAGGGAGATCGGTCTAGCAGGCTGTTAGCGTATCATACCACAATAGGGGCACTAAGACTAGAGACAGGAATGACGGTCAATTCCCAGGCATCTATGAATGACACCTTCAGAGACTACTACCGTACACTTTACACAGAGGTCTACTCATGGAAGTGTTACAAGAAGCGAAACAACGAGGTAGTCTTACAGCCTCACAATCCAAGGCGCTCATAGTGGTTCTGCCTAAACCAGGCTGGGACCCACAAGATGTGGGCTCACATAGACCCTTATCATTGCTTAATTTAGACTGTAAGATACTCTGTAATGTGTTGGCCGATCGCTTGCTGCCCATGATTGGCCATTTGGTCCACGAAGACCAGTTGGGCTTCATCCCGGGCCAAAACCCCTTTCTGAATATCAGAAGGCTATTGCACATACTGAACAGACCCCATCATGGGGAGTACGAGAGTGTAGCGGTGTCACAGGATATCAAAAAGGCCTTCAACACCTAAGGATGGCCTTTCTTGAAGGAGACACTGTGACACATGAGTTTTGGTGTTAACTTTGTGGACTAGATGAACATCATGTGATCTAAACCCATAGCCCTGAGAGTTTCCCAATCTGCCGCGGCACACAGCAGGGATGTCCACTATCACCACTCTTTTTCGCTATAGCAGTCAAACCCCTGGCAGCCCATCTCCGACTGCATGCACAGCAGTGGGGAATCCTGGACCTAGGTATCCCACACATTATATTCTTTTATGCAGACGACGCATTAATATATCTACGTAGGTGCACGTCCACACTACCAGAAGTCATGAAAATTATAGACATGTTCGGGATCTATCTGGCACAAAGGTGAACTGGGCGAAGTCATGTTGGTTCCCAATGGCCCCCGTTCCAGGACAACTGCGGCCTGATCTCCCTGAGTACCGATTATCATGGTGTCATGTTACCTTCAAATACCTAGGCATTCAAATATACCATACCACAGAGGATCTCAGGGAAGGCACACTTAGGACATATGGGTAAATGGTATGGACATACCCGTCCATATGAAGGGCCTGGCACAAAATAGTTACACTAGCGGAGGAACTCACAGGTCACCAAATGCACCCTACTCCGGAATCCTGCCTATTAGGCATTCACACCAAAAAGAAGGGTGATAAACAATTACATAAATTCATAGACCTGGTTTTCTTCTTCTTTAAACGTCTAATAGCAATGCAATGGAAAGCACCAGCCACTACAGATATAAAAAAATGGCTAAGAAACGTATTGCAATGGGCTGGAGCCGAGGCTCAGGTACTGCGACAGGGGCGTGACAATAATGGGGCAAGGGCACTGGGACACTTATCTGGTTCGGACCGAAGCCAAAAATGACATCCACCTCCGCTGAATTACAATGCATGCCATTAAAACCAAGAACACCTGACAACCATGCAACACACCACAGGAACACATTCTACTATGAGTGGCACACACACTAATTATACAAACCCTCATAGTCCAACTTGGAAAATCATGTCATGCATAGAGGTGCAACATATGCCACACAACATCAATCAAAATCAGGGCGGATTAGTGAGTTAGGTATCACACTCACACCCAGGCACCATCACAGTAACCGGACAGTAACTGTAGAAAAGTACCTTCTATTTGCCATGGTTACCCCATTTTCTCCCTGATGTCAGTGTGCTTGACTGTGTTCACTGGGATCCTGCTAACCAGGACCCCAGTGATTATGCTCTCTCGCCTCTCATTTTTGTCACTGCATACTGGTAACCCAGTATTTCACCTACAATTGGCATACTGGTGCCCCCTTATAAGTCCCTACTATATGGTACCTAGGTACCCAGGGCATTGAGGTTCCGGGGGATCCCTATGGGCTGCATCATTTGTTTTGCGACCCATAAGGAGCCCATGGAAAGGCTTCTGCAGGACTGCCATTGCAGCCTGCGTGAAAAGGTGCACTGCCATTTACACTGCACCATGTCACTTATAAGTCACCCCTATAGCAGGCCCTCCAGCTCTGAGGGCAGGGTGCAGAATACCTATGTGTGATGGCACCCCTGCACTAGCAGAGGTGCCCCTACTACGTCCTGGACCATTTTCCCAGACTTTGTGAGTGCGGGGACACCATTTTACGCATGACCTGGATATAGGTCACTTCCTATGTCCAGCTACATAATGGTAACTCTGAACATAGGCATGTTTAGTATCAAACATGTTGGAATCATACCCCAATGCTTTTGCAAGCATTGGTTGTATGATTCCCTGCACTCTGGGGGCTCTTTAGAGGACCTCCAGTATTGCCATTACTGCCTTCTGAGGTTTTCCAGGCAGCCACAGCTGCTGTCACCTCTCAGAGTGGTTTCTGCCCTCCTGTTGCTTAAGCAGCTCAAGCCCATGAAGGCAGAACAAAGCATTTCCTTTGGGTGAGGGGTGTTACACCCTCTACCTTTGGAAATAGGTGTTCCAGGCTTGGAGGGGGGGGAGGGGGGTAGCCTTCCTAAACCTCTGGAAATGCTTTGAAGGGCACCTGAGTGGTCAGTGCCAGCAGCTGACATCAGAGCCCTCCCCTGATAAGTGCTTACCTGTGTAGCTGACCAATCCCCCGTTCAGGGCAATTTAGGGTCTCCCTCTTGGGTGGTTCTTCAGATTCGGATTGCATGAATCCCGCAGGAATCCTCTGCATCCTTTACTTCACCTTCTTACTGAAGAAACTGCATCTGGACCCTCCAGGAACTCTACAAATTGCAACAAAGAAGCAAAGACGACTTCTGCGACATTGTATCTTCAGCTCCTGCCAGCAACTGCAACTGTTTCCCAGTCGTGCATCCTCAGAGGACAGCCTGTCTTCAGCCTGCACCAGAAGAACTAAGGAATCTCCCTTGGGGTGAAGGAGTCACTCCCCTGCTTCAGCAGGCACCTCTCTGCATCAATGGCAGGCTGTGTGGGACCCCTCTCCTGATGAGTTGCCTGGATCCTGGATTACGGGTGGTGGACTGAAGTGGTCCCGACAGTCCTGACGTCCAACTGTCCAATTCTGATGGAGGTAAGAGCTTGCCTCCCCACGCAAGACAGTTCCCCGTGCACCAAGTGTTTTGCAGTTGCAAAGGCTTGTTGGCATCCTTCCGCTAAGTTCTTCATGCACCATGCAGCTCCGGCCCCCAGCACTCCTTTCTGCGACGCACAGCTTCCTGTGTAGTTCTCTGGAGGTGTGGGAACCTTTGATGTAGTGCTGCATGGGGCTCCCTTTGCACCATCCTTGTCCCTGTACTGCGGGACCTCTGTGTGCACTGCCTGGTCTTCTGTGGGCTCTCGGAGCTGCTGAGAGCCTCTTCTGACTCCTCCTCCTGGGTAGAGTCCACCAGGTCCTTCCTGGTCCCGCGCAGCACCATTTTCTGCTAACTGCGAGCTTTGCAAGTGACAAGCCTTGTTGGCGGAATCCAGTGACGCAAACCAGAGTGCAATTATCCATCTGGCGTAGGACATCATCTGCACCAACCAGGAACCCGCATCCGTCTTCTTGGGTGCATTACTGACTGTTGTTCTTCACCAGTGGTTCTTCTTTTGCACCTTCATCGAGGTTAGCAGGGGCTCTTGTTCTCCCTGGATTCTTCTGTGCTTCTTGGACTTGGTCCCCTTCTCCCACAATTCTTCAGGTCCAAGAATCCATTGTTGGTGTCTTGCAGTTTCTGCTGGTTCTTTCATAATCTTCTTTCTCGTGTTCTTGTGTGTCCTAGGAACATTACTGTGATTTACTCTTGCTTTCCGGGGCTCTTGGGTGGGTTCTATTACTTATCTTTGGTGTTTTCTAATACTCCCAGCACCCCTCTACGAACTACACTTGCCTACGTGGGAAAATTACTTTCGCATTCCACTTTCTTAGTTAATGGTTTGTTTTCCCCCTTGGCCCATTTCTAACTATTGTGATTTTCACTATTTGCACTGTTTCTAACTGTTTTTATAGCTATTTCTGCATGATAGTGTATATCATTTTTGTATTACTTACCTCCTAAGGGAGTATAATCTCTATGGTATTTTTGGCATTTGTGCCACTAAAATAAAGTACCTTTATTTTTGTAACACTGAGTATTTTCTTTCATGTGTGTGAGTACTGTGTGACTACAATGGTATTGGATGAGCTTTGCATGTCTCCTAGATAAGCCTTGGCTGCTCAGCTACAGCTAGCCCTAGAGAGCCTGGCTTCTAGACACTGACTACATTTCACTAATAAGGGATAACTGGACCTGGTATAAGGTGTAAGTACCATAGCTAACCACTACAAACCAGGCCAGAATCCTACAGTAACGCACCTTCTAGTCAACACACAAGGCTGTCGACACAGAATAAGCACAATATACGCAAACCATCCGAAACAGAACTACTACCTATGTACAACATTAAGGAAATGAGAGAATACAAACTGCTATATGTAGCCAAGAAATGCCAAAAAAAAAATACCACTTATCTTTACCAGACACCTCAGAAGCCCAGGTCCTTCTCCCTTCCCCCAAGAACCCTTGTTAACGAATATTTACAAACTCATAATGTGAACCCAAAGTACTGCATCAGTTTGAAATGTTGTAATGATCAAAATAAAAAAGATTTGAAAAACAAATACTGAAAGGAGAATGAGGGCGTCCTGACCTCCCTCCTCTGCTCAGCGCCATTCAGCCCGAGAGAACTCCATCGCCCATAAGCGTGGAGGGATGCGTGTTGCTCACACGTCTGGTTAACTCTGGATGGAATTATCTTTATGAGCACAGCCTGTATGAAGGGACACCGCGTGGTTGGATGCTTTCTCCGAGTCGAGCCTCATGAACGCACACATCTTCTTGGCGCTGCCCTACCTCTTCCTCAATCTTAGTGGAACTGTCAAGAGCCTTCTGGTGCTATCCTATCGTACTCCACCTCCCACGAGACCTGCCTGGCCAGAGTGATACAAACCCTCATACATCCATCCAATGTCTCTGATACCATTTTGGTTACAATCTTGGGGGCATATTTATACTCCGTTTGCGCCGAATTTGCGACGTTTTTTTCTACGCAAATTCGACGCAAAACTAACGCCATATTTATACTTTGGCGTTAGACGCGTCTAGCGCCAAAGTGCACGGAGTTAGCGTCATTTTTTGGCGTGAACGCCTTCATTGCGTTAATGAGATGCAAGGTAGGCGTTCCCGTCTTAAAAAATGACCCCGACGCATATGCGTCGTATTTATACTCCCGGGCAAAAATCACGCCCGGGAGTGGGCGGGTCAAAAAAACCCGCATTTGCGCCTCTTTTTAACGCCTGGGTCAGGGCAGGCGTTAAGGGACCTGTGGGCTCAGAATGAGCCCACAGCTGCCCTCCCCTGCCCCCAGGGACCCCCCCTGCCACCCTTGCCCACCCCAGGAGGACACCCAAGGATGGAGGGACCCACCCCAGGGACATTAAGGTAAGTTCAGGTAAGTATATATATATTTTTTTTTGGCATAGGGGGGCCTGATTAGTGCCCCCCTACATGCCACTATGCCCAATGACCATACCCAGGGGACATAAGTCCCCTGGGCATGGCCATTGGGCAAGGGGGCATGACTCCTGTCTTTACTAAGACAGGAGTCATGTAAATGGCGCCTGGGCGTCGTAAAAAATGGCGCAAATCGGGTTGAGGCGATTTTTTTGCCTCAACCTGACTTGCCCCATTTTAAGACGCCCTAACGCCATTTTCCCCTACGCCGGCGCTGCCTGGTGTACGTGGTTTTTTTTCGCGCACACCAGGCAGCGCCGGTCTGCTTGCGCCGGCTAACGCCATTCAATAAATACGGCGCCCGCATGGCGCTTCAGAATGGCGTTAGGCGGCGCAAAATTTTTTGGCGCTAAACTGCGTTAGCGCAGTTTAGCGTCAAAAAGTATAAATACGGGCCTTGATGTCTGGATTTAGTGATGACCTGGGCTGGTAAAAACCTGTCTCTTTGTTTTTGGCCGCTACAGTATGAAGGTTACCATGACTTCCAACCAGATGTCAGGAAGAGGGACACTGTGAAGCCAAACTCATTCAGCATCTGAAGCAGAACTGGGGCCAAGAAGCTACTATGTTTTTTAATATGTTTGTTCTTTCGCATTGGGGTCTCCGGTAGGAGGGATATGTTGCAGATTTTCTTCCTGAGATTACCCGGTAGCCTGGTTCTCTTGATTAGGGTACAGTGGCCACGACCTTTCAGACGCACTATCCTTCGATCACCTGAGATGAATTCTGAGGGTGGTCTCAAGAGCTGCAAGGGTTGGATTTCTAACCCTTTGATGCAAGAATTTCAGGGCAGCAGGACTGGATTAGAAAGCCAGTTGGACCAGAGCCCTGACTGACCTGCTGAGCACTCTTGCACAGGCAGTGTTTTAATGTCACTATCAAGTTTCAGGGATGCAGTGGAAATCAAACAATCTTTTATGAATATCACATTTAAAATTAAGAAACAGGGACAGATAAATTAAAATGTTTATTGTAAAATCCGCAGTCTAGTGCATTTAATATGAACCGAACCCACACAGAGTGTGAACATAAGAGCAAGTAGGAAAGTCACGGTCAGCAAAAACAAACAGACCATTTCTAGCACTTTAAACAGCTGCTGCTCTAAACAGGGCCAGACTGGGAACCCAAAGCCGCCCTGGCACCTGGCAACTTTGTCACACTACCCCCTGGGGCGTGGGGGGAGGTGTGGTACTGCAAAAACGGCCTCCGGTAACAAAACCAGCCCCCACTGCTAAAAGAATAATGGCCCCCACCGTTCCTGCCCCCTGGGAAATCACCCAAAGCCGCCAAGGCCAGTCCAGCCCAGACCCCAGAGCTATTTAGAACCACAATGCTAACATGTAACTGAGGCGTTAAACATCAGAACCTGACTCACAAGTTCCTTGAGATGGACTGCACATCATACCTTTGATCAGTCAGTGTAACTGTTCCTTATCAGAGCTCTGCCAAGGAGTGAGGATGTCTGCATCGGTCAGACCTACCTTCAGCACACATCCGGAGTCAGGAATCCACTCTCGACTGGCAGTAGCTGGATCTGCTGTGACCTCTGGTGAGAATGCTAGCATGAAAACCAATTCATAGGTAAGTATTGGAGATGCCAGCATGAAAACCAATTCATAGATAAGTATTGGAGATGCTAGCATGAAAACCAATCCATAGGTAAGTATTGGAGATGCTAGCATGAAAACCAATCCATAGGTAAGTATTGGAGATGCTAGCATGAAAACCAGTTCATAGGTAAGTATTGGAGATGCTAGCATGAAAACCAATCCATAGGTAAGTATTGGAGATGCTAGCATGAAAACCAGTTCATAGGTAAGTATTGGAGATGCTAGCATGAAAACCAATCCATAGGTAGGTATTGGAGATGCTAGCATGAAAACCAATCCATAGGTAAGTATTGGAGATGCTAGCATGAAAACCAACTCATAGGTATGTATTGGAGGTGCTAGCATGAAAACCAATTCATAGGTAAGTATTGGAGATGCTAGCATGAAAACCAATTCATAGGTAAGTATTGGAGATGCCAGCATGAAAACCAATTCATAGATAAGTATTGGAGATGCTAGCATGAAAACCAGTTCATAGATGCTAGCATGAAAACCAATCCATAGGTAAGTATTGGAGATGCTAGCATGAAAACCAATCCATAGGTAAGTATTGGAGATGCTAGCATGAAAACCAATCCATAGGTAAGTATTGGAGATGCTAGCATGAAAACCAATCCATAGGTATGTATTGGAGATGCTAGCATGAAAACCAATCCATAGGTAAGTATTGGAGATGCTAGCATGAAAACCAATTCATAGGTAAGTATTGGAGTTTGTATAGGATTTGACCACTGATTTAAGCTCATGTTTTCAAAGTAAAACAGGGCTCGGAAACAGAAAAGCATGTAAAAGGCTAAAGTAATATCACACAAAAAGGGTCTGCCTTGTCCACATGTTTACTAACAATAAAAGACATTGCGACTTACACAGGAAGAGGCCATAATGCACTGGCAGCATCAACGCAGGTGACCAAGAGACTCATCAGAATATAATAAAACATGTCAGCCTGTACTGCAGGCGCGGTAATGAGATCAGCATTTCCCTGATTTCCTAAGAACTTCACACTTCAGTAAAGATAAGGGGAAGCTGAGACCAGAAAGAAAAACAGACTAAACCTGGAATGATCACAGTGTTTATGAGACACCCATAGATCAGGCCTTGGTGTCCATTCACCAAGTCCACTCTCCTGTTATATTTAACAAACCATACTCATGCAAGGGATGTGTGATAGCCAAGAAACTCCACCCGCAACGTGGGCCACATGAGCCGATTTCTAGGGTTGGATCAAACAGGGAAATTTAAATGAAGGAACAACCTGCCCCCGGCCATCAACCCACTGGACTGTCCACTACTCGGCTTTCACATGCAGTTGTCATCTCTGTTGTCTGTTTTCATCCCTGACATCTCCGGAGGGATCACAATAGTAATATCCAATACTCCGATACTATCCAGCCACATTCATAGCCTAGACGGTCACAAGGTAGCTTACTTAGAATCCTTGCTTCTAAGAGGGCCCAGGACCCCCCTCCAGTGTGATCATTGTCCAAGAATATCGGGTGCCCAGTCACACATGTGCTCTTTTTGCAGGAACCTGCTGATACCTTTCACTATGTCAGGAAGTCTAGAAAGTGCACCAATACGGCTCGTGTGGGGTTCGATGGAGACCTCGGTGGAATGTAGCGTATTACAACTCCCACGCAGCATATTGCGCGCCCACACAGCAGATGCCATTAAGAAGGGGAAGGAGTTGGGATGGATCGCTCAGCTGGGAGGCGGGAGGGCGGGAAAACATGGTGCTGGGAGGGGGTGGGGTGGTAGGGGAAACACAGGGATCAGAGGTAAGGAGGAAAAACGAAGAAAAAAGAGTGAACAGAAAGAAAGGCAAAAAGGCACAGAAAGGCAGCAGGCAGCAGAGAGAGAGACAAAAGGCCACTACTTGGCCACCGGGTTGAGGGGCGGTTGGAGCCTGTGGGTGGATGAGGGCATCGAACACACAGAGCCAGGCAGGCTCAGAGAGCGAAGGGCAGCAGCAACAGGGGAGCAGGGGGCGATGCAAACGCTGACCAGAGGTCAGTGAAGTCGCATACCCATACCCATACCATTGCACACACAAGTTGTCCATTCTCCAGAGCTCCTCCCTTCGGAGAGTTGTAGCCCACGCCATAATAACGGTGTTATGGGATAAGAAGGAACACTATAACGAAGCATGCCAGCTGATGGTGGGTGAGGGTTCATGTTCTAATTAAAATTATGTATTTTAATGTGAGCGACAGAGGGACACCAATGTGACAAGTCAATACTATTTGACAACAAGGGTGTAACAGACTACAGGCACTCTTGTATGTGGTTCCAAAGTTGCATGGAGGGAGTTGGTATTCAAGATCTTTAAATATTCCACAGCCTGGTTTGTGTTGGGTGAGTGAAACTGGCTTCATAAACAATACTAGAGGGAAAGGGTAATATAAGGAGCAGCACAGGTGAGGGGGAATGCAGCTAACGCTTCACTGATCGTCAGAGCCCATTCACAAGAGTGGGCTCAGAACAAACGGCAACTGGGCCTCGGCTATGAGGCCTAGGATTGTTTGCCTCTGATGCCCATGGGTACATCCTCCTATGGCTCTGCAAATTGAATCAAGTAGAACACCTTCCGCATTTGACTCCCAGCAGTAGGGTAGGCCAGCAGTTACGAGCTTCTTGGGGAGGTAGTGTGATGGTGCTTCAAGCGCAGAACTCAGCAATCACCCAGCAACAATTGATTGCACCATCCCAAGCACGCGTGTGCAACCATCACTATCACATCCCTCACTCGCCGAGGTCAGGTGTGCCATTCAGCCGCACCCATTCAGACAGCACACAGGTAAATCAGGTTTGAACCGCCGGGAGAAGCTCCACAGGGGCAGCAGGAATGTTAGCCACAGCAGAGACAGTATCTGACCAGACGCAGTGGGGAATCAGCGGGACGGGGGATAACATCTCTGTGTCCCTGATTCTCGCTTGTCTATCCAAATGCAGGCAAGCTACCAGAATCGCGTTCCAGGAGGGCAGCAGGGACTCTTGCAATCATATGACATTTGGATGTGTATCGATTAGATAGCTATATAGCGCCTTCATATGACACTTGGATGGGACCAAGCTTTGCTTGACCCTTGAATGACATGGAATGGAAGAAGATACTCATCTAACCATCCAAAATATCAACTCTGCATCCAACTTAATGTATTGAACAAGAGCTACTTAACACCCAACATAATTTAACCTGGTGCCTCCTCTAGTTGTTGCAGCTGTTTTAAGGATAATGCCAATTTTGCTCCCATGTGGCGCTGTAGCTCGCTACCGTCCTATTTTTAACTAATTAATTAATTAGTAGTTAATGTGCTATCCCAAGTTAATGGATGCGACATCCATAATTCCATATACTTTGTCCATGTTCTAAAAATGATAAGTACGATACGGCCTCTGTGAAATGTATAGACTTGCCATTGCTGGTAGCAAAACGTAGTGTTACTATGAACTGGAAAAACTACCCCCTAAAGACACACACCCTGGCCAGGATCCCCTCGTGGGTGACAGTGTGCTTTACAAATCCACCTAACGCTGTGCAGTGGCGCTTGATATCTGTTAAACAGCCAGAGACAGCCTTCTGCGCAGGGAGGAACCCACTGGGCTGAGGAGACTCTTCAGAGCAGACAGCCAGAGAGTCCCGACGACAACTATTTGCTGTGGATTATGGAGCATTGGCTATGTTTTATTAAAACTACTGCTAGTGGAACGCTAGGATGACATGTTGATGTTAGCGGGATGCAGTGCTACTCAATGACACATGAACAATATGTCTTTTTCAGTTCTGTGTGGTTGTCTTGAGGCTGGCCAGTGGAGGGGAGTCAGAGAAAATGTAAAGGAAGCCAATACGTAACACAACTGATTATTTACATTCTTCCCACACCACTGCGCTATCCCAGCGACTGCTGATTCGCAAAGCTCTGTACGCTGCCACCACCACTGTACATGATAAAACCCTGACTGGGATTTTAGGCAACTGTCCAACAAATGAGCGCATGCTTTGGTTGCCCCTCCAGGTCCAGGTCAAGGGACAAGCCTAAGCCTTTACACACACACTCCAGATCAGTGTGACACTGGGGAAAAATGAAAAACCATGACGCCAGATGGTCGAGGGTAGGCACTCAAAACAAGGGAACACAAATGGACACCGTGCACCACACATTCCCACCCCAACACTAATGGTAACCCTATGAAGCACCCTACACTTTTAGGGCTACTTACACACAGAGGAACCCAAATCCTAGTCATGAAATACTGCACAGATTTACAAGGAAGAGCCAGAGGCCAGTCTGCATCAGGGGGTCATGTTTAAAGGCTTATCACACACTACTATAGTCAGCTGCCACCAATCACTGGTAGTGCCAAGACCTAGTCTTTGGGGCAGTAGCCACTTATGTCTAAGTCTAGCTGAGAACCACCATGGGGGATCCCTATAACCCACCACAACCAAATATTGCATCAGTAGCAACTTAATACTGTCACTTATAACACTTATCAGGTGACTCTGTAGACAGGCCTCCTGCATGAGAAAGCATTCTGTGTGTGCTAGTATGCTAAAATTAAATGTACGTTATCAAGTGAATATTGTGCCAGGGACTTTTGACCAACCCTACAGTGTTTGCTTTTCATCCATAAGATGGTTTATTGTATAGAGATTCATATTCTAGGATCTATAAACCTTCGACTACACAGTTTGCTAGGACATTATTTATATGGTATTTCCATTTCTGCCTGCCCTCTCTATACATAAATATTTATTCCTTTTAAAAGTAACAGCTCTAGCAGGACATGAAGTGGGCTGTGTAAAATTACTCTATCATACGTAAGGTGATCAGGTGGCTTCATGTCAACATGGACACCACTGTCGTCTTGGTTCTCATTATACCAATGACGCGCCAGCTTCACCTGAAATGTGGAGACCTGAGTTCAATCCCACACCATGTGACAGCTGTCGGCCCAATCTGTTTCCAGTTAGCTAGCAGAGCCTCACCGTTGCCCGTGAGCAAGGGGTGATTTGTGGCAGCCGGACGCATGACATTGTGACTTCTCAGGGAAATCATGGTGGATCAGATCTCATCCTTTTCTCTGAGTTACATTTGGCTCACACATGTACAGACAAATAAAGGCAGGAATTGGTTCAATAAAGATTTATTGAATCAGCTGTGTCCTGGATAAAAAGGCATGAACTGCAATAGCGAGGATGATAACACATACTAAGAATAAAATGGTGACAAGGAACATGAAACACAAGAAAAGTCTCACCATACTGTCACGCTGCAAGTGTGTGATTCCTACCTATGCTTCTAATGTATGGATAAGCACTAATCCACTCTTCAGGACCCCGCCCCCCCCGGGAAGACATCATCCCCGTACCTGAAATAGGACCCTATTGCCTATGGAGACCCCTTCCCCATATAGGTCAGGAAACCGGTAGTCTCAGCAAACAGCTGTAGTAAGTAAATCAGCATACAGTGGCAGTCGTCTGGCTGGAACCTCCCTCTAACGTGTAGGGGACAGAGCAATGTTTTATAATAAAACAGCTAATGTTCCGAGTAAGTGTCCTGTGTGAAACCCTGTGTGCTTCTGTGAAATGTTAGAGACGCAGTGTACCACTTGTGCTGACACTCCTATCTCATCTCACTCTTGGAAAAAGTACAGAATGAGAAAACTTTGTGCTGAAAAATATGAATATGTTCCTAAGCTAAGAACCAGAAGATAAAAACAAATAAAACAGCACCACGAATGTGGCCACTTTCTAAAAGAAAAGAAATGAAATAAATGAAGCATTACTAGGCTACAGGGCAGAGGCAGCAGGACTAGTCGCTAAAGTAACGTGCCCGCAAGCATCACTAAAATGGCATCACCACACCACTTTTCATGCCTTGACTTTGCTTTACATAACATTGTTATCAGGTGTATTGGTCCAATTAGCTGAATTAAAATGAACCAAGACTAAAACTCACAGAATTCGCTGATAGGTTAAACCAAAACTCAGAAAAGTTATTTCCCAGTAACATGGATTCATCTAGTTATCCTTGCAATAACTTTTGTTGAGCTCAACTCCTATTACCTCCTGAAATAAGCCTTGACTACTCCAATAAGTGAACCAGATTTTTCTGTTCTATTGGGGTATGAGAACAGATTCACCTAATGGAGGTTCTTCTAATGATCTACCAGAAGAACCAGTGGAAACCACGTTGCTTGAAGTTTTGTTTGTTCCCAGGGTCAGATCTAGCTGCAGCTGCCAAAAGAAGGTTTCTCTTCCACCTTGAAGAGTCTGACAACATATGGTATACTAGTGATCTCTAGACTATCAATAATTTGACAGGTCACTCCCGGACAAATGTAGTCAGCAGCCATGCCCTCCCAGAACAAGGTCCCCTTGCCCCTGTAAACAATCAGGTTTTCTGGACACAAACCTGTGAAGTTTCCACCCACACATGGGACAAACTAACCCCGGTTAGTCGGCAGTCCCAGTTTTGTTGTATTTGCCTGAGATGTTCACCTATGAGTCTTTTACTAGAGCTGTAGAAGAATGGAATAGGTTGGGTATGACATAGAATCTGGTGTTCACCCACAAGTCTCCTACAAGTGCTGCCGGAGAAGGTGCAGAGTAGGCTAGGTTTGTGGAGAGCGTTCTCCTATAAGTGCTGCATGTTGATTTTGAAATGAGAGATTAACTCACCCAGCTAGTGGTCCGTCTGAACAAGGGAGGAGGGGACCTGATCCAGTTCACCTACTGTGATCAATGAGGATGAGTAAGAGGCGATCATCAGGTTCAAGACAAATCCTCTGGCTATGAGTCAGTGCCCTCCGATTTAAGCTGTGACTGACCAACATTGTTAACTCAGGCTTTTGGGCCTAGACAAGTGGTTCTTAACCTTCTGACTTCGATGGACCCCTGCATCATCACTGAAAACTGGAGACACACACCGATTCATTAGTGGAAGCCAGCGACCCTGGCCTAAGCATCTTTGATCATTTGTACCACAAAACAATGCACAAAAAACACGGAAACAAACATTCGTCAAACAAATAAAAAAAAAATCCATTTTTATTTAATTCACAAACAAACATAAACAAGCAACATTTTAATAGGTATGAGCTTTTCTAATTCAGTTGGTCCCACTCATCGTCCATACTATATTCTGTTTGATGCACTTGCACTGTTCTCACAAGTCTCGCAATCTGAGGATAGCAAGTTAATTTTCAGCCTCCAATTTCAAATTCCTTCACATTTACAGAACATTTAAAAATAAGTTGTACATTGTGTGTCTCTTCTTACATACAATTTATTAATCTCTTAACATTATTTGCTTTTCTGAGCAGTTACGGATCCCCTGAGTGGCTACACAGACCTCCGTGGGCCTCTAGACACCTGGTCTTAGGCATACATTTCAGTGTTGTCTTCATAAATAAGAGTTGACAGAATGTGAGTGAATGAGCCAATCAAGATTTATTTTAGAATGAATGTACATTAATGTATATTCCATGAAATTGTTACATCCATAGTACAGAAAAATATACAAATTACAAAAATGCATATTAGCATTAGCTAATCAATTCATAAACAGTAGAAGGCAAACAAGGAACTGCTGCACCAAAAATATACCACACATCTTATGTCCACAAATTATTATAGGTTTGATGAAATATCCAAAGATAGACTAACTTAAATGGAACCCATAGTTTAAAACACCAATTGTTAAATGAAACTTGCAGAAATATATACCAGCAGCTTCCTCCAACCTATGGATTACATGAATTGTTATACTAATGACGTCAAGTTATGACCTAAAACTCTCAATCTTTGTCAATTCTGCTCTAGTTTCAGTATGTTTCATACTTTCTGCAAATTATTACAGAACACTTAGGTCATGTGTATTAGGAGGAAAGTTATTACATATTTACAGCTCCTCGCATTAGCTTTTTTTTAAAACAAATGTTATTTTCATTTTAAGGACAACAATACATTGACAAAAGCAGCTTGCAAAATGCAATTCTGTTTTCCTTTTATCTGTTGCCTTAAAGTCACACAACTGGGTGTCAGAGCGGCTACTTATTCTGCACATCCACACTGAAGGCTAGGGACAGATTTACCATCAATCAACAAGCTATTTAAATTAATCAAACATCCCCAGTGGTCTCTGCCCCGCTGGAGAAGACAATTCTCAGTGAACTCCCACCATGCCATGCAGATAGCCATGAGGCAGGAAGAAAAAAGTTACTTACCTGTGGTAACGATCTTTCTGGTGGATACTCTTATCTGCCTGCAGATTCCTCACCTGTAGAGGTGCCAGTCTGGATCTGGAAACTTCTAACCTCTCAAATCACCGGTAGGGGGCATTGGTTCGCATCAGGTCCGGAAGTGGAGTCTGATGATGTCATCAAAACCATATAGTGCACAAGGACAGCCGTTTTCATCCATTTGTTTCCCCAGCTTCGAGGCCAGTAGACTGAGTAACATCGACAGAGTCATCCAGTACCAAAAAATGAATTTGTGATCTTATTAATTCTCCCTTTAACACATCCATCAAATGTGGAGGTAGACAGGTCAATGAGGAATCTACAGGTAGAGCATACCCCAGAAAGATTGTTACCATTAATAATAATTAACCTATTGTTCTGATGGACTTGGTGGAGGGTCAACATGCTGACAAGATGATGTCTACCACCTCTGGTGCCAGTTACACAGAGTTCAGATGTCCAGCTCAATCTCTAGGCATGAAGGAGAAGGCCTTGGAAATTGGGATGTGGCACCATTCCCGCCGACTGGGAGAGAAGGTGTAGTCTGCATGGCAGCTTCAGAAGTGGACATATGGAGAAGTGCTAAAGGTCTTCATACCACACTCCCCTTGGCCAATATGGGGCGGTGAGAAAGACTTGAGACCAGTCTTGGTGTAACTTCCACAGAATCCAGGAAATCAAAGGAAATGTGTAGTGCAGTTGAAAGTTCCACCTGAATTCAAAGTGTCCCCCCGGGCTCCCATGAAAGAATACAGGAGGACACAGAACTGCTGGCACTGAGCATTTTCCGAAAAAGCGAACAAGTCATCTGAGGAGTACCCCACCAGGGGAAGATGACCTGGACTAATGTCCAAAGCAGATGTCACTTATGGTCGACAAGGTAACACCGGATGAGACTGTTAGCTCTGACATTCAGGGACACTCCGCTAGGTGGCTGGTGGTGATCCAAATCCCTTGGTGGTTTGCCCAAGACCAGTCTCAATGTTTCCAGGCAAAAGAAATGAGACTCCATTCCTCCTAGCTTATTGACATAGCACATTGCTGCAGAGTTGTCTGCCAGGATCTGGACAGACTGCCCATGGATGGAGGAGACGGAGGCCTTCAGTACCAGCTACATTGCCTGCAGTTCCAACCGACCCTGTCCTTCCAGGGACCAAACAACTCTGATCACCAGATCCTCTAGGCAAGTTCCTCACCCTGAAGTAGAAAAATACATTTCTACTGAAGGCACGACTGAACGGGGAGCAATGGCCATCTTGCAACTCAAGTTCACCTCGTTCCCCAGTAAACCACATATGTTGCAGCACTGAGGTTATGATAGAGTCCAATAGGTCTCCCCCATACTGTAGCCTCTGCCCGCAGAGGCACCAACGCAGTGCCCTCATATGTCAACGTGCAGGCAGGACTAGGAGAATGCAGCAACCCATTAGACCTAGCAGTCAAAGGACCTTCAGAGCTGGGACTTTCACATTGTGTTGGAAAGAGGCAACTATTTACCCCGAATGGCTGCCATTCTCTGAGGTGGAGGAAAGGTGTGGAGAAGAGTGGTCCCCAGTACTGACCCTATAAAGTGGAGTTGTTGGGAGGGCGTCAGATGGGATTTTGCCTCATTTGTTGAGAAACACAGGTTGAACAATTGGGCTACTTTTGACTGTAGATTGGGAGATACCGCCTCCGGTGATCCAACTTTGATTAGCCAGTAATCCAGGTATGGAAAATAGGTGTACCTGACCTTCAGAGATGGGTTGTAACCACTGCCATCATCTTTGTGAAAACTCGAGTGGTTAACTCAGATGGGAGCTCAACAAACTAGTGGTGTGTAGAACCCACTACAAAATGCAGATGCGTCGGGTGCAAATGCAGGATCAGGATGTGGAGGTATGCATCCTGCTGGTCGAGTGACACCATACAATCTCCAGCTTCCAAAGCTACATATATTTGAACTGGGTTTTGCTGTAAAGGTCAAAGACCAGGGGCTACATTTTCCTTTTAACAGCAGTAATCTTGTTGATGGTAATGAAATGCATTAAGAATCAGGACCAATCCACACGCTGCTGTTCTTTCCAACCCTAGGGACCTTACCTTTTCTCAATTATTACCAGAGTATTATCATTATTTTCCTACCCAATTCTATTTTTGAAACACTTATAATACCAGACGGTGTACTAAATAATTTTTGGCCTTGGAAAAGCCCCAATTCTGTGCAGCAACTAGAGAGCAAAACACTCTTGTTGTCAAATGTATTTGTATGATATATTCAGAACTTATTGTTACTAAATTTCATTACCATTAATAAGATTGACAGGGGACTCTACTAAGCAAGAATGTCTATATTGTTATATATTGTTTGAAAATGTATACCTGAATTCATGATTTCTACATGTGAGCTATGGTCTGCCTCTTGAGCTTTTCTTTTTTGACCTTTAGTGTGGTTGGAAGGGGTGTCAACTGCGCTTCTTGTCCCTGGGCCAAGCCATGAAGAGCCTCGCCTCCTGGTCCTTGATGTCCTTTGGGTGCTTGCTCTGGCCGGAGTTACAGGACCAGGAGCCGTGGTTTTAACCCAGGCACGGGGGCAGGTGAATTGGGGATCTGTTAAGGACACCTGTCCTTCCCGATCCCTGCAGGGCCTGAACCCCGATCTCTTGGAAGGACATACGGTACTACACTTTTTGGAAACATATCTGTGAGAAAGTGTAAGACTTTTTGAGAGACTGAGCTCCGGATCTGCGGCAAAAGGGTAGAAAAAAGGGAACTGATGTCCTTGTGCTGGCATGACCACTATTGACACCAATGCAATGCCAGGCTCCCTACCGGCAATGCAAGAGCCTTTGAAGATTCCTGATCCAGACAGGCACGTGGGCATTACGCGATACGTGAGGGATCATCAGGTAAAAGTATCCAGCAGAAGTGGTCTCTCTTTAGTCACAAGTGCTGAGGCGCTTGACTCTCATTGGTTGAAAAAACCTTCAATACGACCAAGGAGGGCAGAACTTTGGCGGCATAGATGTGCTGTGCTCTTTCTGGTATTTAACAGCAAGTACAGTTTCATTTCCAAGTCCTGAAAGGGACCTCGTCCCAAGCTACCACTCCCACCTGCAGGAAATCAGCAGCAGGGATTTGGCACTTTGATAAAAATAATTCAGTGGATACATTAGTTTCTACCACCTTTGGCTACTGAAGATGTTTCTTTTTCTTTCCTCTCGCATGAATATTTTATTGGACAACTCCTACCTCTATACAAGACTGAGTTATAAGAACACTGTGTATTTGGCGGCTCCAAAAGCACATTTCAGATGATTCAGAAAGCTGCAACCTATCTTATTTGTAGTCTGAGGAAGCATCAACTGCATCACAAATGTTTATTCTTTACTCACGAGGCAGCACATACTTTTTAAGTCTTTGCATTCATCCGCAGAGTTTATCAAATGAGGGTTCCTTTTTGCTTATAAACTCAAACCTGAATATCATTTGTGTTTCTTTTCTTCTCAATCCAGATTCCATTTCCAGGGTCAAGGCTCGAGAAATGTATAGCAGGGAGTTGATAGTTCTGGATTATAGCTTCTAAGAGCTAGAATTCTTTAGTGGTAAAGATTCAGGCCCATATTTATACTTTTTGACGCTAAACTGCGCTAACGCAGTTTAGCGTCAAAAAGTTTTGCGCCGTCTAACGCCATTCTGAAGCGCCATGCGGGCGCCGTATTTATGGAATGGCGTTAGACGGCGCAATCAGACCGGCGCTGCCTGGTTTGCGTGGGAAAAAACCACGTAGACCAGACAGCGCCGGCGTAGGGGGAAAATGGCGTATGGGCGTCTTAAAATGGGGCAAGTCAGGTTACGTCGAAAAAATCGTCTTAACCCGACTTGCGCCATTTATTTTCGACGCCCATCCCCCATCAACATGACTCCTATCATTGTAAAGATAGGAGTCATGCCCCCTTGCCCAATGGCCATGCCCAGGGGACTTCTGTCCCCTGGGCATGGTCATTGGGCATAGTGGCATGTAGGGGGGCACAAATCAGGCCCCCCTATGCCAAAAAAAATTATTTAAAAAAAAAAAAAAAAAACTTACCTGAACTTACCTGAATGTCCCTGGGGTGGGTCCCTCCAGCCTTGGGTGTCCTCCTGGGGTGGGCAAGGGTGGCAGGGGGGGTCCCTGGGGGCAGGGGAGGGCACTCTGGGCTCATTTTGAGCCCACTTGTCCCTTAACGCCATGCCTGACCCAGGCGTTAAAAAGCGGCGCAAATGCGCCGTTTTTAGCCACGCCCACTCCCGGGCGTCTCTTTTGCCCGGGAGTATAAATACCACGTAAAGGCCTGGGAGTCATTTTTTAGACGGGAACGCCTCCCTTGCATATCATTAACGCAAGGAAGGGGTTCACGCTAAAAAATGACGCACATTCCGGGAACTTTGGCGCTATTCGCCTCTAACGCCATAGTATAAATATGGCGTTAGTTGGCGTTAGTTTTGCGTCGAAATTGCGTCAAAAAAAACGACGCAATTTCGGCGCAAACGGAGTATAAATATGCCCCTCAATCTTTACTTAACCGTCAAGACTTCAGAAACTTAAGAGTTGTTTGATTTTTCCCGTGTCTGTTCGATAATGTCTTTGGAGGTGTGCTAAGCGACTGTAACTCTTTATACAGTTCCTGCACTTGAATGGTCTTTTCCAGTGTGTGTTCAATGATGTGTTTGCAGGTTTGATAATTGACTTAAACTTAATTTGACACGGACACGGAGGGGCGGCCCGGAGCAGGCCAACTGCTGTGTACAATCCCCGGTCTCGAATACCCGGACACGCAAAGCAGAAGCACGGCCTGAGGACGCAGCCTTCGTACGCGACGCCTCCCGTCTGCCGGGCAGAGCCGGGCTATGCCGAAAAATATGAAATTCGTGATGGCTTACTCAGAATAAGAATCATCTCGCATTCAGAATCACGCAGCCACGCACGGATAGGTTCTGAAGCCGGTTCTACAAAAATAATCGGACGAAGAGCTCAACACCCCCCACCCCGCCCTACAGCGGCCGCTGCCCGGTCTCAGGAGAGCCTTTTATAAGCACACGAGTTATTCAGGTTCAGTCGAATACCAACTCCACTCCAAAAGAATCACTGAGAGGGGAGCACTAGGATCCGAGCTCGCAGGTAGTGCAAACCCGGGAGCAGGGGAGGGGGCAGAACCAGGAATCAGGAACCCACCCACTCCTCCTGCTGCAGCCTGCGCAACAACACCGGCCCTGAAGCCCATAGCCCCCGCCGAGGGGATCTCAGTGCGAGGTACGGCGAGAGGGGCAGGGCCTTGGGGCTATCGGAGCAGCACCAGCCCCGGAGCTGAGTGAGCCCGGGCAGAACTAGTGCAGGCGCTGGGTGGGCGGGTGTGTACCGCCACAAGAGGAAGTCTCCCGCTAGCGAAAACTAGGAAGTTATCCTATTCTATTTTGGAAAGAGGAAGGAGCCGAGGGTCCCGACAGGCAAAAGGAACGGAAGTAGCCCCTCGTGGCCCGTGTGTTGCGGAATCTCCCTGACAGTCACTGGGAGTCGTTACCACGAAGGCAGAGAATGCTATGTTTTGGTTGATGAACCATCGCAGTGGATTCAAACGGGTTATAAATTGAGATAACTGGCTGACGTGTATTGTTGTGGGGGCACTTTGATAAATAGGCAACCAGTCAATTCATTGAGGAATATTTACACTAGATAATCGACGACTCCGCTGTTCTCATCATGTCCAAACTGAGGTCCTCTAAAATGGCTACAAATAATGATTCAAAGACCTTGGATAACTATCTTTTTAAAGTAGTTAGTAAAATTAACAAAGATAGGAGATCATCATTAAGTAGAGTTAGTCCAGAAACATCTCCCATAAGGCAGTGTTTACCCCCTATATCAATGTCTCAGAGTGTCTCGACTATTCCCAACAATGAGAACGATTTAAATATTGATGTTTCTGTGGTAGAGCAGGTTTGTTGTTCCGAACCTATTCAAGTACAGGATCGGACATTACCATCAAGGTCTCCTCTTATTCAATCTCCCACTAGGAGAGCGGTACGTGCCTGTAGGAAGGGGCCTGTCAAGAAAGCAGGGTGTCGGAAGCCAAAAAAAGCTGGCCCAACAGCTACCAATAGGGGAAATGTCCCTGAGCCCACCAATATTATTGAGGGGACTAGTCTGCACTCAAGTCAAATTGATCTTCTGGTTACAATTCTTGAATCTAAATTGGAAGTACTGATCAGTCCCCTGGTGGCCAAGGTAGAATTAGTGCTTCTTAGGGTTACTAGACTGGAAGGCCTTGTAGAATCTTGTCTGACTCGGTCCACTGTTCCACTGAGTACCCACTTAGACTCAATAGGTTCTATGGATAACCGCCCAGTGGGTTCAGTTACACACTCTATAGTCAGTAATAGGGTGGAGGGCTTGGGGGCTACTGTTCAGGCCCCACCGACTGTAAGTGTGCCGACTGTCTCATCCTTGTCTATATCGCCAGTAGGGTCGGCTAGTGCACAAAATACATTTAGTCAACCACGATCAATACAAAGGAGTACTCAGGACACTATACGAGGGACAGTCATTGATAGAAGAAGTATAACTAGGCGACATAATTCTATTAATCTCCCGCCAGAATGTGCACCATATACTGTGGTTCTAACAAATGTCCCAGAGGTTGACATGTGCTTGAATGGTTCTGGGGTAGAAACGTATCCTGCTCTTAAAAACAAGACACTTGCTTGGTTGAATAAGAACTGTGGATTTCCTTGTGCCCTTGCAAATGACATTTTATTTATCCGCAGAGTTAGCTGGATTGGCAATGTTGTGGGTAAATACCCACAACACGTGGCAACAGTGCTTCTGAGAGCTGCAATTCTGCCAACTCTAGAAAATGCGGTTCTTGCTAGACCTCTTGGCTTCTTTTATAATCATGGGGCAAATATTCAATGTCGCTCGTTGTATGTGCAAGGGCAATGTTCAAATGTGAACGGAAGAGGTAGGGATGCCTGTTCCCCGAATGTATTTGTGAATATGTCCCGGTCTCAAATTAGGGGGAGCCAAGTCATCATCAGCTGACTTACAGGCAGACCGTTAACACTTTACCCCTTCACAATCGGTACGCTGCCTTATCTTCTATGGAGGAAAATGATTGACTGCCAAATGCCTTGGGAAACTCTTCCCAGTCGTCAGCATCGTCCATCAGGATTGCTACATGGAACATTGCTGGTTTAAAGAGCAAGTCTGGGATAGTCGAATGGGAAAGGACTCTAAAATCTTTTGACGTCATTGCTTTACAAGAGACCTGGGATCAAACGAATAGCTTTTCCTTAGATGGCTTTTGTCATTTTTGCATTCCAGCTACAAACAGTGTGGCAGGAAGACCTAAGGGGGGTCTATTAAGCCTTTTCAAACTGGATATGAAAGGTACCTTAACTCAATGCCCCTCGGGCTCAGTAAATTGTCTAATTGTTGAGCTTTCCACCCAGGATAAGGGTAAGATCCTTTTTATAAATTTTTATAATTCGCATGCTAATGATTGTACCAATCAAAATCTGGATGACTTGGATACATTTTTGTCAGTCTATAGTATAAATGTTAATACTTTTGAGTTAATATTACTAGGGGACTTTAACATACATCCATGTACCCTACCATGTATTAGGAGGGATGAGGAAGGCCCTCCCTTTTCCTCAACTGCTCATCCAGAACATACTAGGCAGGGGGATTATCTTGAGCTTTTCCTTGCTAAATGGAATTTATATGAGTCTGGCTGTGGAGACGGGAATAGCAGGTCCCCTACGTTTAAGGGCAAAGAAAATGGTACTATTATAGACTATATTTATTTGTCTTCTTTTTTGTTAAATAGTGTTTTAAATTATTGTACTGAGGTGTCAGTTTTTAGTGATCATAATCCTGTTGTACTTGTTTTTAAGAACACTGAACTGATTTCTCTCAAATTAGTCGCAGAGAGTGGGGGCTTGAACCTTAAAGTCAAAGACCAGAATCGTAGGTTGAAGTGGACAAAAATAGTCCCTGAAACTTTTTTTCAGGAGGTCTTATCTAAAGTGGAGGATGAAATCTCTATATGTCTAGCGGAAAATCCAGATCCTAAGGAGGTTATAGTAGCATTTGATCAGATTTGCTTAGAAATTAATCGTAGTCTCCAGGCTAAATCTAGCCAGAAGGCGCTAGAGGGCAATAGATGGTTTGATAAGGAATGCTCTAAAGCACATGGTGTACTACTAAAGGCATTAAAAACTATTCCTAAAGATCGATCAAAAATAGTAAATGCCAGGAAAGTGTATAAAAAAACTATTTTAGAGAGGAAAAGGACTCTGAAAGATAACGCCTTTGCTCAACTCTTGGATCCAGATACCCTAAAAAACAGTGGTTTATTCTGGAAAATAATAAATCAGCCCTTTTTTTCTGATGAAACTAATACTCCTTTAGAGGCAAACATTCCAGATGAGGGCTGGATAAAACACTTTAGTCAGATATACTCTAATATTGGTCCTCCTGGTGGAATTTTAGCAGATGAAGTTGGGGAAACCTCCCCTGACAAGGATGCAGTTATTTTTGCAGTCGCAGATGTTGAAAGGGCTATAGACCTAACCACAAAAAACAAAGCCCCGGGCCCTGATGGGGTACCTGGGGACGTTTTTAAAAGTTTTCCAAAATTTTGGTCTAAGGTATTATGCAAGGTTTTTAATAATCTTGCATTTGATAAAATCCCGTCTTCCTGGAAGAAATCTATAATTATACCAGTGTTTAAAAAGGGTAATAGGCAAGACCCATCTTGTTACAGGCCGATTTCACTGATTGATTCCTCAGTGAAAATTTTAGGTCGAGTTATTTTAAATAAATTGAACGATTGGTTAACAGAGAAAGGGGTCCTAGCAGATGTGCAGTATGGTTTTAGACCTAAAAGGAGTACTATAGATCAAGGCTTGAATTTGTATTTATTAATAGAGAAATACACGAAGGCGAAGGAGGGTTCCATGTATCTGGGGTTCATGGACCTCTCGTCAGCCTTTGATCTTGTAAATCGATCTAAATTATGGAAAATCTTACTTGATATGGGACTGGACAAGGCTCTTGTTAACCTCTTAGTAGATTTACATACTGACCTAACAGCTTCTGTTAGAGTTACTACTGCGGGGCGATGCACTAGCCACTTTAACTCAGAAAGGGGAGTCAGGCAGGGGTGCATACTGGCTCCCCTCCTTTTTACTATTTATATAAATGCCTTTGAATCCACACTAAAAGATGTTACCCAGGACACCCCACGGATAGGAGAACTCGGTATTCCGGTTCTCCTATACGCGGACGATGCTGTCCTGCTTTCACGTACTGGTGTTGGTCTTCAACGATTATTGGACGCCTTTGAGGTTTTTATGACTTCCCTGGATTTAAAGATCAATGTTAAAAAGTCCCAGATTATGATCATGGGTAAGGGTAATAAAAATAAACTCCCCAAAATTTTTACTTGTGGGAGGCAAGAACTGTGTAGAGTAGCAATATTTCCATACTTAGGGATCACTTTCGATGAGAAAGGCTCCTGGGGCCCCCAGATAAAAAATAGAAATGTTGCCCTTGTAAAGTCGTCTTCTGCTCTTCGGGGTTTTATGAATAAACTCGGGGCGAGGCCAATTGTTAGTTTGCTAAAAATTTATGAAGCAAAATGCCTTGCAATAGCAACATATGGAAGTGCGATATGGGGCTATTGCTCTATGGAAAGTATACAGATCACGGAAAATAAATTTCTAAGATCGGTTCTCTCTCTTCCCCAGTCTACTTCTACACACATTGTCCATACTGAATTGGGTGTGGGCTACATTTCAGACATGATCAAACTGGCCCCCGTTCTAGCCTGGCTAAAGATCTGGCTGAATCAAGAAATTCCGCTCAACCACTCCATTTTAAAAGATTGCTTGCAGCTGGATAAAGTAAACAAAATAGCGTGGCTAGTTTATATCAAAAATTGTCTCGTTAGATTAGGGAGATCGGATCTTTTTTATTCCCCGGAATCAATAACTGTTAAAGATATTGGACTGATTAAAAGCATGATGAAAGATCTGTTATGTTTAGAAAGAGAACAAGTTGAATATGAGAAACCATCGGTGCGGGCCAGTATCATTCTGAGTACTTATGTTGGCCCTGAATTATATTTGTCTATTGTAAATCAACCCTTCCACCGGTTTCTACTCACACGCTTTCGGTTTAACCTGATCCATCTAACTCTTGGCCATTTTCAAACCTGGTCTCCTCCGGAAAAAGGAACGCCGTGTAATTGTGATAATTTTTCGATCCAGAATACAATGCATTTTCTGTTATTCTGCGACCATTACGCGGCCTTAAGAAAGAAATATTTGTTCCCAATTTTAAAGGAGGAGGGGTTTACACAGGTCATACCTGCCCTCTTGTTCTTGCAGTTATTGCAGACCCCTAGGATCATGTTCCATGTTGCTAGTTTTTTAGTGGGAGCTGTTAGGGTTAAGAAAAAGAAGTTCGCCATCAATCCGATTATTTTATTGTAATGAATTGAGTGATTAATTAATTTTTTATAGGAAATGTAATTTCTGCGAATCTGGGAGAATATTAATGTTTCACGTTAAATGATGTTTTTAGGATGTTTTACTTTACTGACCCCCCTTTTAAACATTGTAGATAATATGAATTGTTGATTGCCTGTAATTTTTGATTGTACTGTTTTTATGCCTTTTTATGATATTTATTTATCGAAATAAAGTACTTTGACTGACTGACTGACTGACTTAAACTCTTCACACATTCACAGCATCTGAATGGATTTCCCCAAGTGTGTATGTTAATGCCTTTTTTAGGAGTGCTGAGTGACTAAAGCTCTTCACACACACAGTGCAATTGAATGGTTTCTCCCCAGTGTGTGTTCGTTGATGCCTTTTTAAGTGTGAAAAAGTACGTAAGCTCTTTCCACAGTCATTGCACTTGAATGGCTTTTCTCCTGTGTGTATCCGATGATGAACCCTTAATGTCGAAGATTCACTAAAACTTCTTCCACATTCGCTGCAATGGTATGGTTTTTCCCCTGTGTGTATTCGCTGATGATTCCTTAATGTCGAAGAGTAACTAAAGCTACGTCCACATTCACTGCAATGGTACGGTTTTTCCCCTGTGTGTGTTCGCTGATGTCTTTGGAGAGCTGATAATCGAATAAAACTCTTCACACATTCAGTGCACTTGAATGGCCTTTCCCCTGTGTGTATTCGCTGATGTCCCCTTAATGTTGAAGATTCACTAAAACTACTTCCACATTCGCTGCAATGGTATGGTTTTTCACCTGTGTGTGATCGCTGATGCCTCCTTAATGTTGAAAATTCACTAAAACTACTTCCAAATTCGCTGCAATGGTATGGTTTTTCCCCTGTGTGCGTTCGCTGATGTACTTGTAGAATTGATAACAGACTAAAGCTATTCACACATTCACTGCACTTGAATGGTTTATCCCCTGTGTGCGTTCGCTGATGGCTCTGTAAGTTTGATAATCGACTAAAGCTCTTCAAACATTCACTGCACCTGAATGGCTTTTCCCCCGTGTGTGTTCGCTGATGTCTCTGTAGATTTGATAATCGACTAAAGCTCTTCAGACATTCACTGCACTGGAATGGCTTTTCCCCTGTGTGTGTTCGCTGATGCTCTCTTAGGAGTGTTAATCGACTAAAGCTCTTCACACATTCACTGCATCTAAATGGTTTTTCCCCTGCGTATGTTCGCTGATATCTTTGTAGGTCGAGTAATCGACTAAAGCTCTTCACACATTCACTGCACTTGAATGGCTTTTCCCCTGTGTGTGTTCGCTGATGAGCCATGTGATTTGAAGAATCACTAAAACTTCTTTCACATTCATTGCAATGGTATGGGTTTCCTCCCATCCGTGTTCGTTGATGACCTTTTAAGAGTGCTGAATGACTGACGATATTAACGCATTCATTGTATTTTTTTTCACATGTGTGCGTTTGCTGAGGGTGCTTTAGTTCTGATGACAAACAAACGCTCTCGCTGCGGGTGTATGATTTGTCTTTCTTGGTTAGTGTCTCAGGATCTGCTATATATTTAACTACATTCCAAGACTGTGTTTCCTGATGGGCCAACATGGCCACGCTCATAATATGTGCAAGGCTTCTTTTTGAGTGATTTTGTCTTTAGATTGGATAATGGTTTTGGACGCTTGCGGGTAAAGATTCACCCCACTTCTGGTCAGTGCAAATTGGGACCGTGCTCTGCATTTTAGACGGCAGAACTCTTCTTTCCTTTGCCCTTCAGTTGTCTAGCTTCACTCCATTGGAAGGTTTGTCAGTTTTGTTGCCTTAATTTTCTAGAGGTCATTTCTTCGTCTTGTGGCGTGGAGGTGCACAGCTCAGACTCGTACATTCACTGAACTGCTCTTGTCTGCTTCTTCCAGGATCAGTTTATGTGCAGGTTTCTCAGTCGCCGACTGCACTGATGTTTTCCTGAATACTGGATCTCATCATTTCTGACCGTTTTTTCAGATTTACAATATTATCTTCATTATTCATAATCATTTTGCTCATTCAGAGCTTGTTTCCTGTTGGATGTAAAAAGATTGAAAATCGCTAAATAGAAACGTAAAGGAACATGAATACAAAATATTTATCTGGTTGCAAAAGTCATTATTTCATCATTGTTGAAACTTATCAAGGGGCATTTAATCATATACAAATATTTAGCTAAAAGTTCTGTTGAGAACATTGCATCTTCTTCACTTCAGAAGAAGCGGACATTTACCAGTGTTCACAGAATAACTTGGCAAAGGAGGGGCGCTCAGGGAGCACCCACATGCTACAGGTACAGCTTTAGGAAGGTGCACATGGACAAGATTTAATCTAAACAAGAACAGTTTGTGGAAAGAGAAATGGATGGGGACATGATGCTGTTACTTTAGTTTGAAGAAGTGTAGAAGAAAGGTAATTTTTTCAAGAAGTACGTAATAAAGCAAACTCCTAGGAAGTATATAAGAAAGGAAACTCTTCAGGAAGTCCTTAATAAAGGGCTCTTCAGGAAGTATATAACAAAGCAAACTCTACAGAAAGTATATAACAAAGGAAACTCTTAAGGAAGTATATAACCAAGTTAACTCTTCAGGAAGTATATGATAAAGGTAATTCTTCTGGAAGTATATAGCAAAGGAACCCCTGTGAGTCGTGAGTTGAGGTGGATTTTCTATCTCCATAATATTGGTCCATCTCCCTGAAACTAGTGCAGCTTCCACGGCCTCGCTCTGGCCCGGACACTTTACACAGAGAGATTCTTTAGTTCTTCCTAAAGCAGATACATTTTGGATTTTATTTTGCTTTAAGCTGCAGCTCCTTCCAGAAGGAGGGGTTCACTGGAATACGTACCTTTACATCATGCACATAGACAAGGGGCACAAACAACGGCATTATCAGCCATTTAGCTCTTAATAGATTGAAGCCATCACAATCAGTAATTGACCTGACATGTCCCGTAGCCAACAGATGTGTTCATATTAAACAACTGTTGCTTTTTCTTCCTTTTAAGGGTATTTGACTATGGGCCTGTCTTAGATATTGGCAGATGGGTTACTCCATCACAATGGTGATGGGTATCCTGTCTGCCGAAATCTAAATCCCATAGGAAATAATGGGATTTCGATTTCAGCGGACTGGATATCCGTCACCATTGTGACGGATTAACCCCTCCTCTAATACCTAAATTAGGCCCTTAGTACTGTCCGTTTAGTGCCAAGGAGGCTTCTCTGTGGCCAGAGAAGCCTTTGGCAGAGCAGGAGGAAGTGTCTGTTGTTAACAGGTGAATGCAGCATTTCTGCCTTTGGGCATTTCTTATATCCATGCTTACCTGATTTCCTTTCCATCACCTGCCCCTCACACCCTATGTCTGCACATTCACTCTGCAGGCTCACTGTTAGTCAAAACACGGGGATCAACTCAATGCTTGCACAGAGAAGACATCAGGTAACAGTCTGATAGTCAACGGCCATGGCTGGAAGTACAGTTATCACAAGCTTCATTTTTAGAAGCTCGTCTGAGAGGTACCGACAGAGGAGGTGCACAGGTAGGTGCTTGTGAGGAACCAACAGAAGAAGTGCACAGGTAGTCAGACGCGACAGTGCACCCAGTTCAGACTGCTGCAGTGAGGAATTCCAGTGGGTTGTAGGAATGGTAGTCTTTTTGTTACTACATTTAACTTGGCTGCTCAATAGACAAACCATGGAAAGTAATACATAATACTCACCTCTGTGTCTTTAATATAATTGATAGCTATTGGGGGGGGGGCGTGGTCAGCATACGCGCAATATAGCGAATTTCCTATGAGCTGCTCCGAACCTGCTGCACAACATGACTCCAAACTTGGCCCCAAACATCTCTATGAACCCCAAAAACATTTGAAGGCATTCCGCAACTGCCCTACATTGAATGATCGCCAAGAAGACTCACCACAACGCTGATATGTCGGCCTAATCTGCCTGCAGCGTGCCTCCTTGGAACCCAAGATGGCGGTGCATGCGCCGAAACTGCTCTGATCACTTGGCCCAACCCGCTCGGTACGCCCGACCTACCAGGAGCCCAGCGCGCTGTCCACAGTGCCCAATGCGTTCATTCTGAGCGATAAGAAAAAGACAGAACCACAGTTGCGGTGTATCCCTCCGAAACAGAGACCGCGCATACAAACACCAGATTAGGGAGGGCTTAGCACAACCGCATCACTCAACCCACCAGAATTTTGCTGAAATGACAGAGATATTGCACTTGCAAGCCTTGGATAGAAACGAGACGGAAGGGCTTCAACCACACAGCCTGCCCGACACTCCTGACCTGCCCAGAGCATCTGGATACATGAGGAAGGTGCTCCCAACCTTTCTCCCCAGCAAGTGAACGATCAAACTGTAAGTTTAAAAAAAATCGAACATGTAATAAATGACCTGTAGGATTTGTGTATCTAAGACCTATTTACAATGAATGCGTAGAACATATAAAAAGAGACAGAGCATGACCCAGTTCTGTTGATTTGGCCTCGAGGTGTATGCTCACATAACGAAGGTCTGACATCATCTACTGTGTCTACTCACTGCATATCGCATCTAACTATCACGCCCTGGCGGCGCTGAACCACCATCACTAATTATGGTTTATTTATGATCTAAGCGGGCCAGTAAAGACTTAGAGGCAGATTTAACGGAAGTGGCGCTGCACCCATTTTGATTTTTACAAAATCCCCTGAATCGGCTATTCTGGAAATCCTCTCCATTGTAAATTAATTTACCCAATACTCCGGTTACTCCCTGAACAAAGACAAAACAGAGATCCTTCCTCTTAATATCCACTGTCATCCATCGGTAGTTGGCCCTACAAATTTCCAATGGAAATCCTCCATTAGGTACCTTGGTATTTGGTTTTCCAATAATCTCGAAGAATCAGTCACATCCATTGAATATAAAACCCAAGCCAAAATTAAAGAACTACTAGCAACATGGTCCCCGAAACACATATCAGACTGGAGACCATTAAAATGATGGCCTCTCGATTAATCAACTTCCTCGGTAGTATGATCCCAAATCGAAGAGACACAGACTTTTTCCAAAGTGTCGACAAAGCGATCGTTTCCTTTCTCTGGGAAAAAAAAAAAACTAGAATTAGTTTGAAAAAGCTAAGGGCATCAAGGGATTTAGGTGGATGCTATTTCCCTAACTGGTACACGTAACAGACAGCCTTTCTAGCCACCCAAGGTGCACGCTGGTTTGAAACCAATACTGAATTTATACCTATCTGGCTACCTGCTGAAGCCACAATCTGCCACCCTTTTCCACTCTCGTCCTCAACGATGTCTCACATCCCAAGCAAGTTTTCCCAGAAAATCATTAAAGATACTGTATGTGCCATCCTGTCATTGGATTCGATCCTCGACACTAAGTTTTACAAATCTTTTTGCACCTACATTTGGTACAATAAGAAAATATCCATACTCCAAAATCATAAACGTCAGTCCCTTCTTGGGCTTCTAAAGGCATTACGACAATAGATTACCTTTATCATGACACCTGATACCTAAACTCCAAACCCTCCTCAAAACTGGACATACAGCCTCAAAATTATACAAACTACTCACCAGTCACCAAGACTTTATGCCACTCAACACTCGCACATAAATGGTTCACCTTCTTCTCCTCCAAAGAGCTAGCCCCCCCCAAACCAGAATTCTGGATGCAAATAGGTCCTAACATTTTCAAACACCAACTAATACCATCCCTCATCCGAACTAATTTTTTTGTAACGCACTTTCTATACTGGAACCCGAGAAGCTATGCTGGCTTAATCTCTAGGACACTAACTCATGCTGGTCTTGTGACCTTCCCAGTGCCGACAAAGAACATATGTTCTTCTTCTGCCCAAAGCTACAAGAATTCTGGCAAAACATCACAACACAACTTCAAAAGATTTTTAAGAAGCCAATAAACTTATCTTTCCCAGCTGTGGCATTAAGCCCACTCCTTGCCACTCCTCCTATTATCCTCCCAGAAATCGACCTATCACTTCTTGACCTCCTACTCACCATAGCTATTAAGATAATCCTGATAGAATGTGTAGGAGGCTGGACTGGCTTGTAGTGGGTACCAAGGGGTACTTACACCTTGCACCAGGCCCAGGTATCCCTTATTAGTGTAGAGGGGTGTCTAGCAGCTTAGGCTGATAGAAAAGGTAGCTTAGCAGAGCAGCTTAGGCTGAACTAGGAAACGAGTGAAGCTCCTACAGTACCGTCATACAGTAGTGTCATATGCACAATATCATAAGAAAACACAATACACAGATGTACTAAAAATAAAGGTACTTTATTTTTATGACAGTATGCCAAAGTATCTCAGTGAGTACCCTCAGTATGAGGATAGCAAATAAACACAAGATATATGTACACAATACAAAAATATGCAGTAATAGCAATAGAAAACAGTGCAAACAATGTATAGTCACAATAGAATGCAATGGGGGCACATAGGGATAGGGGCAACACAAACCATATACTCTAGAAGTGGAATGCGAGCCACGAATGGACCCCAAACCTATGTGACCTTGTAGAGGGTCGCTGGGACTGTAAGGAAACAGTGAGGGTTAGAAAAATAGCCCACCCCAAGACCCTGAAAAGTGGGTGCAAAGTGCACCTAAGTTCCCCAAAGAGCACAGAAGTCGTGATAGGGGAATTCTGCAAGGAAGACCAACACCAATGCAACAACAATGGATTTCCTGACGAGAGTACCTGTGGAACAAGGGGACCAAGTCCAAGAGTCACGATCAAGCCGGGAGTGGGCAGATGCCCAGGAAATGCCAGCTGTGGGTGCAAAGAAGCTGCCACCGGATGGTAGAAGCTGTGGGTTCTGCAAGAATGCCAAGGGCTAGAAACTTCCCCTTTGGAGGATGGATGTCCCACGTCGTGAAGAGTCGTGCAGAGGTGTTTCCGTGCAGAAAGACCGCAAACAAGCCTTGCTAGCTGCAAGGGTTGCGGTTAGGGTTTTTGGATGCTGCTGTGGCCCAGGAGGGACCAGGATGTCGCCAATTGCGTGAGGAGACAGAGGGGGCGTCCAGCAAGACAAAGAGCCCACTCAGAAGCAAGCAGCACCCGCAGAAGTGCCGGAACAGGCACTACAAAGTGGAGTGAACCGGAGCTCACCCGAAGTTACAAAGGAGGGTCCCACGACGCCGGAGGAAAACTCAGGAGGTCGTACACTGCAGGTTAGAGTGCCGGGGACCCAGGCTTGGCTGCGCACAAAGGAAATCCTGGAAGAGTGCACAGGAGCCGGAGTAGCTGCAAAACACGCGGTTCCCAGCAATGCAGTCTAGCGTGGGGAGGCAAGGACTTACCTCCACCAAACTTGGACTGAAGAGTCACTGGACTGTGGGAGTCACTTGGACAGAGTTGCTGAGTTCAAGGGACCTCGCTCGTCGTGCTCAGAGGAGACCCAGAGGACCGGTGATGCAGTTCTTTGGTGCCTGCGGTTGCAGGGGGAAGATTCCGTCGACCCACGGGAGATTTCTTCAGAGCTTCTAGTGCAGAGAGGAGGCAGACTACCCCCACAGCATGCACCACCAGGAAAACAGTCGAGAAGGCGGCAGGATCAGCATTACAAGGTCGCAGTAGTCGTCTTTGCTACTTTGTTGCAGTTTTGCAGGCTTCCAGCGCGGTCAGCAGTCGATTCCTCGGCAGAAGGTGAAGAGAGAGATGCAGAGGAACTCTGATGAGCTCTTGCATTCGTTATCTAAAGAATTCCCCAAAGCAGAGACCCTAAATAGCCAGAAAAGGAGGTTTGGCTACCTAGGAAGGAGGATAGGCTAGCAACACAGGTAAGAGCCTATCAGAAGGAGTCTCTGACGTCACTTGCTGGCACTGGCCACTCAGAGCAGTCCAGTGTGCCAGCAGCACCTCTGTTTCCAAGATGGCAGAGGTCTGGAGCACACTGGAGGAGCTCTGTGCACCTCCCAGAGGAGGTGCAGGTCAGGGGAGTGGTCACTCCCCTTTCCTTTGTCCAGTTTCGCGCCAGAGCAGGGCTAGGGGATCCCTGAACCGGTGTAGACTGGCTTATGCAGAGATGGGCACCATCTGTGCCCATCAAAGCATTTCCAGAGGCTGGGGGAGGCTACTCCTCCCCAGCCCTGACACCTTTTTCCAAAGGGAGAGGGTATAACACCCTCTCTCTGAGGAAGTCCTTTGTTCTGCCTTCCTGGGCCAAGCCTGGCTGGACCCCAGGATGGCAGAAACCTGTATGAGGGGTTGGCAGCAGCAGCAGCTGCAGTGAAACCCCGGGAAAGGTAGTTTGGCAGTACCCGGGTCTGTGCTAGAGACTCGGGGGATCATGGAATTGTCTCCCCAATGCCAGAGTGGCATTGGGGTGACAATTCCATGATCTTAGACATGTTACATGGCCATGTTCGGAGTTACCATTGTGACGCTATACATATGTAATGACATATGTATAGTGCACGCGTGTAATGGTGTCCCCGCACTCACAAAGTCCGGGGAATTTCCCTGAACCATGTGGGGGCACCTTGGCTAGTGCCAGGGTGCCCACACACTAAGTAACTTAGCACCCAACCTTTACCAGGTAAAGGTTAGACATATAGGTGACTTATAAGTTACTTAAGTGCAGTGGTAAATGGCTGTGAAATAACGTGGACGTTATTTCACTCAGGCTGCAATGGCAGGCCTGTGTAAGAATTGTCAGAGCTCCCTATGGGTGGCAAAAGAAATGCTGCAGCCCATAGGGATCTCCTGGAACCCCAATACCCTGGGTACCTCAGTACCATATACTAGGGAATTATAAGGGTGTTCCAGTATGCCAATGTAAATTAGTGAAATTGGTCACTAGCCTGTTAGTGACAATTTGGAAAGAAATGAGAGAGCATAACCACTGAGGTTCTGGTTAGCAGAGCCTCAGTAAGACAGTTAGGGGGTCATTCTGACCCTGGCGGTCGGTGATAAAGCGGCGGCCAACCCGCCAACAGGCCGGCGGTCAAAAAAATGCAATTCTGACCCTGGCGGGAACCGCCAACACAGCCCGCCGCATTAACACTCCGACCGCCACGGCGGAACAAACAAACAGCGCGGCGGTCACCGCCAACAGCCAGGCGGCAGCCAATGTACCGCCCACCCTATCACGACCCACCAATCCGCCACCTTTTCCGGGGCGGGAGCACCGCCGATAAAAACACGGCGGAAACAGACATTTCCAATGGAAAACGCTCACCTCGAGACACTCCACGCGGAATCCGGACAGCATGGAACCCGAATTGAACATCATACCTGCTCTCGTCTACCTGCTCATCTACCACGAGTACGAACTCCGGCGCAGACGTCAACGGTGAGTACTGCACCTACGACACACGGGAGGGGGGAGGAAGAAAGGTTACGGGCATACACATATGCGACCCCCCACCCCCCCAATATGTACACACCAATGCAGAGCAGGAAGTCACAGTGACACCACACAAACACCCTTTAAAAATACAATGACACAACCAAATTTGGAATAAATATTCATGTTCAAAAAAAGCACCTGGAAATAATTGAGCAACCGTGAAAAATATTTACAAAAACCAAAAATATATACACATCAGTGTATGACTGAAGTAACAAGTCCTGCACATCCTACGAATCGAACATGTCCGTGGGCCAAGGTTCAGCGAAACAAGGGCAAAGCCCACACACGAGACCTGAGTCCTTTGGAGAGAACACTGCAGGGGCATCCGATGTCAAAACTACAGGCACCTCAGGGGGAAGGGAAGGGGTGGCCACCACAGCCACATGAGTCCACGACGCCAGATCCACGAGGAGCCACCATGCCCACTGTACCATCCTGGGGAGTGCAAAGCCACAGTCTCTCAAGTCTCTGCAGTGGGTGGGTTGCCCACTGGACCATCCTGGGGAGTGCAAAGCCACAGTCTCTCAAGTCTCTACAGTGGGTGGGTTGACCACTGGACCATCCTGGGGAGTGCAAAGCCACAGTCTCTCAATGTCTCTACAGTGGGTGGGTTGCCCACTGTACCATCCTGGGGAGTGCAAAGCCACAGTCTCTCAGGTGGATTACAGAGTCCACTGGTCAAGGAGGAGGCATGGTGGGCACAGTGAACCATAAACAGTGCCTGAGACGGCGGGACCCAGCGCAGCGGTGCATGACATGGCGATGTGCAGCGGAGCGGTGCTTGAGACGGCGGGGCCCAGCGGAGCGGTGCTTGACAGGAAGGGCCCAGCGGAGCGGTGCTTGAGACGGCGGGGCCCAGCGGAGCGAGGTTGACAGGAAGGGCCCAGCGGAGCGGTGCTTGACAGGAAGGGCCCAGCGGAGCGGTGCTTGAGACGGCGGGGCCCAGCGGAGCGGTGCTTGACAGGAAGGGCCCAGCGGAGCGGTGCTTGAGACGGCGGGGCCCAGCGGAGCGGTGCTTGACAGGAAGGGCCCAGCGGAGCGGTGCTTGACAGGAAGGGCCCAGCGGAGCGGTGCTTGAGACGGCGGGGCCCTGTTCAGCGGTACCTGTCTCCACGGCGGGGACCTGTTCAGCGGTACCTGTCTTCACGGCGGGGCCCTCTTCAGCGGTACCTGTCTTCACGGCGGGGCCCTCTTCAGCGGTACCTGTCTTCACGGCGGGGCCCTCTTCAGCGGTACCTGTCTTCACGGCAGGGCCCTCTTCAGCGGTGCTCTTCTGCACGGCGGGGCCCTCTTCAGCGGTACCTGTCTTCACGGCGGGGCCCTGTTCAGCGGTACCTGTCTTCACGGCGGGGCCCTCTTCAGCGGTACCTGTCTTCACGGCGGGGCCCTGTTCAGCGGTACCTGTCTTCACGGCGGGGCCCTCTTCAGCGGTACCTGTCTTCACGGTGGGGCCCTCTTCAGCGGTACCTGTCTTCACGGCGGGGCCCTCTTCAGCGGTGCTCTTCTGCACGGCGGGGCCCTCTTCAGCGGTACCTGTCTTCATGGCGGGGCCCTCTTCAGCGGTGCTCTTCTGCACGGCGGGGCCCTCTTCAGCGGTACCTGTCTTCACGGCGGGGCCCTCTTCAGCGGTACCTGTCTTCACGGCGGGGCCCTCTTCAGCGGTACCTGTCTTCACGGCAGGGCCCTCTTCAGCGGTGCTCTTCTGCACGGCGGGGCCCTCTTCAGCGGTACCTGTCTTCACGGCGGGGCCCTCTTCAGCAGTGCTCTTCTGCACGGCGGGGCCCTCTTCAGCGGTACCTGTCTTCACGGCGGGGCCCTCTTCAGCGGTACCTGTCTTCACGGCGGGGCCCTCTTCAGCGGTACCTGTCTTCACGGCGGGGCCCTGTTCAGCGGTACCTGTCTTCACGGCGGGGCCCTCTTCAGCAGTGCTCTTGCAGTATGTCAAGGGAGTCATACCTGGCCTGGACACCCTGCTCAGTCGCCCTCCGAACGTGCTGTGTCAGGCCCCTTCGGGGAGTGAGTCCTGGGCCCTTTGGTGTCGTCCCTTGCAGCCGGGATGGGGCTTGTGGGGCCCTCCTGCTCCGCGCTCCTGGTGGTTGTCCTCTCCGCCCTGCTGTCCTTCCGCTCCTTAGATGGGGCTCTCGGGCCCTTGCCTCCCCTGGCTGCTGTGGCCGGTGAAGTGGCCGGAGTCACCTCCTTGGGGGCAGCCGTCTCTGTCCGCTCACGGCGGCCCTTCAATTTCCGGGTCCTCTTGCCTGGGGGGGGGGCTGGCTGTCCCCTTGCTGCTCACCGAAGTGTTACTGCCGCCAAAGGGTGGACTCCACATGCCATGCACCACTTGCACTGTAGTAGTTGGGCTGGTGGTGGCTGAGGTACCCTTGGGACTTTTCCCAGTTGGAGGGGGTGGGTCGGGGGAGGGAAAGAGGTCAAAACTGGAGAGGTAATTTTTCTTGGGACCAAGGTAAGGGGTAGGAGTAGTGGTGAGAGAAGTGGAGGAAGAGGATGTGGTTGTATGAGAGCCAGGTGTGCTGTCCTTGGGTGCAGGTGACTGGGACGTAGGCTGTGGTGAGGTGGTTGGCTGTTGTTTGGGTGTCTGCCTGCGTTTATGTGTCTTGGAAGAGGGGGTGACAGACACAGTGGGAGAGGACACAGGGGACGTGTAAATGCCAGTGGGGGTGGTGACTGCAGGTGTGCGGACTGTAGTGGAGGGTTTGCTGTTGGTGGAAGAACTGGCTGATGTTGGGGTGCATGCAGGTGTGAGTGTAGACGTCACAGGGAGGGAGGAGGGAGACGAGGAGGACGGGGACACAGAGGTGGTAGTGACTGTTGATATGTCTGCATCTGGGTGTTGCTTGGGTGAATGCTTGTGTTTTCTGTGGTGCTTATGTTTGGATGAGCTGGCCTTGGGTGTTGAGGTGTGTGCAGGCTGGTCTGATGGTGTGGATGGGATAGGTTGAGGTACAGGAGACAGAGAAAGGGTGGAGGCAGATAGAAGAGGGAGACTGGAGACAGGGACAATGGCTGCCGTCAGTGCTGAGGCCAGAGCAGTGAACGCTCGTTGATGGGCAGCCTGACCCGAATGAATGCCCTCCAGGTAGGCATTGCTCCGATGCACCTCCCTTTCCACCCCCTGGATGGCATTCAGAAGGGTAGTCTGCCCAACAATGAGCGTCCTCACCAGGTCAATGAGCTCCGCACTGAGGGCAGCAGGGGTAACAGAGGCAGGGGCTGAGGTGCCTGGGGCGAAGGAGACGCGCGCCTTCCTGGCCGAGCGGCCACGGAGCGAAGACTGAGGGGCTGCTGGGAGGGCGGTGCTGATGCGCTGGGTGGCGGCTGTACCTGTTGTTGCGGGGGGCACAGATGGTGCCGCCCCCGCTAGGGAGCTCCCAAACGAGTACGTGTCCGTGTCGCTGGTGTCTCCACCGGCCCCCGTTGTGGTGCTCCCCTCGCCCTCCGGATCACTGGTGCCCTCGGTGTCTGTGTCAGTGCCCACCGGGGCCTGGTGACCTGCAGCTCCCTCCTGCTCCGACGCCAAATCTCCTCCGCCGGATGATGCTAAAACACAAGAAGACAAAGATTTAGGGTGGGGGGAGAAATTAAACAAAGATGAGTGCATGCCTTAGCAATACCCTTTGCGGAGAGGACAGACACAGGTGCCTCGTGCACTAAGTCGCGAACTTGGGGTACACTACTCAGTACTTCTGACTAGGCAAACAGGTCTAGGGACAACACACGCGCACATGGGTGATGCTGGAGCATGGGTAGCTGCACTTGGCACCCTACAGAGGTGGGGGGCGGGGGCCCAGGGCCATGCCTAAGGGAGCGGACTACACTACAGAGAGCGCCCGGGCCTAATGTCACCCACAGCCCTCCTCCCCCCCCCAGACGCCTCCAATGCGCATACAGATGGGAGAATGTGCGGATACTCACCCCCTTGTGTCTGCTGTGCTGTCCTCGAGCGCCCATCCAAATTAGGGTAGGCCACCGCCAGGATCCGGGACATCAGGGGGGTCATGGTGCGACTGGCACCCCTCCTAGGTCGGGAGGCCATCCCCAGCAGTGTTTCTGCGGTCTTCCTCGTTCCGCGGCGGATGTCCTCCCACCTCTTGCGGCAGTGGGTGCCCCGTCTGTTGTGGACCCCCAAGTTCCGGACTTCCTCGGCGATGGCACGCCAAATATCGATTTTCTGGTGGGCGCTCACCTGTTTGACATGTACAGGGTGGGAAAGAGAAACCGTCACATATCTGCATGTTTGGAGTACATGCCCCCCCTCCCCAACCTTGTCATGGTTCCCATTCTCTCATCTGTCGTGCGTTGCACTCCCCATTCCCTCCACACCCCACCAACTTACATCCCCCCCCCTCCACACAGGCATAACCCATTCAATGTGCACTGAGTGTACTCACCTGTTGGTCTGGAGGACCGTAGAGTTGCGCATACTGGGGGAGGACCCCGTCCACGAGCTTCTCCAACTCTTCTGAACTGAAGGCGGGGGCCCTTTCACCAGTAGTAGCAGCCATTGTCACTTCCAGACCGAGTTCACAGCAGCACTTGCAGTATAGGTCCTCTCCTGTGGATGATCAGGTCTCGAATGATTGAGCTGATAGAAAATGGCGGTCACGCCCGCGGCGGTTCGTACCGCGGCGGTGCGTACCGCGACCGCCGGTACACATCGTCATTGGCTCCTGAATCCCATAGGGTTCAATGTTAACCAATGCGTCTTCGCACAGCGGTCTTCGACCGCCTACTGCCACGGTGTGCCCCGCCAGCGCAGTGACCTCACATCCCATTGTCCCACTTCACAGGTCAGGCATCGGCCATTTCAAGGGCCCACATGGCTTAATTTCTAATGCGTCACACAGGCCTAGGCCTTGCAATGGCACACATACAAACATATCAAACCATACATTTACCTGTACTGTGCAAGCTGTGTTGTACGTACCTGTGAGTGGATTGACTCTGTACTCCATATTCTCCTTCCTAGGCACCGTCCGCTGGGACTAGCGATGAGAAGGAGGAATCCTCGCGTGTACCGGCCCCTTGTGGACCTGTCGACAATGGAAGAACGCAATATAATACTCCGATACCGACTTGACCGAGCCACCATCCATGAACTGTGTGCCCAGCTGGAGCCAGCCCTGATGTCCCCCATCCGCCAACCCACAGGAATTCCCCCTCTAGTGCAGGTTCTGTCTGTCCTCCATTTTTTTGCAACTGGCTCATTCCAGACAACAGTGGCCATGTCATCTGGGATGTCTCAGCCTATGTTTTCCAAGATCTTATCCAGAGTGTTGTCTGCCCTGATGAAACTCATGCGGAGCTACATCATTTTCCCAGAGGAGGGTGATTTGCCTACAGTGAAAGCTGATTTCTATGCCCTTGGACACATCCCCAACATCATTGGTGCAATTGATGGAACCCAAGTGGCTTTAGTCCCCCCAAATGACGATGAACAGGTGTACAGGAACAGGAAGAATTACCATTCAATGAATATCCAGGTGGTCTGTTTGGCTGACCAGTACATCTCCCATGTGAATGCCAAGTTCCCTGGGTCAGTGCATGACGCGTATGTGATGCGAAATAGCAGCATTCCCTATGTGATGGAACAGCTACAGAGACAGCGTGTGTGGCTGATAGGTGACTCTGGTTACCCCAACCTGCCGTGGCTATTGACCCCAGTGAGGAATCCCAGGACCAGGGCAGAGGAACGGTACAATGAGGCCCATGGGCGTACTAGGAGGGTGATTGAGCGAACCTTTGGGCTCCTGAAGGCCAGATTTAGGTGCCTGCATATGACAGGTGGATCCCTAATGTACTCACCAAAGAAGGTGTGCCATATCATCGTGGCGTGCTGTATGCTCTACAACCTGGCTTTGCGACGCCAGGTGCCTTTCCTGCAGGAGGATGGTCCAGATGGTGGTGTTGTAGAAGCCGTGGAGCCTGTGGAGAGTGAAGAGGAGGAAGACTCTGAGGACGACACAGACAATAGGGACAGAGTGATACAACAGTATTTCCAGTAACACCCAGGTAAGAATCACCCACGCCATTTCACAATTGCTTATAGCCTCCTGCATCTGTACTTTCTGTAGTTCCCCACAGATGTTTTTCATTAATTTTTGCCTTTCCCTTCCCTTCTCAGTGCTGTCTGACTCAGTACCTGACTTCTGCTTGGTTCGCACATGAAATACAGCGTATTGACATTGGTATGTTGTCATGACTAATTGACAGAACAGAAATTGAACAGTAATATGTAATACATTTGTTAATAATACAGCATGACTCAAAACAGATTTGTGTGCAAAATGTGATTTATTTACAGTGCTAGATATCGGTACATGTGATTCTAAGGGTGATGGGTGGGGGTGGAGGAATATCCATGGCAGAGTCCAGTTCTCAGTCTCACAGGTGCATTGTTCTTTTGCCTGTGGAAGGATGGAGCAAAGGCAGTTCATGGTTGGACAGGGTGGCAATGTGGGACAGTGGGAAGACTTGAGGGGGTATGTCCTGCTGGCGGGGGTCTTGACATCCTACTCTGTCTTTTTTTTTGGTCTCAGGCTCCTCTTACGGGGTGGTTGTTCTTCAGCAGGAGGTGGGGTTCTGGGGGGCTGTCGAGGTGTTGGGACCTCCTGTCCACTAGCGCCGGCGGAGGTGGTAGGCTGTTCCTGGTCCGGCCTAGTGACAGGGGCCCTGTGTGGTGCACCATGGTCCCGCAACGCGTCCTCTATCCTGTGGAGGGCCAGGACGATGGTCCCCATTGCGGTCCCGATGATTCTCAGCTCCTCCCTGAACCCCATGTAGCGTTCTTCCTGCTGTGCCTGGATCTCAGTGAACCTGGCCAGTACCGTCCCCATCGTTTCTTGGAAGTGGTGGTATGCCCCCATGATGGTGGTGAGGGCCTCTTGGAGAGTGGGTTCCCTGGGCCTCTCCTCCCCCCCCTGTCGCACAGCAGCCCTCCGAGCTGCCCGGTTTCCCCCGGCCTGTGTCCCCTGGCCGGTGTGCCCGCTACCACTGCCCCCAGGTCCCTGTTGTTGTTGGGGTGTTGGGTTAGCCTGGGTGCCCTGTAGTGGCGGACACACCGCTGATTGAGCTGTCCTAGAGACAGAGGCATGGGCCCGCTAGGTGGGAGCTGTGCTGGTGTTGGCAGAGGGGGTCGGGTCTGGTGTGGCCTGTGGCTGCCTGAGGGGAACCGACTGCCCAGAGGTCCCCGATGGTCCGGGCTGGTCATCAGGTTCACTGTCGACAGAGCTGCTATCCTCAGTGTGGGCCTGTTCCGGGGGTGGGATGGACACTTCTGGACCCTCTTGGCTGGTGTGTTGTCGTTCGGGTCCTGCATGGGGTAAGAGAGTTTGGTTATTGTTTCTGTGTGTGCAATAGCGTGTGTGTTATGGGTGCCCTTGTCCCCCAGTGCAGGCATTCCCTTGAGGGAGGTGTTGTGAGGGTAGTTAGGGGGGGGGGTTAGTGCAGTGGTCATGCTTAGGTGATGGGTGCCCATGATTTGTGTTGGCATGCAGGAGTTGGTGTTGGGATGGGTGGGTTGTGCTGGTGAGACATTGTCAGGGAGGATGTGTGCTGGGGGGTTGGGGGTGAGGGTGGGGGTGTGGGTTGGCATGCTGGTGGGGTGGGGGGGATATAGTAGTTGAGATTGGACTTACCAGAGTCCATTCCTCCGGCTACTCCTGCGAGGCCCTGAGGATGCAGGATGTTCAAGACGTCTTGCTCCCACGATGTGAATTCGGGAGGGGTGGGTGGGGGTCCGCCGCCAGTCTTCTGGACCGCGATGTTGTGCCTGGAGACCATCGATCGGACCTTCCCCCGTAGGTCGTTCCATCTTTTGCGTATGTCCTATTCCTGGGATGCTGTCCCACCGCGTTGACCCTGTCCACGATCCGCTGCCATAGCTCCGCCTTCCTAGCTATACTGGTGTGCTGCACCTGCGAGCCGAAGAGCTGGGGTTCCACTCTTAGGATTTCCTCCACCATGACCCGGAGTTCTTGGTCTGAAAAGCGTGGGTGCCTTTGGGGTGCCATGGGGTGGTGTGGGTGTGGTGTGGGGTGGTGTATGTGATGATAAGTATGTTGGTGAGTGGTGCTTTGTGCTACTATGTGGTGTGTGTGATGGTGTAGTGTGCCTCAGTGTGTCTTGCTTTGGATTGTCTGCTGTGTCTCTCTCTCCTTCTCTCAGTAATTCTGGTCGCAGGGGTTTGTGGGTGATGTGGGTGTGTGTTTTATAGTTGGTTGATTGTGTGGGAGTGGTGTGTGTATGTGTATCAGGTGTGTGTATTTCAAATTGTCCAATGTGGCTGTGTTTTGGTGCTGTGTGTGTATTCTGACCGCGGCGGTGTGTAGCGCCAATGGAATACCGCGTTTGAATGACCGCCGTGTCGATTCGTGGGTCGTAATGGCATGGGCGTATTTCTGTTGGCGTGACGGTGGAGGTTTGGTCATCTCCAGTTTATCGCTGCCCGCTGATGTGGCGGCCTGCAGTGGAGGACGGAATTTTGGAGGTTTGGCCGTTGTGGGTCAGAATGACCGTGGCGGTTAACCGCGGCCACGGCGGTGTTATGGCGGTCTTCTGACCGGCGGTAAGGGCCTTTTACCGCCGAGGTCAGAATGACCCCCTTAGTCATCACAGAGGGAACACATACAGGGCACACTTATGAGCACTGGGGCCCTGGCGGGCAGGGTCCCAGTGACACATACAACTAAAACAACATATATACAGTGAAATATGGGGGTAACATGCCAGGCAAGATGGTACTTTCCTACACAACCCCGCCCCCAAACGAAGGACAATAAGACTAGCCATGACCTGATGAGTCTTCATTGTCTAAGTGGAAATATCTGGAGAGTCCATCTGCCTTGGAGTGGGTACTCCCAGGTCCAGACATGATAGACAAGAGTTTAAGGGACAGAAAAGGAAAGAAAAAGTTTCAGAACTTGTTAAAGAACAGAAAAAAACTTTTAAAACTTTTTAAGAACTTTTTGAAAGTTTTAGAGGTACTTTTCAGCACTTAGCAAAAGAGTAAGAGAAGAAAAGCAAAACTTTTTGGTTAGGTGTACATACACTGAACTTGTTTTGTATATTTTTCTCTTATGAAAAGTACAATATGACAAAGTGGTAAGTAGTTGCAAGTACTTATCCCACCGCTGCCACCAATGTAGGAGGCTGGACTGGCTTGTAGTGGGTACCAAGGGGTACTTACACCTTGCTCCAGGCCCAGGTATCCCTTATTAGTGTAGAGGGGTGTCTAGCAGCTTAGGCTGATAGAAAAGGTAGCTTAGCAGAGCAGCTTAGGCTGAACTAGGAGACGAGTGAGGCTCCTACAGTACCACTAGTGTCATATGCACAATATCATAAGAAAACACAATACACAGATGTACTAAAAATAAAGGTACTTTATTTTTATGACAATATGCCAAAGTATTTCAGTATGAGGATAGCAAATATACACAAGATATATGTACACAATACCAAATATGCAGTAATAGCAATAGAAAACAGTGCAAACAATGTATAGTCAGAATAGAATGCAATGGGGGCACAAAGGGATAGGGGCAACACAAACCATATACTCTAGAAGTGGAATGCAAACCACAAATGGACCCCAAACCTATGTGACCTTGTAGAGGGTCGCTGGGACTGTAAGGAAACAGTGAGGGTTAGAAAAATATCCCACCCCAAGACCCTGAAAAGTGGGTGCAAAGTGCACCTAAGTTCCCCAAAGAGCACAGAAGTCGTGATAGGGGAATTCTGCAAGGAAGACCAACACCAGCAATGCAACAACGATGGATTTCCTGACGAGAGTACCTGTGGAACAAGGGGACCAAGTCCAAGAGTCACGATCAAGTCGGGAGTGGGCAGATGCCCAGGAAATTCCAGCTGTGGGTGCAAAGAAGCTGCCACCGGATAGTAGAAGCTGTGGGTTCTGCAAGAACGTCAAGGGCTAGAAACTTCCCCTTTGGAGGATGGATGTCCCACGTCGTGAAGAGTCGTGCAGAGGTGTTTCTGTGCAGAAAGACCGCAAACAAGCCTTGCTAGCTGCAAGGGTCGCGGTTAGGGTTTTTGGAAGCTGCTGTGGCCCAGGAGGGACCAGGATGTCGCCAATTGCGTGAGGAGACAGAGGGGGCGTCCAGCAAGACAAAGAGCCCACTCAGAAGCAAGCAGCACCCGCAGAAGTGCCAGAACAGGCACTACGAAGTGGAGTGAACCGGAGCTCACCCGAAGTTACAAAGGAGGGTCCCACGACGCTGGAGGAAAACTCAGGAGGTCGTGCACTGCAGGTTAGAGTGCCGGGGACCCAGGCTTGGCTCGCACAAAGGAAATCCTGGAAGAGTGCACAGGAGCCAGAGTAGCTGCAAAACACGCGGTTCCCAGCAATGCAGTCTAGCGTGGGGAGGCAAGGACTTACCTCCACCAAACTTGGACTGAAGAGTCACTGGACTGTGGGAGTCACTTGGACAGAGTTGCTGAGTTCAAGGGACCTCGCTCGTCATGCTGAGAGGAGACCCAGAGGACCGGTGATGCAGTTCTTTGGTGCCTGCGGTTGCAGGGGGAAGATTCCATCGACCCACGGGAGATTTCTTCAGAGCTTCTAGTGCAGAGAGGAGGAAGACTACCCCCACAGCATGCACCACCTGGAAAACAGTCGAGAAGGCGGCAGGATCAGCGTTACAAGGTCGCAGTAGTCGTCTTTGCTACTTTGTTGCAGTTTTGCAGGCTTCCAGCGCGGTCAGCAGTCGATTCCTTGGCAGAAGGTGAAGAGAGAGATGCAGAGGAACTCTGATGAGCTCTTGCATTCGTTATCTAAAGAATTCCCCAAAGCAGAGACCCTAAATAGCCAGAAAAGGAGGTTTGGCTACCTAGGGAGGAGGATAGGCTAGCAACACAGGTATGAGCCTATCAGAAGGAGTCTCTGACGTCACCTGCTGGCACTGGCCACTCAGAGCAGTCCAGTGTGCCAGCAGCACCTCTGTTTCCAAGATGGCAGAGGTCTGGAGCACACTGGAGGAGCTCTGGGCACCTCCCAGGGGAGGTGCAGGTCAGGGGAGTGGTCACTCCCCTTTCCTTTGTCCAGTTTCGCGCCAGTGCAGGGCTGGGGGATCCCTGAACCGGTGTAGACTGGCTTATGCAGAGATGGGCACCATCTGTGCCCATCAAAGCATTTCCAGAGGCTGGGGGAGGCTACTCCTCCCAGCCCTGACACCTTTTTCCAAAGGGAGAGGGTGTAACACCCTCTCTCTGAGGAAGTCCTTTGTTCTGCCTTCCTGGGCCAAGCCTGGCTGGACCCCAGGAGGGCAGAAACCTGTCTGAGGGGTTGGCAGCAGCAGCAGCTGCAGTGAAACCCCAGGAAAGGTAGTTTGGCAGTACCCGGGTCTGTGCTAGAGACTCAGGGGATCATGGAATTGTCTCCCCAATGCCAGAATGGCATTGGGGTGACAATTCCATGATCTTAGACATGTTACATGGCCATGTTCGGAGTTACCATTGTGACGCTATACATATGTAATGACATATGTATAGTGCACGCGTGTAATGGTGTCCCCGCACTCACAAAGTCCGGGGAATTTGCCCTGAACCATGTGGGGGCACCTTGGCTAGTGCCAGGGTGCCCACACACTAAGTAACTTAGCACCCAACCTTTACCAGGTAAACAGGTGACTTATAAATTACTTAAGTGCAGTGGTAAATGGCTGTGAAATAACGTGGACGTTATTTCACTCAGGCTGCAATGGCAGGCCTGTGTAAGAATTGTCAGAGCTCCCTATGGGTGGCAAAAGAAATGCTGCAGCCCATAGGGATCTCCTGGAACCCCAATACCCTGGGTACCTCAGTACCATATACTAGGGAATTATAAGGGTGTTCCAGTATGCCAATGTAAATTAGTGAAATTGGTCACTAGCCTGTTAGTGACAATTTGGAAAGAAATGAGAGAGCATAACCACTTAGGTTCTGGTTAGCAGAGCCTCAGTGAGACAGTTAGTCATCACACAGGGAACACATACAGGGCACACTTATGAGCACTGGGGCCCTGGCTGTCAGGGTCCCAGTGACACATACAACTAAAACAACATATATACAGTGAAATATGGGGGTAACATGCCAGGCAAGATGGTACTTTCCTACAGAATGGAAATTAAAAAAAATGTATCGCACAATATCTGGTGGGCCTGGGTACTGTATTTAGGAAGTACTCATGTTACACAATCACGCAATAGATCCCAGTGAATCATATTGCAACGCATTTGGAGAACCCTTGTCCTTTTCATGCTGGACAATACCCCCTGAGGAAACCCTTTCACCACAGACATCTTAAACACCACATTAAACTATTATGTCTCTCAATACTGATTAGTTTTCTTCTCCTGATACTACAGCACTTCCCACCCTATATTCTACTGGTCTTGATATCATCTACCCACCCTATAACTAAAGGACATGTGTAACTCAACCATACCCATTCTTCTCTGCTTCTAATTGCAACATACTGTACTATTTTAACTTTCTAATTCCTACAGAGTCCTGTTCTGATTAACAGATACACATGTCTAGCAATAACATTTTCCTTTTGTTATCTTTTGCTCTCACAGATTGGTTACTACTGTTGTTGTTTTGGATTTTATTATATCTCAAAAACACAATAAACTACTTTGAACAAAAAATTGAGCGCTATTAACACTGAACTTGAGGAAATCTTAATTCTGATCATTCATGCAATATCTGTCATGGGAAGTGCATCCTGGGACGAGACATAATCAGACGGCAGAAAAGAAAGAGAGAAGAAAAAGAGGAAGGGAAGAAAAGAAACCCAGGGTCTCCTAGAGTTCGGCCTTAAAAAAAGATAAAATATAGAAGTTAGTCAAGAGGCATTTTTTGTGCTCTGGTTTGAGCACTTCTAGGAGAAATTGGGTTGGGTATGAACTGATAGTTGGTCCCAAATCCTGTGGGTATTGCCAGCGGAGGACCTGCTGAGGGTACATGTCTGTCAAATGAGTGAACTTGAGATACAGACTCACTTCCTAGAGTTCTCATCTTGTTGGATAACTCAAGCCTTCATGAAGACATGACAGTGAGTTTATTTAGAGAGGGAGTGAGGGAGACAATGTGCTGATCACCCACAGAGAACAAGGCATCCCTTACCTGTGAGATTCCAAATAACAAACCTGCAGTGAGCAGCCGAAGGCCAAACATTCAACCCCGGAAAGCACTTTCACGAGGCAGGGCACAAGAGTGGGTGTGTTTACATTCAGCTCCATGCTTTCCCCAACTGATTCCACAATACTGAATTTCCTGTACATCTATTTGTGCAGTTTTATGTAGTGCATGGTAGGACTGTGTGTATGTATGTATGTGTAGTGAGTGTGCAACCCAGATATGGTGGTAGACCTCTGTGTGCATGAGTCTGTGTACTTAGGGCAGTTGGTCTGTGTGTGAATGAGTCTGTATACTTAGGTCAGTTGGTCTGTGTGTGCATGAGTCTATGTACTTAGGTCAGTGGGTCTGTGTGTGCATGAGTCTGTGTACTTAGGTCAGTGGGTCTGTGTGTGCATGAGTCTGCGTACCTAGGTCAGTGGGTCTGTGTGTGAGTGAGCCTGTGTACTTAGGTCAGTGGGTCTGTGTATGCATGAGTCTGTGTACTTAGGTCAGTGGCTCTGTGTATGCATGAGTCTGCGTACTTAGGTCAGTGGGTCTGTGTGTGCATGAGTCTGTGTACTTAGGTCAGTGGGTCTGTGTGTGCATGAGTCTGTGTAGTTCAGTGGGTCTGTGTGTGCATGAGTCTGTGTACTTCAGTAGGTCTGTGTGTCCTTGAGTCTGTGTACTTAGGTCAGTGGGTCTGTGTGTGCATGAGTCTGTGTACTTCAGTGGGTCCGTGTGTGCATGAGTCTGTGTACTTAGGTCAGTTGGTCTGTGTGTGCATAAGTCTGTGTACTTAGGTCAGTGGGTTTGTGTAGGCATGAGTCTGTGTACTTTGGTCAGTGAGTCTGTGTGTGCATGAGTCTGTGTAGTTCAGTGGGTCTGTGTGGGCATGAGTCTGTGTACTTCAGTAGGTCTGTGTGTCCTTGAGTCTGTGTACTTAGGTCAGTGGGTCTGTGTGTGCATGAGTCTGTGTACTTCAGTGGGTCCGTGTGTGCATGAGTCTGTGTACTTAGGTCAGTTGGTCTGTGTGTGCATAAGTCTGTGTACTTATGTCAGTGGGTCTGTGTGTGCATGAGTCAGTGGGTTCAGTTTCAAGTGCTTCCTTTTTAACAAGGAACAAGATGGAGCTAGGATGCCGCTCCAGACAGTGGAAGAGTAAGACCTGCATTCCTCTGAAAGAAGGGTTGACCCCCACACACTGAGTTCATGTGGGGGTTAGGAGGATGGAGACTGGACTACCTACCTCTAGAAATTACAAGAGGGCCTTTTAGCAAAGGACTTCTAACACACTCTTCTTAAGCACTAATGCCTTGTAGAAAGTGTTCAAGATAAGCAAGTTTTAAGGCCAGTCCTGCCTTTCTGTCTGTCTCTGATGACTGCTTCAGGAATGCTGATGACAGGGAGGTGCAGAAAACTCACACTTTATTGTCCCCATGTTATGGCAGCTTGAAGCCTCCCCCATTGCCATTTGCATTGTATTTTCACTCAGCAAATCTAGCTAAAGGGCAGCGGAGCACTGATCAAGGTCAAAGAGAAGCATAAAAATGAACGAGTATGTCACCGGTCGGGGAGTCTAGGCAGAAGTTCTTTACTATCAACAACCACATTTTATTTAAGTCCCCTTTCATCTCTCAGATTTATTTTGTTTCTACAGTGTTGTTCTCTCTCCCTTTGTCACAGTGCTTAATTTTTCTTCTTTGTTATTTCTTCTAGATGAAGGAAGATGAGCCTCTGTGGGTGTTTTCTTCAGACCGACATGCTTTGGGAGAACAGAAAACTGGTGGTCAGGTAAGTATTTCTACTGTATGGTTTACTAAAGGTGGGTAGGCACTGGTAAGGGGTAGGCTTGGGCGGTGCCCAGTGGTGCAGTCTCCATGCTCATGCAGAGTGGTAGGTCCCTTGGTGAGTTTATGTACTGCAGGCTTTAGCCTTTAACCACAATGTCTGTCCGTGTTTTAGTGCTTCTCCCCACATGCACTATTTCCCCATATGTTCCAAATCCCGACCGCCTCACACTTCCCCAGCCTCAGTATGCCAGCGTCCCCTCAGAAAGGACCGGACCTTTGATAGCCACATCCCTCATGGGATGTGTTAGGAACAGGCGCCTTTCACGTATCCTCCGTTTTCTTCTCCCAGCTTCTCTGGCAGTCCGATGTCTTCCTGACACTTACTGGTCATCTCACCTCCTCAGCTGGACTCTCCTGTTCCGGCCTCTTTTGTGCCTCTGGTGTCTTCTTGCTGCTCACTTCGTCGGCTGGCTGTTCGGTTTCGGTGTCAATGGCGTCTTCCTAGCCTCACGCCCCACCTCTTGAACTCGCCATCACCCAGATGTTATCAGGAGTTCCGAGTGAGAGATGCTCAGGTGTTCCCCCGGGGCGCCTTGGAGTGCGCAAAATCTTTCCTGTAATGCGGTCCTCGTCACAGACTGCAGCTGCAATGCCGTCCTCATCTATAGCAATCCACACAGAAAAGGGAGCAGAGACCTAGCCATGGCACTGCCACTAAACGTACTCGGGGCATAAGACAGGGCGGCCCTCTCTCTCTCCTCTGCTTTTCACTCTATATATAGTGTAAACAGCAGAGAAAGTGAAGGCAAAACACTAACTCTACAGCAATACAAATTGTCAGGCATAACCACAAACTTTCCCTACAAGCAGACAACATCTTGGTGTTCTTCAGCAACCCAACTAAGTGTCTTCCAGAGCTCATAAAAGAAATGAATTACTTTAGCGAGGTATCAGGCTTTAGCCTTTACCTTCAACAAGCATTAGCAAAGCCAGTAGGTCTTGCTGACGTGAGACCAATTGGCTTTGTCAATGTCTTTTAGCTATGTTGTCCAGCGCGCGGTACTGCACAGCTTAATTAAATGTTAGAAAAATAGTGCTGTTATGCGGCCATCACACATCATAGTGCTTTTTTCTGGTTGGAGGGGCATGGCAAGCAACATAACACCGGAGAGGATGTAGGGCAAAGGACAACACAGGAGGCAGCGGAGGGATTGGGCAAGCAACACAATGAGGAGAGCAGTGCAGTGTATACAGATTCCTCATAGTGTTGTAAGATGGAGTGTATCATGCAGATATATCTCACAGTGCAGTAACATGCAGTGCAGTGAACATATTCCTCATAGTGCATTAAGTGCAGTGTGCACATGTTCCTCACAGTGCAGTAAGATGCAGAGCTGTGTGCACAGATCCCTCACAGTGCAGTAAGATGCAGTGCACAGATTCCTCAGTGCAGTAAGAAGCAGTGCACAGATTCCTCACAGAGCAGTGCACAGATCCCTCATAGTGCAGTAGGATGCAGTGTACAGATTCCTCACAGTGCAGTGCACAGATTCCTCACAGTGCAGTAAGGTGCAGTGCACAGATTCCTCACAGTGCAGTAAGATGCAGTGCACAGATTCCTCATTGCAGTAAGATGCAGTGCAGTGCACAGATTCCTCACAGTGCAATAATATGCAGTGCAGTGCACAGATTCCTCATAGTACAGTAAGATGCAGTGCAGTGTGTACAGATTCCTCACAGTGCAGTAAGATGCAGTGTACAGATTCCTCAGTGCAGTAAGATGCAGTGCAGTGCAGTGTACAGATTCTTCACACTGCAGTTCGATTCAGTGCAGTGCACAGATTCTTCATAGTGCAGTAAGATGCAGTGCACAGATCTCTCAGTGAAACAAGATGCAGCGCACTGTACACAGATCCCTCACAATGCAGTGCGCTGCACAGATCCCCTCTTTAACGCAAATGATGACTACAAACTCCCCCAGGCCAGGAAGGAAAGCCCCCCAGCGGTCCCCGCACAGAAGCACCCATCTCAGCCTGGCTCCTGGCAGAGATTTCCTCACAGTGCAGTAAGATGCAGTGCATGGACTCCTCACAGTGCAGTAAGATGCAGTGCAGTGTGTACAGATTCCTCACAGTGCAGTATGGTGCAGTGCACGGATTCCTCAGTGCAGTAAGGTGCAGTGCACAGATCCCCTCTTTAACACAAATGATGACCACAAACAGCCCCAGGCCCGGAAGGAAAGCCCCCCAGAGGTCCCCATATAGAACAGCCCAGATCAGCCTGGCTCCTGGCAGAGATTTCCTCACAGTGCAGTAAGATGCAGTGCATGGACTCCTCACAGTGCAGTAAGATGCAGTGCAGTGTGCACAGATTCCTCACAGTGCAGTAAGGTGCAGTGCAGTGCACAGATCCCCTCTTTAACACAAATGATGACCACAAACACCCCCAGGGCCGGAAGAAAAGCCCCCCAGAGGCCCCCGGGTAGAAGACCCCAGCTCAGCCCGGCTCCTGGCAGAGATTTCCTCCAGGATTATTCAGTCTATTTCTACAAACACAGCAGAAGGTGCTGACAATCTCCTACCTGAGCAGAAACCTGTGCAGACATTTCCAGGCTCTATCCACCTCCTGGGGCGGGGGGGGGGGCAGGTGCTTTGTGAGGGTCTGAAGATGAAGATAACTGCACAGACAGGACACAGAGGGAGAGGCCGGAAGTGATGTCATCATCCACTGCTTGTGCTGTCTTTCCCACTGCTGACCTAGAAGGGGACACCTTTCCTCTGCCATCCAATGCAGTAACCCTACCAGGATTGAGCAGACACTACTTTTCAGCACATGCGCATAGTACACCAGTCATCGGAAGTAACTAAACTACTATCTTGCAAGTCAGCAGACAGCCGTGCACATGCGCAGACTGCCCGAGTAACTGGAAGTGGACAGACACTGATCTCCTGCACACGTGCAGTCTGTCCCAGTCAGTCGGCAAGCGACGGACACTACTCTCCCGCACATGCGTAGACTGCCCTTGTCACCGTTGGTGGCTGAATACTGCTTCCCGCACATGCGCAGACTGCCCTTGTCACCGGAAGTGTCCGAACACGCCCCCCGCACATGCGCAGACTGCCCTTGTCACCGGAAGTGTCCGAACACGCCCCCCGCACATGCGCAGACTGCCCCAGTGATCGGCGGATGAGAAGGATCCTTTGTTTGGGCCTCAAGTAAGGATGAGGCGGAACCTGTAGCAGGAAGATATGAGGAAGGGGCGGAGCCTGTAGCAGGATGACGTGACCTGTGTATCCTGGGGACGTGGTGATGCGAACAGCAATCTGCATACCCAGAAGCCAGCGCGGTGAGCACTTTCCTCAGGATCGGGGTAGAATAGACATGTATAATGAAAGCAGTAGCTTTACTTGTGTATTGTGAGGAATTCGTAATATTTTTTCTTATTAAATTTAGAAGGTTGCCCTACCATTAGGAAGGCATATTTTCATGAGGAAAGAGAACAGACAGAAGCTCCTTGTATGTTGCATAACCTTGCCCATCTCCGTGGCTCATGCGCACTCTGTGTGGCGATGACAACCGGAGGGGAATTTTTGGAGAGTTTCTTCGTGAAGAAGCTCACGAACCAGTAAAGAGAGATTCATGTCATGGAAATGAGCGTCTAATTAATAACAATAATGTAAATGAGGCGCTCGCGCGGTCAGAGATCACCCGCGCGCTCTTCGTTTCTTCCGGAAGGAGAGCACCCGAGGGGTGGAGCCATGCAGGAAGACATCCCCCGGCAGTGACGCTGGTGCTCTATGGGCGCGTGCCGCTGGAAATAGAAATCTGCATACCCAGAAGCCATCGCGGTGAACACCCGGCTCATGGTCACGGGGACACAGACATTCGTTTAATACTGAAGGGAGTGATTGTGATTATACGTTTAAAGGCTGTTCTAATATTTAATTAGTTACAGACGTTTAAAGTCGCCCTACCATTAGTGAGTTTTATTGTTTCACCGCCCAGCGCGCCATGTGCAGAACATTACCAGCGTCCCGCTTTCACCTGTCACGACGTCTGTGGAAGGCCGGCCGCCGCAATTGACCACGGGCACCATGGGAAATGTAGTTGGTATTTTTCTGTTTTATGGTTGGCTGCATTTTTATGAATAGTAAAGAAAGACCAGCATAATACGAAATTTCCTAGCTATCGTGAAGGAAAAGAGGCAAAGAGGCGAGGATTATGCAGATCTTTCTTCACTTTTAATTAAACAGCAAGTTCAAAGTAAAACAAAACATGAACAAAAAAACTACAAGTTCCATGAGCCCGCCGCCATGGTAACGAGTATCCAATGAGGTGCGCTCCTTCACGTTGGTATAAGTATCCCGAAATGCGTCACACTTCCTCGACTTCACTGCGGAAGGAATCCTGGTAGAGTCAATTGGTCGTAGTCTCGGAACCTACCAAAAAAGGTATAATTAGATGCAAATCCGATAAAACATAGATACATACTGACTGCAATAAAGTCATGAACCTTAAAATACCTCTAAATAGAATGTGATCACATCTGAATCAAGTACAACATGATGTATTTAGAACATGATCAAAAGGACAACAAATAAATGTACAAACTCAAGTATACTACCTTGTTACGTAGGTAGATGTAATCGGGAGGGGACATACCAGCGTAGAGTATGTGGGTGGGATAATCCTCGCCTCCGTGTCCTTAATAGAATTGAAACTTTCCTTCACGATAGCTAGGAAATTTCGTATTCTATCACAGGACCGGAGGCGAGGATTATGCAAGTTTAAAGCTTACTCACCACAAGTGCGGCTGCTTCATGAATTGGTTTAAAGTAAAACTTTTTAAAAGTAGACTCTGAAGACCAATCAGCAGCATGCATGATGTCCTCCAGTCTGCCCCCCACCTGTATGGCTTTGGAAGCCATAGCTCCCCGAGTAGAATGGGCGCCAAAAACTTGAACATCTATTCCTGCCTCAGAGAGAATCCATCGAATCCATCTGGCAATGGAAGGGGAAGAAACCGCCTTAAACGGTTTCCTTATAGAAATCAATAACTGCTCGACTCCTGGAGGTCTACAAGAACTGGTTACTTCCTCATAGACTTTGAGACATCGAACCACACATAGCTTCGGGGAATCAGGAAAAGCGGGATAGGATACCGACCTGGTATTAGACTTTGTCCTCCTTGCAATAGTAAACGTGACTCCCTCTGGAGTAAAGATACGAGCGGAAATATCCAATGCTCTGACATCGGACACTCGCTTACAGGAAATGAGGCAGAGAAGCATGGCCAATTTGGCTGACAATTCCTTTAGTGACAAATATTGGTTGTCCCGCCAAGAGGACAAGAGAGTAAGAACTAAGTTCACGTCCCAGAGTTCCGAATATCTGGGCTGCGGAGGTCTGGAGAGTCTAATACCCTTAAGAAGTTTACAAATCCAGGGATGCTCCCCGATCGGGAGATTGTTAAGGGGCGGGTGGCCCACCGAGATGGCCGAACGAAAAGAATTGATAGTGCGATACGCTAAGCCAGAGTCCCCTAAGTCTGCAAGGAAATTGATGATGTCGGTAATACTGGCCCCCATGGGATCGCAGTGTTTGCCCACACACCAGCGAGACCATCTGTTCCATGCAGATCTATATCGTTTGCATGTACCCGGGGCCCAGGCCTGTGCGATGAAGTCATTAGCCTCCTGCGAAAGTCGGTTGTCTTGCCAACGATGCCGGAAATTTTCCAAGCTATGAGGGAAAGATGACCTTGAAGGACCAGAGGGTGATAGGAACCCAACGGATCCAGGAGTATTGAGGGAAAATGCGGGAGGCGAAGAGGACACTCGCACGAGAGTTCCAACAGGGTCGGGAACCACGGCTGTGACCTCCACCAGGGGGTTATCAGAACCACCGTCGCCTCTTGGCGGCGAACCTGAGCCGCAACCCGCGGGATGAGGAGAAATGGGGGAAAAGCATAACCCTGAAGGGTATCCCAATGCTGGAGAAACGCATCTACTGCCGCCGCTCCCGGATCCGGTCGCCAGCTGAAGTATAGGGGAAGTTGAGCGTTCCAACGAGACGCAAAGAGATCCACTGAACAGGGACCCCAGCGATCCATGATCGGCTGAAAAACCGAGCGATGTAGTCGCCAATCGCTGGGATCCTGGAGAAACCGAGAATTCCAGTCTGCCCCCACATTCTGGACTCCCGGAAGATACTCTGCTGTGACTGAGATTTGGTGTTGAAGGCAAAAATGCCAAAGATTCATCGCCAGTTCCGCTAGGGCTCTTGATCTTGTTCCCCCTAAGCGATTTATGTAATGTACCGCCGATACGTTGTCCATCCGTAGTAGAACAACACATGAGACTTTGTCTCTCGTGAGAGATTTGATCGCAAAAGATCCCGCCAGGAGTTCCAGGCAGTTGATATGCATGGTTAGTTCCTGCGGGGTCCAGCGTCCCCCGAACGATATGTCTCCGCAACGAGCCCCCCATCCCTGGCGACTGGCGTCTGATTCGATCACCAGATCCGGGGCTGCACCAAAAATGGCTCTGCCATTCCATGCCTCCATGTGGTCCAGCCACCAAAACAACTCCGTCCTTGCCTCTGGAGACAGGGAGATCAATTCGGAGTACGTGACCCCTCGGCGAAGGTGAAACGCTTTCAAGCGTTGCAGGGCTCTGTAGTGTAGGGGACCCGGAAAAATGGCCTGAATCGAGGAGGAAAGCAGGCCGATCACCCTGGCTAATTGACGTAACGAAATGTGGTCTCGTCGAAGGACTTTCCTCAGTTCCTTCTTTATCTTGGAGATCTTCGGCGTCGGGAGACTGAGAGACGCCGATCGGGAATCCACTAGAAACCCTAGAAAGACTAACGATTGAGTCGGAGTAAGTTGCGACTTCTGTTGGTTGATCACGAAACCAAGGTCCTGGAAAAGCGCAATAGTTGTGTTCAGATTGAACATCAACTGAGACTTGGACTGGTCCATCAAAAGGAGGTCGTCCAGATAAATTATGAGGCGTATGCCTAGCAATCTCAGTTTTCCCACTATTGGTTTGAGAAGTTTTGTGAAGCACCAAGGTGCCGATGACAGGCCGAAGGGGAGTGTGGTGAATTCGAACATCTGGCCGTTCCATATGAATTGCAGGAATCTGCGATGGGGCGGAAAAATGGGGACTGTGAGGTATGCATCTTTGAGATCCAGACGAACCATCCAGTCTCCTTGTAAGAGGAGGTCGCGGAGCATGTGAATACCCTCCATCTTGAAATGTCTGTAAACCAACCATTCGTTGAATGCCCGAAGGTTGATAACGGGGCGAAACCCCTTGTCCTTCTTCTCCACCAAAAAGATGTTGCTCACGAAACCTGTGGGGTGAAAGGAAGTGAAGGAAATGGCTCCCTTGTGGAGAAGGGCCTGAACCTCTAATTCTATGAGGTCTGAGTTTTCTGCCGAAAATACGATGGGCGGAGGCAGTCTCTCCTGAAGTGGGGTACCCCAGAACTCTATCTGAAAACCTGAGACAGTTTGGAGAACCCATGCGTCGGAGGTAATGCGCCTCCAATTGTCCTTGAAAAACCTCAATCTCCCTCCAAAATTTTTTGGGGAAAAAGGGATAAGCCTCACCAGAGGGACCTCCAGGGGCGTTAGATGCTCCTCGCGTGTTTCTGGACCCTCTGCCTCTTCCCCTGCCTCTGTTGGGGAAGAAAGTTCCTTGTCTGCCGTCCCTCCAACCGTTGTTCCGGAAGGAACTGGGGCCTCGCTGGAAAGGACGGCCGGAAGAGCGACCCCTGCCTCGCCCGGCCCCGCCAAAAACCTTGTTGGGGAAGATCTTTTTAATGGAAGATTGCGCTTTATCCAAAGCCGAAAACGTAGCCACAAACTTCCCCAATTCTTTGACAAAAGGGTCGCCAAATAAATTGCCTTGGGCAACAGCCCCTGCCTCCGAGTTAGATAGTTCCCCCAATTTGGGGTCGATTTTGATTAATAAAGACCTGCGTCTTTCTGCAGAGATGGCACAGTTCGCGTTGCCCAGGAGACAAACAGCTCTCTGAGCCCATCCTGCGATGATGTCCGTCTGTAGGGGAGTGTTTGCTTGCCTGGCACGCTCCGCCAATTGAACAATCTGTGTGAGGGGACCAAGGACATCAAGAAGTTTATCTTGACATGCTCGCCAGGAGCGGTCAATCCCTTTTTTGGGATCCTTGGTATACTTTGCAAAAAACGTACACATTTTAGGGTCAATATCAGGTGTACAAGCGACCTTATCCGATAAAGACGGGCGTGGGCACTCCGCCCGTAGCCGGGCCCGCACCTCCTTGTCCAGAGGTTGCCTAATTTTGCTGGCGACATACTCAGCCACCTTGTGGTCTGGGCGCCACTCCGAGGAACGTGGATGGTAGATACCCTCCGGTTCAAACATATCGGAGTCAGAATCCGAAGGATCTGGTAAGGTAGCCCCAGGGCGCCAAGGGCGACCTGAGTCGTCATCCAAAGATGATGAGTCCTCATCTGAACCTCCCATGAAGCCTTTGGGGGATTCCAAATCAGGGTTCCATAGGTGGTGAAGCTTGTCACCCATTACCCCGGGCAAACAGCCCTCCCGGGAGGGTAAGCGCGTATGCGCGCGCGCACTCTTGGGATGGGAAAAAAAACTCGCCCTCCTCCAGGTGCCCCGCGTCGCGCTTGCGCAGTTTCCTGGGAGCCGAAAGGGTAGAGGAATCACCCTCCGCTCCCGTCACACCAAACATGCCCGTACCTCTGGACACCTGTTCAGTAAGTTTAGCTACACTATCCCTAAGAGGGGCCAAAGCGTGGGAAATAGCCTGTGAAAACAAAGTGTCCACCCCGGGGGGGAGGGTACGGCGAGAGGAACCCTCACCTGGGGACATGTTGGGAAAAGGCTCATGTTCTTGAGAGGAGTGCATAATGAGGACTGGACAGAGTGCACACCCAACAAAAAATATGATATATAGGGTAAAATCCCTACCCACTCTGTCACTGTAAGTGCAAGAAAAATAATATCTTCCCTAATGGGGTAAACCTTACCCAAATGGGTGTCACGGGTAGGGACAAAACTGTACCGAAGGTACAAACCTGTAATTGAGGGCCAAAAACCCTTAATTGAGAAAAAAGAAAACAAACGCGAGGCGCGAGCGCCGAGCGCTGAGAGCTACATGCTCTCCGAGAGAAAAACAGCGTGCGCGCGCCCTCTAGTGGGCCCGACGTGTATTTAAACACGCCGGAGGGAGAAAAACAAAAGAAACGCTCGGCGAACGAAAGACAGAAAATGCAATTTAGCAGAGACGCGCCAAAGCAAACAGAAAACCCCCGAACCGGAGGCAGAAAGGCACTTATCTGGCTCACAGCAGTGAAGAAAGAGGAAGTGTGACGCATTTCGGGATACTTATACCAACGTGAAGGAGCGCACCTCATTGGATACTCGTTACCATGGCGGCGGGCTCATGGAACTTGTAGTTTTTTTGTTCATGTTTTGTTTTACTTTGAACTTGCTGTTTAATTAAAAGTGAAGAAAGATCTGCATAATCCTCGCCTCCGGTCCTGTGATAGAATCCTGGCCTCCCCGGCGCAAGAAATGCTTTTGCATTTCTCTTTCAATCCCATGGGGGAGGCCCCGAGAGGCTTCAAAGGGAAGGAAATGTATTTCCTTCCCTTTGAAGTCTCTCACAGGTTTCAAAAGCGCTTTTGAAACCCCACTAGACACCAGGGATTTTTTTTTTTTCTCAATGAAATTGGCAAAAGGGAGCGACCCCTTGGGCAAGGGTCGCTCCCAGGGGGGCATTTTTTTAGGAAGGCCTTTTCTGCCCCCCTGGGGGCAGATCGGCCTATTGGTATTAGGCCGATCTACCCCCAGGGGGGGCAGAAACCTCTAGGCGCCAGGGCAATTTTTTTTGTGTGTCTTTTTTTGTGTTTTTTTTAGAGATGGGGAGCGACCCATCAGACAAGGGTCGCTCCCCTGGGGGGGCAAACTGTATTTAGACCATTTCTGCCCCCCTTGGGGGCAGATTGGTCGATTTTAGGTCAATCTGCCCCAAGGGGGCAGAAACCACGAGGCACCGGGGATTTGTTTTTTTGGCGCCAATGTCACGCAGGGGGAGCGACCCCATAGGCGAGGGTCGCTCCTGGTGGGGGGGTGGGGGTTGGGGATGCAAATTTATTTTAGGCCATTTCTGCCCCCCCTGGGGGCAGATCGGCCTATTATTGGGCCGATCTGCCACGGGGGGGCAGAAACCTCTAGGCACCAGGGCAGAATCTTTTTTTGTGTTTTTTTTTTTGTTTGTTTGTTTTTTTAGAGATGGGGAGCGACCCATCAGACAAGGGTCGCTCCCCTGGGGGGCAAACTGTGTTTAGACCATTTCTGCCCCCCTTGGGGGCAGATTGGTCGATTTTAGGTCAATCTGTCCCAAGGGGGCAGAAACCACGAGGCACCGGGGATTTGTTTTTTTGGCGCCAATGTCACGGAGGGGGAGCGACCCCATAGGCGAGGGTCGCTCCTGGTGGGGGGGTGGGGGTTGGGGATGCAAATTTATTTTAGGGCATTTCCCCCCAACCCCCCCCCCCCGAGGCCGGCTGAGCTAGAGCCCAAAATCCACAGGTAGGCACTTTGCAAAAAACACCTCTGTTTTCTGTGAAAAAATATGTTGTGTCCACGTTGTGTTTTGGGCCATTTCCTTTCGTGGGCGCTAGGCCTACCCACACAAGTGAGGCCTATTATTAGGCCGATCTGCCCCCAGGGGGGGGCAGAAACCTCTTGTTGCCAGGGCAAATTCTTTTTTTGTGTTTTTTTGTTGTTGTTTTTTTTGTTTTTTTAGAGATGGGGAGCGACCCATCAGACAAGGGTCGCTCCCCTGGGGGGGCAAACTGTATTTAGACCATTTCTGCCCCCCTTGGGGGCAGATTGGTCGATTTTAGGTCAATCTGCCCCAAGGGGGCAGAAACCACTAGGCACCGGGGATTTGTTTTTTTGGCGCCAATGTCACGCAGGGGGAGCGACCCCATAGGCGAGGGTCGCTCCTGGTGGGGGGGTGGGGGTTGGGGATGCAAATTTATTTTAGGCCATTTCTGCCCCCCCTGGGGGCAGATCGGCCTATTATTGGGCCGATCTGCCACCGGGGGGGGGGGCAGAAACCTCTAGGCGCCAGGGCGGATTTTTTTTTTGTGTTTTTTTTTTTTGTTTGTTTTTTTAGAGATGGGGAGCGACCCATCAGACAAGGGTCGCTCCCCTAGGGGGCAAACTGTGTTTAGACCATTTCTGCCCCCCTTGGGGGCAGATTGGTCGATTTTAGGTCAATCTGTCCCAAGGGGGCAGAAACCACTAGGCACCGGGGATTTGTTTTTTTGGCGCCAATGTCACGCAGGGGGAGCGACCCCATAGGCGAGGGTCGCTCCTGGGGGGGGAGCAAATTTATTTTAGACCATGTCTGCCCCCCCTGGGGGCAGATCGGCCTATTGTTAGGCCGATCTGCCCCCAGGGGGGGCAGAAACCTCTTGTTGCCAGGGCAAATTCTTTTTTTGTGTTTTTTTTGTTTTGTTTTTTTGTTTTTTTAGAGATGGGGAGCGACCCATCAGACAAGGGTCGCTCCCCTGGGGGGCAAACTGTGTTTAGACCATTTCTGCCCCCCTTGGGGGCAGATTGGTCGATTTTAGGTCAATCTGCCCCCAAGGGGGCTGAATCCACTAGGCACCGGGGATTTGTTTTTTTGGCGCCAATGTCACGGAGGGGGAGCGACCCCATAGGCGAGGGTCGCTCCTGGTGGGGGGGTGGGGGTTGGGGATGCAAATTTATTTTAGGGCATTTCCCCCCAACCCCCCCCCCCGAGGCCGGCTGAGCTAGAGCCCAAAATCCACAGGTAGGCACTTTGCAAAAAACACCTCTGTTTTCTGTGAAAAAATATGTTGTGTCCACGTTGTGTTTTGGGCCATTTCCTTTCGTGGGCGCTAGGCCTACCCACACAAGTGAGGCCTATTATTAGGCCGATCTGCCCCCGGGGGGGGGCAGAAACCTCTTGTTGCCAGGGCAAATTCTTTTTTTTTTTTTTTTTTTTTTTTTTAGAGATGGGGAGCGACCCATCAGACAAGGGTCGCTCCCCTGGGGGGGCAAACTGTATTTAGACCATTTCTGCCCCCCTTGGGGGCAGATTGGTCGATTTTAGGTCAATCTGCCCCAAGGGGGCAGAAACCACTAGGCACCGGGGATTTGTTTTTTTGGCGCCAATGTCACGCAGGGGGAGCGACCCCATAGGCGAGGGTCGCTCCTGGTGGGGGGGTGGGGGTTGGGGATGCAAATTTATTTTAGGCCATTTCTGCCCCCCCTGGGGGCAGATCGGCCTATTATTGGGCCGATCTGCCACCGGGGGGGGGGGCAGAAACCTCTAGGCGCCAGGGCGGATTTTTTTTTTGTGGTTTTTTTTTTTGTTTGTTTTTTTAGAGATGGGGAGCGACCCATCAGACAAGGGTCGCTCCCCTAGGGGGCAAACTGTGTTTAGACCATTTCTGCCCCCCTTGGGGGCAGATTGGTCGATTTTAGGTCAATCTGTCCCAAGGGGGCAGAAACCACTAGGCACCGGGGATTTGTTTTTTTGGCGCCAATGTCACGCAGGGGGAGCGACCCCATAGGCGAGGGTCGCTCCTGGTGGGGGGGTGGGGGTTGGGGATGCAAATTTATTTTAGGCCATTTCTGCCCCCCCTGGGGGCAGATCGGCCTATTATTGGGCCGATCTGCCACCAGGGGGGGGCAGAAACCTCTAGGCGCCAGGGCAGTTTTTTTTTGTGTGTTTTTTTTTTGTGTGTTTTTTTTTTGTTTTTTTTTGTTTTTTTAGAGATGGGGAGCGACCCATCAGACAAGGGTCGCTCCCCTGGGGGGGCAAACTGTATTTAGACCATTTCTGCCCCCCTTGGGGGCAGATTGGTCGATTTTAGGTCAATCTGCCCCAAGGGGGCAGAAACCACGAGGCACCGGGGATTTGTTTTTTTTGGCGCCAATGTCACGCAGGGGGAGCGACCCCATAGGCGAGGGTCGCTCCTGGTGGGGGGGTGGGGGTTGGGGATGCAAATTTATTTTAGGCCATTTCTGCCCCCCCTGGGGGCAGATCGGCCTATTATTGGGCCGATCTGCCACGGGGGGGGCAGAAACCTCTAGGCGCCAGGGCAGATTTTTTTTTGTGTTTTTTTTTTTTGTTTGTTTGTTTTTTTAGAGATGGGGAGCGACCCATCAGACAAGGGTCGCTCCCCTGGGGGGCAAACTGTGTTTAGACCATTTCTGCCCCCCTTGGGGGCAGATTGGTCGATTTTAGGTCAATCTGTCCCAAGGGGGCAGAAACCACTAGGCACCGGGGATTTGTTTTTTTGGCACCAATGTCACGCAGGGGGAGCGACCCCATAGGCGAGGGTCGCTCCCGGGGGGGGGAGCAAATTTATTTTAGACCATGTCTGCGCCCCCTGGGGGCAGATCGGCCTATTATTAGGCCGATCTGCCCCCAGGGGGGGGCAGAAACCTCTTGTTGCCAGGGCAAATTATTTTTTTGTGTTTTTTTTTTTTTTTTTTTTTTTGTTTTTTTAGAGATGGGGAGCGACCCATCAGACAAGGGTCGCTCCCCTGGGGGGCAAACTGTGTTTAGACCATTTCTGCCCCCCTTGGGGGCAGATTGGTCGATTTTAGGTCAATCTGCCCCCAAGGGGGCAGAAACCACTAGGCACCAGGGATTTGTTTTTTGGCGCCAATGTCACACAGGGGGAGCGACCCCATAGGCGAGGGTCTCTCCTGGTGGGGGGGTGGGGGTTGGGGATGCAAATTTATTTTAGGCCATTTCTGCCCCCCCTGGGGGCAGATCGGCCTATTATTGGGCCGATCTGCCACCGGGGGGGGGCAGAAACCTCTAGGCGCCAGGGCAGATTTTTTTTTTGTGGTTTTTTGTTTGTTTGTTTTTTTAGAGATGGGGAGCGACCCATCAGACAAGGGTCGCTCCCCTGGGGGGCAAACTGTGTTTAGACCATTTCTGCCCCCCTTGGGGGCAGATTGGTCGATTTTAGGTCAATCTGTCCCAAGGGGGCAGAAACCACTAGGCACCGGGGATTTGTTTTTTTGGCGCCAATGTCACGCAGGGGGAGCGACCCCATAGGCGAGGGTCGCTCCCGGGGGGGAGCAAATTTATTTTAGACCATGTCTGCCCCCCCTGGGGGCAGATCGGCCTATTATTAGGCCGATCTGCCCCCAGGGGGGGCAGAAACCTCTTGTTGCCAGGGCAAATTCTTTTTTTGTGTTTTTTTTGTTTTGTTTTTTTGTTTTTTTAGAGATGGGGAGCGACCCATCAGACAAGGGTCGCTCCCCTGGGGGGCAAACTGTGTTTAGACCATTTCTGCCCCCCTTGGGGGCAGATTGGTCGATTTTAGGTCAATCTGCCCCCAAGGGGGCAGAATCCACTAGGCACCGGGGATTTGTTTTTTTGGCGCCAATGTCACGGAGGGGGAGCGACCCCATAGGCGAGGGTCGCTCCTGGTGGGGGGGTGGGGGTTGGGGATGCAAATTTATTTTAGGGCATTTCCCCCCAACCCCCCCCCCGAGGCCGGCTGAGCTAGAGCCCAAAATCCACAGGTAGGCACTTTGCAAAAAACACCTCTGTTTTCTGTGAAAAAATATGTTGTGTCCACGTTGTGTTTTGGGCCATTTCCTTTCGTGGGCGCTAGGCCTACCCACACAAGTGAGGCCTATTATTAGGCCGATCTGCCACCGGGGGGGGCAGAAACCTCTTGTTGCCAGGGCAAATTCTTTTTTTGTGTTTTTTTTTTTTTGTTTTTTTTGTTTTTTTAGAGATGGGGAGCGACCCATCAGACAAGGGTCGCTCCCCTGGGGGGCAAACTGTGTTTAGACCATTTCTGCCCCCCTTGGGGGCAGATTGGTCGATTTTAGGTCAATCTGCCCTTGGGGGCAGAAACCACTAGGCACCGGGGATTTGTTTTTTGGCGCCAATGTCACACAGGGGGAGCGACCCCATAGGCGAGGGTCGCTCCTGGTGGGGGGGTGGGGCTGGGGATGCAAATTTATTTTAGGCCATTTCTGCCCCCCCTGGGGGCAGATCGGCCTATTATTGGGCCGATCTGCCACCGGGGGGGGGGGGGGGGCAGAAACCTCTAGGCGCCAGGGCAGATTTTTTTTTTGTGTTTTTTTTTTTTGTTTGTTTGTTTTTTTAGAGATGGGGAGCGACCCATCAGACAAGGGTCGCTCCCCTGGGGGGCAAACTGTGTTTAGACCATTTCTGCCCCCCTTGGGGGCAGATTGGTCGATTTTAGGTCAATCTGTCCCAAGGGGGCAGAAACCACTAGGCACCGGGGATTTGTTTTTTTGGCGCCAATGTCACGGAGGGGGAGCGACCCCATAGGCGAGGGTCGCTCCTGGTGGGGGGGTGGGGGTTGGGGATGCAAATTTATTTTAGGGCATTTCCCCCCAACCCCCCCCCCCCGAGGCCGGCTGAGCTAGAGCCCAAAATCCACAGGTAGGCACTTTGCAAAAAACACCTCTGTTTTCTGTGAAAAAATATGTTTTGTCCACGTTGTGTTTTGGGCCATTTCCTTTCGTGGGCGCTAGGCCTACCCACACAAGTGAGGTACCATTTTTATGGAGAGACTTAGGGGAACGCTGGGTGGAAGGAAATTTGTGGCTCCTCTCAGATTCCAGAACTTTCTGTCACCGAAATGAGAGGAAAAAGTGTTTTTTGGCCAAATTTTGATGTTTGCAAAGGATTCTGGGTAACAGAACCTGGTCAGAGCCCCGCAAATCACCCCATCTTGGATTCCCCATGGTCTCTAGTTTTCAAAAATGCGCTGGTTTGCTAGGTTTCCCCAGGTGCCGGCTGAGCTAGAGGCCAAAATCCACAGGTAGGCACTGTTTTCTATGAAAAAATGTGATGTGTCCACGTTGTGTTTTGGGCCATTTCCTGTCGCGAGCGCTAGGCCTACCCACACAAGTGAGGTATCATTTTTATTGGGAGACGTGGGGGAACGCTGGGTGGAAGGACATTTGTGGCTCCTCTCAGATTCCAGAACTTTCTGCCACAGAAATATGAGGAACATGTGTTTTTTTAGCCAAATTTTGAGGTTTGCAAAGGATTCTGGGTAACAGAACCTGGTCCGAGCCACACAAGTCACCCCATCTTGGATTCCCCTAGGTCTCTAGTTTTCAGAAATGCACAGGTTTGGTAGGTTTCCCTAGGTGGCGGCTGAGCTACAGGCCAAAATCTACAGGTAGGCACTTTGCAAAAAACACCTCTGTTTTCCTTCACAAATTTGGATGTGTCCACGTTGCGCTTTGGGGCGTTTCCTGTCGCGGGCGCTAGGCCTACCCACACAAGTGAGGTATCATTTTTATCGGGAGACGTGGGGGAACGCTGGGTGGAAGGAAATTCTTGGCTCCTCTCAGATTCCAGAACTTTCTGCCACAGAAATGTGAGGAACATGTGTTTTTTTAGCCAAATTTTGAGGTTTGCAAAGGATTCTGGGTAACAGAACCTGGTCCGAGCCACACAAGTCACCCCATCTTATATTCCCCTAGGTCTCTAGTTTTCAGAAATGCACAGGTTTAGTAGGTTTCCCTAGGTGGCGGCTGAGCTACAGGCCAAAATCTACAGGTAGGCACTTTGCAAAAAACACCTCTGTTTTCCTTCACCAATTTGGCTGTGTCCACGTTGCGCTTTGGGGCATTTCCTGTCACGGGCGCTAGGCCTACCCACACAAGTGAGGTATCATTTTTATCGGGAGACGTGGGGGAACGCTGGGTGGAAGAAAATTCGTGGCTCCTCTCAGATTCCAGAACTTTCTGCCACAGAAATGTGAGGAACATGTGTTTTTTTAGCCAAATTTTGAGGTTTGCAAAGGATTCTGGGTAACAGAACCTGGTCCGAGCCACACAAGTCACCCCATCTTGGATTCCCCTAGGTCTCTAGTTTTCAGAAATGCACAGGTTTGGTAGGTTTCCCTAGGTGGCGGCTGAGCTACAGGCCAAAATCTACAGGTAGGCACTTTGCAAAAAACTTCTCTGTTTTCCTTCACAAATTTGGATGTGTCCACGTTGCGCTTTGGGGCGTTTCCTGTCACGGGCGCTAGGCCTACCCACACATGTGAGGTATCATTTTTATCGTGAGACGTGGGGGAACGCTGGGTGGAAGGAAATTCGTGGCTCCTCTCAGATTCCAGAACGTTCTGCCACAGAAATGTGAGGAACATGAGTTTTTTTAGCCAAATTTTGAGGTTTGGAAAGGATTCTGGGTAACAGAACCTGGTCCGAGCCACACAAGTCACCCCATCTTGGATTCCCCTAGGTCTCTAGTTTTCAGAAATGCACAGGTTTGGTAGGTTTCCCTAGGTGGCGGCTGAGCTACAGGCCAAAATCTATAGGTAGGCACTTTGCAAAAAACACCTCTGTTTTCCTTCAAAAATTTGGCTGTGTGCACGTTGCGCTTTGGGGCGTTTCCTGTCGCGGGCGCTAGGCCTACCCACACAAGTGAGGTATCATTTTTATCGGGGGACGTGGGGGAACGCTGGGTGGAAGGAAATTTGTGGCTCCTCTCAGATTCCAGAACTTTCTGACACAGAAATGTGAGGAACATGTGTTTTTTTAGCCACATTTTGAGGTTTGCAAAGGATTCTGGGTAACAGAACCTGGTCCGAGCCACACAAGTCACCCCATCTTGGATTCCCCGAGGTCTCTAGTTTTCAGAAATGCACAGGTTTGGTAGGTTTCCCTAGGTGGCGGCTGAGCTAGAGGCCAAAATCTACAGGTAGTCACTTTGCTAAAAACAGCTCTGTTTTCTGTGATGTGTCCACGTTGTGTTTTGGGGCATATCCTGTCGCGGGCGCTATGCCTACCCACACAAGTGAGGTATCATTTTTATCGGGAGACTTGGGGGAACATAGAATAGCAAAACAAGTGGTATTGCCCCTTGTCTTTCTCTACATTTTTCCCTTCCAAATGTAAGACAGTGTGTAAAAAAGACGTCTATTTGAGAAATGCCCTGTAATTCACATGCTAGTATGGGCACCCCGGAATTCAGAGATGTGCAAATAACCACTGCTTCTCAACACCTTATCTTGTGCCCATTTTGGAAATACAAAGGTTTTCTTGATAGCTATTTTTTACTCTTTGTACTTCAGCAAATGAATTGCTGTATACCCGGCATAGAATGAAAACCCACTGCAGGGTGAAGGTCATTTATTGGCTCTGGGTACCTAGAGTTCTTGATGAACCTACAAGCCCTATATGTCCCCGCAACCAGAAGAGTCCAGCAGACGTAACGGTATATTGCTTTCAAAAATCTGACATTGCAGGTAAAAGTTACAGAGTAAAACATAGAGAAAAAGTGATGTTTTTTTCACCTCAATTTCAATATTTTTCTTTTTCAGTTGTTATTTTCTGTAGGAAACCCTTGTAGGATCTACACAAATTACCCCTTGCTGAATTCAGAATTTTGTCTACTTTTCAGAAATGTTGCGGTTTCTGGGATCCAGCGTTGGTTTCATGCCCATTTCTGTCACTGACTGGAAGGAGGCTGAAAGCACAAAAAATCGTAAAAATGGGGTATGTCCCAGTAAAATGCCAAAATTGTGTTGAAAAATTGGGTTTTCTGATTCAAGTCTGCCTGTTCCTGAAAGCTGGGAAGCTGGTGATTTTAGCACCGCAAACCCTTTGTTGATGCCCTTTTCAGGGGAAAAACCACAAGCCTTCTTCTGCAGCCCATTTTTCCCATTTTTTTTAAAAAAAACGAAATTTTCACTGTTTTTTGGCTAATTTCTTGGCCTCCTTCTGGGGAACCCACAAAGTCTGGGTACCTCTAGAATCCCTAGGATGTTGGAAAAAAAGGACGCAAATTTGGCGTGGGTAGCTTATGTGAACAAAAAGTTATGAGGGCCTAAGCGCGAACTGCTCCAAATAGCCAAAAAAAGGCTCTGCACAGGAGGGGGAAAAGGCCTGGCAGCGAAGGGGTTAATAGAGTTGAACATTTTTCATCCCTGGAGAATTTAAGTAGAAGAAGCTCCAGGAGACAACGTGGGGCGCTTTCTCTGAATTGTTTTATTCTAAGGGGTATATTTATACCCTGTTTGCGCCAAATGTGCGTCAAAATTTTTGACGCACATTCGGCGCAAACCCTGCCCCATATTTATACTTTGACGTCCGACGAAGTGAGCGTCAAAGTTCCACCGTGTGCGCCATTTTTTGGAAGGGGGAACCAGCCTTGCGTTAATTATATGCAAGGTAGGCGTTCCCTTCCAAAAAATGACTTGAAGGCCTGTACCCCATATTTATACTGTGACGTCATTTTCACGCACAGGAGGGGGCAGGCCTTAAAAAACGGCGCCCAGCCTGATGGGCGCCGTTTTTTAACGCCTGGGTCAGGGCAGGCGTTAAGGGACCTGTGGGCTCGGAAGGAGCCCAGAGGTGCCCTCCCATGCCCCAGGTACACCCCCTGCCAACCTTTAGGGGGTACACACTGTCATACATGTATACCAATATAGAGCACACTCTAAGGCCTAAAGCATTCCTCTAACTTGGCCAGTGCACAGATGAGAACACCGAGACACTCAATCAACATGGAGACATAATTGTGTAACAAATAACTGGATTTATTTTAACATTAAAAGAGTACCTTATTAAAACCTAACCTAGACACTACCCTACACTAAACTAACCTATACTAACTTATCTTAACTTACCCCTACAGCTATCTATCCTAATCTAAACGTATCTTAAACATTTAATGCCACATGCTAATACTTGGCCCCACCCTCATTAAGAGACAAGATAGGAGTAGGACAACACAAACTAAGGCTACACATGTACTAACTTAACCTATATCCCAAACAAATGTATATTTTTTTTATGGATTATCTTTTATAAACATAGAAACACATACATAACCTTCCCCAACCCCTCGAAAAAGTACTAAAACCCACCCCCAATTATACTTACTCTATCCTACAACTAACCTAATCTAAATAACTAACCTATCACTACCCACCTAACACCCACTAAAAATGATAACAATGTAAAACGGGAGAAGGGAAGGAACTGGGAGGCCGTGCAACAACATCTTCATATCTAAGGGGCACAGGAAGAGTGGCACTGCACTGGGTGCAGCTACAGTATCTCCTTGTTATTGAACTACCTGGGCACATGCATGTCGAACATATCCTAAGCACCAGGTATACACTCAGCATTCACATTCTATGCACACACGATGTGACCACGCTCACTCACAATTATCATGATGGGTATGCTGGTAAATCTGCACACATCTGGGTCCATATTTATACTTTATGACGCAAACCTGCGGTAGCGCAGGTTTGCAAACATTTTTTTAACACCGCCTACCGCCATTCCAATGCGCCAGCCAGGCATCATATTTATAGAATGACGCTAGCTGGTGCTACGGCCTGGTTAGCATCAAAATAAATTACGCTAACCGGGCAGCAGGGGCATAGGGAAGACTAGGGGTTGTGTGTCAAAGAATGGTGCAAGTCAGGTTGGCGTCAAAAATATTGACACAAACCCGACTAGCGTCATTTCTGCGAAGCGGAATAAAATATATCTAGGTTAAAGTGCACAGCGGCCTAGTGTCTTAAAATAACGTGCATGGAGCTATAACTAAAATGGCTACACACAAAGCTTGGTTAGGGCTAGTGTACCTTGTTTATGTTTTCTGACCCAGGGGACAGATGATGTCATCTGTCACTGTCTTCTGTCTCTATAGTAAGCTATGGACAACTACGTTGTTGTTGTTGCAAACATGAATGGGGTATGTACTGTCCTAGACATCCTTCGTTAACATATGTAGGGTGCTCACATAGTAGCATTATTGGTCTATGAGTGCACCTTCTCTAACATTAACAGCATATCTTGTTTGGAATTAATTTGGTCCTACGTTGTTGGCATTCTTTAGGCTACTTACACTCTGTACATATCTTCTACTGCAATATTGTCCGGTCATACAAGGACAGGATGCTGTGTGAGTTGTGCAATTTGAAGATGAACACATCTTCTTCTACTGGCTAAGTGAAAGTATCCCTCCCATTCTCAGGCTTTGCTAGTTTACATGAGTTTCACACACATGACAGTACACCAGCCACAACAAGTATCCAAGTGACCTCCCCATGTTATATCTCCAAGTGACTGAGGGAGTCTCTCAGCTGTTCTAAAACGTCCTTTGGTGTACCTCAGGATGCACTCACATCTGCATTCAACAACCTATGTCACTGTCACCATGAGTGTATCTTGCTAGGGTGTGAAATTATCTCAGCTATAAATTCTTGATTTGCCACATGCAACATATCTGTCTCCTTCTTCACTCATACAATTTTGGGTGGGTCTGTGACATGTTTGGACATTGCTAGACTTACATGCACATACCACACCGGATTGGCATGTGGGAGACCTAGACATTTTAGGGTATTGGTCCCAGTAGGTCACTTTCTCTTGGTCAGGCATGTGAGTGTCACTGAGAGATGTGTTTTCATATGTGGTGTATGGTGGTATCATACAGACTATACGGGGTTACCTTGATGACACACATCAACCATCGCAACCAATTGCAAACACTTTCTTACCTAAGCTATACACATGCATTTCTGGATTAGCTGCAGGCATATATCAAGACAGCACAATTGTGTGACGTGTGTTAGAATGTACATAGGAAGTGCTATGTGTGGAGAGTGGATAAGCACCCATTGCTGTTTCATTTGTCTTGTGACCCTTAGTGCACTCAACAGCCAACATGTGTATGCTATATTTGAGAGACAGCACACCATGTGGCAGGGTTGGGGCAAATAGTGCTCACGGTACTTAATGCCATTGATATACGGCACAGGGTTAGGCTTCATTGTATGCCCCTCTTCCACCGCTGTCGGGTTGCCAAAAGGAGTCATCACTCATGCTGTAACCTTGGTCAGCTGCAAAGAAATGAGAGAACATGTGTCAGTCATGCATATTAGTGGTTTGTATGTGCCATGGCAGATGTTATTTTTAGGTGGAGTGGTGACTCAAACTTGCTTCTGGTATTGTGTGTGTTCCTGTTTTGTTGTTTGGTTGCATTGGTGTGTGGTGGTGGACAATATTATCATGGATTGTGGCTCAGGGACCTGGTGATTGTCAAATTAAATTTGGACTGACAGTTTAACCATGCAAAGTATGTGTTGTGTTGTCCATATTTGAGGCTGTTTGAGAACTGGTAAGTGGGACCTACCACCTCCTTGCACCAAAAAAGTGTCATTTGTATTGACACTATGAAAGCCCTACAAGGCCTAACTCAGGCCTCCTTGTGGCACTACACATGCAGTACGACAATTAGTGACCCTTTGTGGTAGATTAGGAGGAGTAGCAAAATTGATGCAGAGGAATCTCCAAGGTTCCTAGACATGATTTATCACAGACACTTTCAACACATGCACAGAGCAGGCGGGTACACCATAGTTGTGAGTGGGTCCCTATGCACTGTGCATGAAATGGTCAGGTATGTTCTCAGTACTCCTACAGAGTCCTACTATGCCATCCATGATCTTGACACTACTGCACCTACTCTGTACCACGGTGCGCCGTTTATTGTATACGGCGCACACATGGTGGCATTAGGGGGGCACTAAGGGAGGACGCAAGAGAAGTGGTGCTGGACTAGGTGCAGCGCCACTTTTCATATATCTGCCCCATGGTCTTTCATGGCTGTATTCCTAGATGTACGGCACAATGCACCAAACAGCTGAAGGTGCACACTATGGGTATGTCTGGTATGTTTAGGTGATAGGTAGGTGGTGGCAACACTTGGATGGCATTTCATATTGGTGTCCCTGGAGGCTTCGACACCATGACAAATGTGGGGCTGTGCCTATATGTGACTTTCTTTACATTGACATGGCCAATTAATTCACATGGCTAAGCTATTCATTGTTAGGTGTTATGTGTGTGGGATCTGTGTTTAGTTGTCAACTAGTGGACACTTGTAGTGGTTTGGGCCCAGCTTCTGCACGCTCCACCTGTCCTTGGTGTGCCAGTCAGGTTGTGGCTGTATTATGTAAATATGGGTGTATCTGTGTGCGATGTGCAATGAATGTGGTGTAGTGTGCCTTGTGGCATATGTGAGAAAATGCCTCTTTTTCACATGGTTAGCCCCCACATTTTGCCTGAAGTGTGATGTAGCCTAGAAATTATAATGTCCAGGGCCCCTGCTAACCAGGTTCCATGGGCCAGAGCTCTTTCCCTAAAACTGTTGTGATGCACTGCCACAATTGGATACACCCTTAAATACCACTATAAGTCCCTAGTAAAAGGGTACCTAGGTACCCAGGGCATGAGATATTATGGGTAGGCCCATCAGCGTAGCAGCACTGACTGTGCCACCCTCTACAGCCATGCATCCAGATCCATCCAGCACTGCTATTGGAGGCTGAGTGCCCTGGTGCAAACCTAAAAACCCAAACTCAACATGTCACACTGCCTGTGTGCCCTCTCCACCATACACTGCATTTACTATGGGTAAGACACCCCTCTGGCAGGCCTCACAGCCCTAATGCAGGGTGCACCATGTTATATGGGAGGGCATAGCTGCATGTACAATATGCCCCCACTGTGTCCCCGCCAAACCTGTGATATAGTGAGTGAACAGAGCAGCCATTTAATACATGTATTGGACACTGGTCAACAAAAGTCTCCCAGGTACATGAAGGCCACTATGAACCCTGGGTTATTTGGTATCAGACAACTCAGAATGATTAAATCCAAATTGGTGCCAGTATTGGATTTATCCCTAATTGTACCCAGGGGTCACCGTAGAGGTATCCCATGCAAAAGCTAACTACCCTGGTATGGTTGCTGACTGGTTCTATCCAACCTACCACCTCCAGACACCCAATCTGCAAACCTTGGGGGAGAGCCCTATCCCTCTGGTTTGTAGAACAATGCCCTTCCTGGGTGGAGGTGGTAACATCCGTTCCCTCAGGAATGTGCACTGCCTTGGCGGTGAGCTAAAAAGGGCTTACCACCTTTGAAAATTGACCCCCAGGCTTGCTGCTAGGCCTGCTGCTAGCAGCAGATGGTCAACCCCTTTTCAAATCCCCACTTTTGGCAGGCGCAAAGGCGGGAAATCACACAGTAGGGGGAGTAGCCAACCTGGCATGCACCACCTCTAACATGTTGGCTGTGAGGTGGAAACTCCATTTCATTTTCCTCCATCTTAGACAGAAGGAAAGTAGCCAATCAGGGATAGGGAAGTGACCCTTCCCACAGGAAGTGGTCACTACAGTGGGTGTAGCCACCCAAAGGTAAATGTTCCATTGGACCCTACCAGGTTCCCCCAACACACCCATTAAATATAGAATTTAGTGGGCAACGCTAGACCAGGTAGTTAGATTCGAAGGACACAAAGGAGACCATCACAAAGAAGATCCAAGGCACTAGAACTGTCGACCTGCTGCACAAAGAAAAGGCGCCAAACCCTGCCTGCAGCACCCAGGGCCCGACAATCGCCTCTGAGGAGCTGCTGGACAACTGGACTGAGCACAAGAAACCCAGAGGACCTCCAGGCTTCATAAATCACCCACAAACTCTCTCCAGGGCAAAGGTACCACTCTGCAACAAAGACGAATCCAGCAACTCCGTGAGCGGCCACCAGCTCCAAAACAAGAATTTGCAGCCAGACCTGGTGAAACACAAATGAAGATCAGGACAAACCCTGCAAGTGTGCCACGTATGGTGGCATTGTACCCACCAGTGGCCGAACTGTACCAATACCCTGGGTACTGGTCAGCTGACGTCAGACACCAAAAAAACGAGCCTGCCCAGAGCTGAAAAAGGACCAGGAGAAAGTCCCAGTTGAGGGTCTTCAGGAATACCCTGGACCTCCCACCAGAGTGCCCCCGGTGTCCTGCAAGCAGCCCTTGAAGTGACTTACTTCCAGATCCAAGAGCATCTTTGCGTACAGCTCCTGATTCACAGATTCGCTTTGAAACCGGCCACCATGTGCCCTGCAACAAAGAACCTGCTGTGCCCTAAGGGTCCCTCACCCCTTGCGACCTTGACACTCCAAGGGGATCCCAAGGAACCACCTCTAAACTTACCTGTGCAGTGCTTTTCCAAGTGGTCCCTCGCAGTGGCCCTGCATCAGCTCCATGACTGCTTCTGTCGGAGCCAGGAGCCATCCGAACTTCTCCAACTAGCACAGCATACCCACTGACGACCACAGCCAAGCTGCAAAAGAAGAACTTGGTAACTCAACTGTACGATTTTATATGTATTTTTAAATGTGACTTTCCATTGATTCCTATGCTATGTAATTACTCTCAAAAAGGCTATTTTTATTAAACTTCAAAAATCCATATCTCCAAAAGTACTTAACCAATTTTGATGATCTTGGTCTTAAAAAATATATAAAATCCCGACCGCCGGGATCTGGATGGCGGTAGGGGGGGTCGGAATCCCCGCGGCGGTGCAGCAAGCTGCGCCGCCGCGGAGGATTCAATGGGGCCGCGGTACACTGGCGGGACCCCGCCAGTGGTGCCGGTCCGACCGCGGCTTTACCGCCGCGGTCGGAATCCCCATTGGAGCACCGCCGGCCTGTCGGCGGTGCTCCCGCGGTCCTCCGCCCTGGCGGTCAAAGACCGCCAGGGTCAGAATGACCACCATAGTTTTTACCTCTGTAAACCAATGTGTGGTTGCCTGGGCCCAGTGCACAGTGTGCTTAGATTTGCACACTACATAGAGGGCCAGCCTCCTACATTTGTTGGTTCAGCGGTGGGATAAAAACTTTGCATTTTCCAATACCACTTTGTCAATTTTGTGAGCATACGGATAACTCCAAATTGCCTTTAGTTCATTATTTTTTATTTTTAATCGACTAAACATTTTTTGCAAATTTTTAAAATAATTGTTAGTTCCCTGGTTAGGCCTCTACAACATTAGAAAAAAGTTTTAAAAGTCCTTAGTTTAGTTGGCCTATCCAAAATGGATATTCTACATTTCTAAAACGGTCCCAACTTTAGTAAAATAAAGATGACATATGCAGAGACCAAGGAGATCAACTTGGAACCTTATTACATATATAGCTATGACCTATTAAGGAGACTCTACAGACTGTACCAAATTTGTACTGGAAAAAGCCCCAGTGCAGAGAAACTTAAGTTTCTGTTGGCAAGGTATGAACATGACAACCCCCCAGATGATGGAGGTGGTGATGTATCTGTGGTGGGTGAAGACGATTTTGTGGAAAATTGGGATGAGGTTAGCTCCTCTTCTACCAGAAGCTCTAGAGCACCCACAGAAACAGACCAGAGAATGGCCTTAGAGAGCCAGCTCTTGTAAGCAGAAAAACAGAGAAAAGAGTTGTGATTAGGATCCATCTCTGGTGGCAGCATACAAATGTCGAGGGAGAAATCATTTAACATTAAACTCCTAAAAGGAGTTGTCCCTCCCTTCACTGAAGGGGTTGATATACTAAAATGGTTTTCTGCCTTTGAAAGAGCCTGCATTGGGAGGGAAATTGAGAAAAATCATTGGGGCACACTGTTGTGGAAGTTATTCTCAGGAAAGTGCAGCAATATGCTCCTGACACTGAATAAGACTGATTCTAAATCCTATGCCCTTGTGAAGGGCACCCTGATTGAGGGCTTTAGATTTACAACTGAAGAATACAGAATAAAGTTCATGGAAACTCGAAAAACCCAAAGCCAAACCTGGGTAGACTTTGTGGACTATTCAGTAAAAATGATGGGTGGTTGGTTAGCTGGAAACAAGGTACAAGATTATGATAAGTTGTATAACATGTTCATGAAAGAGCATTTGCTAAGTAATTGTTTCAATTATAGGTTACATCAACATCTAGTAGACCTAGATCCACTTTCCCCTCAAGAATTGGGAAGGAAGGCAGACCGCTGGGTCAAAACAAGGGTGACCAAAACTACCACTGGTGGGGGGAGACCAAAAGAAAGAGGCCAAAAAGCACCCCCAAGGGAAAGATGGGAGCCAAAACAAAAACAGTAAAGAGTCTTATCAAGCCCCCCAAACACCTGCACAGGAGGGTGGGCCAAGACCCTCCTTACAGTCAAGGGGTGGGTACAGTCAAGGCTTTGTGCCATGACTGCAAAACTAAAGGACACCAAACAGGAGACTCTTGCTGTGAGAACAAAAAGAATGCCTCTAGTCAATCTAAATGCAGTTATCAATTTCTAGATAGGGTCAGAGCTGTGGCCTGACCATGTCCATGACCCCACAGAGGCAACGTTAGTCACTGAGGGTGGGGTAGAATTATCCTGTACTACCCGGTCAAGTAGTATGCAAAACTACAGAAAGCACCCTTTGATTAATGGGGAGAAAGTATAAGCACTGAGGGACACAGGACGTAGTGTTACTGTGGTGACCCAGCACCTGGTCCACTCAAATCAGCTCCTGGTAGGGAAGTCTTATCCTGTCACCAATGCTGACAATAAGACAAAGTTCCACCCCATGGTAAGCTTTGATTGGGAGGGAGTAGTATGGCAAAAAGAAGTGGTTGTGTCATCCATTCCTGTAGATTGCCTGTTTGGAAATGGCCTGGAGCATTTCCCGCCTGGCTGACGTTGAACTGAAGACCCATGCAGCAATGCTAGGGATCCCTGAGTGGACACGTGTCAAGAGAAGGGCACAAAGCAAACTTCAGAGAGAAAAAGGAGCGCTGGATCCTGAAATAGTGGACCAGCCTACCAAGAAAAATGGCAAGAAGATTGGGGGGCCGGCTTTAAAACAGATCACAAAACAGGACTCGTCTTCTCAGGAGGAGGAGTCAACCTTCTTGGAGGGAACAGAGCCTGAGGAGCTTGGGCCTTACAACCTAGAGCTCTTGGGCCCAGGGGAGCCTCCAGGGAAAATCTGTGCCAGGGGCAGAGGATCTCCAGGCTTCTCCAGTCACTCAAATACTCCCTTCAGAGTGGAAGTACCACTCTGCAACAAACAAGAAACCAACAACCCAGTGAGGGTCATTTCACTGACTGACTGCTAACTCCGGAACCGGAAGTTGTAGCCAGACCCAATGAGACACAAATGGCAACTAGGACAAACCCTGCAAGTGTGCCAAGTTTGGTGGCACTGCACTCTCCAGTGGCCGAACCATACTAATACCATGGGTACTGTTCAGCTGACATCGGACACCAAGAAAACTAGCCCGCCCAGGGCTGAAAAAGGACCAGGAGAAAGCCTCAGTCGCTCCACACCTGGTCGCCCTTTGCCCTGCAACGAAGAACCTGCTGTGCCTTAAGGGTCCCTCACCCCTTGCGACCTCGACACTCCAAGGGGATCCCAAGGAACCAGCTCTAAACTTAAAGGTGCAGTGCTTTTCTAAGCGGTCCCTTGCAGTGGCCCTGCACCAGCTCCAGAGACTTTTCATTGCTGCTCCAGCCAGAACCGGGAGCCGCCCAAACAACTCCAGCTGGCAGAGTGAGCTCACCGATGACCTCCACCAACCTGCAAAAGAAGAATTTGGTAACTTAACTGTACGATTTTATATGTATTTTTAAAGGTGACTTTTCATTGATTCCTAAGGTGCATAATTGCTTACAAAAAGAATATTTCTATTAAACTTCAAAAATCCATATCTCTAAAAGTACTTAACAAATTTTGATAATCTTGGTCTTAAAAATTATATAAATAGCTGAAGTATTTTTTATAAATTGGTCTTGTGTTATTCCTTCGCATATGTGAGTTGCATGAAGTGGTTGCCTGGACCCCCTGCACAGTGTGCCTAGCTTTGCACACTACATAGAGAGCCAGTCTCCTACAGCTTATGTGTTGTCTGTCCAACTGTGTTCACCTGTCCATGTGTTTTTAGTGTGGTGTATGTACTGTTTGTCCTACAAGGTTGGTGTGTTGTCTTTGTAATGATTGGTATGGTGACTTACCTACAAGTAGCCCATTGCCATATTGCCCATCCAGGAACCGCTCATAGATGGTGGAGTGACGGAATATGTAGGCATCATGGACGCTGCTGGGATATTTGGCTAGGATGTAAGTGAAGAGCCCACGGAGGTCCACAATGGCCTGCACATTTGTAGAATGGGTGTGTTTGTGGCTCCTGTAGAGGTGTTCTGTTGCAGCAGGTGGCACAAGTTGGACATGGATGCAGTCCACTGCACCCAGCACATGTGGGAATCCAGCAATTTGGTAGAAAACGTGCCTGGTCTCCTGCAGCAGTTGCTGGGGGTGTTCGGCTAGCAGATGTGGTCGGGTGTACGGCAGATGATTGCATCCAGAACATTTGGTAGAAAGACCGAGAGGGATGGCTGGTAGATACCAGCCACTTGTGCGCCCATTGTCTGGAATGATCCTAACACTAGCATATGGAGGACAGCCAGGAGATTGGTCATGGGTGGAATAGTTGTTAGAGTTTCCACCCTTGCAGTGATGTCTGGTGCAATGTGGTGCAGCAGGCGTACAATTGACTCCTGCTTCAGACGGTAGGTTCTAATGACATCTTGTTCCCTGAGCCCAAAGATGGTTGTGCGCTGTCTGAATATTCTCTCCTGCGCTGCCTTTGTGGATGTTTGGGGTTGCTGCGGTGGTGCTGGAGGGACCTGTTGTCATCTCTGTCGTCTGTGTCAAGCTGGAGCATTAACAGTTCCATGTTGTCCAGGAGGTTGCCAATGCTCCTTCTGTGTGTTTTCCTTATGTAGTAATGTGTGGGCCTCATTTTAACGCTTGGTCTGATCAGGCATTAATATTTGATGCTAATAGGACTATGCATCATTATTTGGGACCGGTTCCTTCATGTGTGTTGTTTTTACGTCAGGCAGTAAACATGGCGCTGGGCGGCTAGCGTCATTTTTGCACTTCATTGTCGCAAAATGATGCACAGTGGGGTGGCGCTCTGAAAAGATGATGGTAACTTAGAAATGTTGTCGCTAGACGGGTCTAGCGACAACATATGAATATGGCACTAGGTTAGCACCTCTTTTGCGTAAAAAAAATAGTGCAAAGGAGGCGCTAACTTTTTTTAAAAAATGTGCCTTAATTTCCACGTACCTGGACCTCTGATATTTTCTGTGCCTAGGACACATTCTATTATTAGTGTTGTGCTCTGATAGTGAGTTTTTTTCTCTACAAGAGCTTCAATAGGAAATGGATTTGAATGCGAAAATAAAACCTATTCTTGAGGAAATGTCACCTTTATCCAATTTCCATTTCAGACCCGACCTTTTGGGGTTGTTTTCCCCATCCAGGTCTATAAAATGTAGGTTCTCTGCTATTTAAGCCATTTTTGGGAGGATTTATCCATTTTATACCACGAGCTGGAACCCTACCTGCCTTTTGGTGCATAACACACCAAAACCTAGAAAAAATCAAGGACCAGATTTGCTGTTTGCGCTGAATTAGCATCATTTTTTTACGCTAATTCAGCGCAAACTTCATATTTATATTTTGACGCTAGACTAATCTAACGTCAAAATATTGGAGTTTAAGTCATTTTTTGAATGCGTGAACCCACTGTGTGTCACTGAGATGCAGGGTGGGCGTTCCCATCCCAAAAATTACTCTAAGGCCCTAGCGCCTTATTTATCCTCCTGTGCAAAAATGGTGCAGGGGAGGGAGGCCGGCAAACATCATGAGAAGAGCCCACAGGTGCTTTCCTCAAGCCCCAGGAACACCCCCACTCACACCAGAGGGACACCACAGGATGGGGGACCCCATCCCAGGTAAGTATAGGTAAGTATTTACATTTTTTTTAAAGTGCCTTTGAAGGGCCTGAAATGGGCTCCCCTACATGGCACTGGGTGCAGTGTCCATTCCCAGGGGACCCTTGTCCCCTGTGCTGGCCATTGAGGTGGTGGGCATGACTCCTGTCTTTTATAAGACAGGAGTCATGTGGTATGGATGGTTTTGTGTCAAGAAATGACGCTAGGCTGGTTAGAGTCATCTTTTTTTACTCTAACCAGCCTAATGTAATTTTTTGATGCAAAACCCGCTTCTCTCATACCGCCATCCCCAACCGGCTAATGTAATTTTTTTTACACCAGCCCACCCTTTGCGCTAGATTGCACCATTCCATAAATTTGGCACCCGACTGGCGTCCTGGAATGGCGTAAGCCGGCGTTATACTTTTTGACGCGAAACTTCACAAACATAGTATTGCGTCAAAAAGTATAAATCTGGCCTAAGTCCAACTAACAACAAACACCGCTTTGACCCTCTGTCTGACCTGTCAGAGATGGAAACTCTATCCCTGAAGGATGAAAACTCAAAAAACAAAAATAACTTCCTCCCTGAATATCAGGCAGAAGAAATTCTCTTTGTGTCATCCCCCGTTCTGGGCAGTATGAGAGAAATAGATATAAATATGCAACCACAAGACGCGCAGGCTTTGTATGAACTTTTAATGTTTATAATATTGGTAGAAATGTCTGTCACATGTGCAGCCCTAAATGTTAGAGGGTTTAACAACCAGTGAACAGAGCTGGCATCTTTGAATACTGCAAGAGGGCTAAGGCAGATGGAATATGTTTGCAGGAATGTAACATACAACAAATGCTATGGTAAAGAACGGCCACGCTTCCATCTGCTGGGGAAAACAAAAATACAGATGTTGCTGTCTAATATAAAAACAAAAATATTATGTTGTGAAATGAAACAATAATAAATCCTGATAGAGCTGAAATTGTGATTAATAAATTAGGAAAATATACCTTCAGAGTATACAATATTTATACCCCTAAGAAGAAGAATTTGAAAAGTTACCTATTTGGTAATATGTCCAGATCTATTGGCTTTGTCAGTGTTTATTTAACATAGAGCTCTCGACAACAGCAGCAGTTCACAAACTTATAACAGATATCCAATGAAAATGAATGTGAACAACATCAAAGTACGACCCAACTACAGTAAGAACAACAACAAAAAAAACAAAAAAACATTTTGGTGAGACGTAGTGTAAGCCTGTTTACTGGTGATAAAAAAATGTTTCACTAATACTAGGGCAACTTCGATATATCTGCGTTTAACTCTATATTATGAATGCTCTTGAATATATAACCATAGATACTTCTTTCAGTATTAAACAAATGTCTGTTACAACCTTGGTCATGAAACTGAAGTGTTTATCGCAGTGGCTTCAGCGTATGCAGATATTTGCAGCAGCACATGCCCACAGTACTCCAACCTTGGGGCAAGACCCCTAATGACGTCCTCCTATAGCATGCACAGTAGACACCCCAGGGTGCAGTACCACAGGCCGTCACTAGGCGTCCCTAGTTCAGTCCTGGCTGGAGGGTGTCTTCCTCCCCCTAGTAACCACACGCGGCACTCCAGCTGGTGGAATGTGGGGATGTGGCTCTAAAGATATCTGCATACCCAGAAGCCTCTGCGATAAACACTTTTTTTTCATGATCATGGGTACAACAGACATTCGTTTAATACCGAAAGGAGTAACTGTGGTTATATAGTCCAAGATATTCATAATATTGAATTCAACGCACACATTTCAAAGTTGTCCTAGTATGAGTGAGTTACATAATTTTTACCATTCTTAGAACAGACGGTGTAGTATGAAGTATTTTTGTAAATTTGGTCCGTCGGTTCATCTGCATTTCTTCTTGGCTTCCAGTGCAGGGTGAAGGCAGACAGCCCTCAGAGCATGCACCACCAGGGAACAGTCGAGAAAGCCTTTAGGATTAGGCGCTACAATGTTGCTGGTAGTTGTCTTGCTACTTTGTTGCGGTTTTGCAGGCGTCCTGGAGCAGTCAGCGGTCGATCTTTGGCAGAAGTCAAAGAGGGAGATGCAGAGAAACTCTGGTGAGCTCTTGCATTCGTTATCTGACAAGAAACCCACAAGAGAGACCCTAAATAGCCCTCAGAGGAGGATTGGCCACCTAACCAGGTAAGCACCTCTCAGGAGGGGTCTCTGATATCACCTGCTGGCACTGGCCACTCAGAGGCCTCCATTGTGCCCTCACACCTCTGCATGCCTTCAAGATGGCAGAGGTCTGGGACACACTGGAGGAGCTCTGGGCACCACCCCTGGGGGGGTGATGGACAGGGGAGTGGTCACTCCCCTTCCTTTGTTCAGTTTCGCGCCAGAGCAGGGGCTGGAGGATCCCTGAACCGGTGTAGACTGGCTTATGCAAGGAGGGCACCATCTGTGCCCCTCAAAGCATTTCCAGAGGCTGGGGGAGGCTACTGATCCCAGGAGGGCAGAAGCCGGTCTGTGGGTTGGCAGCAGCGGTAGCTGCAGTGAAAATCCCAGAGAGCTATATGTCTAATCCGCACTAGGTGAGGGTTAGACATATAGGTGACATATAAGTTACTTAAGTGCAGTGTAAAATGGCTGTGAAATAACGTGGACGTTATTTCACTCAGGCTGCAGTGGCAGTCCTGTGTAATATTGAACTGAGCTCCCTATGGGTGGCAAAAGAAATGCTGCAGCCCATAGGGATCTCCTGGAACCCCAATACCCTGGGTACCTAGGTACCATATACTTAGGGAATTACAAGGGTGTTCCAGTGTGCCAATTAGAATTGGTGAAAATGGTCACTAACCTGCAGTGACAATTTTAAAAGCAGAGAGACCATAAACACTGAGGTTCTGGTTAGCAGAGCCTCAGTGACACAGTTAGGCTCCACACAGGGAACACATATAGGCCACAAACTATGAGCACTGGGGCCCTGACTAGCAGGATCCCAGTGACATAACAAACATAATGACAACATAGAGTTTTCACTGTGAGCACTGGGCCCTGGCTAGCAGGATCCCAGTGAGACAGTGAAAACACCCTGACATATACTCACAAACAGGCCAAAAGTGGGGGTAACAAGGCTAGAAAGAGGCTACCTTCCTACAGCAGGAGAGATAAAATCTTACAATATCGAAAAGGCTCCCCAGCTCAAATTTTAATTCTACAGGAGACCTATCTGACCAGAGAAGAGGGGGTTGAACTCTTTAAAAAGCAAAAATGGCTATACTCCCAAACTTGCATGGAGCACAATTTTAATACCAGGGGAGTGGCTATTTTAGTCAAGCATGGGGTCAAGGCAAGATTATTGGAGATACGATCTGATCCAGTAGGTCGATGGCTTATAGTCAAATTACAAATTTACAACAGAAGATTTACAGTGACGGGGTTCTACGGCCTGAACTGCGACGATACTGGCCTTTTTGAACAATGTTTCTCACAGCTAATAGATTTTCTGGACCCAGTTTTGATCGCTGGAGACTTTAATGTTGTGTTAGATAACAAACTAGATAGATCTGAGAAGTGCAGGTCATTAGGGACTCCAAAATCTCAACTCTTTTTTAGATGAATGATGAAAGAGTGGGGGTTAACGGATTTATGGCAGCAGAGAAAGGGGGATCTAAGGGAGTTTTCCTTCTACAATAAAAAATATAAGCATGCCTCTCGTATAGATTATTTTCTTATTGACTTGAGGCTCAAGGGCTTGGTAGGCAAAATTACTTATCTGCCCGCCCACCTCTCTGATCATGCAGCTGTGATATTAGATTAAAGAGTGGTTGGAGGGTCGGGTGCTAGTAGATGGACATTTGACCGTACGCGACTACAAGATTTGGAGATTCCTGATCAGTTACGAACAGAGACAGAGGTCTTTTTTAAAGCCAATTTGGGTTTGGCTTCCTTGGCAATGGTATGGGATACCTTTAAAGCAGTTATGAGGTGCAAAGTTATGAGCATTGCCAGTTATAAGAATAAGCAGTTTAGGGCTGCTACTTCCCAGTTGGAGCAGGAAATGCTTAAAGTAAGGAGTTAATTACTAGGAAATACTAAGAAGGAGGAGGATGAGGTTCTGGAGAACAAGTTGAAGGAGTTGAGATTACAGTTGGAGGAGGTGTTACAAGCTAGGGTCATCAAAAGAGTAGAGGCTACTAAGCTAGCTCACTTTGAGTACGGTGAGAATGTAGGGAAGTTATTAGCCTGGAAATGCAAGCAGGATTTAGTGAGGAACTATATTAAGGAAGTAGAGATAAATCAAGCAGGCGAGAGATCATCAAGTAGCGAGGCAATGGAGGCAGCTTTTCAGTCTTTCTTTTTTGAATTGTATAAAGAAGAGGCTGAGGTAAGAGAGGAGGATATTGGTAAATGGTTGGCGGATTATATACTCCCAACTATCTCACAAGAAGAGCAACTTGTTTTGAATAGCCCGATCTCTGCTGGGGAAATTAGGAAGGTGTTCATTGGTAGTAAGGATGGCAAGGCACCTGGGCCAAATGGCATTCCTATGGAATTCCATAAAATGATGGCTGAGTTAATAATTCCTGTTTTGGTAGAATTATTTGCGGCGATTTTTGAAGACAGGGCCCCCATCCCGGGTGCACGGAATGAGGCTAGGATTGCATTAATTCTGACATTGTGTAAGAGTCTGTTTAAGTGTGAGTCTTATAGGCCTATCTCCTTGCTGAACTTTGATTATAAGATATTTGCTAAAATTCTTGCTGACAGACTCAGCAGAGTGGTGGGTCGATTAATACGTCCAGATCAGAAAGGATTTATCAAGGGTAGGTTTCTACACGAATTGACATATAATCTGGTGAGGGCAATAGACATGGCCACATCTTTTGAAATGCCTTTGGCTGTAGTTACCCTAGATGCGATGAAGGCCTTTGATAGAATGAACGTCAAAATACTTAGCTTTCATTTTGAGATCAGTTGGTCTAGGAGAAAATCTGTGTGGAACAATAGGTCTTATATATAAATATCCCATTGCAAGAGTCTTAGTAAATGGCAATCTTACAGAGCCTTTGAAGATCACGAGGGGCACTAGGCAGGGATGCCCTCTTTCCCTGCTGTTGTTTGACTTGTATATAGAGCCACCGGCTAGGAAAATAAGAGGGAATTTGGTTATTGCACCATTCAATTGTAATGGATGGGTGAAAAAGGTGGCCCTGTATGCTGACGACCTCTTAGTATATACGGTGGATTTATTATCCACCCTGTCCACGCTGTTGACCTTAGCTGAAAACTTTGGTAAAGTGTCAGGGTTTCGGGTGAATACTGAGAAAACAGAGGCTATGGCATGGAATCATAAGTTGGTGAGACGAATACAACTTTGCTTTTTGGCCTGAGCCCTTGTTAAAGCAAAAATAATGCCCTGGAATGCCCAGCTTGGCAGCATGGGCCTCCAACTCCACTTCAGCCCAACCTGGTCTCCAAGTCGTTCCCTAGTAAACACTCTACAAGTAGGTCTGTGGATACCACAACTTTCTTAGGACCAGTAACCCCCTCCCCCAGTTGAGATCAACAACAGCCGTGGGGTGGCTTACAGTGTTGTTATGGGCATCAGTCACTTGGTACTGATGACCAAGTAGGTGTTGCTCAGGGGCCACCAGTTTTTCAGTCACCATTGTGACACTGGCACCTGTGCCCCTGTAGGTCTCAACCTGAACACCATTTATTAGGGGTTGTTGCTTGTACTTATCCATATTAAGGGGACAAGCAACAAGGGTGGCAAGGTCAGTGCCAACATCAGAGACTAAAACAACCTCAGTGGTTTCCCTAACTAAACTAACACCCACTACACTTCCCAGAGTGAGCCCTGCTACACCCTTGGATTGACTATTGGTAGTGTTATTTTTCCAGCCACCACTGATATTGTTAGAGGCACTAGTTGAAGCAGTGGGGGTTTCTGGTAGTGGGAGGCTTGGTGCTTTTCTTAGGGCAAGCACTATCTCCTGCCCTATAGCCTTTATTCCTACAGATATAGCACCAACACTTTTTATTCTGATGGTGCGACGAGGATTTAGACCCACCCCCAGAAGAGTTTTGTGGGCCTGATGAAGACTATTTTTTTATCTTTGTCCTCACCCTTGTCATGAGACTTACCATCCTTCTTCTTGTCCTTGTCACCCCGTGTGAGCTTTTCTGTTCACTCTTGTTCTGACCTAATTGTCTGCCTTCTTTCCCAAATCTTGGGGAGAGGTCAGATCTGAGTCTACCAAGTACTGGTACAACAAGTCAGACACACAGTTATTCAAAATATGCTCTCTCAAAAGAAGATTATATAAGCCCTCATAGTCAGACACTTTGCTGCAATGTAACCAGCCTTCTAAAGCTTTGACAGACCAGTCCACAAAGTCAACCCAATCCTGTGAGACCTTTTTTCTGGTTTCCCCGAACTTGATTCTATATTGTTCAGTGGTTAGACCAAACCCATCTAAGAGTGTAGTCTTAAGAACACTGTAGTTGCCTGAGTCTTCTTCTCTGACAGTGAGAAGTCTATCCCTCCCCTTGTCTGAAAAGGACAACTACAGAATAGCAGCCCACTGCCTTTGAGGGACCCTCTGAACTTTACAGGCCCTCTCAAGTGCAGCAAACCACCTATAGATGTCATTCCCCACCTTGCATGGGGGAACAATTTTGTGCACCTTTCTGAATCATTTGAGTCCTCCCTGACTCTATAATCCCTGAAACTGCTGCTGCTGCCACCAAAGGGAACTAACCCTAACCCCAGCCCCTGCCTTTCCCTTTCCACAGCCAAGGCTAGGGCTTGCTCTTGCTGCTGCAGCCTCCTCTAGTCTCAGTTTCCTGAGCTACCTATCTATGGAGTAATCTCCTGGAGTTGTGCCATTGAATCCCTCAGACACTGAGGTGACATAGGAATGGGCAGAGGTAGATATTTCCTTAACTTTTGTGACCCTAGTGACCTGACCTCTGGGTGACTAGCCCCCTCACTACCAGCCACACTAGTGGGTCTGCTAGATACTAAGGCCCATATTTATACTTTTTGACGCTAAACTGCGCTAACGCAGTTTAGCGTCAAAAAGTTTTGCGCCGTCTAACGCCATTCTGAAGCGCCATGCGGGCGCCGTATTTATGGAATGGCGTTAGACGGCGCAATCAGACCGGCGCTGCCTGGTTTGCGTGGGAAAAAACCACGTAGACCAGACAGCGCCGGCGTAGGGGGAAAATGGCGCATGGGCGTCTTAAAATGGGGCAAGTCAGGTTACGTCGAAAAAATCGTCTTAACCCGACTTGCGCCATTTTTTAACGACGCCCATCCCCCATCGACATGACTCCTATCATTGTAAAGATAGGAGTCATGCCCCCTTGCCCAATGGCCATGCCCAGGGGACTTCTGTCCCCTGGGCATGGTCATTGGGCATAGTGGCATGTAGGGGGGCACAAATAAGGCCCCCCTATGCCACCCAAAAAAAATATAAAAAATAAAAAATTATACTTACCTGAACTTACCTGAATGTCCCTGGGGTGGGTCCCTCCATCCTTGGGGGTCCTCCTGGGGTGGGCAAGGGTGGCAGGGGGGGTCCCTGGGGGCATGGGAGGGCACCTGTGGGCTCATTTTGAGCCCACAGGCCCCTTAACGCCTGCCCTGAGCAGGCGTTAAAAAGTGGCGCAAATGCGCCGTTTTTTGCCACGCCAACTCCCGGGCGTCTCTTTTGCCCGGGAGTATAAATACCACGTAAAGGCCTGGGAGTCATTTTTTAGACGGGAACGCCTCCCTTGCATATCATTAACGCAAGGAAGGGGTTCACGCTAAAAAATGACGCACATTCCGGGAACTTTGGCGCTATTCGCCTCTAACGCCATAGTATAAATATGGCGTTAGTTGGCGTTAGTTTTGCGTCGAAATTGCGTCAAAAAAAACGACGCAATTTCGGCGCAAACGGAGTATAAATATGGCCCTAAATCTTTGCAAAGCCCTCCCCTGAACCTGAAAGATAATTCTCAGATTCTATGGGGTCAGAATCTCCTTCCTCCTCCTCCTGGCTACCAGCATGTTCCTGGTCATCCTGAAGAAGGAGGCTCAAAAGGAAATTCCCGATGGGGTTCTTCCCCACATCTAGTTTCCTGCCTGTGCAAAGCCCCTTCAATTTCTTGAAGGTCATGCCCTCATAAGGAGTACCCATGACCTCAGAACTAGGCCCAGCAGTAGACATGATGTGTGTGTGTTATGGTGGTATAGGGAGAACCTAATCTACCTAACCTCTAGTCTCTAAGAAAGGAAAGTACGAGACTAGATCCTTGTTACTAGGTATATCATATATACCTATAGAGTGGTCTTTCCTGTGAAAAGCACCGGGTAACAGAGTGATAAGGCAATTGCAAGTACTTATCCCACTGCTGCACCACCAATGTAGGAGGCTGGCCTGGTTTGTAGTGGGTACCTAAGGTACTTACACCTTATACCAGGACCAGCTAACCCTTATTAGTGTAGTGTAGACAGTGTCTAGAAGCCAGGCTCTCTAGAGGTAGCTGTAGCTGAACAGCCAAGGCTTATCTAGGAGACATGCAAAGCTCACGTAATACCACTGTAGTCACACAGTACTCACACATGAAAGAAAATACTCAGTGTTACAAAAATAAAGGTACTTTATTTTGGTGACACAAATACAAAAAATACCTTAGAGGCTATACTCCCTTAGGAGGTAAGTAATACACTAATTATATACACTAGTATGCAGAAACAGGTGTAAAAACAGTGCAAATCACATTAGTTAGAAATGGGCCTGGGGAAACAAAAACCACATACTAAAAAAGTGGAATGCGAAAGATGGGTTCCCACCTAGGCAAGTGTAGTGTGTAGAGGGGCACTGGGAGTATTAGAAAATACCAAAGGTAAGTAATATAACAATCCCTAGAGCCCAGGAAAGCAGGAGTAAATCCGAGTAACTATTCTAGAACACACAGAAACACCAGAAAGAAGATATTGCAAGAACCAGAAGAGACTGCAAGACACCAACAACGTATTCCTGGACCTGAAGACCTGTGGAAGAAGAGGACCAAGTCCAAGAAGCACAGACAAGTCCAGGAAGAACATGAGCCCCTACTGACCTGGATGAAGGTGCAAAAGAAGAACCACAGGTGAGGAAGAACAGTCAGTACAGCACCCAAGAAGACAGATTTGGGTTACTGGCTGGTGCAGATGATGTCCCATGCTAAATGGATGATTGCAGTTTGGATTGCGTCGTTGGAGTCCGCCAACAAGCCTTGGCACACACAAATCACCGTTAGCAGAAAATGGCACTGCCCGGGACCAGGAAGGACCATGTGGACTGTACCCAGGAGGGGGCTCTCAGAAACTCAGATCAGGCAGCATGCACAGGAGTCCCACAGCATAGGGACACAGGAGTTGCAAAAGGAAGCCCACGCAGCACTACGACAAAGGCTCCCACGCCACCGAAGAACCACTCAGGAAGATGTGCGTTGCAGGATAGAGTGCTGGGGGCCGGAGCTGCATGGTGCACGAAGAACTTTGTGGAAGGATACCAACAAGTCATGGCAACTGCAAAACATGCGGTGCACGGGGGTACTGTCTTGCGTGGGAAGGCAGGATCTTACCTCCACTAGAGTTGGAAAGTTGGACATCTGGACCGTCGGGACCACTTCAGTCCACCACCAGTGATGGAGGATCCACGCAGCTGAGCAAGAGAGGGGATCCACGCAGCTGGTCGTCGATGCAGAGAGGTGCCTGCTGAAGCAGGGGAGTGACTCCTTCACCTCAAGGGAGATTCCTTTGCTCTTCTGGTGCAGGCTAAAGACAGGCTGTCCTCTGAGGATGCACAACCGGGAAACAGTTGCAGTTGCTGGCAGGAGCTTAAGATACACTTACGAAGTTGTCTTTGCTTCTATGTTGCAGTTTGTAGAGGTCCTTGAGGGTCCAGATGCAGTTTCTTCGGTGAGAAGGTGAAGTAAAGGATGAAGAGGATTCCTGCTGGAGTCTTGCAATCCGAATCTGAGGAAAGACCCAGAGGATAGACCCTAAATAGGCATGAAAGGGGGATTGATCACCTATACAGGTAAGCACCTATCAGGGGAGGGCTCTGACATCACCTGGTGGCACTGGCCACTCAGACGCTCCCAGAGTTCCCTGTCAACTTGGAATTCAAGATGGCAAAACCCAGGGACTCTCTGGAGGAGCTCTGAACACCACCTCTGGTCACTCCCCCTTCCTTTGTCCAGTTTCGCACCAGAGCAGGGTGTGGGGGATCCTGAACCGATGTAGACTGGTTTATGCAAGGAGGGCACCAAATGTGTCCTTCAAACAATTGCCAGTGGCTTGGGGAGGATACCCCTCCCGCCCAAGCCAGTAAAACGTATTTCCAAAGGGAGAGGGTGTGACATCCCTCTCCCAAAGAAAATCCTTTGTTCTGCCTTTCTGGGCTTGAGCTTCTCAAGCAACAGGAGGGAAGAAACCTGTCTAAAAGGTGGCAGCAGCTGGGGCTGCCTGTAAAACCTCAGAAGATTGGAATGGCAATAGTGGGGGTCCTCTAAGGAGCCCCCAGAGTACATGGAATCATACAACCAATGCTTGCAAAAGCCTTGGGGTATTATTCCAACATGTTTGATACCAAAAATGCCTATGTTTGGAGTTACCATTATGTAGCTGAACATAGGTAGGAACCTATGTCCAGTACATGCGTAAAATGGTGACCCCACACTCATAAAGTCTGGGAAAATGGTCCTTGAGTTCGTAGGGGTTACTCTGCTAGTGCAGGGGTGCCCTCAGACACAGGTACTTTGCACCCTGCCCTCAGGGCTGAAGGGTCTGCCGTAGGGGTGACTTATAAGTGACCTGGTGCAGTGTAAATGTTACGACTCGGTCGTCCCATCTCTAGGGGGAGCTGTACGGGGACTGTCGGAAGCCTGGGAATCACCTTAAACACTTATCTAGAGTCCCTTGCTGACTCCTGTTTGTTTCTCTTTTCACCATGGTACACTTGTGTAGTACTACATTTGCTTCTTGGGACTGCAAATCCCATAATGCACAGCCTGGTAGTCAGAAAGCCCGGATTCTGTTTCCCATTGTTTTCTATGGGAGAAGTCCAGTTGCTCCATTTCACCGGATCCTCTCCTCCAGGACTTGCAAGTGTCTGAAACTACACACACCTGAGACCTCTCCTGTGCAGTCCAGCTTGGAACTGCTTATAAGCAGCCATTTCCTCAAGATCCTTGTCGTGTATTGGAGTTCGATTCCTTTGTGTTACAGACCCCTTGTCGGATGGTGTTCCAGTTTTGTTCCTGTGCTGTTCCAGCTTGATCCTGTTTCCTGTTTCTCTGCCCTGCTCCTGATTGTTCTAGCCAGATTCTGCCTCCCTATCTCTTAGCCTTGTACCTGTTTGTTTTTTCCAGAGCCGGCTCCCTGTTTCTCTGCCCTGCTCCTGCCTTGTTTCAGCCTGAACCTGCTCTCTGTTTCCCAGTCCTGTTTACTACTCATTTCTACTCCCTGTATTCCAGTCCTGTCCTTGCCTGTTCCAGCCAGAGCCTGCTCTCAGTTTCCCAGTCCTATCTCTGTTTGTTCCAGCCAGAAGTTTGCACCCTGTTTTCAAATCCTAGTCCTGCCTTTGCTTCAGCCTAAGCCTGTTCCTAGTTCTTGCCTCTGCCTCTTAGTTTGTTTCCGTTTCTTCTTGGTTATTTGTGTCTGGTAAGTGTTCTATCAGTCTTCACCAGTGTATAAGTGTTCTCCTTTGTACTGGGGTTGGCTCCTGGTTTCCAGGAGGCAATTCCATCCCCTATCCTTGTCTAGTGTTCTACGTTGTCTTTCGTGCCTAACAGTGACAGTGTGCTATTGCTGTTTTCTCAGGAATCGCCACTGTGTTTCCAGCTGGACCCACAAGAGCGTGTCCTGTGTATGTAAGTACTATCCTTGTTTGTGCTCTAGGGTCCAGAGACAGAATCACTTCTGCTGCCTCCTTTCTATGGGGCTGGCAGGGTGACTGTAAGAGCAAACTATACAGAGGTATTGACATTCCCTGTCACTGTGGGAGGTTCTGAGCCTTACTCTGTGTACAACCCCAGCGTGTTTGTCCATTAGTAATCTATTTCCTGTTTGTTCACACAAGGGTTGCTCTGCTTTTACTTTCCTGTGCCTGTTCATAGCTGTCCTTTCCGTGTATGCCTTTAGCTGCTCTTCTTTCCCAGTATACTACCTCTTTAGGATATTCAGTGACCTCAAGGGGTGTCCCAAACAGAGTCCTGATCACACCCGCCCGAAACCGTGACAGTAAATGGCAGTGAAAGGGTGCATGCACCATTTCACACAGGCTGCAATGGCAGTCCTGTAGAAGCCTTTGTATGGGCTCCTTTTCGGTGGCAAAAGGTATGCTGCAGCACATAGGGATCCCCTGGAATCTCAATGTACCTAGGTACTATATACTAGAGACTTATAAGGGAGCACCAGTATTACAATTGTGGGTGAAATACTGGGTTACCAGTATGGAACAACAACATTTATGGGAGAGAGAGCATAATCACTGGGGTCCTGATTAGCAGCATCCCACTGAACACAGTCACGCACACTGACATCAGGCAGAGGCTGTCCCACCGGGCACCACATAAGAACTCTAGTTTTGTTTGGACTACAGGGGGGTAAATTCAGTCACCCATTTCTTGAGATGATGGGCTCTTTGATCAGCTGGGAGCTGCCAAGTTCCTGGGTACTTCTGTACTGACTTCAGGCTACTGGCAGATTGCCCTAACTGAGGGGACTGAATTGAGTTTGGTGTTTTCCACACCAGAGGCCACTTCCAATTTAAGATTATGCTCTGCGGCCCGAAAAATGCCTCTCCCACCTTCCAGAGCTTGTGAACCAGGTTTTGGGTAGAGTGGAGGCCTTCAGAGGTCCTTACCTGGATGACATTGCTATCTTCAGTAGCAGTTGGGAGGACACCTGTTTCACCTCCAGGAAGTGCTTCAGGTTCTAAAACAGGTAGGCCTGACTATCAAGGCCAAAAAGTTCCAGATAGTGCAGAGGTCTGTGGTGGGTGGGGGTAAGTAACAGCCCCTCCAGGTGAAGATAGAAATCATTATGCCCTGGGAGCCTCCCAAAAAGCAGACCGAAATGATCGCCTTCCTGGGCCTCACTGGTTGCTACAGGAGGTTTGTCAAGGGGTATGTTACCATTGTCAGCCAAAGAAGGGGATCCGGACAGAGGCCTACCAGAAAGCCTTTGACTTCTTGAAACAGGCCACGTGTACATCCCCTTTACTCAAGGCACCTGAAATGTCCATAGAATTTATTGTGCAAACTGATGCTTCAAAGCATGGCACAGGGGCAGTATTGTCACAATTAAATGAGGTGGGCCTACACCAACCTCTAGCCTTCATCAGTAGGAGGTTACTTCCCCAGGAACAGAGGTTACTTCTCCATAAACAGAGAGAAACCTTTGCTGTGGTTTAGGTGTTGAAGAAGCTGTCACTATACCTGTTTGGCACTCACTTTCGGGTTCAGACAAACTTTAGGCCCCTCAGATGGTTGATGCAGATGAAGGGTGAGAAATTGTTGAGGCAGTCCATCTTCCTACAGGGAATGGAAGTTACAGTGGAACACCAGTTAAAACCATGTAAAAACTGATGTTATCTCTAGGTATTTCCGTCTTAGTGATGAGAACTCCCAGGCGGTTGGGTAGTCCTCTCCACTTTCAGCTGGGAAGTGTGGGGGGTGGAAGCATTAGACCTGTCAGCCTTTGGGGCATCTTCCTCCTAACCTTTTGCCTCCACCACCTCTATTTTTGCTGATCCCATTTTCGTTTGCCTTAGGACTCTGTGCGGAGAGCAAGATGGTGCTTGTGTAGTACACCCTGTCCGCTGCTCCTCCTCGCTCCAGCCATTTGAGCGAGTACAGCAGGAATGGATGGCAGCAGACTAAACGAATTTGGGCAACAAACACCAATGTTTCTGCATGACAGGCTGGTGTTGGGCAAGGTACCGAGGTTTGAGTGGTGTTACTCTCGTGGCTGATCAAGAGATTGCCGCCTCAGCACTCCATGTCCTCCTGTCGGCATGCTGCACTCTCCACGCTCTGTGCCGCTCTCTGCTATGGCAGCCCCCAGCATGAAAAATGCCTGGGAAAGGTCTTAAAGTCAGCAAGACCTACAATCGGCTCGATGTCTGCCCAATGCAGCTCAGAGCAGGATCAGAAGAAGAAGTTGGATGAGACGGCAGAAGCCACTTTGCTAACCCGGGGGCCAGAAGCTAAGAAGCTGCAACAGAGTGTGGCTCACGGACCTCCCTTTTTTCCATTAATGTCTCTCAGCCATCAATTAGGGAGAAGTTCCCTGCTTCTACTTCTGGAGGTCAGCCAGACACACCAAAAGAAGGTTGTAATCCTGCTACAGAGCCTTTAAGTCCTGCGAATGGAGAAGAAACAGAGAGCGTGAACCAGCTTGCAGAGGGTGATGAAAGAAGGCTTGCAAGACCACAAAGAAGCGCCATTAAAGGTCCAGAGGACGCTCTGCTGTCAGGTACAGGGCATTATAATGAGATGGAGGTTGACGTGGATAAGCCCCTTCTGGGGGGCCAAAAGAGAGACTTAAACGGGCTATGGACTCGCTTGATCCTGCTGGTAACACTGTCTCTAATGATCCCCCAGCAGCCCTGCAGAATCCTGTGCAGAATTCCCTGTTGAGGGAGGGTTTGGTTCAGATTGGAACAGGAAAGGCTGAGTCAACGGCTCCCGTTGGGTCCCCTGATATCGGGAAAAGGTCTTCTCTCTGACTGATGATTCAGATTGATCTAATCTTGGCAGCACATCATCTGCGGAGGATAGCACCTCAGTCTTAGCATTAGTAGTGCTCCTGGTGAACATGGTTTAACAACTATACCAAAGTGTCCCCAAAAGGAATATAAGAGGAGAGGATCACACGGCGGCCACATAGGGAATTCCGATGAGAATATTGCCCGTAAGCTAAAATGAGATTATTTGGCCACCCAGTAGATGTATCCTTAGGGAAACAGTGGGTCAAACCCTTTAACCGTGGGTCAATCAATCAATCAATCAGGAAATTTGTATAGACCAGGATCTTACTTTAACCTCCTTGCCCATTGCTATGGAACCCTCACTTTTGCTGATCCTCCAAGCTTTAAAACATTTTCAAGAGGAAGTATGCAGTAACAGTCATCGTGCCTGTCTTGCTCCGAAGAAATTACAAGGTGCTATCAAAAAGTAAATAAAACTTGTTTTGAAATTGTTTCCTCTGTTGAGGAGCAAGTCAATGTTCTCGAGACTGATGTTGGGTCTCTGAAGCTCCAGCAAGATTCCCAAGATATGCAGATGACAAAGGTCATTTGGAAACTTGAAGATTTCGAAAATCAATGTAGGAACAATCTACGATTCCTCTGAACTGCTGAGGGAAGTAATATCCGTTCTTTTATGTTGTCTCTACTGAGAGGGGCATTCACTGAAATCTCTCAGTGGAATTGGGGCTTGGAGGTTCAGTGGGTTCATTGGTTCCCCCTCATGTTAATGAAACGTCAAGATACGGAATCTGAAAAACCCAGGGCTATTCTTGTGTATTTTGGAAACTTCCTCTTGCGGCAAGCTATCTACAAGAAAGCACGACCTAATGCCAAAAGAGAGCTTGATGGGCATTCTTTCTTTGTTAGAGCAGATTTTTGTCATGCCACAGTTGAGGGGTACTGGTGTCTTAGACAGATTTTCAATCCATTTAAAAAACTGGGAAGTAAAAATTTTCTACTGAACCCTGCTTGTCTAAAGGATGTTTTCAGGGGAAAGACTCACACTTTTGTTTCGGTAATAAAGGGTTAAGAATAATTAAAGAAACTCTCTACCGGTGCCATGATTGGGACTTAAGAGAGTTGTCTTTGGGGAAGTTAGAAGATGAAATGATATGGTGTGGTTTAGAAATGGTCTTAATGGCTGGGAGAAGGGGGGCGGCAGCGTGCTTATAATTGGGTGTCATCATTCAGGTTCTGACGTGATTGCTCTGTGTAGGTGGTGGCGGTGGGAGGGAGTGGAGGGTGGAGGTGCACAGGGATAGGTTGGGTGAAGGGTGTGGGGAAGATGTTGGGTGGGGGACTGGAGACAGCACAGGAGGTTGGTTATGTTTTTTTTAGCTGGTGTAAATTTTCACTATCTATTAGCTCTAAGTGCTGGCTTAGTCATGGGGGATTCATTTGTACACGGTCCATTTTTCAGCATTCACTTATATCTTTATCATGTGTAATGTTAGGTAGCTTCAGTCAACATCTGCTGGCACAATGACTGGAAAAAAACACAAAGGATTGCTATTGAGCTCCAGATGTTAAAAACTGACATTTCATGTCCACAAGAGACACATATTGAAGGTGCTAGAAAGAAAATTAATGATTTTTTTGGATTTCAATTAGTGAAGGCAACTTTACAAGGAGTGAAGACGAGAGGAGTTGCAATCCTTGCCAGGTGCAAGCTTTTTAGCTTTAAACTAACACAGGGGGATAATTAAGGGTGATGGTCCTAACAGAATGCCATTCTCCAAACAGGGTATTTAGGGGGTAATTACAACAATGGCGGTAAAAGCCGTTTACCGCCATGCAGAAGACTGCCAATACACCGCCACGGCTGCGGAATTCCGCCACAGCTATTCTGACACACATCTCTGAATCCGCCGAAATAGAGACACCCACACAAGTCCGCCACACCAAAGGTCAGTGTTAAACTGGCGAAAACAAAACCTCCACCTCCACTCCAACAGAAACACGCCCATGCTATTACGACCCACGAATCCACGCGGCGGTCTTTCAACCGCGGTATTCCATTGGCGGTATACACAGCCGCGCTCAAAATACACACACATCTCCAAAACACCGCCACATTGGACAATTCCAAATACACACACCTGATACACATACAAACACCACTCCCACACACCCAACACTATATAAAACACACACCCACATCACCCACAAACACCTACGACCAAACATTAGTCACGAAGGCCAGAGAGACAGCACAGAATAGACAATCCCACCACACAGAGGCACACAACACCATCACCCACACAACATCCATGCACCAAACACCACACACCACTACACATCACCACACACATCAACACTGACACCGCCCCACACATCACACACACCACCCCATGTCACGCCAAAGACACCCCCGCTTTTCCGAGGAGGCGCTCCGGGTCATGGTGGAGGAAATCCTACGGGTAGAGCCACAGCTATTTGGCTCACAGGTGCAGCACACATCCATAGCCAGGAAGATGGAGCTATGGCGCAGAATCGTCGACAGGGTCAACGCTGTGGGACAGCATCCAAGAAATCGGGAGGACATCAGGAAGAGATGGAACGACCTATGGGGGAAGGTGCGTTCAGCGGTCTCCAGGCACAACATCACGGTTCAGCGGACTGGCGGTGGACCCCCACCTCCTCCCCCACAACTAACAACATGGGAGGAGCAAGTCTTGACCATCATGCATCCAGAGGGCCTCGGAGGAGTCGGTGGAGGAATGAACACTGGTAAGTCAAATCTTAACTATCATATCCCCCACCCTACCTGCATGCTATCACACACCCCCACCCTCACACCCTCCCCTATCACCCAAACTCCTCACTAATGTACTAAGAACACAAACCACACATACCAACACCAAGCCCTGCATGACACAACTAAGCATGGACACCCAGCACTAAAGCATGCTCACTGCACATACCCATAACAACCCCTAACCATCATCACACAAGCCCCCACACAGGAATGCTGGCACTGGGCTACACGCACACCCACCCCTTGCACACCATGACACACACACATGCAATAATCATGCTCTTATGCCCCTGCAGGATCACGAAGGACCGTCACCACATCGGAGGGTCCACTCCACCCACAGAAGAGGCCCAGAGTGACGATAGCAGCTCTGCCCTACTGGATCCTGATGACCAGCCCGGACCATCGGGGGCCTCGGGACAGTCGGTTCCCCTTGCACAGGCACAGCCCAACACTGACCTTCCACCCTCTGGTAACACCAGCACAGCACCCACCCAGCGGGCCCAAACCTCCGTACCCAGGACAGATCAATCAGCTGTGTGTCCACCACTACAGGGAACCCAGGTTAACCCACCACCCCAACAACAACAGGGACCTGGGGGCAGAGGACGGAGGCACAGGAACACAGGGGAACTGGGAGGGCTGCTGTGCGACAGGGGGCCAACAGGCCAAGGGAACCCACTCTTCACGAGGCCCTCTCCTCCATCATGGGAGCATACCACCACTCCCAGGAGACGATGGCGACGGTCCTGGTCAAGTTTCAGGAGACCCAGCGCCTGCAGGAGGACCAGTATTTGGGGTTCAGGGAGGAGCTCAGGACCATCAGCTCCGCCTTGGGCACCATCGTAGGGGTGCTGAAGGACATACAGCAGACCTTGAGGGACACCGTGGCACTCCAAGGGGCCCCTGACACTAGCATGGACGATGAACTGCCCACCACCTCCGCCGGCGCTAGTGGACAGGACGCCCCGCCACAGGACCACCACACCAGCACCCCACCCCCTGCAGACGGACAACTACCATGCAAGCGGTCCCTGAGATCCAGGAACAGGACAGAGCAAGATGGCAAGACCCCCGCCAGGAAATGAGACCACCCTGATTATCCTCCCACTGTCCCACTTTGTTACCCTGTCCATACTTAAACTGCCCCAGCTCCACTTCCTATGCCCATATGGGCAATGCACCTGTGAGGCTAATAGACTGGACTCTGCCATGGACATTCCTCCACCATCGCCCCTTACCATTTTACAAACCCCCTCGATTTTTGAGCACTTAAATAAACACCCTTGAACCACAAAACAATCTGGAGTCAGTCTATGATTTGGTAAAATGTATTATCAATGACAGTGTCAAAATGCGTTTCTAGTTGTAAAGGCAACATACCTATGTCACACATCACAAGTCCTTGAAGGATGCATGCAGATGACACACGTTGGTAAGCACACCTGTGAAACCGTAATGGAAAGGAACAACTCAGTTACCAAATAATCCTATGAAATTAGGATAGACACAGGATAGAGGAAGACGTGTGAGAGTGAATGTAATGGTAAAAATGAAAATGTTCTCACCTGTGTGTCACTGGAAATATTGCTGTATGACTGACTCCCTGTTGTCGTTGTCTTCTTCCTCAGCTACCTCCTCATCACTGTCCACAGGCTCCACAGCTGCCACACACCGTCATCTGGACCATCCTCCTGCAGAAAAGGCACCTGGCTTCGCAATGCAAGATTGTAAAGCATCGAGCAGGCGATGATGATCTGGCACACCTTCTTCGGTGAGTAGAATAGGGAACCACCTGTCATATGGAGGCACCTGAACCTGGCCTTCAGGAGGCCGAAGGTGCGTTCGATCACCCTCCTAGTCCGCCCATGGGCCTCATTGTACCGTTCCTCTGCCCTGGTCCTGGGATTCCTCACTGGGGTCAATGGCCAGGACAGGTTGGGGTAACCAGAGTCTCCTAATAGCCACACACGGTGCCTCTGGAGTTGACCCATCAGATCAGGGATGCTGCTATTCCGCAGGATGTAGGCGTCATGCACTGAGCCAGGAAACATAGCATTTACCTGAGAGATGTACTGGTCTGCCAAACATACCATCTGTACATTCATGGAATGATAACTCTTCAGGTTCCTGTACACCTGTTTACTCCTATGGGGGGGACCAGAGCTACATGGGTCCCATCAATAGCACCTATGATGTTGGGGATATGTCCAAGGGCATAGAAGTCACCTTTGACTGTAGGCAAATCTTCCACCTCAGGGAAAATGATGTATCTCCTTACGTGTTTCAGCAGGGCAGACAACACTCTGGACAGCACGTTGGAAAACATAGGCTGGGACATCCCTGATGCCATGACCACTGTTGTCTGAAAAGACCCACTTGCAAGGAAATGGAGCACTGACATCACCTGCACGTCAGGGGGGATTCCAGTGGGATGGCGGATTGGTGACATCAGGTCTGGCTCCAACTGGGTACATAGTTCATGGATAGTGGCACGGTCAAACCTGTAGGTGACGATTAAATGTCACTCCTCCATTGTCAACAGGTCCACCAGCGGTCGGTACACCGGAGGATTCCGCCATCTTCTCAATTGTCCCAAATGACAGTGCCTAGGAAGGACAACAGCGACCACAGAGTCAACTATTTTCCAGGTATGTACCCACAGTTACACAGAACACAACACCAAACACAAAACCCTTCCTGTATGTGTGTTGAGTGTAGGCCTAGCTATGTGTGACGCAGAAGTAAATGAAGCCATGTGGGCCCCTGAAATGGCGGCGGCCTGACCTCTAAACTGGGACAATGGGATTGTGGGGTAACTGCGTTGCCGTTGCACACCGTCGCGATAGGCGGTCGTAGACCGCGGCGCAATGCTGCATTGGTTAACATTAGACCCTATGGGTCCCAGGAGCCAATGAACAAGTGGGCCGCCGGTGATGATACGCACCGCCGCGGACGTCACCGCCATTTTCTATCTGTTCAATCACTAGATACCTGATCTTCGACAGGAGAGGACCTACACTGCAAGTGCTGCTGTGACCTCGGTCTGGAAGCGACGATGGCTGCTGCGTCTGTGGAAAGGGCCCCTGCCTTCACTGCTCAGGAGTTGGAGAAACTCGTGGATGGGGTCCTCCCCCAGTACACGCTACTCTACGGACCTCCAGACCAATAGGTTAGTCACAGGTAGCACGTTGTATGGGCTAGGCCTGGGTGGAGAGGGCTGGTTGTAAGAGGGAAGGGGGCAGAGTTCAGGGAACATTAATGCATGTGAATGAATGTGCCACATGGCTAGGGTAGGGAGGGGGGACACTCACATCGACGGTGCAGTTGGTAATGACTTCTCTTCTTCCCTTGTGCATGTCATGTAGGTCAGCGCCCACCAGAAGAAGGACATTTGGCGTGCCATCGCCAAGGACGTCTGGACCCTGGGGGTCCACCAGAGACGGGGCACCCACTGCCGGAAAAGATGGGAGGACATTCGCCGCTGGAGCAAGAAGACAGCGGAGGCTCAGCTGGGGATGGCCTCCCAACGTGGGAGGGGTGCCTGTTGCACCATGACCCCCCTGATGTTCCGGATCCTGGCGGTGGCCTACCTGGAGTTGGATGGGCGCTTGAGGGCATCACAGCAGAACCAAGGGGGTGAGTACAACCTCATTCTGGGTACTTGGCACGCAGTGGAGAGGCTGGCTGAGGGAGGAGGGCTGTGGGTGTACCTAGGCCAGGCAGAAATACGTAGGCTAGGCCCCTCCGTAATGCAGGCCATGTGGTACTCTACCCCACCGCAGTAGAGTGCCAAGTACAGGTATACATGCCCCTGTGGCATCCATGTGTTCAGATGTCCACCATAGCCATGTAGGCCAGATCCCAGAAATTGCATCTGTAGAGGCCAGGAGCACGGCGTAGTGCAGGGGGCTGCTGTGTCTGTATTGTCCGCCAACGGTAGCGGTATGCCATGCGCTCAACCTGTCTTTCTTCTGTCTGCCCCCCCCCTTTTTGTGCTCTCCCTGTTCTTTTGTGCATCAGCATCATCAGGCAGAGGTACAGTGGCACCGGAGCACGAGGGAGCTGCATCCCACATGGCCATGGAGGGCCACACCACGGACTCAGAATGCACCAGTGGGACGGAGGGCGAGGGGAGCTTCACGTCGGCCACCAGATCACCAACCAGCGACATGGACTCGTCCGCCAATAGGAGCTCCCTTGTGGTGGCGGCACCATCTGTGCGCCCCACTTCTACAGGTACAGCCGCCACCTCCCCTACCAGCACCGCCTTCCAAGCAGCCCCTCAGCGGTCGCCCCGTGCCCGCTCATCCAGGAGGGTGGGCATCACCTTCGCCCCAGGCACCTCAGGCCCTGCCCCAGTCACCCCTGCTGCTCTCAGTGAGGAGGCCATTGACCTCCTCAGGTCACTCACTGTTGGGCAGTCTACCATTGTGAATGCCATCCAGGGTGTAGAAAGGGAGTTGCAACACGGTAATGCATTCCCGGAGGGCATTCATTCTGGTCAGGCTGTCCTTCAGTGAACCCGTCAATCTCTGGCCTCAGCACTGATGGCAGCCATTGTCCCTGTGTCTTGCCTCCCCCCTCCAACCTCCTCCACCCAGACCCAATCCCCTGTACCCCAGCCCATCCCAAGCACATCATCAGACCAGCATGCACACACGTCAACACACAAAAGTAGCTCAGGCAAACATAGACACCACACATCCCACAGGCACTCACACAAGCATCACACACATACGGACACAGCAACATCCACTGCCTCCACTGTGTCCCCCTCCTCATCGTCTCCCTCCTCCCTCCCAGTGTCGTCTACACTCTCACCTGCATGCACCACATCTACAGGCACCAGGACTCGCACCAGAACACCCAGCACCACACCCCGCTCACCTGCAATCACCACCTCCACTCCCATTTACACGTCCCCGATGTCCTCTCCCAGTGTGTCTGTGACGCCCCCTCCCAAAGTACACAAACGCGGGCACCCACACACCCAACATCCATCCACCTCACGACAGCCTCCAGTACCTGCACCTGCACCCAAAACACCTAAAGTGACACCTCCTACAACCACCTCCTCTTCCTCCACTCCCAGCCCCCCTCCAGCTACCCATCCCAGTGTTCGTCAGAAACTGTCCCTCTGCAAAGTTGACCTTTTTGCCCCCACCCCCCCTCCAATTTATCAGTCCCATCGTAGCGCCTCAGCCAAAAAGCCACCAGTACCAGTGGTGGTGTTCAAGGTGTGTGGAGTGCACCGGCCACCAGGGCAGGCAGTGTGACACGGAGCCAAGGCACTGCCAGCCCACCCCCTGTAAAGGCTCTGATGTTGGAAAGTGGCCGACGGGACCGTGTGAAGACTCCTGGAGGCAAAACAACTCACAGGGGTCCTAGGGGGATTGCAGAGTCAGCTGTGACTCCTCCAAAGGTGGAGAAGGGCCAGAAGAAGTCTGCACAGCCTGGTGTGAGCATCACGGCGGAGAAGGGCGGCATCCATCCCGGCAGACGGGACGCCACCGCCAGCACCGTCGTCACTGGTCATGAGACCACCGCCAGAGTCATTGGCCAGGAGGGCCCAAGTATCGTCACTGGTCGTGAGACCACTGCCACTGCCGGAGTCAGTGCCCAGGAGGGCCCGAGTATCGTCACTGGTCATGAGACCACCGCCAGAGTCATTGCCCAGGAGGGCCCAAGTATCGTCACTGGTCAGGAGACCTACGCCACCGCCGGAGTCATTGCCCAGGAGGGCCCAAGTATCATCACTGGTCAGGAGACCAATGCCAGAGTCATTGCCCAGGAGGGCCCAAGTATAGTCACTGTTCAGGAGACCACCGCCAGAGTCAGTACCCTGGAGGGCCCAAGTATCGTCACTGGTCAGGAGATCACCGCCACCGCCGGAGTCAGTGCCCAGGAGGGCCCAAGTATTGTCACTGGTCATGAGACCACCACCAGAGTCAGTGCCCAGGAGGGCCCAAGTATCGTCACTGGTCAGGAGACCACCGCCACTGCCGGAGTCAGTGCCCAGGAGGGCCCAAGTATCGTCACTGGTCAGGAGACCACCACCAGAGTCAGTGCCCAGGAGGGCCCGAGTATCGTCACTGGTCAGGAGACCACCGCGACTGCCGGAGTCAGTGCCCAGGAGGACCCAAGTATCGTCACTGGACAGGAGACCACCGCCACCGCCGGAGTCAGTGCCCAGGAGGGCCCAAGTATCGTCACTGGTCAGGAGACCACCGCCAGAGTCATTGCCCAGGAGGGCCCCGGCAGCCACAGCCCCGCTGGGCAATGAGGGACCGTCATGCCACACACCAATGCCCAGTCCAGAGAACGTCATGCCACACACCAATGCCCAGTCCAGAGAACGTCATACCACACACCAATGCCCAGTCCAGAGACCGCCATGGCAAAGCACCGCTGAACCGTCCAGAGACCGCCATGGCAAAGCACCGCTGAACAGTCCAGAACCACCATGGCAAAGCACCGCTGAACAGTCCAGAACCGCCATGGCAAAGCGCCGCTGAACAGTCCAGAGACCGCCATGGCAAAGCACAGCTGAACAGGGCATGCACCGCTGAACAGGGCAAGCACCGCAGAACAGGGCATGCACCGCTGAAGAAGGAAAAGACCGCCACATCAAGCATCGTTATCCCATGTGCAGCTGGGACAGTGACGGGACAGGAACTGTCACGGGAGACTAATCCAGTCTGGGCACCATTCCCCCTCCAGAACCAGTGGAGGCTGTTATCTACTTGAGAGACTGTGGCTTTGCACTCACCAGGATGGTCCAGTGGGCAACCCATCCACTGTAGAGACTTGAGAGACTGTGGCTTTGCACTCCCCAGGATGGTCTAGTGGGCAACCCACCCACTGTAGAGACTTGAGAGACTGTGGCTTTGCACTCCCCAGGATGGTCCAGTGGGCAACCCACCCACTGTAGATACTTGAGAGACTGTGGCTTTGCACTCCCCAGGATGGTCCAGTGGGCAACCCACCCACCGTAGAGACTTGAGAGACTGTGGCTTTGCACTCCCCAGGATACATCAATGGGCATGGAGCCCCGTCGTGGATCTGGCTTTGCACTCATCCGGCTGAGGTGCCCCCCCACTTCCCTTCCCCCTGAGGTGCCTGTTGTATTTCTCTCTGATGCCCGGGCAGTGTTCTCTCCGTTTGTGGACAGGTATCTTGTGTGGGCCTCGCCAATGCATTTTTTGACTAGTGGTGCACGGACATTGATATGTGCATATCTGCACTACTTCTCGTACTGTATATACTTTTGAATGATTTTATAATACATCTGTATATATTTGAGACATGTATATTGCTACATTACAATGTTTGAACCGATTTCATTTTGTGTTTGCATTCTTCCGGGGGGGTTGTGGGTTGTTACTGTGATGTTTGTAAATGCATTGGTGTGTGTGTTGTAATATGCGAGGGTGGGGGTGTTGCATGTGTGTGTCCCTGACTTTTGCCTCCCCTATGTCGTAGGTGCAGTACTCACCATTGTCTTCGCCGGCGCCGGTGGTCGTAGATGAGTAGGAAGAGAAGGGCCGGTAGGATTTGTAATTCTGGCTCCATGGTGTCCTCCTTCCTCGTGGGATGTGTTCAGGTGAGCGTTTTCCCATTGCAGAAACTGTTTCCGACGTGTTTTTATCCACGGTGAATCCTCCCCAGAAAAAGTCGCAGATTGGCCGGTTGTGATACTATGGGCGGTACATTGTCTTCCGCCTGTTTGTTGGCGGTGACCGCCGCGCTGCTTGTCTGTACCGCTGTGGCGGGCGGTGTGTTAAAGTGGCTGTCTTTGTTGGCGGTTTCCGCCACGGTCATAATTCCCTTTTTTTGCCCGCCGGCCTCTTTGCGGTATTACCGCCGCTTTAACACCGACTGCCAGGGTTGGAATGACCCCCTTAGACTTTGTTCCATGTATGGACCGGTCAAGAATGACCCAGGGCTGCTTGACTAGCTTAGAAATGAATTCGCTCTGTGGCTCCCATAAATTGTTGTCTGTGGTGATTTTAACATAAATGCTACTGGGGGTTGGGTTTTGGAGCGTCTCCCAAAAATTTCCTGGATGAAAGCCTAGGGTGTTCCAGGCATTGTGTAACTTGATCCAAGATCACGGATTGGAGGACGTCTGGTGGGATAAAAGATCTACGGATTCTGGGTTTACTTATCTTTCACCACCACACTAGACACTCACACGACTTGATTATTTCTTCGTTTCTCACTCTATCCTTCCAGATTGTAAAATAGAGAAGTTTCCCCGTGTTATGTCTGATCATAGCACATTAGTGTTGGAAATGGCAGCTTAAGGGTGGGTTACGCAGACCTCGAGCTGAAACTTTGATTGGGCTTTATTGATGGACAAGGATTATATTAACTATATCAATAGGTGTATACAGATTTCTAAGAAAGAAAACATTGGAGTGCTCCGGTGGGGGTAGTTTGGATGCATTTAAGGGTGGTATCTGGGGGAGACACTAAGATTTAGCTTGAATTGTCAAAAGAGGGGGAAGCCTAAACTACTTGAGCTATATGAGGCTTTGTCAGCTGCCAAAACTAAGCTTATAACTGCAGCCTCAAATGGAATAATATCCAGGAAGCTCAACAAGAGGTGGCAATTACTAAAGCAATTTTGGAAATAGCTGCCAGAAAGGCAGATGACACATTTGGGGCCTGGAAAGAAAAATCTTTTGAGTTCGGCGAGCAGGTGGGTCACCTCTCGTCATTAGTACTTGACAAAAACAGGCTCAAAGGGAAATCAGGGAAGTAAGTGATCCCACGTTTGGGTTAGTCTCGGATCCCGAAGGTTTCTTTGCCTCCTTTCATAGGTTCTTGGTTCATATTGTCCAATTACCTTGATTAATGGGGACTCTAAAATTTATTCTAAAGTGTTGGCCATGTGCCTCTCCAGGGTGATTAACAAAATCGTGTCTCCCAAACAGCACAGATTTATGCCTGGGAAAGGAATGACGGATCATATTAATCGCGTGATATCTCTCTTCGATGCTTCTGCAGTAGCCGGAGACCTTAGGCTTTATTTTTTGTTGGACGCTGAAAAAGCATTTGATAGGGTCTCCTGGCGGTATCTTTGGGACGCTAAGCGAAGAGTTGGTATTGGGTCAGGATTTATCAAGGGAATTGGAGCATTATACCAAGACCCTGTCACCAGGGTTACTGTAATGGGTAGTTAGTCAGGCCCAGTTATGATTCAAAAGGGAACAAGGCAGGGCAGGGCTGCCCATGCTCTCCTCTACTTTTTGCCATTTATATTGATCCCTATATATGGAGGTTCGACAATAACCTTGCAATCCCTCCAATTCATTTTAATGGATGGGATACAAAGATTTTAGCATATGCTGACGACGTGGTGCTGGTCACATCTGGCCCGCTGTAACTTTAAAAGATATTGAAAGTGAGGCTAATGGGTTTGGACGATTTTTTGGATACTTACTGAACAATGATAAAACACAAGTTGTTATTAATAGTAATATCCTGCTGAGGCAGTTACTGCTCCTCTGCTATGGTGGAGGAGCGTCCCCCACACCCACGCCAGCATGAGGCTGCAAACCTTTCATAATGAAGAGATAATAAACCAGGTTTATTATCCCTTCGATGTGAAAGGTGTGGGCCATGGGATGACAAGCAGTGAGGGCAGTCCACTGTGCACTCCCCTCAATGCGCATGTATGTTTGGCTGGCTGTTTTGGGCCAGCCAAACACACAAGCACAGTGTGCTTTCTCCAGCCCGGCACTGTGTTGCCAGTCTGAAGAGAGCAGACACAGGCTTTCAGTCTGCCTGGGAGTGCTCTCGCTGGGTGCTCCCAGCCAATCCTGTTGCTGCTATGAGCAGCATCAGGAGTGCCCGCAGGGCAGGCTGGTAGTCTGTGCCTGCACTGCAAGACGGAGGAGTGGCAGCGCTGTGGTTTTGAAAGTTTATTCAAATTCCTGCCCCCCCTCCCTGCGCGCCAAACCGCCCCTGGTAACCTCGGCAAGCCGCAAATGTGCTGAGGGACACTCGGGTTGCAGATAGTGGGGTCTACTTAGGGGTCAATATCTCTGCCAACATAGATAAAATTTGTGGGTAATAATCTCGACCACCCTCATAGGGAAAGCTAGAAAGGACTTTTGTAGGTTGAACAACTTACATCTCTTATTGGTGGACAGATATAATATCGTGAAAATGTTGCTCCTCCCAAAGGTTCTATACCACTTCCATACCATCCCAATGGAAGTAGAAAATCATTGGTTTAAAAAACTTGAGGACATTATGAATAGTTTTTTTTGGACCTATGCTAAGACTAGGAGAGCACTGAGGTTTCTCACACTTCCACGGGAAAGGTGGGGTGGGCAGTTCAGCATCTTAAGCTATATTACTGGGCTATGATACTTCAACAAAGTTTAATTTTGCTTCAAGATAAAGATGAAGTATTGGGGCAGTTGAGCATACTCCTTCTCCCTGTGAGTTGCTGCTGAGGGAAAAGGCTTGGAGGTGTTTGTGGGAGCAATTTGAATGTAGCTACTTCAAGAATGTCCAATTTAAGTCCCTGCAGGGTGTTTTTAAGGTCTTGTCTGTTGTTCACAAAAATCTGGACATTGGCCTTCTGAATTTTTATACACCTCTTTATAATAATCTGTTATTGGCAGATATATTTCAAGATCCCTCCATTTCTCCCTGGAAGGCGCGCAGCCTTATTAGGCTGGGGAATTTTTACTCTTATTCTGGCTTGGTTTCTTTTGAGGAACTCAAAAACAAATATAAGACCGGCCATAGGGAGTTTTTCAATAACCTTCAATTTCATTACTTCCTCAGCCGGAAGGGAGATGTCCTTTCAGGTTCTCTAGGTTGGACCTGGTGGATGTTCCATTAAGAGGTAGGCCGTGCCCATTAGGAGAATTATATGGTCCCCTCAATCTACTCATGAAGGATGATCAGGATAACCGTGGCAGGAGAAATTTGCTACCATAAACCCTACTCTCCCAGATTCTCTCTGCCTTGCCAAACCTGTTTTTTCTGCTAATTTGCAAAATGTTTTGATTTATATCACACTCTGGGGCAGACTGCTAAGTGGGGTGGGGATAAGGGGACTTGATGACCAAGATGTCAAGTTAATGGGGCAGACATTATTTATGTTTACTGGGTACCCTGCTCTAGTTGTGATTATTGATGAAATCTCTGAATTCTGTAATCAGAAATTTAGGCTGAAAATCTCCTTGTCCTCCCAGCTGATTCTACTTGGTATTCAGGAAGAAACCGTTATCAAAAATGCAGCATCATTTTTGCTTACCCGTTTGGTTGTATTTCGGCTGTGTATCGCCTCGGCCTGGCTTGACCCTATGCCTCCCGCTTCTAGTCAGTGGTTGGCTCGGTTGCTGGCAATATACAACCGTGAAAGGGCTCTGTATCTGCAGAAAGGCCAAAGAATAAGGATAAGGGGGCTGTTGATTTGCCCCCCCCCCCTTGAAGAGTAGATTAAGGATCAAAAGGAGGGGTGGGAGGGCTCCTCGCTCTGAAGTATCTGGTCAGGATGATGTCATACCCTTGGGATTATTAGCTTCTGTCTTTGAGGGAGCATGGGCCAGTGTGAATGAATGAATTCACTGCACCAATCACTTCTCTCCTGTTTATCCCTTTTCGAATACACAAAGGCAGGAATCTATGAATTATGTGAACTAATTATATGGCCTGAGAGGATATCTGTATATTTATTGTATTCCTACTGTGTTCAGGGGGTGGTTTTGTATTCTTAACATTTCAATAACATTAAAAGAAAAAAGACTTTCCCACTACTAGCCAGTCCTAAAGTGCTTGTTCTCGCTCTCTAAAACATGGCGGAAATGGCTCATCCCCACTTGCCACATTTAATTTACATGTAAGTCCCTAGAAGTGTGGTACCACATGTACTCCAGGCCTGTAAATTAAATGCTACTAGCAGGTCTGCAGCACTGATTGTATCACCCACTTAAATATCCTGTGTAACCATGACTCTGCAGCCTGTATGTGGAGTTTTAAACCACCATTTTCACCTGGCAAAATAATTATTTTTCTTGGCCCAAACATTCCTTTTTAATACATATGAAACACCCCTAGGGTATGCCCTAAACAGCCCAAGGGGCAGGGTGGAGTGAATGTAAAAAAGTAGACACGTACCTTTAGGTTTTACATGTCCTGGTAGTGAAAAATGTTTACATTTGTTTTACGCTCCCCGAGGGCCATAGGATAACATTGAAGTCACCGAAAAAGCTGTAACTTCTAATTGAGAGCAGGTAGAAAGGCAGGTTTGGTGTCTAAAGAATTGTAATTAAAAGCCATCTTTAATGGTAAAGTTGGATTCTGAATTGCAATTCTGAAAATGGCACTTTCAGGAAGTTCGCATTTTGTTGCCTTGGCTATTTAGTGCCTGCAGCCTGTCCCTGGGTAACATGAATAGGTGTATTTGACAGTTAGTCTTTGTGTACTCCTCGTAGACAGCAATATGCAATTAAGAGCTTAGGTGTGCCTGAATGGTCCATCACTGGCAAGATAGAAGGGCACAGTTAGGTATAACCCCACTTACACCTGACTAGGCTGTTTACTGCCTTCACACAAATGGCTGCATACCCCCATAGTTTATCTAGAGCCAGGAGAGATGAGGCAGGAAAGCTGTGGACTTCAAAGGGAATCCTTTAGAAGCTTCTCCTACTTCAGTGAAGGCACCAGGAATAAATATTGGACCTCAGACACAAACGCTTCAGCACACTTCGGGTCCTGTGGACTTTGCCAGGAAAGCCTGTCTGTGTTTCTGAAAGGACTGCCACTCTGCCAGACTGCTACTCTGAAGGCCTGCTGCTCTGCTGTGCAGTTTCTTGCCTGCCCTCTTGCCTGGGTGAGAAGGACTGGACATGGAAATCTGAACCCAGGACCCCAGAGTCACTCCAAGGACAAGCTAGATGGTTGGCTTCCTGGTCAGAAGCCTCAGGGACATAACACGCATTCAAAAGCTTTGAAACCTAACACCTGGACTCTGCCATCTGTGAGTCCTACCCTGCCAAGTGGTGCCACCTTAGTCCCGGACCCTTGAAATCAGGCCAGAAGTTGACAAGAGTCCGCTGATCTCCATCTTTTCCAGATGGTGCCCTATCCCAGGAGTGGCGCATCTGTCACTACAGTCAGCTCTGGTAGGGAAAGGGCTCTGCTGCTGATTCAATCACGGTTTCTCAGCTACCACAGCAGGTCTTTTGCAGTTCCCTCTGAGATCTGGACCATGTCAGAGAGATTCACCTGATGCTGTGCCGATTGGAACTTCAGGTCCCACTGCAGGGCCCGCCTATGTCAACGGGCATGAGTCACCATCAGAATGCAGGAGACCATGAGGCCCAATAGCCTCAAAGTCAGTCTCACTGAAAACTTGGATAGGAGCTCAAACATCGATATCATAGCCAGAATTTCCTGGACTTGACACTCCGGAATTTAAGCCGGAATTTGCACAGTGTCCAGAAGGGCTCTAACGGAAGGGAGCCTCAGAGGGGGAGTGAGGTGTGACTTTGGCACGTTAATTGTGAACCACACTGAATGTGGAGCTTTGCCATAGTCTGGAGGTTGGAAATGGTTGTGTGGGGCGAGCCAGTTTTTAACAGCCAATCGTCGAAGAAGGGGAAGACTGGTACCCCTGACCTTCACAGGTGTGCTGCAACCACCACTATGACCTTGATGAACACTTGAGGGGCACTGGTAAGACCGAAGGGGAGCACGGCAAACAGAAAGTGCTCTTGGCCCACAGTGAGCTGCAGGTCTGTAGGCAGATGGGATATAGATGTGAAAATAAGAATCTTGCAAGTGCAGTGCCACTATCAAGTCTCTAGAGCCCAGGGCAGAGAGGACCTTGGCTAGGATGGGCATTCTAAACTTCTCCTTCTTCAGGAAGAAGTTGGTTAGGCACAGGTCTAGGATAGGACAGAGGCAGCAGAAAGTACCAGGAGTAGCAAGCAAGACCTGCTTTCCTCTCAATGGCTCCCTTCACCAAGAAAGCCAACACTTCCTGATGGAGCAAGGAGAGATTTTCCTCCATCAGCTGGTCCTATGTGGGTGGAATGGGTGTCCAGAAAAGAGATGGAGTAACCCTTCTGGACAATCTGTAAAACTTACTTGTTGGATGTTACTGACTGCCCGTGGTGCAGGTGAGTCCTGCCCAAAATGGATGCCATGGATGGTATGAGGGTAAAATAAGAGGGTTTGGAGGCTGTGGCTGCTGGGGGAGTGGTGGACTGGACAGACCTCTGGCAAGCTGTCCAACTTTGTCTGTGAGAACCACATCCTCAGTCACGAAAAGGGTAGGAAGCTGGTAGCAGGGAATAGACGTGGTTGGAAACGCCTTCTTTTGCCCCAAAAAGGGTGAAAGGTGGACTGGGTTTGGTGAGGGGTCATGGACATGGCCATAGCTTTGATGTCCTTAAAGCGTTCCAGCGATGAGTCCGCCTTCTCATCAAACAGGAAAGAGCCATCAAAGGTTGTGTCCAGGAACGAGGCTTGGACATCTCTTGAAAAGCCAACAGTTCTCAGCCAGGCGTGGTGCCGGAGGGCCACTGATGGTAAAATTGCTCTCCCAGGGAATCAGTTGTATGGTGAACTTTGCTCCATCTCTCCTGTCAGCAATGGCTTGGGAGAGTATGGCTCAGACCTAGTCCGAGACCTTAGCAGCACTTGTGCACTCAAATTCCAGATTGCGTGGGTGATTTGGCCCAAGAGGCATGAAGTGTGCATTGACTGTAGTGCTAGGCTGGCAACAGAGAACAAGAACTCTATCAGGTAGAGTAATAGGGAACATGCCAGGTTGACACTATAGGTGGAGGTTTGGTCCACCAAGCTTTCCGGAGTGGGGAGTTGCATGAGGAAACTGGGGCCCTAAGAATGGGGTGATGGTGTCGGTCAGTCACCCTGCGCAAAGACAGGAGCCCCTGTGCAGTGTTTGGACCAGGCCCCAAGGAGGACGCCAGTAAAGGATTCATAAAAGGGGAATAAAGGTTCAGATGGGGCAACTTCCAAATGAAACATCTCAGTCAAGATGTCTGTCTTCATTGTCACTGAATCCACAACATTGTGAATAAGGTACCCTCCTCTGTAGTCATGGTAGGGAAGAGACAAAGCCAGTGTCTGGTGAGGTGTCTAGACCATTGTTATCTGCCAGTTCCTCATACCTGTTGTCCTCTGTGTCATCTAGTGGATGCTGCCATTCATAAGGGCTATCAGACCCTTCCCAGTTGTCTACCTCTCCAGGCCTTTGAAAAGTAAAAGTCACTGGCTCCAACTCAGAGGGCCCCAGTCAGCATCCGGGTCAGCACAAGATCAGGCGTCAGGTATGAAAATAGGGATGGCAATGCCATGGGGCATCGGTGCTGGTGTGAGCATCAAGAAATGTTGTTGCCTCACAGGCAGCAGTGCTCTGGATTCAACACCGGATCCAAGAGTCCCGACTGGTGCCGAAGACGAACTCGCCAGCGGGAATCCAGTAAGTGCCTCTCCAGAACTTGTGGGGCACGAAGGCACTCTAGAAGGGTCGGGCCACCCAAATATGAGGAGCCTAGCCTCACAGAACTCTTTCAATTAGGCGGGGGTCGTTCCGGCTCTGAGAAAATCAGGAAGGGACAGAGCAGACCCTGACACAAACTCCGCTGAAGAGCAGGGCCCACTACGCCAACACTCCTGCGCCTCAACCCTGGACTTGGACGACCACTAGCCCGAGGACTTGGGGAGATATGACTATTAATGGGAGCAGCTCTACGACTGAGATCTTGATCCTTGCATTGCTGTCCAACGTCAGGCACTGAGGAGCTTGAAGGAGTGCTACCTCAATGTCTTTGGGTGCATGGCATGGCAGTCCCTGCAGGCTTTTGAGCTGTGGTCTCGCTCCAAGCACTATAGACAAACCAAGTATGGGTCTGTCGCAGACCCAGACATATTCCTTTGACAGGCACCACACGGCTTGAAACCAGCAGGTTTCTTGGGTGACATTCCTATCACTCCAGGAAAACTCAATCTTAATAATGGGTTTCAACCAATAGTCAAAAAAGGGTCAGTCAAAAAAAGACTAGGAGTAGCTCTACAATCATCTACCCAGACTGGCGCAAAATGAAAAGAACAGACATCAGTGCACCTGGGTGGCACCCATATATGCACTGCACATCATTTTTGATGCGGATGCACAGAGCTGTACGACACCATTTAAAGATTACAGGGGTACTGCTCGAAAATTTACAAATCCAATCTGACACCCGGAGAATATCCTAAGGTAAGGAATCTGTGGCTAAAATTATCTCTCAGATTAGTGTTATTTTCTACGGCTTCAGGCTACACATATAGTTAAAGAGCTGCTTCTTTAACTGCAATTGGTGTCAAGTTTAAACATAATCCTAAATGTATGCCTCGACACTGCTGAATTGGGTATTCCAAACACTCAAGTTGTCATGCCAGCTCATAAACAAATCTACCATCTTGCTACTCTGCCATCTTGACCTCACATCAAGTAAAATAATCTTCTCTACAAGATATGCACCATACAATAATTTATCAATCAAACAAATAGAAAGTACTCCTTTTCTGTAGCTGAAGAGCCACTTCTTACTTACGTTATGGATTGGTTAGTGACCACGTGAGTCACTGCTTTCCATTTCAATGACTTAGAAACATACATCTTTAGTATGGTATGACAAGATGCACAACACTATCCTACAGCACATAGGGAATTTCCCTTCACAACCACTGCTGGACATAAGACAATCCTGTTTGTATCAGCACCTCTACATGCAGCATGCCACTAAGACACTCTCTTCCTTCTGGTTCACCATTCATGGCACTTGTAACCTTTTGAACACCAGCCTTGCTTGGAAACTCCTTGCAGCACCTGCATCCTTTATTCATTCCTATCTCACATTTCTGGTTGGAGGAATGTGCCCCTTTTTGACATGGTCACCCCCATTATTGCCTGGTACATGATGTGATTTTAACTGAAAGTGCACTGGGTTCCTGCTATCCAGGTCCCCAGTGCCAGATCTCTTTCCCTAAAACAGCACAGTTGTTCCCCATTTGGCAATACCTTTGGCACCCCTGTCAGTTCCTAGTAAATGGTATCCCTGGTACCTAGGGCATAGGTACCAAAGAGGGTTCCCCGGGGCTGCAGCATGTATTATGCCACCCTCAGGAACACCTCACCTAGCACAAACAGACTGCCCTTGCAGGTCTTGGTGCAGCTAAAAATGAAAACACAACATGGCACACACATCCCATACCATTATGTGCAATATATGTAAGTGACTCCTACAGTGGGCCTTACAGTCCTAACGCAGGGTGCGTTATGTTACATGTGTGGACATCTACAAGAGCAGATATGTCCTTGCTATGTCTTTGTCAATTCTTAGTTATAGTAAGTGATCAGAGAAGCCATTTTAAGTACATGTGATGGACACTGGTCAACGCAAGTTCCCCAGCTACATTATTATTAGGCACTTGTAAAGCGCATAGCTACCCTGAGCCATCCCAGCACTACAGTGTACCACACTTTAAACGTACAGCAGAAAAGCAAAAGCCCTGCATCCTTAGCAGGGAGGACGAAAGGATTGTGCAAATAGCCAAGTCTTAAGCTGTTCACGGAATGACATAACCGAATCAGAGGCCCGCAAGGGAGTAGGCATAGAATTCGAAAGGTTGGAAACATTGTACTGAAAGGAATGACCACCTCTCCTGGTTCTGTGAACGATGGGAACCCTTACTAAATGGGCATTAGAGGAACGCAGAGACCTAGCTGGATTATAGGGAGTAACCCATGAGTGCCCAGTCTTGGGTCCCGTCCGGGTAAGTGACCTGCGTGCAATGTAGAGAGGTTTAACTGTGATCCTTTGATCTACCGGTAGCTAATGAAGCATTTTTAGAGCTTGCCGGGCAAACTGATGTCTAGGAACGTTACAGAGAAGACGGGCAGCAGAGTTCTGCACCACTTGTAGTTTATTAATTGCTTATTTGGGGGCTCCCAGATACATCACGTTTCTGTAGTCGAGCCTGTGAAAGAACTCATTGTCGCCACTTGACCCCCAGTGCGGTGAAGTGCCTGTTGGCCCTATAATGATTTTCATGCTGGAAACAGTGTTTCCACCCACTGGGCCAGAGTCAATGTGGCGGTGCAGCGTGTACAGCAGCGAAATGCACAACGGGGCTGTGCATGGGGGCACCCATGGGGGTCCCCAAGTCACCCATTCTGCTAGCCTTTCCTTGGCAGTATAAACATGCAGTGCCACCCTGGAGGATTACAAACGCCGGGACCGCCAGGCTGCTGGCTGGCAGCAGCCTGGCAGAGGCGGCGTTTCGAACATGGCGGATCTGCCATGTTCATAATATTGCGGGTGGACTGCCAAAACTGCGGCGGACCGCCCCCACCGTGAGTCTGGCGGTCCTAGGACCTCCAGACTCATAATGAGGGCCTAAGTGCCTGAACCACTGGCCTTTTGATAAAGGAGGAAGACGGTGGAAGACTTTCCTGTTAGCTCTCAGTTAGCAAGTAGCGCCAAGCTTTATTGCTTGGGTTTCCATAGTCAAATCTTTATCGAACCACACCTCCAGACTTTTTACAGCCAGCTCGGGGGAGGGGGGGGGCAAGGGGGGGTGGATGCCCATAATTCTAGGCCATCCCAGAATAAGCAAATTAGGAGAAGAATTACCCAGAATCAGGAGTTTTGCGTTTTAAGGTTGAGTGGTTCATCCAGTTGACCACTGCCATGTTACATGGACCCAGGGATATGGACTGACCATCCTGCTCAAGGCAAATATAAAAAATACGTTTAGTGTTGTCTGCATATGAAACTAATGAAAGCCCAAATGCAAGGATGACCTCAGCCAAAGGATGCATATAAACATTAAAAGGGTGGGGCTTAAAGAAGATCCTTGAGGAACCCCACAATTTAAAGGCATGGTATCTGATCTGTGATCACCCTCAAATACTTGGAAGGTTATATTGCTGAAGGTTGACTGGAGCCAGAGCAGTGCTTGGCCAATCACACCCATACTCTAAAGTCTAACCAAAATTACCTCATGTTTGACCGTGTCAAAAGCCGCACTGAGGTCAAGGAGGATGATGACCACTTGATGGCTTCACTGAAAATGGGGTTGTTTGCTATCAAACATCTCATATTAATAAACCCTCACTGACGCCAGTGATGGATGTACCCAATACACGCATCCGGAGGGCAGCTTAGAGGTGCCCCCTGAAAAACTTACTGTTTACCTGTGTGCTAACTGACTAGTTTCGATTAGTCTGCCACCAAAAGACAGGTTTCTGACCCCAAAGGGTGAGAGTCTTTGCTGTCGGGTGGTCAAGAACAAAACCTTCCCTCAGAAGAGAAATCCAACCACCTCCCCTGACCCCCACTATCACCACTTCCCTCTGAGGTAAGTTGTCTCATGTGGACACGAAATTTCAAAGTCTGCCAAACTTGGTGATGGCAGAACTTTGGGACAGGGTTATATTCAGTCCCCACATGAAGTGGTCATATAGGTGGCAAAGAGACCCCAGGGGTATGTGGCCCATTGGCTCCTATCCTACACTACCCTAAACACTACTAAATTCAGTATTTAGGGGAGCCCTTGGCACCAGGAAATCAGATCCTGCTGACCTGAAGAAGAAGAAGGACACCCCAGAGATGCAAAAGACAAGAACTGAACACCAATGACTGACTCGGACCATCCCTGTCAGCCTGCATGCTGACTTTGACATTTGTGAGAAAGGCGCCTTGTCCTCCAGCAGCTGAAGCCTTCAAAAGCCAGAAGGGCTGCGAACTTTCACCCCAGCACAAGGAACTCCTGTGGAGTAGCAGAGCTCAGGACACCTCTCCACCTATCTGGCCCAGACTGAGGGGAAGAGGACCAAGGGTGTCTCCACATTTTCCGAGCCTTGTGAGACTTGAGCCCACTTGTTGGCTTGATTGGAATGGACCCCTACTACATGGCTGCAGCCTTTTTCTGCAGGCCCCATCTACACGACTGCTTCAGGGACAGAAACCTGATGTCTAAGAACACCCCTGCACCTGGCAGTCCTGTCCCCACGTCCCCAAACACCTCAAGATTTTAACCCTCCCGTTGGTTCACTTGGACTGGACCCTTAGTCCCTGCTTGAAGCGCCTTTCTGACCGGACCGATCCCCATGGCCTTCAACGGGGCACCCAAGGCTGAACTACACCTCTGAACACGGCTGCCCCAGTGCTGCCTGAGATGACCTTCAGCCGAGGACCCTACTCCACACACACGCTAAGTCTGGAAGATTGGTCCTGTCAGTCACAGCTGAGTCCCTGTTTGCCGTATTTAACATAATAATATATAACTGCAGCTTCAAAAAATTGCAGTGTAAACTTTTCAAAACTGTAAAAAAGTTTACAGAAAAATTTACTTACCAGATTATACTGATTTTGGTGCCTAAACATATATAAAGATACTTTTTAGTTTGGTGAATTGATGTGGATCTCCCTATTGAGTTGTGTGTCATTTATGGACTGTCTGCCTACTGCACATGCCTAACACTCCTCCTGGCCAAAAACAGATATGATAAATATGCACTTTGATAAACTAAGCAAACGCTGCAATTTTAACTAAAAAAAGACGTACCTTTAGCTTCTGAAGCAGTAACATGAGACCTGCAAAACTCCTAGTCTGTATCCAAAGTTCAACAACTCCTGCATACTCAGTCCCAGACACATGCTGCTGATCTATTACATACTGTATTTCATGCTTCAGAAACAACATGTATTGTCCATGTTTTTAAAACTGCTGGACCTGGTCTGTTGACTGGCTTTAAAACTATTTTTGGATTCATTCCCTCTTTCTTCAGTTCTTTACTTTTCTGTCTGTTTGGTAAAATATCAGTTACACTTTTGTAGTTGAATATGAAATTCTTATTTTTTACCTAATGAAGAAATCAAATTAACATAAATGATCAACATAAATGTTCAGCAAAACTTGTGTTCTGGTACAAAAATTGCTATAAAATAGGTTATATTGACATTCCTCTGGAAGAACCAGCTAAATTGCCCTATCGATGCCTGGAAAGTAATTCCACCAATAAGTGTGCATCAGGCAGCCAGTAGTGCAATGCAATTACCCGTCATTAAAGATGTGATGTACTATTCCAGACTTGTGCTGCCACATGTGGTGACACTAACTAGCATAACACCACCAACAGTTTCACCATTCTCAGATGCAACTATTCCAGCAAGTACCGTTACATCTTTGGTCCCATCTTTGCCATCTTGTTCATAAATTGCCTTCAAATCTTGTTTTTTTATTAGATCATGGCTGCATCATTATCAACAGAACAAGCAAATATCTATTCTCCTATTACTTTAACACGTTTGTCAGTTTGAAAAGCTTCCACATGTTCTCAGGATGGTACAAATTTATTTATTGGGTCAAATTATGTTTTTTGATGTTTGCACTGAGCTGCATAGTCCCATTATGAAAAAAATGTGTTCATGGTTTTTATCAATGTAAAAAGTTTTATATAAATGATCGTCCTGAGCACAAAATGATTAATAAATAGAGTATTTAAGTTTAGGACACAAAAAAGTATGGAACACTGCCTTCATTCACCTATTAAGGTACGTGGGTGAGAGGAAGTCGACCCAAGAAACTCAAATAAGGTCTTGGGGGTACTAGGTCTAGCTTAGATGGATGAATCGAGGGGTTCGTTCATAAATGGAGATTTACTATTGCCACTGGTCTGTTTATTTTTATAGTTACAGCTATACACATTTTATGCATTAGAATCGAACTTTGATTTTAATAAAAGAGTAAAAGTATATTCAAATTGTGTATACTCTTGGGTGTGTCTATTCTTGATGAAAAGTTTGGGAACTCATTAATAATAACAAATACTCCTGTGAATTTCACAGGACTGATCATTGCCCAGGACACGCCATCCTTATAATGTGTATGTGGGTTCATGTGTTGTAGCCCACCTGGTTGTCTATTATCTTGTTGCTATGTTTACTCAGTATGGTTGCCAGAGGGTCTGGAGACCTGCACAGCCTACAGCTCAGGGCCATTCTGGATAAATCCAGTAAATGTATCATTGGGACATTGCACATGGGGCCAGATCTTTCAGTAATCTTGGATAACACAAACAAAATGTTTTACCAATTCTTGCTAATAACATACAAGGCCATAGCAGTATTTGTTTCCTCCCTCAGTTCAGACAAGAGATCCTTCTCTGCTGTGGGCTGGCCAGTCACTTGAATAGTAAAACGTATTCCCTACTTCGGTTCCAGTGAAGTTGAATCTGATTTTGAATTAGTTATATAATGGCACAACATATCACATAAGTGGTAAACTTCCCCATGGGAAGAGTCCAGCATGAACTACCAGGCCAGGTTCTGCCTGGACCGGAAACAAGGATTCTGGGACCGGTTTCAGGGTATAGCCTTTCATCTGCCAGGCTAGCTTGAACCCAGTGGCGTAGTGAGCCCATACCTGGTGCACCTATGGCGACAAAAGCAAACAAACACTAATGATGGACGGGATGCGGAACAAATCAAACAAGCCACAGCACGCTCCTCCCACATGCCCAAATATAGGTGGTGACTTTGTCACTGGAGTCTGAGTGACACCAGAGCAGCCTCGCAGAGAGCCTAACACCAGGCATCTGTAGGTCCCTTGTTGCGTGGTCATTGATGGCTACAGGTGGATCTTTTGTGTGCTGAGTTGCGGGGGATGAAGGAGAAACATATTCACAGTATGCTTCACGACTGCCTACACAGTGCAGTTGCTTCGATGTAATGGTTTGGAGGCAAGCTGCGTACACTCACTGATACCACATGGTCCAGAGTAATCAGCATATATTACGCCAACCCATGAACTCAGTGAAGGGAAAGGTCCAAGGAACACGAGTGTTAAACTTAACAAGTCATCTCTGGAAACATCAACAATGCAAAGTGTACTTGTAACGCTTGCACTACTCTAATAAACGCAGTGGTGGAGCTGACTACAGACTGGAATGCCGCACCTCTGAGGGACCGGTGGGGGAGGAGCTGCAGGGTAGCGCAGGTTTCTCCCACCCCTTCCTGTGACAGAGAAAACAAACCGAACGTACTGATGGGTTGAAGTATGCTCTGTCTTTCTGCCACATGAAACCGGCAGGAAAACTGGTGTACTAGCAAAGCTTGATTGTATAAAATAAGGTTCTTGGGGAACATCTCACTGCTACAGTGTCCTTAGTCTCTAATTGCCAATCTCACTCCTCACACAGAACAGGACCACAACTGACCTCACAAAACACTTTACAGCATGCAATGAAATAATCCTTATAGTGCCTTTATCTAACAATCTGCTGTGTTTTGTAATGTATGTGTAATGCTATTCTCAACAGAATAAACCATCTAAAAACTGCATGAATCATGTAACATTTTAGGCAGTTGAAATTACAGAATAATTTGGTTCATGCCACCTTTGTAAGTTGTTAGAATCTACACAGCCATGTATTGTGTTCTGATCTATCAGCCTGGATGGGTTGTACAGAATTTTTACACACTTGGTCTGACGATGCTGATAGGAAGTAGATGTCCCTACTTTAGTGATGAAATGAGTTTTGATTTTTCATCCTCAAATGGTTTTTGATTCTTATTTTTTTTATTTGCCCAGGTTTTCAATACTTTTTGTTGAGTCCTCGAAGTTATGTCCCTCAAGATATTTTGCTCCACACTTGGTAACAAGTCATCACACCTGCGTACATTTCATTTGCTTCTAAAAAGTCTCATTTGCAGTGAAGCAATTCTCCGTGAAGTTTGTTGCTTAATGAAGAAAGGCAGAAGGGCCCACATTCTGTTTGGAGATGCTGCAAATTCTGAGGTTTGTCCTTAAATTTAAAGCTTTTGAGACATTCAGAGGAAAGTGAGGACCTCAGCCTTGATGTATTCTTAGATGTCGCAGGTCTAATTTCAGCTGTAGAATCTTGGATGCCTTTTGGCAGTGCTTTGAGAAGACTTTTGTGTGTTTTACTTGATGTTGCTGAGGAGACGCTTTTTGTTTAAAGCTCTTTTCATAACATGGCGTTCTCATGTGTGTATTCTTTGGTGCCATACAAGAATTGACTTTCCATTAAAGTTCTTACCGATGACAGTGTAGTGATTAAGGCCTCTCTCCTGTGTGTATGAGTTGATGGAGTGCAAGGGTTGCTTTACAAGTAAAGCTCTTGGCACACACATTACAACTATAAGGATTCTCTCCTGTGTGTAGTCTTTGGTGCTCTATAAGAGCCCTCTTTCGATTGAAGCTCTGTTCACACACAGTACAGCTATATGGCTTCTCTCCTGTGTGTATTCTTTGGTGCTCTATAAGAGCTTTCTCTCGATTGAAGCTCTTTTCACATGCAGTACAGCTATATGGCTTCTCTCCTGTGTGTATGCTTTGGTGCTCTAAAAGAGCTCTTTCGATTGAAGCTCTTTTCACACGCAGTACAGCTATATGGCTTCTCTCTTGTGTGTATTCTTTGGTGCTCTATAAGATCTCTCTTTCGATGAAGCTCTTTTCACACACAGTACAGCTATATGGCTTCTCTCCTGTGTGTATTTTTTGGTGGTCTACAAGAGTACTCTTTTGATTAAAACTCTTCTCACACACAGTACAGCTATAAGGCTTCTCACCTGCGTGTATTCTTTGGTGGTCTACAAAATTTCTCTTTCGATTGAAGCTCTTCTCACACACAGTACAGCTATAAGGCTTCTCTCCTGTGTGTATTCTTTGATGCTGCACAAGGGCTCCCTTACAAGTAAAACTCTTCTCACACACAGAACAGCTATGTGGCTTCTCTCCTGTGTGTGTTCTTTCGTGGTCCATAAGAGTTCTCTTTCGATTGAAGCTCTTCTCACACACAGCACAGCTATAAGGCCTCTCTCCTGTGTGTATGCTTTGGTGGTCTACTAGATTTCCCTTTTGATTGAAGCTCTTCTCGCACACGGTACAGCTATAAGGCTTTTCTCCTGTGTGTATTCTTTGATGCTGTACCAAGTCTGACTTCACAGGAAAGCTTTTCACACATACATCGCAGTGATAAGGTCTCTCTCTAGTGTTTTCTTTGGTGTTGTTGAAGATGTACCTTCTCCGTAAAGCTTTTCTCAAACATATTGCAAGGAGTTTTCTCTAGCCGTATAAGAGTTGCCTCATCAGCAAACCTCGTTTCATGCTCAATGCAGGGATACTGTCTTAGCCCTATGTCTGTGTTTTCATGCAGTAAAAGATGTGTCTTCCCAGTAAACGTCTTCTTACATTCAGCACAGCAATACGCTCCTAGGCCGGTGTATATTCTTTTGTGCCTTAGAAGTATTTTATTGTTAAATTTCTCACTCCTGTGTATTCTTTGGCGTTTTCTTTCATTAATTTTATGAGCAAAATTCTTCCTTCCTCCAGATGCTTTAAGTTTCTCTTTACTATTCATACTTTCTTTCTGCGACTGCTGTGCTGAGGAATGAAAAGAAGACTGAAAATTACACATGGAAAATATTTCTTGAAAAACTGTGCTGTTATGTGAAAGGTGGACAGATATATCTAGGGAAGTAGGCAAATGTTACTACCTGTAAACAATTGTTTGCTGCTTATTGTATTGTAGGTCACATGTGGTGCACTATCCTGCTGTCATGGTTTGGGTTCTAAATATCAGAACACTTTTAGTTCAAAGAATGAGCTTCGATTTAGAGAACAACGCGTAATACCATAGCTGAAATTCATAATGCATCAGCACACTGACTCCAACTTAAATTATTGTGTTTTTTTCTCCATTGGAGTACATTTGTCTGCTTATATGTGTAAAATAATAAACAAACTGCTTAGTTAAACTGGACATCAGGAACAGGTGGAACGACCTATGGGGGAAGGTATGTTCCATAGCAGCAAGACACCAGATTGCTATCCAGAGGACTGGCGGTGGGCCCCCACCTCCTCCCCCACAACTCACAGCATGGGAAGAGCAAGTCTTGGCAATACTGCTTCCTGAGGGCCTGGCCGAGTCAGAGGAGGACTGGACTCTGGTAAGTCAACTTTCAACAATTATCACACCCCTACCTGCATGCCAACACATACCCTCACCCTCACTCCCAACACTCCACTCCATCCCACACACCCCACCATCACATCTCACTCACCCCAATGCCAAGCACTGCATGCTGTACCAATGCATGGATACCCCTCACAGTCCTGCATGGACACTCATCACTAAAGCATGCACAGCAGAGGGAACCAACAATCCCACCATACACGAACATACAAAACTGAAAGCTGGTAGGGCAAATCCAACCATAGAGGGGAAGCCACGGAGGTACAATATGCCAGACACATTAACCATAACGCATCATTTACATTCCCACAGGTACCCCAGCCAATGTCAGTGGAGAAGAGGTGCCAGCACTACCCAGTCCCCCAACTGAAGAGGCCCACAGTGATGACAGCAGCTCTGGTCTTTAGGATCTGGATGACCTACCTGGCCCATCAGGGACCACTGGACAGCAGGTCACCCAGGCCCAGTCACACACCACCACCGAGCCTCCCCGATCTGGAAACACCACCACAGCACCCACCCAGCGTACCCACACCTCTGTCTCCAGGACACGTCAATCAGCAGTGTGTCCACCTCTACAGGGACCCCAGGCCACACCTCGCACACAGGGACCTGGGGTCAGTGGGCACACGGTTCAGGGGACAAAGGCACAGGCCAAAAGGGAAACTGGGAGGAGTGCTGTGCACCAGGGGGAGGGCAGGCCCAGGGAAGCGACTCTCCAGGAGGCACTCTCCGAGATCCTGGGAGCATACCAACATTCCCAGGACAATGTGCAGGAGAACAGGCGGCTGCAGGAGGGGCAGTAGCAGGGGATCAGGGAGGACTTGCAGGCCATGAACAACACCCTGATCTCCATAGCAGGGGTGCTGGCAAACATGGCCAACATTATGAGGGAGGGAGTGTCACACCAGCAGGCCCGTGGCACTAGCCAGACATATGAATAGCCTTCCACTTCCGCTAGTGGCCAGGAGGCCCCGCCACAGGACTCACAGGCCACCAGCACCCCTCCCCCTGCAGAAGGTGAATAACTCCGCAAACGTTCCCTACGATCCAGACAGAAGCCAGAGACACTTGCCAAGACCCCTGTCAGGAAATGAGACTCTCCTGATTGTCACCCTTGTGTCCCACTCAGTCACCCTGTCCACCTTGAACTGTCATTGCTTCCCTTCCTATGCCCCCATGGACAATGCACCTGTGCTACAAACAGACTGGAAAAATACCCTGGACTTTCCTCCAACATCACCCCCACCCATTGCACTTTCCCCCTATATGTTAGCACTCCAATGAACACCCTTCGATAAAAGTCCATTTGGAGTATGTGATGTATATCAAATGTGTATTATATGAAACAGATACAAAGATTGAAAATGAACTGTACATAGAATGAGCATAGACTGAATGACCTGTAGTGATCACACCAGGAGTATGTGTCAAGTCACCAGCATCTGCAAAATGAATTGCCAGAGGGAATAGTAAGTGGGCATAGAAGTGGGAAACATCACCTTCCATTGCCACACAGATTACAATCAAAGTCATTGAAATGTAAAGTTACATTGTCCTACCTGTATGTCATGGGAAGTATTGTCGAATAACTGATGTTCTGTTGTCCTTATCCTCTGCCTCCTCATCCTCACTGTCCACAGGGTCTACTGCTGCCACATGGGCATCTCCAGTCTCCAACTCCTGCAGAAAAGGTACATGGCGTCTGAGGGCCAGGTTGTGCAACATGCAGCATGCCACTACTGTAGGAGGCTGGCCTGGCTTGTAGTGGGTACCAAAGGTACTTACACCTTGTGCCAGGTCCAGTTATCCCTTATTAGGAGAATAGAGGTGTTTCTAGCAGCTTAGGCTGATAGAAGGTAGCTATGGCAAAACTTAGGCTGAACTAGGAGACATGCACAGCTCCTACTATACCACTTATATCATATAACACAATATCCTAAGAAAACAAAATACTCAGAGCGACTAAAAAATAAAGGTACTTTATTTTTATGACAAAATGCCACAAGTATCTCAGTGAGTACCCTCAGTAAGAAGGTAAGTAATATACACAAGTTATATGTAAACAAACCCAAAACAGGTAAGTAAGAGTAAGAAAAGTAATGCAAACAGTGTAGAATTACAATAGGATGCTATAGGTGAACATAGGTCTAGGGGGTAACACAAACCATTTACTCCAAAAGTGGAATGCGAATCACGAAAACCCCAGACCTATGGGAGCTTGTAGAGGGTCTCTGGGACTGTAAGAAAACAGTCAGGGTGTCCAAGATACCCCACCCCAAGACCCTGAAAAGTAGGAATAAAGTACACCTACTACCCCAAACACAATGGTCGTGATAGGGGGATTCTGCAAGAACCACAAACACCAGCAAAGCACTGAAGACGGATTCCTGGACCTGAGGACCTGCAAGGCAAGGGGACCAAGTCCAAGAGTCGCAATAGTGTCCGGGGGAGGGGGCAGGAGCCCAGGAAACCCCAGATGAAGGTGCAAGGAAGCTGCCTCCGGATGGAAGAAGGTTAGGCTTCTGCAACAACGAAGAGAGCTAGGAGCTTCTCCTTTGGATGGGAGATGTCCCACGGCGTGCTGAAAGTTGCAGAAGTGTTCCTATGCAGAAATACCGCAAATAAGCCTTGCTAGCTGCAAGGGTCGCGGTAGAGGTTTTTGGGTGTTGCTGGGGACCAGGAAGGACCAGGATGTCGCCCCTTGGAGGAGGAGACAGAGGGGGCGCGCAGCAACTCAGAGAGCCCCCACAGAAGCAGGCAGCACCTGCAGAAGTACAGGAGCAGGCACTTAGAATATTTGTGAACCGGAGCTGTCTCAGAGTCACAAAGGAGGGTCCCACGATGTCAGAGTCCAACTCAGTGGGTTGAGCACTGCAGGATGGAGTACTGGGGACCCAGGCTAGGCTGTGCACGAAGGAATCCTTGGAGGAGTGCACAGAAGCCGGAGCAGCTGCAAATCAGGCAGTACACAGGTTTGCAGTCTAGCGTGGGGAGGCAAGGACTTACCTCCACCAAACTTGGACTGAAGGATCACTGAATTGTGGGAGTCACTTGGTGAGAGTTCCTGTGTTCCCGGGACCACGCTTGTCAGGATGAGAGGGGACCCAGAGGACCGGTGATGCAGTCTTTTGGTGCCTGCGTTAGCAGGGGGAAGATTCGGTCGACCCATGGGAGATTTCTTCTTGGCTTCCAGTGCAGGGTGAAGGCAGGTGACCCTCAGAGCATGCACCACCAGGAAACAGTCGAGAAAGCTGGCAGGATTAGGTGCTACAATGTTGCTGGTAGTCGTCTTGCTACTTTGTTGCGGTTTTGCAGGCGTCCTGGAGCAGTCAGCGGTCGATCCTTGGCAGAAGTCGAAGGGGGAAGTGCAGAGGAACTCTGGTGATCTCTTCCATTCATTATCTGAAGAATACCCCAGAGGAAAGACCTTAAATAGCCAGAAAAGGAGGTTTGGCTACCAAGAAAGGAGGATTAGCTACCAAGAAAGGTAAGAGCCTATCAGAGGGGGTCTCTGACGTCACCTGCTGGCACTGGCCACTCAGAGCAGTCCAGTGTGGCCCCAACACCTCTGTTTCCAAGATGGCAGAGGTCTGGGACACACTGGAGGAGCTCTGGGCACCTCCCTGGGAGGTACTGGTCAGGGGAGTGGTCACTCCCCTTTCCTTTGTCCAGTTTCGCGCCAGAGCAGGGCTGGGGGATTCCTGAACCGGTGTAGACTGGCTTATGCAGAGATGAGCAGCATCTGTGCCCATCAAAGCATTTCCAGAGGCTGGTGGAGGCTACTCCTCCCCAGCCCTTCACACCTATTTCCAAAGGGGGAGGGTGTAACACCCTCTCTCAGAGGAAATCCTTTGTTCTGCCTTCCTGGGTCGGGGCTGCCCAGACCCCAGGAGGGCAGAATCCTGTCTGAGGGGTTGGCAGCAGCAGCAGCTGCAGTGGAAACCCCATAAGGGCAGTTTGGCAGTACCCGGGTTCTGTGCTAGAGACCCGGGGGATCATGGAATTGTCCCCCCAATACCAGAATGGTATTGGGGTGAGGATTCCATGATCTTAGACATGTTACATGGCCATGTTCGGAGTTACCATTGTGACGCTATACATAGGTGTGACCTGTGTATAGTGCACGCGTGTAATGGTGTCCCCGCACTCACAAAGTCGGGAATTTGCCCTGAACAATGTGGGGGCACCTTGGTTAGTGCCAGGGTGCCCACACACTAAGTAACTGGGCACCCAACCTTCACCAAGTGAGGGTTAGACACAAAAAGTGACTTGTAAGTTACTTAAGTGCAGTGAAAAATGGCTGTGAAATAACGTGGACCTTATTTCACTCAGGCTGCAGTGGAAGGCCTGTGTAAGAATTGCCTGAGCTCCCTATGGGTGGCAAAAGAAATGCTGCAGCCCATAGGGATCTCCTGGAACCCCAATCCCCTGGGTATCTAGGTACCATATACGAAGGAATTATATGGGTGTTTCAGTGTGCCAATGAGAATTGGTATATGTAGTCACTAGCCTGCAGTGACAAATTTAGAAAGCAGAGAGAGCATAAACACTGAGGTTCTGGTTAGCAGAGCCTCAGTGATACAGTTAGGCACCACACAGGGAACACATATAGGCCACAAACTTATGAGCACTGGGGTCCTGGCTAGCAGGATCCCAGTGACACATAACAAACACACTGACAACACAGGGTTTTCACTATGAGCATTGGGCCCTGGCTAGCAGGATCCCAGTGAGACAGTGAAAACACCCTGACATATACTCACAAACAGGCCAAAAGTGGGGGTAACAAGGCTAGAAAGAGGCTACCTTCCTACAACTACTATCTGGCAGACCTTCTTGGGTGAGTAGCACAGGGATCCACCTGTTAGTTGGAGGCACCGGAACTGGCCTTCAGGAGGCCAAAGGTCCTTTCAATTATCCTTCTTGTTCACCCATGTGCCTCATTATAACGTTCTTCTGCCCTTGCCCTGGCATTCCTCACAGGGGTCAGCAGCCATGATAGGTTTGGGTAACCAGAGTCACCTGCAAGTATTGAGGGATAACATTTAGTCACACACTATCCTATATGGCCAACCCCATACATCAACATCTACTGGGTGGGAACCAGGGCTCACCTATTAGCCACACTATGTGCCTCTGTAGTTGGGACATCACATTTGGGATGCTGCTATTCCTCAGGACAAAGGCATCATGCCCCAACCCAGGATACTTAGCATTGGCATGGGAGATGTACTGGTCTGCCAAGCACACCATCTGAACATTCAAAGAGTGGAAACTCTTACGATTTCTGTACACCTGTTCATTCTGACGGGGGGACTAATGCAATATGTGTTCCATCAATCGCCCCTATCCTGTGTGGAGGGACAGGTGGAAGTGAGGTAATTCCGCTGACGTTCTGCGCCATTGCGGGAGGCGGTCGGACAACCGCCGTGCAATTCCTCATTGGGTAACATTGGGCATTATGGGTTACAGAGGCCAATGGTGATCTACGCCGGTGGTGTAGGTATGCACTGCCGCGTACGTGACCGCCATTTTATTTCAGATTCCTCACTTGCTACCTGATCTTCAACAGAAGAGGACTTACACTGCATGTGCTGCTGTGACCTGTGTCTGGAACCTACCATTGCCCGTGTGACTGGGGAAAAGGCCCCTGCCTACACTTTGGCGGTGTTGGAGAGACTGGTGGATTGGGTCCTACCCCAGTACGGACTGCTGTATGGGCCTTTAGACCAACAGGTGAGTACACTGTGGGCACGATGCATGTGGCATGAATGCAAGGAGTGGTGTGGATGAAGGCCTCGTGTAAGGGGGGTGGGTGGATGTCCTCTGGGCGGCGTGTTGGTTGTGTGCTGGGCCATGTGTGTGCAAATTGTGATGTGAAGGGGTATGGTGGCCCATAAGTGTAACAGGCAGGACCGTCTGACTAATACTATTTTCCTGTGTGTATTGCCTCTGCAGGTCAGTGCCCATCAAAAGAAGGGTATATGGCGTGCCATCGCCATAGAGGTGCGGACCCTGAGGGTCTACAGCAGGCGGAGCACCCACTGTCAGAAATGGTGGGAGGACCCGAGACGCTGGGCAGGGAAGACCGCGGAGGACCAGCTGGGGATGGCCTCCCAACGAGAAAGGGGTGCCCGTCGAACCCTGACCCTCCTGATGGCCCGCATACTGGCGGTGGCCTATCTAGAGCTGGATGGGCGCTTGAGGGCATCACAGCAGCCACATGGGGTGAGTACAGTGCCCATCATTACAACTTACGCCTGGTGGGGTGGTATCCGGGTGGTGCATGTGTGTCAGTGGGTGCCCCTAGGCCAGGCCTGACATAGCAGCGTAGGTCTTCTGGTGGCTAGGGTTCTGAAGGGATAATCCTGCCTCCTAGTTTGTAAGCATCTACTACTGGTCAGGGCTGCGTGGGTCCCAGGTGTGCTGCAGTTGGCCGGGTGTGCACCTCCTCATGTGTTGGTGGCTAGCAATATCAGTGGTGGTGCAATGCATAGTGGGTAAGCCTGTTCCCTGTGTGTGTGGGAGCTGTGTATGCCAACGGTGGTGTTAGTGCAGCCATTGACCCAGTGTATCCTTTGTCTCTGTCCCCCACTTTTTTGTTTTGTTATCCTGTCCTTATGTGGTATGAATCAACTTTTATAACAATGTTTTTGATTCTACCTGTTGTAGAGTAGCCCACGCTATGGATCACGGTCTGTATACATTTTTACGCCCGATTCATTCAACCTTCATTATACTATGGGCCGGAAATTTTTACATTCAACCCTGTTTTTTTGCCAATATCTCAGACATGTGGGTTCAATTGCCATGGTGGGGTAGGCCATGATTATTTTTGTCACAATGAATATGGAGAGGCTCTTAATTTAATCCTATCCATATTAGACCTGATGCTATTGGGAAGTAAACATGGAGATAATGGGGCAGTGATTCCATCCCTTAGAGGTAATCACTCCTCATCCGTTATTAATTACATCTTAGTGTCCTCATCTGCTAATAATGCATGTGACACACCCCATATTGCTCAATCATCACTGAGTGACCATCACCTGATTATCCTCCCAACCCTACTTTGGGGCTCTAAGCGTAAGTCTCATACCATTATGAACCAGGTTGATCCTTATAGGCCTAACGGAGTGAGATTGAAATGGAAAGACATTGACACAGATGGCCTATTACAGAATATTGTGGGGGGGAGAATGTCTGTCCGAATTTAATTATTGTCTGCAAGACCAAATTGAACCTACAAGGTTGCTTAGTAGTTTTAATCATGTTATTACTTATACCAAGGTTTTTCTGACACGCAAACCAAAAAGCTAGGCAGCTTGAGAGGAAGAGAATGGTTTGACCATGCATGTAGTAAAGCCCGGGGGGAACTTAAGTCAGCCCTTCATATCTCCCCTAGAGATCCTGTGGCAATTAGGTCATTACGTGGCACATACTGGTAAGCCCTAGAGCGAAGGAAGACGTTGCTGAGGGAATATGCCTGGTCAAAATAATCCCTGGCCACAGAAATAAATAATAACAATTTGTTCTGGGAAACAAGTTAACAAGCCCTTTTTGTCTAATGAGGTGGTTTCCAAATTAGGCTCCAGCGTGTCTGTGAAGCTTGGGTAGCCCACTTCTCTGAGATTTTTAAGCAAAAGAGAGGGGTGGTAGACATATCTGGACAACAAGAGCCGTGGTGTGGGTATCCCATTTATTTAAATATTAACTTGGAGGAGGTCCTCCTGGCCATCTTAGGCAGTGCTAGGGGTAGGGCCCCCAGTCCTGATAGGGTACCGGTGGATGTTTTTAAAGCCAATATAAATCTCTGGGCCCTTATCCTCACTAGGGTGTTTAACGCAGTAACAACTGGAGATATCCCGTTATCCGGGACTTCCTCCATTATTGTAGTCATATATAAAAAAAGAGATAACTCAGACCCAAACAACTATCGACCAATGTCACTGATGGACTCATCTATGAAAGTCCTAAATAGGGTCTTATTGGCAAGACTTGATGAGTGGGCATTGGACAACAGTATTCTCTCTCTCCTGTTCAATTTGGTTTTAGAAAAGGATTAGGTACTATTGAACAATGTGTAGATCTAGATCTGTTGATAGGGAAATATATACGAAGGCCAAACCATGGGCATTATACCTATGTTTCGCAGATCTCAGTACTGCCTTGGACGTAGTAGAGCATACCCTACTATGGCCTACACTACTGGAACTGGGTCTCGAGAGATATCATTGACTATTTGGCCTGTCTATATAAAAATCTAACATGTAAAGTTTGTTTTGGGCCAAAGGGAGAATGCACCTGTCCCTTTATGGTTGGGAGAGGTATTCATCATGGCTGTGTCCATTCTTATTCTCACTATTTATTAATGGGGTGGATACATTTCTACAAACAATACAGGCAAACCCACCTCAGGTATCATGGCGTCCCACATCTGTGTTACTATATGCCAATGATGCTGTCCTGATTTCAGGGACTCCAGTGGGACTACAGAAATTAATGAACGGTTTCAAACAATTAATGACACTTAAGGGTATGATGCTTAACAAATCCAAAACCTTCACAATGGCCTGTGGACAAAAAGCCCACAGATGTAAGAGCTTCTCCATCCAGAACACGCAAATAACCACTTGTTAGTTCCTTCAGTTGTCCTATTTTAAAGCAAAGGGTCTTGGGAACAGCATATCCACATGGGTAGAAACAAAATGTGTAAGAATTTGCATGGCATTTTTAGATTTGCCAGCAAATTGGGGAGTCGTCGTATAATAGCTATGATGGATATCTATAGGGCCAGAATTTTATCTATGGTAGCTTATGGTGCAGGAGTGTGGGGTCATACTAAGAGTACTCCTCTGCAAACAGAGGAAAATTGCTTTTTAAAACAGTTGCTATCCTTACCTACCTCAGCATCTAACTGGATTGTACACCATGGGATGGGTCTCCAATATTTGGAGGATGTGTAGCAGATGAGCCAGTTGCTTTTATGGTACAATATTTGGTCCAAAGACGAAACTTATTTTAGATTGTTTAAAATTGGACAATGCCTTATGTATCCCCTGGCTTGCTTATATTGATTCCTCCCTTTACAAATTGTTTAATATAACAATAAAACCAGACTCAGAATGAGTGTTGACACTCTCAAAGAAAATTATTAAGGTTACATTCCTGCAATATAGGTTGGATGGCAGGAAAGCCACCAAAATGACAAAATCTACAGTTGGTGTATATATGTCCTTTTCTTCTGAGGAAAGTAGCAAATTATATTTCTCAAGCGTTACTAAAATGCAGCATCGTTTCGTCCTGACAAGATTTAGGCCCTCATTACAACTTTGGCAGTATTTTTATAAGACCGCCGAAGCCGTGTCCACCAAAACACCGCCAGTGCTGGCAGTCTTCAGACCACTGTATTACGAATGATCTCGGTTATGCTGGCGGTCGGCGGGGAAGAAGCGGTTCCAGCACCGTCACTGCAACGCCAAAGAAACTCCACCCGCCGTATTATGACATGTAATACGGTGTGGCAGTGTCCTGATGGCGGGGAGCTGGCGGCAGTGGAAGCGTCGGGTCCCGTTCCCTGCCGGACAACATCCTCGCTAGACAAGTAAGTGGATCGTCCGAAAGGGGAGGAGGGTGCGAGGAGTTGTGTGTGCGTGTGTGTATGCGTGTGTGAATTTAAGTGTGTATACGTGTGTGTATGTTGAAGTGTGAATGTGGAAGTGCGTGCGTGTTTGAAAGGTGATGTGAATGCATGCGTGATTGTTGAAGTGAGTGTGTGTTCTTATGTTTGTGTGAATGTGTGTCTGTTGGTGCGAGTCACTGAGTGTATGTATGCGTGTTGGTGAATGTAAGTGTTCGTGAATGCGTGAATGTAAGTCTTAGTGAATGCATGAATGTAAATGTTGGTGAATGAGTGAATGTAAATGTTGGTGAATGCGCAAATGTAAGTGTTGGTGAATGCATGAATGTAGTTGTTGGTGAATGCATGAATGTAGGTGTTTGTGGCTGCATATCTGCGGGGTGCGTGTGGGGTGAGGGAGCAAGCACGGGAGCGGGGATTGGGGTAGGGGGTGCTGTCATTGTAATGGTGGTGGGGGGCCATGTAAGGGAAGGGGGTTGGGAGGTCATGTGAGGGAAGTGGGGGTGGGGGAGTCGTCGCTGGTAGCCTTTCCGCCAGGGTTTTCGTGGTGGTGCTACTGTTGCTGAATCCCTGGTGGAAAGGTGACTCATAATACCGCTGGCGGTCTTCAGTGGACTGCCGGACCAGTGGTGCCGATTTCCGGGCCCGGCGATCCGACCACCCTGGCAGAACCAGCGGCAATGTGACGGTTTGACAGAGGTCAATCTGCCACACCCGTAATGTGGCAGTGAGACCGCCACCGCGGCCCTGGTGGTCTTTGAACAGCCAGGGTCGTAATGAGGGCCTTAGACTGAGAATGGTGCCTCATTAAGTAGCATTTCCTAAAATGAGGACTTGCCCTAGTGATACGGACCGCTGCCCCTGTGACGGGGCTATTAAACAGAGCACTTTGCACTTTATGGTATTCTGCAAATTTTATGTACACCACAGGATCTTTTATCTTAAACCTCTTAATTGCACAGAATATAAAAACTTATTTGGCCACACTGGAATTTTTGTCAGATTTAAATAATCCCCACTTGAGTTACATGGTGGTGTTATACATTTTAAATGCCATCTATATAAGGAAAAGCTTCTCTTTTTAGTTTCTGTACTATCTGGATATGAGTTATTCTACAGGCTGAGTTTTGTTTTAATTATTTATGATAATCAATATTATGTCTTTGATTGGGACTGTGTACAATGATTTAATATTTATGTACTTTTATGGCTATTTTTGTATTTGCTGAATAAAGCTTATGAATCGAAGCATATTGTAGCAAATATGTGTTGTTCATGTAAAGAGTGTGTGTGTAAACAAAAGTAGAGAAAGACATTGGATGAAGACCTTATTTTATTTAAAATGATTGATTTCATCAAGAAAGGATGGCCAAGAGAAAAGAGAAATGGGTTGTGTGAATTGTAGACCTATAGCTAAGTCGGGACTTTGAGAGTTGAGCCATGAAGGACATTCCGGTATGATATCTAACAAGAAAAGATTGATGATGTAATACTGAACAGCAATGTGGCAAGGTTCATTAGAGAGAGACTACCTGTTGTTTGCAAAATGATTTAAAAAAAACTATATCTAGAGTTCTGCCTATAAAAGAAGGGGGTCCCTATGCATCAGAAATTTGCTATTATGCTTGTGGAATACATGTCAAAGTGGATAGAGGTGAGGTTTGTATTTTTCAGAGAGGGTTTTCTGTATGAGTTGGTATTGGATAATGTTTTACAATTTGTCTTGAGGGAGATTGAGATTTGGGTGGAACTAGTATTAAGCATAAATGTGCTAGTCTTTATCACCCACAGATTATGGGACAAGTAGAAAGGATGAACAGAGTGGTGAGTGAGTGTATCAGAGGATTTTTGGTGGCAGGTGTTGTGGTGTTTGACTCTCATTATACTAAATGAGACTGCTGGATTCAGGCGGCAGTACCACCAGGCTGTGGGGAATGGAGTCCAATTCCACATCGTGTGATAACTGATGGCCTAACCCTTCAGGCCAGCTAGCAGTACCTCACCAGCACCTAAAGTTGGCAGTGATTTGTGGCAGCCGTGTGCATGACATTCAGATTTTTCAGGAAAATCGTGGTGCAACCAATCTCATCATATTCTCCCAGTTACATTTGTCTCACACATACAAAGACAAATAGAAGCAGAAATCAGTTCAATATATTTTACTTGAATCAACTGCGTTCTAGATAAAATACCATGTACTGTAATGATTAGGGTGATAAAACAGAATAATAGCAATAGGGTGACAAGGAAAGTGAAACACAAGAAAAGTTCCACCATAGTGTCAGGGTGCTAAGTGTCAGGATTCCTACCTACACCACTAGGGTACTGCTAGAGCACAGCAGTTTTAGCCCTAATCTGCCCTTCAGGTTCCCTAGGAAGACACCAACCCACATACCTGAACATGTTAGGAGTGAAGAGGGCTGTTGGTCTACTGAGAGTCCTCTCTCATGTAAATGAAAAGACGCTTTGGTGGTCAGTTGAACGAATAAAGCTTGTGTTGATGATGAAAAGACGCCAAGTCTCGGAAGACAGCTGCAGTGAAGTGACAGCATGCAGTGTCAATTTTCTGGCTGGAACTCTCCCTCTAACGTATAGGGGGCAGAGGGATGTTTTTATAATAAAACAACTGGTGTTTTGTGGAAACCTGCCCTAACGTAAGAACAAGTATGTTTCTCGTGAAGTGGCAGAGATTTCGGTGTTCCACTTTGTACTGACAACATATTGGAGACAGCCTTGAGCAAAGCATAGAACAAGAGTGTTAGAGTTAAAGATATGAAAACAATTTCTGTGCTAAAAGAGTATGAGATAAAAGAAAATAAAACATCATCACAGAAGAGAGCTTCTGCTCAGAATATAAAATTAATTGTTACTAGGCTAAAAGCCACCAGCTGCAGGCCTATTGCTAAAAATAACATGCCCATAAAAGCTACTAAAATAACTTCACATCAATGTCAAAGTAGAGCTTTCCTTTGGGCTTAGCCATAACACACCATGCTGCAGCATTTAGTGCACAGAAAGGTTGACACTTGCATGATTTGGACAACATAATGTTCATTGGACAGTCTAAAGAGGGGCTAAGATACATTAGCCTTCTAAAGATGGATCAACCATCAAGAGATGCATATGATATTGTGAAGCTATTGTTCACAATGACATGATCACCTAGCCAATTATTTGTTAAACAATCATACTGCTCAGGAATTACAAGGGGAATCAGATGCCAAATGCCCCCAGTAATTCCACATACCTCAGAGTAATCACCATTAACTTCACTTACCCAGCAGTTACTTGTACCACTGGTATTGGTGGCTTAGCAGGAGGAAATACAGACAGAAGCATATAGAGGCCTATATTAGATAAAATAAAAGTAGGCAAATATGTCACCCAATCCTGTTTACTGCAATACAACTAACCCAGCTTGACATTCAGACCATCGTGTACATAACCCTACAGACCACAGCACCACCTAATTTTGAAAACCCCTTGAACTAGTAAGTTGTTCTATATGATACAGTATGTTATGATACAAGGGACCATCTCTGACCTGCAGGTGCCCCAGTTCTATCTATGCACATTGTGAGAAGGTAGCCTCTTTCTAGCCTTGTTACCCCCACTTTTGGCCTGTTTGTGAGTGTATGTCAGGGTGTTTGTCACTGTTTTCACTGTCTCACTGGGATCCTGATAGCCAGGCCTCAGTGCTCATAGTGAAAACACCATGTTTTCAGTATGGTTGTTATGTGTCACTGGGATCCTGCTAGTCAGGACCCCAGTGCTCATAGGTTTGTGGCCTTATATGTATGTGTCACTGGGACCCTGTCACACAGGGCCCCAGTGCTCATAGGTGTGCATGTATATGTTCCCTGTGTGGTGCCTAACTGTCTCACTGAGGCTCTGCTAACCAGAACCTCAGTGGTTATGCTCTCTCATTACTTTCAAATTGTCACTAACAGGCTAGTGACCAATTTTACCAATTTACATTGGCTTACTGGAACACCCTTATAATTCCCTAGTATATGGTACTGAGGTACCCAGGGTATTGGGGTTCCAGGAGATCCCTATGGGCTGCAGCATTTCTTTTGCCACCCATAGGGAGCTCTGACAATTCTTACACAGGCCTGCCACTGCAGCCTGAGTGAAATAACGTCCACGTTATTTCACAGCCATTTTACACTGCACTTAAGTAACTTATAAGTCACCTATATGTCTAACCTTTACCTGGTAAAGGTTAGGTGCAAAGTTACTTAGTGTGAGGGCACCCTGGCACTAGCCAAGGTGCCCCCACATTGTTCAGAGCCAATTCACTGAACTTTGTGAGTGCGGGGACACCATTACACGCGTGCACTACATATAGGTCACTACCTATATGTAGCTTCACCATGGTAACTCCGAATATGGCCATGTAACATGTCTATGATCATGGAATTGCCCCCTCTATGCCATCCTGGCATTGTTGGTACAATTCCATGATCCCAGTGGTCTGTAGCACAGACCCTGGTACTGCCAGACTGCCCTTCCTGGGGTTTCACTGCAGCTGCAGCTGCTGCTGCTGCCAACCCCTCAGACAGGCAGCTGCCCTCCTGGGGTCCAGCCAGGCCTGGCCCAGGATGGCAGAACAAAGAACTTCCTCTGAGAGAGGGTGTGACACCCTCTCCCTTTGGAAAATGGTGTGAAGGCAGGGGAGGAGTAGCCTCCCCCAGCCTCTGGAAATGCTTTGTTGGGCACAGATGTGCCCAATTCTGCATAAGCCAGTCTACACCGGTTCAGGGACCCCTTAGCCCCTGCTCTGGCGCGAAACTGGACAAAGGAAAGGGGAGTGACCACTCCCCTGACCTGAACCTCCCCTGGGAGGTGTCCAGAGCTCCTCCAGTGTGCTCCAGACCTCTGCCATCTTGGAAACAGAGGTGCTGCTGGCACACTGGACTGCTCTGAGTGGCCAGTGCCACCAGGTGACGTCAGAGACTCCTGCTGATAGGCTCCTTCAGGTGTTAGTAGCCTTTCCTCTCTCCTAGGTAGCCAAACCCTCTTTTCTGGCTATTTAGGGTCTCTGTCTCTGGGGAAACTTTAGATAACGAATGCATGAGCTCAGCCGAGTTCCTCTGCATCTCCCTCTTCACCTTCTGATAAGGAATCGACCGCTGACCGCGCTGGAAGCCTGCAAACCTGCAACATAGTAGCAAAGACGACTACTGCAACTCTGTAACGCTGATCCTGCCGCCTTCTCGACTGTTTTCCTGCTTGTGCATGCTGTGGGGGTAGTCTGCCTCCTCTCTGCACCAGAAGCTCCGAAGAAATCTCCCGTGGGTCGACGGAATCTTCCCCCTGCAACCGCAGGCACCAAAAAGCTGCATTACCGGTCCCTTGGGTCTCCTCTCAGCACGACGAGCGAGGTCCCTCGAATCCAGCGACGCTGTCCAAGTGACCCCCACAGTCCAGTGACTCTTCAGCCCAAGTTTGGTGGAGGTAAGTCCTTGCCTCACCTCGCTAGGCTGCATTGTTGGGAACCGCGACTTTGCAGCTACTCCGGCCCCTGTGCACTTCCGGCGGAAATCCTTCGTGCACAGCCAAGCCTGGGTCCACGGCACTCTAACCTGCATTGCACGACTTTCTAAGTTGGTCTCCGGCGACGTGGGACCCCTTTGTGCAACTTCGGCGAGCAGCGTTTCACGCATCCTCGTAGTGCCTGTTTCTGGCACTTCTCCGGGTGCTACCTGCTTCAGTGAGGGCTCTTTGTCTTGCTCGACGTCCCCTCTCTCTTCATGTCCAATTTGCGACCTCCTGGTCCCTCCTGGGCCCCAGCAGCGTCCAAAAACGCCAAACGCACGATTTGCGTGTAGCAAGGCTTGTTGGCGTCCTTCCGGCGGGAAAACACTTCTGCACGACTCTCCAAGGCGAGAGGGATCCGTCCACCAAAGGGGAAGTCTCTAGCCCTTTTCGTTCCTGCAGAAACCTCAGCTTCTTCCGTCCAGTCGAAGCTTCTTTGCACCCGCAGCTGGCATTTCCTGGGCATCTGCCCATCTCCGACTTGCTTGTGACTTTTGGACTTGGTCCCCTTGTTCCACAGGTACCCTAGATTGGAAATCCACAGTTGTTGCATTGCTGGTTTGTGTCTTTCCTGCATTATACCTCTAACACGACTCTTTTGTCCTTAGGGGAACTTTAGTGCACTTTGCACTCACTTTTCAGGGTCTTGGGGAGGGTTATTTTTCTAACTCTCACTATTTTCTAATAGTCCCAGCGACCCTCTACAAGGTCACATAGGTTTGGGGTCCATTCGTGGTTCGCATTCAACTTCTGGAGTATATGGTTTGTGTTGCCCCTATCCCTATGTTTCCCCATTGCATCCTATTGTAACCATACATTGTTTGCACTGTTTTCTAAGACTATACTGCATATTTTTGCTATTGTGTATATATATCTTGTGTATATTTCCTATCCTCTCACTGAGGGTACACTCTAAGATACTTTGGCATATTGTCATAAAAATAAAGTACCTTTATTTTTAGTATAACTGTGTATTGTGTTTTCTTATGATATTGTGCATATGACACTAAGTGGTACTGTAGTAGCTTCACACGTCTCCTAGTTCAGCCTAAGCTGCTCTGCTAAGCTACCATTATCTATCAGCCTAAGCTGCTAGACACCCTATACACTAATAAGGGATAACTGGGCCTGGTGCAAGGTGCAAGTACCCCTTGGTACTCACTACAAGCCAGTCCAGCCTCCTACATTGGTTGTGCAGTGGTGGGATAAGTGCTTGAGACTACTTACCACTCTTGTCATTGTACTTTTCATAAGAGAAAAATATACAAAACAAGGTCAGTGTATATACACATAGCCAAAAAGTTTTGCATTTCCTCTTTTCACTCTTTTCTAAGTGCTGAAAAGTACTTCTAAACTTTCAAAAAGTTCTTAAAAGTTTAAAAAGTTTTTTTCTGTCTTTCCAAAAAGTTCTGAAAACTTTTGTCTCTTTCTCTATCACTTTAACTCTCTCTAAAAAAATGTCTGGCACAGGCCAAAGTGTTGATCTGTCCAAACTTGCATATGACAACCTTAGCTGGAAAAGAGCAAGGAGTCTCTGTATAGAGAGAGGTTTGAGTGTAGGGAAGAATCCTGCCTTAGAACTATTAATTAACATGCTTAGAGAACAGGATAAGGCCATAGGTGCCCCATCTGTTGAAAAAGTACCTAATAGTTCCCAATCAGATTCAGGGACTCCCCCAGGAAAAGATTCAGGAAAGAAACTTCCTAGCCTGCCCATTACTAGACAATCTAGCATAGATGGTAATGATGATGAGCCACACCATAGAAATAGTGTTGTCTCACATCATAGCAAAAGCATTTATTCTCACCATACTGGTAGTAATGTTTCTGTAAACCAAGCTGTTAAGTTGGCCTCTGTAAGGGACAGGTCTCCTTCTGTTCATTCCCATCATACCTCTGTATCTAGAAATGACCCTCCCACCCACCCTGATGACAGATTGTTAGAAAGGGAGCTCAATAGATTGAGAGTGGAACAAACCAGACTGAAGCTCAAGAAGCAACAGCTGGATTTGGATAGACAGTCTTTAGAATTAGAGAAGGAAAGACAGAAGTTGGGTTTAGATACCCATGGTGGCAGCAGCAGTATTCCCCATAGTCATCCTGCAAAAGAGCATGATTCCAGGAATCTGCACAAGATAGTTCCCCCTTATAAGGAGGGGGATGACATTAACAAGTGGTTTGCTGCACTTGAGAGGGCCTGTGCTGTACAGGATGTCCCTCAAAGGCAGTGGGCTGCTATCCTATGGCTATCATTTAGTGGAAAAGGTAGGGATAGGCTCCTTAGAGTGAAAGAAAATGATGCCAATAATTTCCAAGTTCTTAAGAATGCACTCCTGGATGGTTATGGCTTAACCACTGAACAGTACAGGATAAAGTTCAGAGAGACCAAAAAGGAGTCTTCACCAGACTGGGTTGATTTCATTGACCATTCAGTGAAGGCCTTGGAGGGGTGGTTACATGGCAGTAAAGTTACTGATTATGAAAGCCTGTATAACACAATCCTGAGAGAGCATATACTTAATAATTGTGTGTCTGATTTGTTGCACCAGTACCTGGTAGACTCTGATCTGACCTCTCCCCAAGAATTGGGAAAGAAGGCAGACAAATGGGTCAGAACAAGGGTGAACAGAAAAGTTCATACAGGGGGTGACAAAGATGGCAATAAGAAGAAAGATGGTGAAAAATCTCAAGATAAGCATGGGGATAAGGGTAAAACCAAAGATCCCACTTCAAATCTTAAACACTCTTCAGAGGGTGGGGATAAAACAAATTCTTCCTCTTCTTCCCAACCTGCACACATTAAAAAGCCTTGGTGCTTTGTGTGTAAAAACAGAGGCCATAGGCCAGGGGATAAGTCCTGTCCAGGTAAACCCCCTGAGCCTACCACCACTAATACATCAAGCTCTAGTGCCCCTAGCAGTAGTGGTACTAGTGGTGGGACTGCTGGCAACAGTCAAGCAAAGGGTGTAGTTGGGTTCACTTATGGGTCCATAGTGGAAACTGATGTAATCAGTCCCAAGACAGTTTCTGTCACACCTAGTGGCATTGGCCTTGCCACACTGGCTGCTTGTCCCCTTACAATGGATAAGTACAGGCAGGCAGTTTCAATAAATGGTGTTGAGGCCTTGGCCTACAGGGACACAGGTGCCAGTTTCACTTTGGTGACTGACAACCTAGTGCACCCTGATCAACACATCATTGGACAACAGTATAAGATTATTGATGTCCATAACTCCACTAAGTTTCTTCCCTTAGCTATAATTCAGTTTAGTTGGGGTGGAGTTACTGGCCCTAAGCAGGTGGTGGTATCACCTAGCTTACCTGTAGACTGTCTCTTAGGTAATGACCTAGAGGCCTCAGGTTGGGCTGATGTAGAGTTTTATGCCCATGCAGCCATGCTGGGCATCCCTGAGGAATTGTTCCCTCTCATTTCAAGTGAAATGAAAAAGCAAAGGAGAGAAGGCCTGAAAACTCAGGATCCCTCTCCATCAACAGGTACAAAGGGTATCACAGTATCCCCTAACCACCCTACCATTCAGGATACTATTCCTGTGGTGGGAGAAACCTCTCCTGGGGTGGCACCTGTTCCAAGGGAATCATCAGCTGGCAAAGCTGGACTCCCTGAGGTGGAAGTACCTCTCTGTGGGATAACTAACATTGGTGAGAAAAACAGCACCATTTTAGTTAACATGGAGCATCCCTCCAACCCTCCCAGAGAAACTTTAGTGCAGAAACCCTGCACTACCTCACAACACTTAGGACAGCATCCCTGCCCTAGTGTGGAGCTAATAGGACAGCATCCCTGCCCTGCTCCAACTCAAGAGAAACAGCATCCCTGTTCTCTCTTCCAGCCAGATGGACAAAGTTTTTGCCCAGCTATGGCTTTTCTGAGACAGCATCCCTGTCTGGCATTTCCATCACTACAAATAGGTTCAGTGGACAATTCCCACTGCTCTAAACTAAAACTTACTGATAGAAACTCTGAAAATACATCTTCACATTGTTGCTTAGCTAAAAAACTTCAAACAGGGTGGTTTACATCCCCACAGGGAAGTAACCATATAGTGGATGATAAAGGGAGTAACCAATCTATTGCAGAGCTACTCTCTACTTATCACCACTTAGACAATAAAGTCTCAACTGGCCAAGGTTAGCCTTATTGTCCTTCGTTTGGGGGGGGGGGTTGTGTGAGAAGGTAGCCTCTTTCTAGCCTTGTTACCCCCACTTTTGGCCTGTTTGTGAGTGTATGTCAGGGTGTTTGTCACTGTTTTCACTGTCTCACTGGGATCCTGATAGCCAGGCCTCAGTGCTCATAGTGAAAACACCATGTTTTCAGTATGGTTGTTATGTGTCACTGGGATCCTGCTACTCAGGACCCCAGTGCTCATAGGTTTGTGGCCTATATGTATGTGTCACTGGGACCCTGTCACACAGGGCCCCAGTGCTCATAGGTGTGCATGTATATGTTCCCTGTTTGGTGCCTAACTGTCTCACTGAGGCTCTGCTAACCAGAACCTCAGTGGTTATGCTCTCTCATTACTTTCAAATTGTCACTAACAGGCTAGTGACCAATTTTACCAATTTACATTGGCTTACTGGAACACCCTTATAATTCCCTAGTATATGGTACTGAGGTACCCAGGGTATTGGGGTTCCAGGAGATCCCTATGGGCTGCAGCATTTCTTTTGCCACCCATAGGGAGCTCTGACAATTCTTACACAGGCCTGCCACTGCAGCCTGAGTGAAATAACGTCCACGTTATTTCACAGCCATTTTACACTGCACTTAAGTAACTTATAAGTCACCTATATGTCTAACCTTTACCTGGTAAAGGTTAGGTGCAAAGTTACTTAGTGTGAGGGCACCTGGCACTAGCCAAGGTGCCCCCACATTGTTCAGAGCCAATTCACTGAACTTTGTGAGTGCGGGGACACCATTACACGCGTGCACTACATATAGGTCACTACCTATATGTAGCTTCACCATGGTAACTCCGAATATGGCCATGTAACATGTCTATGATCATGGAATTGCCCCCTCTATGCCATCCTGGCATTGTTGGTACAATTCCATGATCCCAGTGGTCTGTAGCACAGACCCTGGTACTGCCAGACTGCCCTTCCTGGGGTTTCACTGCAGCTGCTGCTGCTGCCAACCCCTCAGACAGGCAGCTGCCCTCCTGGGGTCCAGCCAGGCCTGGCCCAGGATGGCAGAACAAAGAACTTCCTCTGAGAGAGGGTGTGACACCCTCTCCCTTTGGAAAATGGTGTGAAGGCAGGGGAGGAGTAGCCTCCCCCAGCCTCTGGAAATGCTTTGTTGGGCACAGATGTGCCCAATTCTGCATAAGCCAGTCTACACCGGTTCAGGGACCCCTTAGCCCCTGCTCTGGCGCGAAACTGGACAAAGGAAAGGGGAGTGACCACTCCCCTGACCTGCACCTCCCCTGGGAGGTGTCCAGAGCTCCTCCAGTGTGCTCCAGACCTCTGCCATCTTGGAAACAGAGGTGCTGCTGGCACACTGGACTGCTCTGAGTGGCCAGTGCCACCAGGTGACGTCAGAGACTCCTGCTGATAGGCTCCTTCAGGTGTTAGTAGCCTTTCCTCTCTCCTAGGTAGCCAAACCCTCTTTTCTGGCTATTTAGGGTCTCTGTCTCTGGGGAAACTTTAGATAACGAATGCATGAGCTCAGCCGAGTTCCTCTGCATCTCCCTCTTCACCTTCTGATAAGGAATCGACCGCTGACCGCGCTGGAAGCCTGCAAACCTGCAACATAGTAGCAAAGACGACTACTGCAACTCTGTAACGCTGATCCTGCCGCCTTCTCGACTGTTTTCCTGCTTGTGCATGCTGTGGGGGTAGTCTGCCTCCTCTCTGCACCAGAAGCTCCGAAGAAATCTCCAGTGGGTCGACGGAATCTTCCCCCTGCAACCGCAGGCACCAAAAAGCTGCATTACCGGTCCCTTGGGTCTCCTCTCAGCACGACGAGCGAGGTCCCTCGAATCCAGCGACGCTGTCCAAGTGACCCCCACAGTCCAGTGACTCTTCAGCCCAAGTTTGGTGGAGGTAAGTCCTTGCCTCACCTCGCTGGGCTGCATTGTTGGGAACCGCGACTTTGCAGCTACTCCGGCCCCTGTGCACTTCCGGCGGAAATCCTTCGTGCACAGCCAAGCCTGGGTCCACGGCACTCTAACCTGCATTGCACGACTTTCTAAGTTGGTCTCCGGCGACGTGGGACCCCTTTGTGCAACTTCGGCGAGCACCGTTTCACGCATCCTCGTAGTGCCTGTTTCTGGCACTTCTCCGGGTGCTACCTGCTTCAGTGAGGGCTCTTTGTCTTGCTCGACGTCCCCTCTCTCTTCAGGTCCAATTTGCGACCTCCTGGTCCCTCCTGGGCCCCAGCAGCGTCCAAAAACGCCAAACGCACGATTTGCGTGTAGCAAGGCTTGTTGGCGTCCTTCCGGTGGGAAAACACTTCTGCACGACTCTCCAATGCGAGAGGGATCCGTCCACCAAAGGGGAAGTCTCTAGCCCTTTTCGTTCCTGCAGAAACCTCAGCTTCTTCCGTCCAGTCGAAGCTTCTTTGAACCCGCAGCTGGCATTTCCTGGGCATCTGCCCATCTCCGACTTGCTTGTGACTTTTGGACTTGGTCCCCTTGTTCCACAGGTACCCTAGATTGGAAATCCACAGTTGTTGCATTGCTGGTTTGTGTCTTTCCTGCATTATTCCTCTAACACGACTCTTTTGTCCTTAGGGGAACTTTAGTGCACTTTGCACTCACTTTTCAGGGTCTTGGGGAGGGTTATTTTTCTAACTCTCACTATTTTCTAATAGTCCCAGCGACCCTCTACAAGGTCACATAGGTTTGGGGTCCATTCGTGGTTCGCATTCCACTTCTGGAGTATATGGTTTGTGTTGCCCCTATCCCTATGTTTCCCCATTGCATCCTATTGTAACCATACATTGTTTGCACTGTTTTCTAAGACTATCTTGCATATTTTTGCTATTGTGTATATATATCTTGTGTATATTTCCTATCCTCTCACTGAGGGTACACTCTAAGATACTTTGGCATATTGTCATAAAAATAAAGTACCTTTATTTTTAGTATAACTGTGTATTGTGTTTTCTTATGATATTGTGCATATGACACTAAGTGGTACTGTAGTAGCTTCACACGTCTCCTAGTTCAGCCTAAGCTGCTCTGCTAAGCTACCATTATCTATCAGCCTAAGCTGCTAGACACCCTATACACTAATAAGGGATAACTGGGCCTGGTGCAAGGTGCAAGTACCCCTTGGTACTCACTACAAGCCAGTCCAGCCTCCTACACACATGTCCCTACAACCTACAGAAAAACAGACACTGTTTTAAGTGCCATGGACCTTGCCCTATCGGTTTCACAACTACCCACCACACCTTATTTACACATTACCTTCTCCTCTACAACCTGTCTTCCTCCCCTCCTAAGCAGCAGACCTTGACTGACACACAAATCCCCTTGTATTCTGTACACCGAAACATCACGCAGACCCTGCTCAATGTTTAAAATGTTTAGTATGCATTAGTATGAAAAATGCACACTGTTTCTGTCACTCTCAATGATTAACACCTCACTTGCATCGGACACTTTGGGGATGATGAGTAGGATGACGCTTGGATTGAAATCACAGATTCTGCCACTAATTCCTCAGAGTTCCGGAGCCCAGAATTTCAATGTCCACCCAGAGGTTTCATTGGTGGGTGGAGTATTGTTTCTTCAGGGTACACTTGCTCCGACCTACTTGATCAGGGTTAAAGTTGAGCTATGAAGAATTTTAGGCATGACATCTAACAAGAACAGACTCATGATGCAATACTGGCAGACTGCCATGGACAGGGATGTGGAAAGGGTTGTTAGAGGGTGGACGTGTTTTTGCAAAACAATAAAAACTGATCTATAGAGTTCTGTGACAGACGTGGGTTGTTTTGCCTGTAACAGAGTGTGGGACAAAGACTACATTGATTTTTTGTGGTATGTTTCCTTCCAGTGCATCAGAACTATGCCATTGTGCTTGTGGACTACAAGTCAAAGTGGTAAGAAGTAAGCTTTGTAAGTGAACCAAGCACTCGAAGTGTCATCACTTTTCTTACTGACATTTTTGCCAGAGGGAGTTTTCTGTGTGAGCTGGTATCAGACAATAGCTGGCAGTTGAGTCTTGAGGAAGACAAAGGAGTTTTTGGATGGAGCTGGTATCAAGTCGTTCCGTATGTTTCACAACCAACCAACCAACCCTTGTGGTCTGAGTTGCAGGCCCCCCAGTTCTATCCACATGAACCTATGCACTACAAAAAAACAGACCATGTCGTATTGAACGCTCTGGGGTGCAGTGGACCTTGCCCTAACCCTTCCATCACTACAGATTATGCCTGATTTACAGATCACTCGTTTTCTTCTCACTGCCGTCCTCACCTCATAAGCGCAGACCCCGACAGACCCACAAATCCTCTTATATTCTCTACATTCAAACATCACACAGACCCTGCCCAATCTTTAAAGTGCTTCAGTTTCCACTAGCAATAAAAAGGGCAATGTTTCTACTACTCTCAGTGAATAAATAACACCTCACTTGCATCTGACACTTAGGGGACGATGAGTAGTGCAGCACTTGGATTGAAATCACAGATTCTGCCACTAATTCCTCAAAGCTCTTGAGCCTGGAATATGGACTATCATGCACGGACCAGAATTCAGGTCATTTTCATATGCAGAGTCCCAATTCTCTGCCTATTTCTGAACAAGTCTCCAGCCTCCAATAATATCACTCCACACAACTATAATTTGGCCCCTTGCAAGTCTTACTAAGAATCTGGAAACATCCAATTTGGGGATGCTGTATGTTACATTATTTCAGAACTATACAATTTTAGTCCATGTTCTGAATGTTTATTTATAAAAAAACAAATACCTGGGATGGCTTTGAACAGCAATACATCTGATTTTCCTCTCTCCAATGGTTCTGTGGCGATAGCTCCATCTGTATTAGCAGTATTCTGTGCCAGGAATGAGCAGGATACCAAAGGGCCCTGCACATCAGTACATGTTGGTTGTAGGTTTGAGTTCTTATTACAATCCTCAGGATGCAGTGGTACTTGCCTGTAGCTCTGATAGCAGTTCTCAGGATACAGTGGTTCCAGCTTGTAGTGCTGATCTGCATTCTGTGCCTCAGGGTGCATTGGTTCCATCTTGCACTTCTGATGTTGTTCATGTGCATCAGAGAGCACCTGCTGCAGGCTTGCGCTGTGCTGTAGACTCTGTTCCTCTTGAAATGCTGGTTGTCTGCAGTGGGTTTGCTGTGGACCCTCACCATTAAAGCACAGCAACTCTTGCTTTATGCGTTCATCTGATTCCTTCTCATCTGGGAGCACTGGTTGTCTGCAGTGGTTTTGCTGTGGCTCAAGTCCTTCGTGAAATGGTGGATGCAGGCAGATGTTCTGGTGTGGGCCCCAACTATCTCCATACAATTGTTCTTTCTTCACAAGTTCCTCTGGTTGTGGCTGTGTGCACTGGTCCTGCTGGGGTTCCTCTTCCTCATCAAACGTTGGTGCGCGACAAAGGTTTGGTTCACCTGGGATGACAGGAACATCCAGAGGAGGGCACGTGGAGATAGCACTGTCCTGCTGTAGTCCATTGCCATCCAGAGACATAGGTTGGAGGCACTGGCTCTGCTGTGGTTCAAGCCAGTGTGGAGATGTAGGTTGAAGACACTGGCTCTGAAGTGGTTCACAACCTTGTGGAGATGTAGGCTGAAGGCACTGGTTCAGCTCCCTTGCCCTGACTGAAAGATTGATTGGAGGGGGTCTTCTGAAAGAACAATCCCTAACTGTCACCGGACTGACCATCCCCAAGGAAACACCACCATTTTGCAGGTAATATTGACCCTTTTCTATCCAGATTTGCTCCATAAGCCCAGCGACTCTAGACGGTACATCCTCTAGGGTATTCTGCAAGTTATCCAGTTTGGCTTCCAACTCCTCTAGCATAGATAAAAGGATCACGTTGGGCGGGCTCCCCGATAGCGGCTCCAGCTCATGGTCCCGCTCATCATTTTGTTGTGCTCTTGAAGCTGACACATTAAGGACAGGCAAAACCGGGAGTGCGCCTCTTACACATTCAGGTGAACACTGTACTTTTCTTTTTTTCCCTGGAGCCTGTCTTCTCCCCATTCTGTAATTCAAGTGTCTGTGAAGAAAGGAAAAGAGAAAAGAAAAAACATTATCACAGGAGGATTAAGCCAACATTCTCATTCCCGTTCTCGCCAAGCCCGTGTTCTCAGTTTCGGCTTCAAGTAAAAAGTAATGATTCATTATTTTAATGCTATATGCCACCCTTTTCAAATTGGTAAAATCTGAATTAATGATGTATGCTGTCGGAATGTAGAACTCTTTGGAACCTCGTTTAGCCTCCACCAGCCTCCCACCCCCACCTCTAGGAGTTATATCTGCAATAGTCCAACTACCAGCTTAAAACACAGGTCGCTAAAACAAAATAACTAGCTGATGTCAAGAGCTAGATAGGATCCACGCTACCCGAGGTCTGGCTGCTCTTGAGGAACATTACAAGCATCACAAAGAAGCTTCTTTCAACTGAAGGTGTCTGTACAAATAAGACTCATCATGTGCAGGTTGTGAAGTTCTGCGCAGACTACTTCTGGCGGTACCAGTATCAGGAGTTGCTCCGCTGCACATCTAAATCCTGGTCAGTGCTGCCCCTCTGTGATATAGTTATAATCCATTCATGTGTGCTCTGCCTGAAAGGACTGCCCTATCCATAGCTGATAAGTAAAGCTTTTATATTTGTCAGTATGATCTGATCAACCATAAACTTATCATTTAACAGACTTTTGTAGTTGAGTCTTGAGGGATAAGGGATTTTAATTAATGAAAAAAATACAAGTTTGCCTCTCAGGAATTGGACCACCTAGGTCATGTAATCTCTGCTGATGGGGTCTTGCCCAAAGATGATTTAATTAAAGCCATAGAAGAAATACCTAGACTCCTGAAGGAAGAAGAGGCACAAACACTTTTTTTTAAGCCAGATTTTGGCCTGAGTTTGCACTTATTTACTTGTGCCATAGGAGCCCAGTTGGGGTAGGGTGTAGGCTAAGTGTGGAGTAAGGAAAGTGAGAGGGAATTTGAAGATGTTAAGAAGTGTCTTGTGAATGCTCACAATTTGCATAGTTTTGCCACAGGATTGCCTCATTGTGTTGTTACGGATGCCAGTGCAAGGGCCTAGGAGTGGAACTGAAACAGGGGCACGATCGAAAAGAAGCCATGGGCGTGGCACTGAAAGACTGTTATCAGCAAAATCAAGGATAACTTGTCAGTGCAGAACAGTGTTGCCTGGGAGCACACTGTTCTGCACTGACAACTTATTGATTAAGCGCATGTAAGGTATCTCGGGATGTGCAAGACAAACGTAAGGTTGAGGAGCAGTTATTGGTGGTCAGGTATGGATCTTCAGATTGGGCACAGCCGGACGGAGTGTTTAGAGTGCAATAAGAGTGATAAGACTAAAAAGGTGCAGATTACCCCATCAGTGTGCAGAGAGTACCCCACTCACCCCTGGCATCAAATTGCTCTGGACATTCTCTGCCCTTTGCTACTTCGTATGATTCCCATTTATCTCTTTTTTTTAACGGATAAGCATTCTGGGGGTTTGAAATGGATATTGCGAATAAGGTCCCCACGTGTTCTGTTATCACGTTTCCAAAGGAGGTTGTCATAAAGAGAGTAATCAGAAAGTCCTTTTGGCTGATAATGGCGATCAGTTGACCTCCAAAGATATAGAAACTATTCTTAAAAGAGATTTGGAACAGGGTGAATCGTACAGATTTGCATTGCATAATACAACTGGGGGCAATACCCTTTGAACTTTTTAGGAAGACCCTGTAGGGTTGTTTGTCCATCACTGGTAGTGTTGAAAGTGGCTCTGGGCGGAGTGAAAGTATTAAATGCATGTTTCAGAAAGAAGCAACGAAATTATGACTATGATGTCCACAAAGTAGTGTTTAGGACCTACCATGTATTCTGCTTTGGGATATGTTGGCTCAAGGTTGGGTGGAGCTCTATGTTATCGGTTTGTGTACTGCTCTATTGGGTGATAAATAGAAACTCTTGTCTTTTGAACATTGCAAAGCACGGTCGAACCTTAATGAGGTCAAGGGTGCTTCGCAGCCCTGGCACTGTCTGGGCCTGCACAGGACTTGAGTGTAGGTCTGTGATTAATGACCATGGCAGAGCTGCAGATTATGGGTCTGAAACCTATGAACCTGCTTCAGCTGGGAGAGCCCCAGTCTGACAGATAGAACCAGAAGGGCACAGAAGCATCATAAAGTGGACTCAGGGTCACTCATTGCCCTGGACATGCTAATGACTAGAGTCTACATTAATAACTAAGGATCCTGAGTTAGTGAAGCTATGAACCTGCTTCAGCTGGGAGTGCCTGTGTCTGACAGTTAAAATTAGAAGGGCACAGAAGCATCATAATGAGGGCTCAGAGTCACTTACGGCCCTGGACATGCTAATGACTAGAATCCAAGTCTATAACTAAGTAACCTGAGTGAGTTAAGTAGTGAACCAGCTTCAGCTGGGAGGGCCTGGGTCTAACAGATAGAACCAGAAGGGCACAGACACATCATAATGAGGGCTCAGGGTCACTCACAGCCCAGGCAATGCTAATGACTAGAGTCTACATCTATACCCAAGTAACCTGAGTTAGTTAAGCACTGAACCTGCTTCAGTAGGGAGTGTCTGGGTCTGACAGATCAAACCAGAAGGGCATAGAAGCATCATAATGAGGGCTCAGGGTCACTCACTACCCTAGACATGCTGATGACTAGAGTCCAGGTCTATAACGAAGTAACCTCAGTTAGTTAAGTAGTGAACCTGCTTCATCTGGAAGGGCCTGGCAGGCTGTTGGATTCTATGTCAAGACCGGAGGCTCCGATTATGCTTCTCAATCTTTACTACCCAAAAAAACAGCAGCCAATAAAAAAACAGTAAGCACAGAAAACACACTAAATGAGGCTTTGATCCACACCTCTCATAAACCACCAATAGTAGTCCAACACAGTCTATAAACTGGAGAGGCACAATCTGACTTCCTATTTCTTTGCTGTTCCGCAGTCAGATAAGTGCCTCCCCATCTCATTGATTTATTTCACTCAAGGTGTTGTATTGTGTATACTCGGTATTTCTTGGAGTATTTCTTGTTTTTCATGGTAGTGTCTTCCTGTTGATAGCGCGCGCTCCTCTTCTTGTGGGCCCGTCTAGGTGCGTGTTGCAAGCGTCGTAATCTATTTAATTGGTTCCCTTTCAATTAATATTCTGCGTGCACTGACAGAAATCAGTCTTCTTTGGCCACTTCTGGAGCGGTTGTTCGCCTCATCGGAGGCGTCCAGGAATCCTTTATTTTTTGTTCGCGACCGGTTGGTCAGGCAGCGTTTGCCTGACTTCCGGTTCGCTTTAGTGAAGCGCATCGCAAGACGCACAGAACAGCCCAATTGGGCTACACACGTGCGCAAGGTGTTTGGGAGGGAAAGTGACGTTTGTCAACTTCCCTCCTCATACGAGTTTTGAACATTATTAAAGATAACAACCGTGCTCCATCGGATCACTTTGTTTCCTTCAAGGATTTATTGTTCCTAAAGACTAGTGCAGCTTTCTTCTGATTTTGACGTCCCTGACCAAAGAAGGCTGGGGCTGCAATAATTAAGAATTGGTTGGCAAATATTTCTTGCAGTAGAATTTTGTATTGAGGGTCCCTTGAGGAAGCTGATTGTGGCATTTATCATGTCAGATTACTAAATTTATGACCAAGGCTTAGAGATGTATGAGTCTGATGAAGATGAGAATTATTACTTTGATCCCTGTTTTGATCAGGTTATTGATTCCTCAGTGCAGAAATCTTTAGATAAAGTTATTACTTCTGCCCTCCAACCTTTGTCTAAAAGACTTGATGATTTAGCATGTCCTACTTCACCTTAATTTCCTTCTGGAGATACCTCATCTCCGTCTATCCCCTCAGCTGAACAACTTTGGCCTCATGCGAGCAAGTTGGCCCATATTTCTCTGCCTTCTACTTCTGAACATGCTTACGCTAATGCCTCTAACTCTCCTACTCCTTTATCTTTTCCTCTTGCGGATTCTGATTCCGACTCATCTTCTTCGCATGACTCCCTTAAAGCTAAGAAACACGCTAAGAAGCTCAAACTTTCCTCCTACTCTATTCCTTCTCCTTTCGCTTTTAAACCTTTCTGACTGGGCCCCAGCCCCTGTGGTGGCAGATTATATGCAGTTGCATATTAGGAAAGGGTTTGAAAAAGATGTCCGATCCAGATTGAGGTCAGAATGTCCTCTCCCTGATCTTCCTCATAAAACTGGGGTCACCCCTGAAATTGATAATACTATGGTGACTTTCCTCAAGAAATATAATAAAGATCCGAAAAAAGGGATAGATAGAGCTGTAAGGGCTTGTCAGGACAAGCTTCTGGGTGTTTCAGGACCTCTTGATAAAATTCTAGAATTAGACCATCAGGCTCAGGAAACAGGAGCCGTATCCACCCAGAGGTTCTGGCCGGGTGGACTCATCGAGCAATTTATTTTTTTGGGAATGCAAACTGTGCTTTGGCATCAGAAAGAAGGAAATCTGTCGTATTGCGCATTGATCCGCAATTGTTAGATCTGGCTTTGGCCGAAGCAGGTCCCCTGGCTGAGGGGCAATTATTTGGAGACAGATTTGTGAAGGATATTGCAAAATTTGTGAACACATTCACATCTCTGGATAAGTCTCAGTCTTCCCTCAAATGAATGATGAACCCTCTTTTTGGAAGGACCGGTCGATTTTGAGGATGTTCTACCGGCCGAGGATACCAACAAGGTCCTTCAAAGGGAATTTTTTCAGGACGCAGGGGTTATACCCAAGAGCCTTCACAAGCAGGTTTTTACCCCTCCAGATACAGAGGCCCATGCAACCGCAACACCCGAGGGTCCGGCATAGGTTTCAGGGCCACTGACAACACCTCTGCAGGTAATAAAACTTCCTTTTCCTTCAATCCATTTAGGAGGCAGACTAATGTATTTTGTTCAAAATTGGGCCTCTATTTCTTCAGACGTATGTCTTCTGAATACAGAACAAGGGTACACCATAGAGTTAACTTCCATCCCTCTGCAACCCTCGCTTCCACCTCCTATCCTTTTTTCCCCAACTAGACCAAACCCTTTATAGATTGCGAAATTCAAGATCTGCTTGCAAAGAAAGCTATTGCATTAACTTTCCGTCACCCAATGGTTTTTTGCAGCGACGTTTTCCTGATTTAAAAGAAAGGAGGCGGTCAGAGGTTAGTCCTCAACCTCAGAAATTTCAATCCGTTTGTAGTCTACCGCCATTTCAAGGTGGAAGGCATCCATCTTTTGCGAGACCTACTTCAGGACAGAGACTGGATGGTTCGTCTGGATCTCAAGGATGCATACTTATTGGTTCCCCTAGCCCCTTCACACAGGTTTCTTCAGTTTCGTTGTAGGGACAGTTGGTACGAATATCTCATGCTCCCCTCTGGCCTGTCTTCAGCCCTGTGAGTGTTCACCAAACTTTTGAAACCTGTGGTGGAACACCTTCATGGGAGGGGTATTCGCCTGATAATCTATCTAGATGAAATGATTATCCTGGCACAAGATCAGTCCCTGTTGCTGACTCACATGCATTGGGTGGGTTCTCTCCTTCAGGACCTAGAATTTGTGATCAATTACAAGAAGTCATCCATGATACCGTCTCAGCAAATGGAATTCTTGGGATCCCAGGTGGATTCAGTGAAAGCTCAATTGTTACTTCCTTCCCAGAAAAAAAAGTTGATCAAGAGGGAACTGAGAGTGACATTATCGAATCAGACAGTAGAGATCCCTAGCACGGATTGTGGGTCTTCTTGCTTCATCAATTCAAGCAGTTTTCCCAGGGCCTCTGCATTACAGGGCCTTACAGAGACTGAAGATTCACTACCTTCAACAGGGCTTTTCGGACGATCATCTGGTTCCGCTCCCTCTCGAACCCCGAGAGGAACTCCAGTGGTGGCTTTCTCATATGGAAGCCTGGAACGGCAGAGCCATTTTTGGAGGGTCACCAGAGTTTGTGACAGGGTCAAATGCGAGTCGTTGGGGCTGGGGAGCGAGGTGCAGACAGTTTTCGACAGGAGGTCGATGGTCTTCAGAGGAGCTTTAGCTTCACATGAATTGTCTGGAAATTCTAGCGGGTTCGTTCGCCATCAGATCCCTCTCCCCGCTCAAGAGCACTTGTTGCATTCTCCTGAGGATGGACAATGTGTCCGCGGTGGGATACATCATTCATTTGGGAGGGACCAGGTCACGCCTTTTGCCGAAGATTGCCAGAGATTTTTGGCATCTATGTCTAGCTCAGAAGATCATGGTGATAGCGGAATTTCTTCCGGGCAAGGACAATCTGGTGGCAGATTGGAATTCCCAGTTTCTGAAGGATTCAAGCGATAGGATACTTCACCCTTTTGTGTTTCAGAAAATCATGTCTTTGATGGGTCTGTGTCAGGTGGACCTGTTTGCATCTCATCTAAATTTTCAGATTCCAAACTTTTTCAGCTGGAGACCGGATCGGTCGGCATTGGCAACAGACGCATTTTTACAGGATGGGTCAATACAAATGAATTATGCTTTCCCCCCGTTTGCCATGATCCCAAGAGTAGCGGCGCTCACGCGACGCCAAGCAGCATCTGTGGTTCTCATCACGCCGGTGTGGAAGAGTCAACCGTGGTTTCCATCTCTTCTAGAACTCTCTATTGCTCTACCTCTGCAGCTCCTGGTATTTCCTCAGCTCCTTCTGGATTCTGTGGGATCTCCTCATCCCCTTCTGCTATCAGAGCATCTCATGGCCTGGAATATATTGGGAGACATTCACAAGTGCAAGGCCTTTCGTCTTCAGCTACCTCTTTTATACGACAAGCTTGGGCTCTGTCCACCCACAAAAGATACTCTCTGGCATGGAAAAAGTGGGTGGGTTGGTGCCTTCCAAGGGAAGTGGATCCAGTGGGATCCGAGATCAAAAACACTATAAACTTTTTGTTCGAATGCGCTGAATCAGGCTTGTGTTACAGGTCAGTAAATAACTTTAGACCAGCTATTTCTGCAGGACATTCATTGATAAATAATAAACCAGTAGGTCAACATCCCTTAGTATGTAAATTGCTTAAAGGTATCAGGCTGGCGAATTCACCCAA